>NC_057812.1:71251341-71890096 GCF_018294505.1 Triticum aestivum | reverse complement strand
AGGTCATATATTTTTCGATTTTGTTATGAAAAACATCATATATAATTGTGTTGATCGTGTAGTTTTAAATGTGCAGTTGTTTCATCGCTGTGAGGTTTGGTGTTCGACGACCTCGCCGTGCGTTTGACGAGATCTGCCCCTTCGTTCGTGGGTGAGCACAAATGACAAGTCCTCCTCCCCCATTAATTATTTGATCTATTCCGATGAAACTTGATAGCTAGCTATATATGTGTCTTGAATCATCAGTATGCGTAACCAATATGTGTCTCCCGTTCGAAAGCGTCATAGTTATAAATATGCATGCATTTGCATATTTATAACCTTGATTCTTTCGAATTGTCCAACGCTATCCATGGATAGCCCGAGTATGTGTAGATTGGGTTCGTTTTCCCATATGCTTTGCTCCGGATCCGACGCATATATTTCGTCAGTGCCTCCCCTGTTGTTCTCCGGGTACACATCCTCTCTGTTTATTACAGAGACGTGTATCAGGAGAACAGCGGGGAGGTGCTGCCGAAATTTTGCATCGGATCCGGAGCATAGCATGGGAAAATGAACCCAATCTACACATACACGGGTGGGATTAGGACCTATCATTACCTATTAGAGTGTAGGTTGCATGGACGTAATAAAATTGACAAAGTAGATCAATTGATGAATATATACATGGTGAATTACATATATAATTGTTGTGTGTCCAGTAGCTCTGAAAGTCAAGATGAGTGACCGTGCTTGGATGTATACCGGTCACACTGGTCAGAACAAATGGAGCGTTGAATGGTTCACAAAAACTAAGGGGTTTGTGCAAGCCGCATTAGCAAATGGCCAAAAGAAAACCTGGTGCCCCTGTTTCCGGTGCGGCAATTGGGAAAAGAAGACAGAGGCTGAAATGGGCAAACACCTGCAGAAGAGTGGTTTTACGCCCGATTATACGGTGTGGACATTTCATGGTGAGTCTGCCCAATGTGACCGAGCTGAGGTGGATCGTCGTCGCACCGACGAGCATGGTACCGGGATGGAAAACATGGTGCAAGGCTATGATGATGCTCGGGATTCGGACGAGGAGATGGAGGAATCTGCAAAGGCCTTCAATGAAATGTTGGAGTCTTCGAAACGTCCACTCCACGAGCACACTGAGCTTTGTTAGTTGGATGCCATCTCACAAGTAATGGCTCTGAAGGCTCAGTTCAACTTGGGCAGAGAATGCTATGACGCAATTATGACAGTATTTGGACGCTTTCTACCCAAAGGCCATGTAATGCCTGCAAACCTGTACCAGTCGGACAAAATCCTCCGTGCACTGAAGATGCCCTATGAGAAGATACATGCCTGTGAGAAAGGATCTGCCTTATTTAGGCTTGACTATGCGGACTTGAACTATTGTCCCATTTGCAAGTCTTCCAGGTATATTGTGGTAGACAACGGTATGGGTGAGAAGACACAGACCAAAATCCCCGTTAGTGTTCTTCGGTATATGCCAATCGTACCAAGACTTCAACGTCTTTTCATGGTCGAGGAGACGGCCAGACAGATGACATGGCACAAAACAGGCAAAAGAACCGAACTAGATGCAGATGGGAATCTGATGATGGTACACACATCGGATGGTGTTGCGTGGAAAAAGTTTGATGAATTACATGCTGACAAAGCAGCAGATCCGAGGCATCCTCGAGTCGGCATCAGCACGGATGGGTTCAGTGTGTTTGGTATGACGGCAGCCCAATACAGTTGTTGGCCCGTATTTGTCTTTCCACTCAATCTCCCCCCCGGACAGATTATGCAAAGAAAGAACATTTTCCTGACGTTGATAATTCCAGGACCCAACTATCCGGGCAAAAATATGAATGTGTACATGCAGCCACTTAAGGACGAATTGCAAGAAGCCTGGGATAATGGGTTCAAGACATACGACGCCTTTAGCAAACGGAACTTCATAATGCATGTCTGGTACATGTACTCGACGCATGACTTGCCGGCGTTTGCGCTATTCGTTGGCTGGTGTGTGCATGGAAGGTTCCCGTGCCCCACATGCAAGGGAGCTCTTGAGTTTCGTTGGCTTCAGGCCGGTCACAAGTTTTCTTGCTTCGACATGCAAATACAGTTCCTGGATCCTCGCCATAAGTTGAGGAAAGACAAGAAGAACTTCATCAGGGGTAGAGTTGTCAAAAACTCTGCACCACCTGCATTGACAGGCCAACAGACCCTGGATCAGTTAAACACTCTCGAGCCAGATCCACAACGTCCAGGGTACTTCAAGGGGTATAATACTAAGCACGCGTGGACTCACAAAACATGCTTATGGGATCTGCCTTACTTCAAAGACCTCCTTTGCCCACACAACATCGACGTGATGCACACTGAGAAGAATATCGCCGAGGCACTTTTTGGTACATTGTTCCGCATAGATGGGAAGTCAAAGGATAATACTAAGGCAAGAGTCGATCTGGAGGCGCTATGTGATAGGCCGTTACAAAACATGAAAGAACCGAAAGGAAAGCAGAACTGGACGAAGCCAAAGGCATGGTTCAATCTTGGAAGGCCAGCTATCAGGGAAATTCTCTTGTGGGTGCAACAGCAGTTGATGTTCCCCGATGGGTATGCAGCAAATCTAAAGAGGGGAGCGAATCTTGATAAACTGAAGATATTTGGTCTCAAGAGTCATGATTGGCACATATGGATTGAGCGGGTAATGCCGGTGATGTTGCGTGGCTTCATCCCTGAGGATTAATGGCTAGTACTGGCAGAACTCAGCTATTTCTTCCATGTTCTTTGTGCGAAAGAACTATCGCCTGGCGTGCTAGAAGAAATGGAAGAGTTGGCGCCGGAGTTGATCTGCAAGTTAGACAAGATCTTTCCACCGGGCTTCTTTAATCCAATGCAGCATTTGATTTTGCATCTCCCGACCGAGGCAAGATTGGGGGGGCCCGTGCAAAATCGTTGGTGCTACCCAACTGAGAGGATGCAGAAGACGCTTCGAGAAAAATGTAAAAATAAACATAGAATTGAAGCATCGATGGCTGAGGCATTCATCACAGAGGAGGCGGCAAACTTCATAACAGCGCACTATGAAGCCAAAAATCGTCATTTGCATAATCCGAAGCCTCGGTACAATGCTGACGAGCCTAAAAAGGGTGGATCCAACCTTAGCCTATTCAAAGGGAATCTCGCACCAGCTAGTGTTTCACATCCAGTATCTTTGGATAACGAAGAATGGCGGACCATTTCGTTGTATATCTTCAACAACCTGATAGAAGTGCGGCCGTACATCGAGTAAGTTCTTGGTACATTGTTTCGCAACTTCTATTTTCTTCGAACTACTCTTATTCCTGGATATGTCATACAGTCGATACGTCGCCATATTCTCGTATGGAGCGGAGATCCAAAAGGATTCCGTCGAAGAGTATGAGCTTCTCGCAAAGCAAGGAGGTGGCTATCCCGGTTTCATCTCTAGGTTCAAACAAACGGTAATTTCTATTAGACAATTTCATTTCATTCGCTAATTTGTGCATAATGCAACAATCCTTTCATATTAAACATGTAGGCTAATTCAGAGTCTATGGACGCCGAATTGAGACAAGTCGCTAATGGTTTTGACTATAAGGTCCGTTCATTTGACAAGTACGACATCAACGGGTATCGCTTTCGTACCTATGGCAAAGAGCTATCTATGGCCGACCGAAAGTCAACAAATTGTTGTGTATCTGCTATCAGCGAAGGAGGTACCGAGTATTATGGGAGAGTTGAAGCAATTTATGAACTTCTGTTCTATGGTGAAAACCCACCGAATGTCGTAGTCTTCAAATGTTATTTGTTTCAGCCGAAGGAGACTAGAAGGACTCATGAACATGTAGGGCTAGTTGAAATCAACCAAAGCACTCATTTAGATGTTCCTGATGTCTATATTATGGCTCAACAGGCGACCCAAGTATTCTATCTACCGTGGGCCTGCCAAACTAATCCAAATCTGAAAGGTTGGGATGTCGTTTATGAAGTGCCGCCACGTGCTAGACTTTCTCCCCCAAAGGAATAGGATTATGAACCTCACATTAACCCAGACACATATGAAGGAGAATTCTTCCAAGAGACACGTCTTTCCAAAAAGCGTTTCAAGAACCGCTATACTTCACCCCAAAATATTGAAGTAGACAGCGATAATGAATCCGACATCACCCCAGAGGAGGAACAAGAAGAGCCGGAACAAGAAGAGGTTACTGCTGCGGATGACCTGTCAATGCTTGACCAATTACGTCAAGGTGGCCTTGCACATGTTGATGCCAATGAACCCTATGAGCCCGTCATTGATTATAGTGTTGATGATGATTATGCATTTATTGATGATACTGATCGAGATTATTAGTAGTGTCAGGTATTACATTTTTTTATGTTGTACTTGATGATGATACACTTAAGTGATACACATATTATTATTCATGTCGGTCTTTTTTTATGTTGTACTAATTTCGTTTATTGTTTGTCATGGCAGGTGTTGAAAGATGGTGGGCGCTGGTCGGGAGCGTGGTCTGAGGTCTTCCATTCCAGATGCACCTCTCCGCCGAGCGTTGCTGGACAGTATGGCCACACCGCCGGGCCCTTCTTTGTCGACCGCGGTGCCCAGCAGGGGACGAGGTAGGAAGAGAGGAGGTGGGGCACGTGGTCGTGGGAGAGGAGGTAGGGTGACTGCTACGATGCCTTCCTCGCCGCCACCCCCAGCTGTTTCACCCGAGCACGTGACTGCTAGGGTGGACTCGTCCGAGGAGGAGGCTACACGGACTCCGGTCCACGAGCCTCCGGTCCACGGGTCTTGGGCCCACGAGCCTCAGGTCGACTGGCCTTCAGCCCACGAGAGTTTGGCCCACGTGACCCCAGAGGAGCACACGTCCGGATGGGGTACCTGGCCGGATCAGCCCGAGGAGCCGAGTGGCCATGCTGATGATGGCGGGGAGCCGACTGATCTTGAGGAGGAGGGGGGCACCGTCTACCACCATGGTGCTACACGGCTCCCGTCCGTGCCGGTGACCCGCGAGCAGAGGTGGTTGATTTTCCCTGATGGGGGGAGGTACGTAAGTGCATTTAATATTTTTGTACCTTGTGCATTCACGTTTTTCAAATAACTAATGCGTTGGCCTTGTCATATTGCAGGGGTTGGGACCACCATCATAGTGTCCGCTGGCCCAACTCCGTCCTTGGAGTTCTTTGCCGGCAAAACTTCCCGGGGTTTGTCATGTTGCCTGGTGAGGGTCGGCCTCCAGAGCTTGGATTGAGCTGGGAGCACCACATGGCTGCCCCGGCCCCGCCGGATGAGATTATCGACGGTGTCATGTGCGACACGAGGGCAGACATGGTGATCAGAAAGTTCTAGGTAATTTCTCCTTTACACATTTAAAAATCTTCAACTAGCTAGATATTAATTGTACTAATCAATATTGTCTCATTTGATTGCAGACATTCTACAGGTGTGAGGAGGGATATGAGGAGGACGCGGCACATGTTATCGAGAACATCTGCAAGCGCCTACTCCAGAACTTACGACACGAGGCTCGGGTGCAGGCTGTTCGAGACTACTACGCCTTGCGTGGTATCAAGAAGACCAAGCCGGCGTGCCGCGATAAGTTCCTGAGTAAGGAGCAGTACATGAAGGTAATTCTTAAGGCCTTCTGTACTTAAGTTCCTTCATTTAGTAATTCTTAGTCGTAGCGCTCAAGTTTCTATTTGCTAACTTAGGCGCCTCCGAGATGGTGTGCGGATCGGATGGATTTTTGGGAGGTGTTGGTCGATGAGTGGTGCTCAAAACAATGGCTAGCCCTCCACAACGAGGCCAAGGACAAACGTGCCCAAATGGAAGGTGTGCCACACCATCAAGGCAGCTCCAACTTATATCAGTTCGGGCGCAACTGGGTATGTGGTTTGCTTCATGATTCATGCAATTCATTCATCATGCTAGCTTGAGCCCTTTATTTACTAATTTTCATTGTTTCTCTCTTTCAGGCACGCTACAATAAGGCGGATAAGGTGCCAGAGGTGTACGACCTGTATGCCATGGCCCACACTGCCTCTTTCAAGAAAGTCAAGGCTTTCTCTCAGTCTGACCTCGATGATGCAAACAACTTCACCAACATCTCCTCCCACAACAAGCTCGTGAGATATAGAGATGAGGGGAAGGCGAGGAAAGGGGAGGACTTTAACCCGAGCCAGGGTCCCATTGATCCAGAGCTGTTGATGATATCTGGTGGCGGGAGGTCCCATGGCTCCATAGCCATTGGAGATGGACTTATCCGTTGTCCTAGCACTCTCCCGGAGATCAAGGCGCGCCAGTCGAGATCTGCTCCTGAGATAAGGCCTCGTGAACGGCCAGTGCAACTCGCCATCAAGGTTAGTGATACGTACCCAGTTATCTTTCTCCATTACATTGTGTGCACTTCCATCAATGATTACAAATGGTCATGTGAGTGGTGTTGTAGGCTGCTATACAGAGTGAGAGAGATAGAACGGAGAAACTTCTGGCGGAGGCGGCAGAGAGGCAGCGGGAGTTGGAGGAGAGGACGACAAAGATGATGGAGGAGGAGAGGGCACAGAATGACATGCAGGCAAGGGCCATGTACGAGCTCCTTGTGGTAAGTTTCTTCTGCAGATTAGCCAAAACATTCATGTAGTGTTTGTCTCATTACTAACTAGTATGACTGAGTCGTCAAAACCAAATGTGCAGTCTGTGTGCGAAAAGATAGGTCAGACCACTCCGCCGATGCCAGTGATTGCTCCTGGGACCACGGTGAGTTTTATTTGAATGGACATTACTTGCTAGTCTTAACATTTGAGTGTCATCATGCTAACAAGACATTGGAAATGACCTTTGGTGCAGCGTAACTCCAGACAAGCATCGCACGATCCTTCTCCAGCTACCGACACGACCCACCCCGCTCCTACACCTCCTAAACGACCCATTTCACCTTAGCTAGCTCATAAACGACCCATTTCAACTTAGTTAGCTCATATATGATCCATTTCACGTAAGTTAGCTCATAAATGACATACTCTTCTTGTTTTAGTCTTCTTCTTGTTCTACTCTTCTTCTTGTTCTACTCTTCTTGTTCTAACTTTCTTATTTTTCATTTTGCAGATTTCATTCACTTGACGAAAGCTTGATAGATGGAGTGCTCCTTATCCCTTTCTCTGTTTCTTTTGTATCGTTGAACTATGCATGTATCATTGGATGAAACTATTGTAATATATATGGTTGGATGCCTCTATGTTGAACTTGTTATGTATGATGGAACTATGCATGTAATATATATGGTTGGATGATGAAGTTATGTGTTGGATATCTTATATGTTTGCTCTGTAATGGCCTTTTGAAATATATCTATATATGTCATATATATTTGTGATGAAAATTGTTGGATTTAATAAAAAACAGATAAATGAGCCAATATGCAGTCTCTTTGCCGTCTGCCACCGACGGCAACGGGCTCTTTGCCGTCTGCCGCGGACGGCAAAGAAGACACATGGCATCTAGCTGTGCTTCCTGGGAGCTGGCCCATTTGGTCAGTTTGCCTACAGTGGCAGACGACAAAGACTTTGCCATTAGTGGCGGACGGCAAAGAACCTGCACTTTGCCATCAGTGGCAGACGGCAAAGAACCTGCCATGTAGTGACGTGTAGATGACATCATACGGCGAATGGCAAAGACACTAGATATTTTGCCGTCAGCGGCGGACGGCAAAGGCCTGCCGTTAGCCACTTAATGGATTGACAGCGCAATTATTGTCGTCCGCTCTCTTTGCCGTCCGCCGTAGACGGCAAAGGGCCTTTGCCGTCAGCCGCCAGGAAGCAGACGGCAAAGTAGCTGTTTACCGTAGCCTACTTTGCCAGAGCCTTTTGCCGTCCGCGGGTGACGGCAAAGGCCTTTGCCGTCCGCGGCTGACGGCAAAGGCCTTTGCCGTCCGCCATTCATGCCTTTGCCGTCCGCCATTCATGCCTTTGCCGTCCGCCGTGGCAGACGGCAAAGTAGCTGATTCCTGTAGTGATAGCATACAAATCAAAGCACATGCGGAAGCTTAACATGTCTGAGTACATACGTCTACAAATGAAAAAGGCTAAGAAGCCTAACTATCTACCAGATCCTGCCAAGGGCACAAGATCGTAGGTGAGGTATCAAGCTAAATGTCGAAGTCCACACGAAACTACTAGCAAGACTGACGTCTCTCTGCAAAAACATAGAATAGGCAAATGTGAGTACAAATGTACCCAGCAAGACTTACATCAGAACTAACTACATATGCATCGGTATCAACAAAGGGGTAGTGGAGTTTAACTGCAGCAAGCCAGCTTTGACTCAGTGGCTAACCTGAACTACGACTGCAAGCAACTCTTTTGAGGTGGCGCACACGAGTCCACATATTCACCATATCAATACACCACTATGAATCCGCTCCCGTCTCCCTACGAGAACACCATCCATAGCACTCACGCTTATCTTGCGAGTTTTAGAGTATCCACTTTCACTTGTCTATGAACTGTTATAGGCAACCCAGAAGTCCTTTACCGCGGACACGGCTATTCGAATAGATCATTTATAACCCTGCAGGGGTGTACTTCTTCACACACGCTCTCGCCACTTACCACCATGTACACGTCGTGTATTTCGGCAACCTTCAAGCGAAAGCCTGGCGAGGGAGTCGGCCACGACCTGACTAACCACACAAGTCTCTAGTCCAGGTTTATCACCTATTCGGGTTCCATCCGCGAGGAGATCCGGCCGGAGTTTCGCTCACAGCCCTAAACGATGTGTGCAGGGTTCCCGAGACACCAAACGGGCGCCCGGTACACCATGCCACGGTGTATCTACCGCATCATAGCCCACCCCTAGGGTCAGCGCTACGTACGGCCGCCAACACATATCCTACAAACACCAGAAACTAGTTGCAACTCCTGGACAGAGGACAAGGGCAGTTAATAAGTCGAGAGGGTCCATTGGTTTCGGGCCCAATGCATGGTAGTAGCTGTTCATGAATCACAAACACAGAACTCAGTTCCTAAGAACGGTTTCAAATAGATGACCCACCATGTACTCCTAAATGGCCTCTCACCGCTACCTTTACCAAATCGTGTTCACACACAGTAGGACATGTTCATCACTGTTCCAATTCATCCCCGATGAATCAGACCTGACTCAACTCTAAGCAGTAGCAGGCATGACAAATAAGCATGAATGAGTAGGCACATCAGGGCTCAAACAACTCCTACTCATGCTAGTGGGTTTCATCTATTTACTGTGGCAATGACAGTTCATGTAGAGGAAAGGGGTTCAACTACCGCAACATGTAACAGTTGAATCGTTGTTGTCCTAATGCAGTAAAAGAGAGTAGGAGCGAGAGAGTGGTATTGTATCGGGATGAATAAGGGGTTTTTGCTTGCCTGGCACTTCCGAAGATGATATAGCTCTTCATCGGTGTCATTGATCACATCGTCGAAACATACGTCTACCGAGGGGGAACAATCACCGGCAAACACAGAAAGAAATACAATCAATGCAATGCACAACATGATGCATGATCATGACATGTCAATATGAGGTGTTTGAGATAATGCAACCAAAACCAGGGTGGTTTGAGCTTATTTGAATCAATGATTCAAACACAAGCCTAAACTATGAACTCATATAAGTGCGTTATCATGTTTCATCTAAACAGCAAGGGTAGGTTGCTCTAACATGCATGAAACTAGTACATATGGATAGATTGGATTTTTCTGATCATTTTTCATATATAAATTATTTCATTTGGAGTTACGGTTGAATTTATATGAATTTTAGAAGTTTATACTATTTTCTGGAGTTTCCTGAATAAAAATAAATCCAGAAAAGAGTTATTGCGTCAGCGTGACATCAGTGTGACATCAGCAGGTCAACACGCCAAGTCCAGGTCAAACCTGACCAGTGGGACCCACTGGTCAGTGACTCAGTCCACTAACTGAGTTAGTTAGTGCTAAACTAACCCTAACCGGGCTGTTAGCGGGGCGGGGCCCACATGTCAGTGACTTGTTTAGTTAACTAAATTAGTTAGCTCTAATTAATCTAGAGTTAACTAATCAGGGGCTTGAGCCCCCATGTCAGTGACCCAGGGGGTCAAACTGGGCCCACCCAGTCAATGGTCATTGGGGGTCAAACCCACCGATGGCTCAACGCCGGTGAGGCCCGAGGCGGTGGCGCGGCTCGGAAAATGCCCACAGGGCACGGGCGAGGTTGTTCTTGGGCTCGTTGGAGAGCTCTTGCACGCACGCGTCTAGTGGTGGTGGAGCCCGGGCCTATGGTGGCCGGAGCCAACGACGGCGAGCAAGTCCGCGGCGGCCGGAGTTTGGGGGTTCGCGGGATCGGCGCTGTAGGGTGCAAACGAGCGCAATGTGGCACTAGGGAGGCTCTACGCGTGGTGGTGAGCATGTTGGATGCACGCCCGGAACCAAATGGTCACCGGAGCTGCGTCGGCGACGAGTGCGGGCGGCGGCGCAGTCGGGCGAGAGGGGCACGGTGGCTACGGAGTGCAGGAGAGAAAACGGGAAGGGGGAGGATGATCAGCAGCTCACGGTGAACACGAGGAGCGAGTCGGCGAGCTCGGGGAGGGGCAGAAGCGAGCGGGGCGGCGAGGGGGATCTTCGGCGTCCGATAGCAAGGATGAGGATGATGGCGTCGCTTAGGGCGTTCTGCGGGCGCGTGCTTCCTCTTGGGGCTCCGTGGCATCGAGGCAGAGCCTCTGGATAGCATGGAGAGGCGAGGGGGAGGCAATGGCCGCGGTTGCGCTCGTCGGCGGCGACGACATCGCTTGGTGCCTTGCGTGTGAGAGAGCCAGAGGAGAAGGGGAGCTCGGGGAGAGGCTGAGAGGGCTTGGGGGGCGCGTGGCATCTCCAGGGCAACGTCGGGGAGGCGGCAACAAGCAGGAGGTGGCCAGGCGCGACGTCGGCGCTCGCCACCGAGCTGCTTCATGCGCTAGCAAGGGGAAGCAGACAAGCGCGCCCCTAGTGGGCTGGGCGAGCCAGCTGGGCCGGCTTTGGTGGGCTGCACAGGTAGGTGGCCAGGTAAGTGGCCCAGGTAGGCGTTCTCTCTCTCTCTTTCCTAAATTGTTTCTGTTTTCTATTTTTTCTGTAACTGTTTTCACTTAAATAAAATGCTAAGACATTTCCAAAAATCATGAAACTAATCATGGCTACTGTTTATAATATATCCAACAGTAAACATTTTAGTTTATGATTATTTGAGCATTTAGAATATTTTATAGCATTTAAATGCCCAAATGCAAATATAATATGATTTAATTCAGAGCCCAAATATGTCATGGAAAAATGTGCAACACCTCTGGTTATTGCTTCCAGCATTTTCCAGAAATGATGAACATTTTTGAAAACCATTTGGATTCACTGAGAATATTTTTAGTTGAACCTAGTGAATTTCATTTGGTGCTAGGGTTTCAACAATCCCCATTTCAAGTTTCTTTGGAATTAAAACATGATGGCATGAAGAACAAGCAAAGTCAAGCAAGGGCTGGACTGGAGCTGTGACAGCCATGGTCTTCCCATCGTCCGCCACATCTTCCTCCTCCTCGGCCATAGCCCCTGTCGTTGCGCTCGGGGCGTCGGCCGACACGTCCAACTCTCACGGCCCTGAGCTCTTGACATTCGTTGGTGGTGTGGGTGTGGAGGTCGTGGTACACGCAGTACCGGCTTCCATTCGATGACTCGGGCTGATCCCTACCTCGCTTGGTGTCTGGCTCCGCTGCAAGCACGGCAGCCCCCTTGCGCTTCACGTCCTTGGCCTTGGCCTTCTTCTCTTCTGGGTCGGCAGCCGGGAGTACGAGGAGGGAAAGGCGCCCTTCCTCAGCCCTGGCGCACTTGGTCGCCAAGTTGAACAGCTCCAGGGATGTGCACAGGTCTTCATGGATTGCTAGCTCCTCCTTCATCTTGATGTCGCGTACGCCATCGGAGAAGGCCGAGATGATGGCTTCTTTAGTCACCTTGGGGATCTTGAGGCGAGCGTTGTTGAAGCGCTGGATGTATTTCTGCAGGGTTTCCCCTTGCTGCTGCTTGATGCGGCGCAGATCGCTCACGGCCAGGGTCCGGTCGCGAGTGCCCTGGAAGTTGGCGATGAAGCGAGTGCGCATCTCGTCCCAGGAGGAGATTGTGCTAGGAGCCAGGTGCGGGCCCCGTCCTTGAGCGCCATGGGGAAACAGTTCACCATGACCCTTTCGTCTCCGTTGGCGGCTTCGATGCATAGCTCATAGAGCTACAAGAACTCCACAGGGTCCGCCGTGCCATCGTAGCGAGGGGGCAGGTCAGGCTTGAACTTGCCTGGCCATGCGACGCCGCGTAGCTTGGGGGTGAGCGCACGGTAGCCTGCTGTGGCCACCGGTGCCTTTTGCTGGTACTGGGCCTGCTCCAGGGGATTACAGCGCGCCGCCACTTGGAGCAGCGCGAGGTCTTGGCGTGGAGGTGCAGGGACGCGATCTTGGCGCACCGGTGCTGGGAGCGCGCGAGCACCTTCTTGGGGTCGAGAGATCTCTTGGCAGCTCCTTTCTTGCTGCGCAGGCGCCCGACGCGGAGGGTCTCGCCCTGGGGCTGCGCGCCTTGGAGCCAGGGCGCCTTCTTGGGGAGGAGGTGGTGGAGGCACCTCTTGATCCCCGCCTCCTGCACGGAATGGTGGGCGAGGTAGCGAGGGGGACGGCAAGGGGGAGCCCCTGCGGCACTGACGAGCTCGGTGATGCGGGCGAGCCAGTCCTTGTAGAGGTCATCGACGGGGCGGTAGTGCAAGAGCTCTCTTGCCAGGAGCAGCGCGGCATGCGCGTCCGTGGGGGCACGACAGGCGTGGGACGACGAAGCGGCTGGAGTCAGCGACGGTGGGGCGGTGCGGCCCTCCTGCCGCACTGAAGGTTGCTGGGACGAGGCCTGTTGTTTGTTCCTCGCCGGGCCGGTGGCGGCGTTGGCGGCAGGCGATGGGGAACGACGAGGGCGTCCGCCGACGGGCGCCGTCTGGGCAACGCGTGTAGCGAGAGCAGCCCAGACACGACGGAAGATCACACGCGAACAGCCAAAGAAAGATTCCGGCGCACCCCTACCTGGCGCGCCAAATGTCGTATTTTGGGTTCCGGCAGACCCTTGAGGTTCGAGCACTGGGGTGCGCTCGGAGATCTCTCCCCTACTGATCTACGTCCAATCTCCTCGCATGATCTAAGCTGGAAACAACGAACAACACAAGGGACACGAGGTTTATACTGGTTCGGGCCACCGTTGTGGTGTAATACCCTACTCCAGTGTGTGGTGTGGTGGATTGCCTCAGGGGCTGATGATGAATAGTACAAGGGAAGAACAGCCTCGCGAGAGGTGTTCTTGAGCTGGTGCGATGAACTGTTTGGGCGAGTTCAGTCGCCTCTCTCTCTCTGCTGGGGCTCTACCAGATCTCTAGATGTCTCTCGATCTCTGCCTTCTGTCCGATCTCTAGATATCTCTACTCTGTGGTGGCTAGCTCTATTTATAGAGGCCCTGGGCCTCTCCCCAAATAATGAGCTGGAAGGGCGCCAACAATTGGCCATTTGGAAGGGGAACATCTAGTACAAGTTATCCTGACCAAAGGTGGTCTTCGGCTGCCAAAAGCACTGGTGATGACGTCGTCTTGGGCTCCACGGTGACCTCCGTCCTGCCACTCTGTTGGTCTTGGTCCCTGTCGGTGTCAAAACCGGCGGATCTCGAGTAGGGTGTCCCGAACTGTGCGTCTAGGCCGGATGGTAACAGGAGGCAGGGGACACGAAGTTTTACCCAAGTTCGTGCCCTCTCGATGGAGGTAAAACCCTACGTCCTGCTTGATTAATATTGATGATATGGGTATTACAAGAGTTGATCTACCATGAGATCAGAGAGGCTAAACCCTAGAAGCTAGCCTATGGTATGATTGTTGATGTGTATGTTGTCCTACGGACTAAAACCCTCCGGTTTATATAGACACCGAAGAGGGTTAGGGTTACATAAAATCGGTTACAATGGTAGGAGATCTGAACATCCGTATCGCCAAGCTTGCCTTCCACGCCAAGGAAAGTTCCTTTCGGACACGGGACGGAGTCTTCAATCTTATATCTTCATAGTCCAGGAGTCCGGCGGAAGGTATAGTTCGGCTATCCGAACACCCCCTAATCCAGGACTCCCTCAGTAGCCCCTGAACCACTCTTCAATGCCGACGGGTCCGGTGCGCAAATTGTCTTCGGCATTGCAAGGCGGGTTCCTCCTCCAAGTACTTCATAGAAGATCTTGAACACAAAGATAGTGTCCGGCTCTGCAAAATAAGTTTCCACATATTGCCATAGAGAGAATAATAATATTAACACAAATCTAATCTGATGACGTATTCCATGGTGCGACACACCACGGCCGAGACTTTATCCGAGTCGTTTAATTATCCACCTCAGCGTGGTATGCGAGGTGGTTTCCTTGGCACATCTTGTTAAAGCAGAGATCGTGTCCCCTTATTACGGGTTTCTCATCCATACGGGCGTGGGTAACCCAACCACTTCTAGGACTCCTAGATCATAGGTAAGTCCAAACAGATACGAGGAGGACGCTTGATATCCACCCTCTTTATAAAGGGACAAAGTTTTTACCTTTTCCCTCCCGTGCTCAATCGAATCCTTCCCCCGCCTCAAGCTCAATCGCCCAAAGCTCAGGTCAGGTGCTCCAAACCTTCAATCATGTCCGGATCCAGCCTTCAAGGCCGATGGATGCCCTCCTCCGTCACGGAAGAAGACATTAAAAAGTTGAGGGAGGCCAGGTATCTGACCGCCGAGATGTCGCATCGGCTGCCTCCCCGGGGGCAGGCCGTCCCCTCTCCCAAACCCAGCGAGAGCGTCGTGTTTGTCTCCCACTTCCTCTGAGGTCTAGGTTTTGCTCTGGATCCTTTCGTCAGGGGCTTGATGTTTTATTACGGGCTAGATTTCCATGATCTAGCTCCGGACTCCTTCCTGCATATCACGACTTTTGTTGTCGTATGCGAGGCCTTCCTCCGGGTTACCCCCCACTTTGGCTTATGGCTCAAGACCTTTGAAGTAAAGCCGAAGATGATCAAAGGGAAACATGCAGAGTGTGGAGGCGCCTCAATACGCAAGATGACGGGAGCTCCGTGGCCCAAAGGTTCCATCCCAGAGGTGTCTGCATTGTGGCAACATGAGTGGTTCTACATCACGACTCCTAGAAGTGCCAAGTGGGTGGCCGCCCCTATTTTTCGCTCGGGCCCTCCACCACGACTGATGTCATGGATCAGCAGAGGATTGAGCTTGGGTCCAGCCAAGGACGTGCCTATGCTGCAAAGCCGCATTCGAGATCTCTTCAACGAAGATCTCAGTTTGGTCACGATAATACAAGTTATGCTGGTTCGTCAAGTCCAGCCTTGCAAACGTCGACCCCTTCGCTTGTGGTAGTTCAATCCCGAGGGTCCGTGTGTCATTCAAAATTTTCTCGGCCTGACGCACGAGGATATGTATAAGTCATTCTTCGGACCTCAAGTAGAGTGTCCGGAAATCACCGAGGACATGGGCCTGAGTAGTAACCGCACCGCCGAACAGGTAAGGAATCTTTCGGCCGAACATTTTATCTTCCCTTCATTAAGAAGTTATTTCTGAGAGTTTGTTCTTTCAACCAGGACTGGCTAACAAAGGCGAAGTTGATTCGGTGTTTGGCCCCCCTCCCTGAGGGTTCGGAGAATCCGGTATTGGAAAAGATGCTCCAGACCGCACCTTGCCCAGATCCCTTGAAGGAAGATACTATGGAGGATAATGCAGGCAGACGCGGGCCCCCAACGCTGCCTATTCTAACCGAGGGAGCGAGTGTCTCCGCGAGGGAAGACGACCGGAAGAGGAAAAGGACTGCGCCCGGGATTTCGGAAGCCGAAGCTCCCAAACGGGAGAAGAAATCTTCCACCGGAGGCCCTACCTTGGGGGGCGCTACTGCCGCACAAAGTCCGTGGGGGGACCAATTCTCCCGGGAGTCATAAGTGACCCGAAAACTTTAATAGTACAGATATGCCATCCTTTTCTGCAGTTCGGGCCTTAGCCCCTCTCAAATGAGCTTGTCTTCGGGGGATCTTCTTCCAGAGATGATGGAGAGCAAGACGCCTCCTCCGGACTCCTCCGCTCCGGAAGCGGGCGACCCTGAAGTGTCGTCGCGGAGGGCCTCTCCGAGTTCGGTGAGGCCAGAAGGTAATCCTATTGACCCCCGAGGCTCCAAGTGTCCGGCTCCCGAAGAGAGCAGACAAAAGAGTCTGGCACCGTCTAGTGTGCGATCGGACGTTCTGAGGGAGTTGGTGGGGCGAGTGGCCATCTCAGATGATCACCACGTGCTGATGAATATGGTGATGGAGAGGATATCGTCCGCCGAAAGCGGATTTCATGAAGCTTTGATGAGTCTACTGATAGGCTTTGAGGTACGTAAAAGGAATGTGTAATAGTCTTGCACATGCTAGGTGTCCCTGTGTAGATAGTAGCCCCTGAGACTCTGGTTGTCGTCGGAAACGATGACGAACGAAGGATCATATTCCCAGGTAATAACCATACTACCTCTATGTGCAGGAGATGGAAGCTCCGGTGTCCGGCCGTCCTAGCCAGTTTGCCCGTTTAGAACGGCAGTTGGATGCGGCAGATGCCGACATCGAGCTTGTGAACAAAAGGCTTGACGAGGAACAGGGTAAGTATCCTTGTCTGGTAAACGCCACATAGGAAGAGTATGATGCCAGTGTTTTTAACATGTTATTACTGCAGATGGAGCTGCCACTGTTGAAGCCTTGCGGGCGGAACTTTCCCGAGCCAAGAAACAAGCAAGATTGGGTAATGCGGCTGCTTTGAAGGCGGCCGAAGAGTTGCAAGCCGAGAAGGCCGCACATGGCGAGAGCAGGGATAAGATGGCCAATATGGCCGTAGAATTAAAAGCCGCCGTAGACCGTTGCTGGACTCTTGAAAAGGAAAACTAGGAGAAGGCATCGGACCTTGAGAAGGCTGCTGCAACGGGAAAAGACCTCCGCTCTGCTATGAGGGCAAAGAAGGAGGAGCTGCGGGAAGCCGGGGATATTGTAGCCGAGAAGTCCTTTATGCTGTAGAGGAAGTACGGAGATCCACGGTATGCCCCTCTGGATCGGCTGTGAAGTTTGGAGGATGCGTATATGGATTTGGCGGCAAGCGCTGCTGATGCGGCCAAGTACTTCCAGAGTCAGACGGACCGTGAAGTAGACCAGCTGTTTTGGAAGCAGTTCCTTTCTCCCGAGCGTCCGCTTTCGTTGACGGACCAATTAGTCGAATGGGCCGAACTAAATAGGTTGTCCGGACTCTCCATGAGGTCTGTTGTGGATCATCTATGGCCGGGAAGGTCAAAAACGAGCAGCTATTTCAGCTTGGTGTAGCAGGTCCTCGATGTGGTGCCGCGCATAAATGCGATGAAGAGGTCGGCGTGTATAGAAGGCGCACGGATGGCCTTTGCCCATGCTAAAGCATACTAGGCAGAGATGGATGCTACCACTATTGCAGCGCAGGATTCGGCCATAGGTCGAAGGGCTGCTGAGCACTACTTTGAGGAAGTTCTTGAGGGTGCTCGTTTGATAGAGACCCAGTGCTCAAAAAATATTATGTTTGAGTGACATGTAATCTCATTGTAAGCGAAATGCTTTTATAAATTTTTATAAGGCTGCTTTTATACTTTTGCCTGAAAGTAATGTGATGCCTCCTGGGCGGCCGTTTATGTATACATGTGTATAACCTGAAAGATTGCTGTCGTCGGCTTCAACCCCCACGCATATAATGCGGAGGTGTTCGCAGAAACACGTGTTCACACTTAACCCAACGTCTTGGTCCTATTAAGGAGGTGGTAGCGGAGCGAGCGAGGCAACCGGACTATAATGCTTTAACACTTTCACTTAGCCATAGGAGTTTGACAGTGGGGCTACTAGATAGCCCCTGGTGGCTCCGCACTCTCCCGATCCCAGGGTGCGTATAAGCCTGGCCAGAAAGCGATCCTTCGTTAAGGCGGAGGAATTCTAACATTCCCATGGGTCATCGAGTGGTTGACCAGTCTCACGCTAGATCATGACAGTCTGTTTTCGGCTTTCTCTACTGAGGTGCTCGTCCGGATGAACCAGGGCACAATCGCAGTAGTTCTCCTGGTGCTACCTTAGCCGGTAAAGCGGAACGTAAGGCACCAAAACACAGGAGCCGGGCAAACCCAACATTTTACCAAAGACAATGATTCGGAGCTGATGCATATAGGGCCAAACTCGCGACGCCGAACACTCCCTAAGGTATTCATTCTTTGTGGTATAAACCGGGCCTGAAGAATGGCCTTTGTAAGAAGCCCCTTGTGTCCCGGTACGTGCATTGTTCTGGCGTGGCCACATGCCAAGACGTCAGCATCCTTCTCAACGGTGGATATGTATCAACAAGAGATAGTAAAAAAGGTTTACGCAGGGTCTTAATCTAAAAAGAATCCTTGGGGCGGGTCCCTGCTGCACGTCTGCGCCTGTGTCTCCGTTGTGCCATATCCTGGACGGGTGTAGCACGATGATCATCTGTAAAAGAGAGGAATTTAGGTAAAAAGGTTGTCGTGCAAAAGGATAGTTTTCCAAAGAAACCATGTATAATTCAAGATAAGAAGAAATCGCCACTTGTCTGCGCGCGTTGAGCCCCTTGTATTGAAAGATAGGGGTGTGACCGTTTATTCGATATGAGTAGTGGCGCCGGACTTTATTAGTTGTGTCTAAGGTCTTGATGACATATTGGATGCTCTTGATGGTCCAGGCGCCTTTAGTGTGCGGCTGCCAAGGCAGCCTCACTCTCTTCGGCGCGCAGAGATCGCTTGATACTTCCGTGCACTAAAATGATGCCACGTGGACCGGGCATCTTGAGTGTTAGGGAGGCGTAGTGTGGTATTGCATTAAAGCGAGCGAAAGCTTCACGTCCGAGTAGTACTTGATAGCGACTTTGAAACTGAGCGATGTGGAAAGTTAAAAGCTCTCGACGGAAGTTATCGGGGGAGCCGAATATAACTTGTAGTAGGAGGGAGCCCGTACAACGAGCCCCTGGGCCTGGCGTTACTCCTTTAAAGGTAGTATTGCTATGGCGAAATTGTGTTGGGTCTATCCCCATCCCGCGGATTGTATCTTGGTATATTAGGTTTAGGCTACTGCCGCCATCCATCAAGACTCGTGTGAAGTGGTATCCGCCAATTACTGGGTCTAATACCAGGGCAGCCCATCCTGTGTGCCGGATACTTGAGGAGTAATCGCGATGGTCGAAGGTGATTGGTTGAGACGACCAGTGGCGGGACTTCGCAGGGACAGGCATTTTGGTATATTTTTCTGGGAGTGCCGCGTTATTTTTCTCTTGGTCATGTGTAACATATTTACTGTTTTGACTTCGGGTGGAAATTTCTTTTGTTCCCCATTGTCTTGCGTGGGAGGTTCGTCCTCGTCTTCACTTGGTGTATCCCCCCCCTTGTGTACGGCGTTAAGCTTTCCGGACTGCTTGAAGACCCAACATTCTCTGTGGGTATGATTAGCAGGTTTGCCAGGGGTACTATGGATCTGACATACTTGGTCCAGAATTTTGTTGAGGCTGGACAGTTCATCCCTGGTGCCTTTGGGGGCGGCTTTTGATTTGGCCGAGGGACATAAATTCGGCGTTTACAGCCGTACCCTTCGTGATGTCTTCTTTATTCCGGCGTTTGTTATTGCTGTTGCACCGTGATTTCCCGTTTCCATCTCTAACTTCAGATGTACTGGGGTTGCTGGTGCTGCATCTGGCTAGCCAGTTGTCCTCACCCGCGCAAAAGCGGGTCATGAGGTTTGTTAATGCGGCCATCGTTCTCGGCTTATTTTGGCCGAGGTGTCTGGCGAGCCATTCGTCGCGGACGCTATGCTTGAAAGCCGCTAAGGCTTCAGCGTCCGGACAGTTGACAATTTCGTTCTTTTTAGTAAGAAACCTATTCCAAAGCTTTCGGGCTGACTCTCCGGGCTGTTGAGTTATGTGACTCAGGTCGTCCGCATCCGGAGGTCGGACATAAGTCCCTTGAAAGTTTGCCCGAAAGGCCTCTTCGAGATCTTCCCAACTTCCAATGGAGCTTTCGGGGAGGCCTTTGAGCCAGTGACAAGCTGGCCCTTTGAGTTTGAGAGGTAAGTACTTGATGGCATGGAGATCATCCCCTCGAGCCATATGGATATGAAGGATATAGTCCTCAATCCAGACCCCAGGGTCTGTTGTTCCGTCGTATGCCTCTATGTTTACGGGCTTGAATCCCTTTGGAAATTCATGGTCCAGCACCTCATCGGTGAAACATAGGGGGTGTGCGGCACCCCTGTAGCTGGGTGTGCCGCGTTGTTCGGATGTTTGTTGTGTTGCATTGTATGCTGGGGCGTGCTTGCGTGGTCCATAGATGGATCTTGTTGCACCGTCCTTTGGGTGCGAGCCCTCGCATGGGTCGCGTGTTGTATTGTGAGCGGCGTTGAATGCCGTTCTTTGTTGGTAGAGGGGTCGTCTATCCGACCAGGTGGCTACTTTGATATTTGGTTGTGGGGGGTCTGAGGCCTCCTCATCGAATTCGGGTAGCAGCTTCCGCTTTGGGTAGCTCTTGGAGGGGCGATTGTCACCGTACCTTGCTACAGTGTTGAGTATTTTGCTCCATCTGAATTGGAGCGTGTTTTGCGCGGCCTTGAGCCTCCGCTTCTGCTTTTTGAGGCTCCTTGCGGTGGCAACGAGCCTTTTACGGGCATTCTGCTGCTCCGAGTGCCTGTCCGGCGTTATGCTGTCTTGACCATTATCATTGATAGGATTTGTTTGTTCGGTTTGATTATCCGGATTGCCGTTGTCTAGCAGCGGTTCGCCCTGCTTCAGCGCTGGATCAGTGTGATCGCTATTTCTGTCGAGGCAGGATTTGGGGCGGCGCTTGCGTCGCCGCTTTGACTACTTTTCGAGGGAACAATCCTTCGATGCATCCTTTCGCTCCTCGTCATCATCTTTGGGGTGCGTCCACCATGTATACGCCATATGACGAGGTGGCGTTCCAGGGCTCGATAGGCGCTGGTTCTTCATCGTCTCCTTCATCGGCGTCCATACCGTCAATGTCGTCGGAGTTGAAGTCGAGCATGTCGGTTAAATCGTCGACAGTGGCTACCAAGTGGGTGGTGGGTGGGCTTTGAATTTCTTCATCGTCCGTACCCCAATCTTGCTGACCGTAGTCCGGCCAGGGCTCTCCTGACAAAGAGAGAGACTTCAGTGATTTCAGGATGTCGCCGAAAGGCGAGTGCTGAAAGACGTCCGCGGCCGTGAACTCCATGGTCGGCGCCCAATCGGATTCGCTCGGCAGGGGCACGGAGGATTCGGAGTCCGGAGAAGAATCTGACTCCATAGAGTCACGAGTCTTGCAGAGTACGGGGCTGGTGTTCGGCTCAACCGCCGTCAGGATCGCAACCCCCGAGGTGGCGTCCAACCGCCTATCCTCGATCGGCGCGGTCGGCTCCGAACTGGGGGTCGGAGTCAATGCGGGTGCGGCCTCCAGGGCACTGTTCGGCAGCAGAGCTAGATCATGCTTGTCGTAATAGTTCGGCGCGCTCGGCAGTGGTTCGAATCCGTCGAAGATCAAGTCCCCGCGGATGTAGGCCGTGTAGTTTAAACTTCCGAATCTGACCTGACGGCCAGGGGCGTAGCTTTCGATCTACTCTAGATGGCCAAGTGAATCGACCCGCGGTGCGAAGCCGCCAAAGACGAAGATCTGTTCGGGGAGGAAGGTCTCACCCTGGACTGCATCGCCATCGATGATTGTAGGAGCCATCGGGCTTTATGGCGACGGCACAAAGGAACTCTCAAAGAAAGCACCAATGTCGGTGTCAAAACCGGCGGATCTTGCGTAGGGGGTCCCGAACTGTGCGTCTAGGCCGGATGGTAACAGGAGGCAGGGGACACGAAGTTTTACCCAGGTTCGGGCCCTCTCGATGGAGGTAAAACCCTACGCCCTGCTTGATTAATATTGATGATATGGGTATTACAAGAGTTGATCTACCACGAGATCAGAGAGGCTAAACCCTAGAAGCTAGCCTATGGTATGATTGTTGATGTGTATGTTGTCCTACGGACTAAAACCCTCCGGTTTATATAGACACCGGAGAGGGTTAGGGTTACATAAAGTCAGTTAAAATGGTAGGAGATCTGAACATCCGTATCGCCAAGATTGCCTTCCACACCAAGGAAAGTTCCTTCCGAACACGGGACGGAGTCTTCAATCTTGTATCTTCATAGTCCAGGAGTCCGGCGGAAGGTATAGTTCGGCTAGTCGAACACCCCCTAATCCAGGACTCCCTCAGTCTCGTTGCACCGGAATGGTAACCTTTGCCCGATGCCTTGGCATGTGCTTGCCCCCTTTCCACCAAAGGGGAAACAAGGACACTGCGCAGGCCGTCGCCTGCCTGGCGCCCGGCTGGTCTCGATCATCATGGCTTGCGTCACGGCCTCCTCGCGAGGTACCCCTGCCTTGATCTCTCCACCTCCTCGCGAGCCTGCCTGATGAGGCTGCCTCTGAGGAAGCTTCCGGTCGTCCTCCCCGCGAGGCTTGGCCCCTCGCGAGGGTCTTGAGCTTGAGCTGATGAAGATGGGCCGTGCTGGGCCCCCACTTGAGCCACGCCGCAAGCGGCAGGCAGGCAAGTCTGGGGACCCCCGTTCCCAGAATGCCGACACTGCTTGTGCATCCAATCCCTTAAACCCCGAAGTTATTCCACATGAGTCCACTATACCTACGTATATACGGTATCTACCTGCCGTTCCAAGTAAATTTGTATGTGCCAAACTCTAAACCTTCAAACAAATATCCTGTTTTGTATGCTCGAATAGCTCATGTATCAACTAGGGCTGTCCGTATCTTCCATGTTAGGCGGGTTATTCTCAAGAGGAGTGGACTCCGCTCCTCACTCACGAGAAAATGGCTGGTCACCGGGATGCCCAGTCCCATGCTTTATGCAAACTAAATTAAAATAATTGCAAACAAAACTCCCCCTGGGACTCTTGTTAGTTGGAGGCACTCGTTGTTTCGAGCAAGCCATGGATTGATGCTTGTTGGTGGAAGGGGGAGTATAAACTTTACCATTCTATGTGGGAACCGCCTATAATGTGTGTAGCATGGAAGATATCGTCGTCTCTTGGTTGTTATGTTGACAATGAAAGTATACCTCTCAAAATATTATTCACCTCTATTTCAAAACTGAGCTATGGCACCTCTACAAATCCCTGCTTCCCTCTGCGAAGGGCCTATCTATTTACTTTCATGTTGAGTCACCATCCTCTTATTAAAAAGCACCAGTTGGAGAGCACCGCTGTCATCTGCATTCATTATTGTTAGTTTACATTGAGTATGACTTGACTAGATCTATTTTACCATGAATTACAATGTCTAGTCAGTCCTTGGTCTTTAAAGGTGCTCTGCATTTATGTTTTGCGGTCTCAGAAAGGGCTAGCAAGATACCATCTTGTTATATCATATTATGACTGTTTTGAGAAAGTGTTGTCATCCGAGATTTATTATTATTGCTCGCTAGTTGATTATGCTATTAATATGAGTAAACTTGAGACCTAAGCGTTATTGCGAATGTGGTTAGTTATAACTAGTCGTCAACCCGTGCTGCAGCACATGCTAGTTAATTAGGGAGTCATGCAACAATAGAAATAGTAATGTCATTTCAATATTTCTTTTTATTTTAAATTATAGGGAATTATGATTTCTAATATTCATAAGAAGTATTACCAAAGACATATTGATTTATTGGGTGTCATGCTTAAGGTGTTGGAAACCTTGTGGAAAGAGGTAAATACATCTTGGATCAAGATACATCTTCTTGTGTCTAGAAATTAGGAAAGAAAATATCTTTATAGATGTACTAAATCTCTGATTGTTAAGTCTTCATGTCAAATGGTATAAAACTCCATCTTATCATTCTTCGACCAATATACTATTTAGAGATTATGTACCCAGCTTCTCCACTTTATTGCTTAGAACACCATAGCTTGTTTTCATTAACAATACATCTATTAACATTTGTATCTCCATTTGGAACTTGACAGTGTTGTTACCCATTTCTTGGAAACCATTGTGCCGATGCACTTAATATTTGATTTTATATCCAAGTAGAGACAATATTAAGTAGACCTTATAGAAGGGTACCAATATGGACAACCTTCTCAAGTAAAACTTAACGTAGAAATAGACAAATACCTTGTACCTGCAAACAAAGGGAATTTTCCAATCAATTTAATTCAGCAATAGTTACATCATAACAACGGCAAGAAAATGGTAGATAGTACTTAGTGGCTAAGCATAACATATTAACATTTGATTTAGTTGTAGCTGCAAAACTTGTTCGACAAAATAGGTCACAACATATGCATAAATATTCAGAAAAACTAATCTTTATCAAAAATACGTTCATGATTTATTAATCTAAGTAAGGTCTCCCTGTGAACAGGTGTAACTACATTAAATTAGTAGAACCGGCATGTCAATATATTTTGCAAGAGGCTGGACGACACATGATCTCTGAGTATGACTCTGAGTATTCTTCTATGGCGCCGCCAACAAATTCGGCCGCTACCCCTTTTTTTCATAATCAAGCATAAACTCTCTTTTTTTACCATGAGGCTTGAGGTCCCTCTATTTTGTATGTGCATGAATTTTCATGATACTCTCGCACTCTCAAGTGTGAAATTACAACACCAACGATCTAATTATTAAAACTAAGAAGATGATGTGTTTAATGCTGAACAGAAACAAAAGCGAAGATTCCAAAGGGAGATGCATACCATGCACTAATTAGTTCTGATGGAGCTGTAAAAGAAGCAATAATGTTTGCGATGCAACATCGTTCACTGCACTATGCATGTAGGTTAATCTAAACATGAGAAAAAGTTGTGAAAATAGAATGTTAAATCACCTTCATATATTTAAATTGCACATAAGGTTAACATTAGATGAACATGAATAGAAAACCACCAAATAAGTATCGATTTTTAGAAATCTGTAAATCTGAGGCATGTAAAATTAGTTAATTCTGTTCCTTTGACCTGCAAGCTATTCCCCACTTTTATGAAGTAGAGGTTGGAGGAAAACTCACGCCAAAGAGAGCAGCAGAGGGACCAAGCGGAAGCAGAAATTAGGGGGTCAACTGTCGTAGACATGCAAGTTAGTCCCAACGGCTCAGATGTTGTTGTCAATGTCGGTTGTGCCATAGACTGGCCAGCATGCATATGATCTCTGAGAACGGCTCTTTTTGTTTTTTGGAAATTCTGACTACTGCTTTGGGTATACTTCTTTGGCGCGCTACCTTTTCTTCTTCTCAAAATCAGGCATACACTCTCTTTTTTGACCATGTGGCTTGAGCTCCATCTTCTTAGTACGTGCATGAATTTTAAATTTTTAGGGGGATTGAGGGGTGGACTCTTTTTAATGAGAGGCCTGACGACTTTTTATTCACATTGCTGGTATATATTCATATTTGTACACATATTTGTTTGGCACATTTCTTTTATTTTCACTGAACATAGACGTGCGTGTTGGAGACCCTTTTCTTAGCCGGGAGACACATTTTTCTACGTGTGGGGAAAAGACACGTTCATTTTTCTATAGAGGTTAGATGTGGGCGTTTGGGAGTAGTACGTGATTTTTATTTTATTCAAGCAACATCTTCTAATAGATCTACACCTTTCCTTCTGAAAATCAGGCCTATACTGTCTTTTTTAACCATGAGCCTTGAGGTCCCTCTTTTCTAAACCTGTATGGATTTTCATTAATTTATTTTGGATTGGGATCTGAACTTTTTTGACGTGATGCTAGAGGAGTTTCTTTTGGATGTGCACCAAGGGGACTCTATTTTTTAGGATCTCAAGGGTACTCATTTTGTACGTGGGGAAAAGGAACGCTATTTTTATTTCTACAGAACTTAGGCCTGGTCGTTTGGGACTCTATCTGTGTGCTCTTTAAACTAAAATCTCAAGCTTGTTTTTTTTATTCAGCTTAAGTCATTACGTACATCCAATGGCTACAAATTTCTTAATTACAGATCCGACGGTTAATTAGTTAGCTTTTCTACGATTAACGTGGAGGCTTATATGGTGCCTCCAATTAGTAAATATAAGATCTTTTCTGAAAACTTGAATGCTAGCTTTACATATTTACAACCACAAGAGCAAACAGAGTTTGTAAAAGTTTTTCTTTATCACTTTCAGTTTGTCAACTGAATTGCTTGAGGACAAGCAAAGATTTAAGCTTGGGGGAGTTGATACGTCTCCATCGTATCAACTTTTCCAAACACTTTTGCCCTTGTTTTGGACTCCAACTTGCATGATTTGAATGGAACTAACCTGGACTGACGCTGTTTTCAACAGAATTACCATGGTGTTATTTATGTGCAGAAACAAACGTTCTCGGAATGACCTAAAACTTCATCGAGCAATTTTTTGGAAAATATAAAAAATACCTGCAAAAGATGAAGGCCAGGGGGCCCACCACCTATTCAAGAGGGTGGGGGCGCGCCTGCCCCCTTAGGGCACGACCCCCTACCTCGTGGACCCCCTGGAGCTCCTACGACTCCAACTCCAACTCTATATATTGTGTTTTGGGGAGAAACAAACCAGAGAGAAGAATTCATCACGTTTTATGATACGAAGCCGCTGCCAAGCCCTATGTCACACCCTAGCTAGTTCAAGCATTAGAATGTGCATCATGTTTAAATTCCTCTTAAATTTGAATTGGGGAAGGCAGAAACCCCCAACACCCCCCTGGAAACAACTAGGGTTTACTAAAATTATTTTCAATGAACCTGAAATGCCCTTCTAAAAAGTTCGCCCTCTTTGTCTTGGGTTAGAACCCCTGGCAAAATTGGTGTACAATTTTCTAGGTCAACAGAAGGTCATTGATTTAAATCATAAGTATTTGAATTTGGGCATTTAAATGCTATAAAATAATTTAAATGCTCAAATAATTCTGGAAATAAATGTTTGCTGTTGGAAATAATCTAAACAGAGCCCACAATTATTTTCAGGATTTTTGGAAACGTTTTAGTATTTTAATTAAAGCCCAATAGTTGCAGTTAAATAGAAAAACAGAAACAAAATCAAAAAAAAAGAGAGGGAAGCCCACCTGGGCCTTACCTGTGCTGGCCAGCCCACCTGGCTCTGCCAGTCGTCGTCCTCCTCCCGCCAGAAGGACGCGGAGCGCGTGGCCGACGCCCGTGGCCACACGCCGGCCACCTCCTGCTTCCGCCAACGCCCGGGAGACGTCCAGGGAATGCCACGTGACCCCCACGTCCCCATCTCATCCTCTCTCACTCTCCCCCTCGTCTCCCTCACTCTCTCCCGCAATGGCCGAGCGCGAACCTTGCCGCCGATCGCCATAGTTGCCACCACAGCCACTCCCTCGCCCCTCCGACGAGCCCAATAGCTCCGCCTCGTTGCCCTGGACCTCTCTGCCGACCCACGCGACTCCAAATGTCGCCGAACACCGTCTTCGCCCTCGTCTTCAACCTCGGGCACCCGAGCCGTCTCCGGTCGATTCGCCGTCGCCAGGACCTCCCCGAGCTCGCTGACCCCCTCTCCGACTCCGCTGTGAGCTCCTCTTCTTTTCCCCTTAGCTCCTGTGCTTGTTTGGCCTCTATAGCCGCCATTTCCACCGCACCCGAGAGCTCCCTGCCGCCGGCCATGGCGCATCCGACATACGGATGAACATCTCCGCATTCCGTGTTATCCATTACATTCTGCACTTCCTTGCTAAGTTTGAGCCATCCTTGTCTAAACCGTTGTCTTGTTTTCTCCTAGGATGGTCAACACCCACAGCAACACTGCTGCCCTGGAGCAGGAGGAAGCCAGTGCAGCTAGAGGTGAAAATCTACCTCACCCGCCTTCTCTGACCGAAGTAATGCTGGAGGAGGAAAGAAACAAGCGTGAGACTAACCGCCTGTTGGAGAGGATTGAGCAGAACACTGCACGCCACCCGCGAAACGACTTGGTGTCAATTAATGACTTTATCAAGCTGTACCCACCAAAGTTTAACCATTCCGTCGAACCCCTCGACGCGGATGACTGGCTTCACAGCATCACCCACAAGCTACGTTCTGCCAACGTAGCCGAAGCCGACAAGGTTACTTATGATGCCTATCACCTCGAAGGCCCTGCTAGCCTTTGGTGGGAAAACTTCGAAGCTATGCGCCCGGTCAGCCAAATCACTACCTGGGCTGAATTCAGTGAGGCTTTCTGTGAGCATCACATTCCGGAAGGTCTCATGGATCGCAAGAGGGAGGAGTTCTGCAACTTCACCGAAGGAAGACTAACTGTGGATGCTTATAGTCGTGAATTTGGGAATCTGGCACGCTATGCTCCCGAAGAGGTATCTACTGACGCTAAGAAGCAGGCAAGGTTCCGCAAGCGACTTAGCCCTGAGCTTCGCCATGATCTTCGTCTGCATGAGTGCACCTCCTTTCAGAAGTTGGTCAATAAAGCCATCAGTGCTGAGACAGGCCAGACTGATTATGACGCTTCACGCAAGCACTCCCGTGATTTTGGCTCTTCATCCGACTCTGGAGCTCAGAAGCGCCGGGTGTGGATTCCAAGCACGGCACTGCCACCCAGGTTCATCCCGAGGCCATCCTTTGAGGCGCCTCGTCCCAACCAGCAATTTGCACTGCCCAAGCCCTATGGTGGCCCCGCTGCTAATGCTGCTCCACGCCCCAATGTGGTGACATGCTTTAAGTGTGGAGAGCCGGGTCACTATAGCCGAGAGTGTCCCCAGAACAACAACCCCAATCAAACTGGAAAGTCCGTTGGCCGTGGTAAGCCCGCGGGAAAAACATTCTTCGCCAAGCCAGCCACCACTGCACGTGGCCATGTCAACTATGTTTCAGCCGAGGAGGCTCATGAGGATCCCAACGTCGTCCTTGGCACGCTCCTTGTTAACTGCCATCCGACATCTGTTCTTTTCGATACTGGAGCATCTCATTCATTCATATCCGAGAACTATGCTTGATTGCATAACACGACATTCTATGACATGCCCACTTCCATGGTAATTCAAACTTCGGGTTCCAAATGGCAAACTTCTAGAGTAAGCCATGGGAACGAAATTCTTGTCGATAGACTTGTCTTCCTTGCATCCTTAATAGCTCTCAAGTCCTCGGACATAAACATCATCTTGGGTATGGACTGGATGTCAGCTCATTATGCTAAGATTGATTGTGCCACTAGAACCGTTCAACTTACTCACCCATCGGGCAAGACAGTCAATGTCTTAACTCGAGTGGCCAAGCGCCAGCTTTACTCCTTAAATGCCAGACCTTGAGGATGTTTCGGTAGTCCGAGACTTTCTGGATGTATTTCCAGAAGAGCTGCCAGGTGTTCCACCTGATAGGGATGTCGAGTTTGTGATAGACCTTGTTCCAGGAACCGTTCCGATTTCTAGAAGACCCTACAAGATGGCACCCTTAGACCTAGCCAAGCTTAAGAACCAACTCGATGAGTCCTTGAAAAAGGGTTTCATCCGTCCTAGTTCCTCTCCTTGGGCTTGTCCCGTCCTCTTCATTAAGAAGAAGGATGGAACAGATCGAATGGTTGTGGATTACCGACCTGTCAACTTGGTCACCATCAAGAACAAATACCCGCTTCCCAGGATCAACGATCTGTATGATCAGCTCGCTGGATCCTCAGTCTTTTCCAAGATGGATTTGAGGTTGAGCTACCATCAAATCAAAATCAGAAACGGGGACATTCCCAAAACGGCCTTTGTTACTCGTTATGTCCAATACGAGTACACCATTATGTCCTTCGGTTTAACCAATGCCCCAGCTACTTTCTCTCGGTTCATGAACTCGGTCTTCATGGAGTATTTGGATAAATTCGTCGTAGTATACCTCGATGACATACTCATCTACTCCAAGAATGAAGAGGAACATGCCGAACATCTAAGGCTGGTATTGATGAAACTTTGAGAGCATCGCCTTTATGCCAAATTCTCCAAGTGTGAATTTTGGTTGCCAGAAGTGACCTATCTAGGCCATGTAATCTCTGGCAAGGGTATTGCTGTCAATCCCGAGCGAGTTCAAGCCGTCCTTGATTGGACTCCACCTGAGACGGTCAAGCAAGTTCGGAGCTTCCTTGGCTTAGCGAGCTATTGCCGCCGCTTCGTCGAGAATTTCTCCAAGGTTGCTGAACCTCTAACTGAACTCCTCAAGAAAGATAAAAAGTTCAAGTGGACTCCACAGTGCGAGTTCACCTTTCAGGAACTGAAAAGACGCCTGACATCTGCTCCCGTACTGGTACCACCAGATTTCTCCAAGGACTTTATTATCTATTGCGACGCCTCGCGACATGGACTAGGTTGCATACTCATGCAAGATTGTCAGGTAATTGCCTACGCTTCACGGCAATTACACCCACATGAGGAAAATTATCCCACACATGATCTAGAGCTGGCAGCTGTAGTCCATGCACTTAAAACTTGGCGACATTACCTCCTCGGTAATCGTTGCGAGATCTTCACCGATCACCAAAGCTTGAAATATATCTTCACCCAACCAAATTTGAATCTCAGGCAAAGATGTTGGGTTGAGTTGATCTCGGATTACGACTTAGGAATAACTTACACCCCGGGCAAAGCCAATGTCATGGCTGATGCGCTAAGCTGTAAATCCTATTGTAACAACCTGATGTTACAACAAAGTCAACCACTTCTCCATGAGGAATTCCGTAAGCTTAATCTTCACATTGTTCCTCGAGGATTCCTATCCACCCTGGTGGAGAAACCTACCCTTATGGATCAAATCATAGCTGCCCAGAAGCGTGATAAGGGCATATCCCAGATTAAGGAAAACATTGCTAGTGGAGTTGCTAAATGTTTTTCCATGGATAAGCGGGGTGCTGTCTTCTTTGAGAATCGTTTGGTGGTTCCCAAGAAACAACATATACACCAGTTGATCCTTAAGGAAGCTCATGAATCCCCTCTCACCATTCATCCCGGTAGCACTAAAATGTATCAAGACCTACGCCAGAGGTTTTGGTGGACTAGGATGAAGAGAGAAATTGCTCAATACATTGCTAATTGCGACGTTTGTCGTCCTGTTAAAGCAGATCATCAACGACCTGCTGGCACACTTCAACCTTTGGCTATCCCTGAATGGAAATGGGATAAAATCAGTATGGATTCCATCACTAGGTTTCCCAGAACCAAGAGAGGGAATAATGCCATCTTCGTCGTGATCGACCGACTTTCCAAAGTAGCCCATTTCCTACCTGTTCGTGAGAGTATCACCCCTAGCTAGCTAGCCGATTTATACATCTTCCGAATAGTGTCTCTCCATGGTGTCCCATTGGAAATTAACTCAGACCATGGGAGTCTCTTCACCTCTCGATTTTGGGAAAGTTTCCAAAATGCTATGGGAACTCGTCTCTCTTTTAGTACCGCCTTCCATCCTCAATCAAGTGGTCAAGTAGAACGAGTCAATCAAATTCTGGAAGATATGCTCCGAGCTTCTGTCATCTCATTCGGAATGAGTTGGGAGAAATGCCTTCCATTCGCGGAGTTTGCTTATAACAATAGTTATCAAGCTAGCTTGGGCAAAGCTCCTTTCGAAGTTCTGTATGGACGAAAATGTCGAACACCTCTTAACTAGTCAGAAACCGGGGAAAGACAACTCTTTGGCCCCGATATGATTCAGGAAGCAGAAGAGCAGGTTCGCGTTATTCGTGAGAAATTGAAAACAGCCCAATCTCGTCAAAAGAGTCAATATGATCGTAAACATAAGCCTATGACTTATGAAGTCGACGAGAAGGCTTACCTTCGGGTTACCCCGTTAAAAGGAACCCATCGTTTCGGTATCAAAGGCAAATTGGCTCCTCGTTACATTGGACCCTTTCGCATTCTTGCCAAACGAGGAGAAGTTGCCTACCAATTGGAACTACCTCCGCATCTTTCCAGAGTTCACGATGTCTTCCACGTTTCTCAACTCAGGCGTTGCTTCGCGGATCCTATCCGTGGATTGGACAACGAAACGCTTGATTCACAAGATAACCTCTCCTATCGGGAATATCCCGTTCGTATCCTTGATCAAGCCGAGCGTACCACTCGACGTCATAATATCATGTTTCTCAAGGTTCAATGGTCACACCACTCCGAGAAAGAAGCCACTTGGGAAAGGGAGGATCGTCTTCGACTCGAGTACCCCACCTTCTTTCCAGAGGATCCTAAATCTCGGGACGAGATTCTTTTGAGTGGGGGTGAGTTGTCACACCCTAGCTAGTTCAAGCATTAGAATGTGCATCATCTTTAAATTCCTCTTAAATTTGAATTGGGGAAGGCAGAAACCCCCAACACCCCCCTGGAAACAACTAGGGTTTACTAAAATTATTTTCAATGAACCTGAAATGCCCTTCTAAAAAGTTCACCCTCTTTGTCTTGGGTTAGAACCCCTGGCAAAATTGGTGCACAATTTTCTAGGTCAACAGAAGGTCATTGATTTAAATCATAAGTATTTGAATTTGGGCATTTAAAAGCTATAAAATAATTTAAATGCTCAAATAATTTTGGAAATAAATGTTTGCTCTTGGAAATAATCTAAACAGAGCCCACAATTATTTTTAGGATTTTTGGAAACGTTTTAGTATTTTAATTAAAGCCCAACAGTTGCAGTTAAATAGAAAAACAGAAACAAAATCAAAAAAAGAGAGAGGGAAGCCCACCTCGGCCTTACCTATGCTAGCCAGCCCACCTGGCTCGGCCCAGCCTACTGGCTCTGCCAGTCGTCGTCCTCCTCCCGCCAGAAGGACGTGGAGCACGTGGCCGGCACCCGCAGCCACACGCCGGCCACCTCCTGCTTCCACCGACGCTCGGGAGACGTCCAGGGAATGCCACGCGACCCCCACGTCCCCCTCTCATCCTCTCTCACTCTCCCCCTCGTCTCCCTCACTCTCTCCCGCGATGGCCGAGCGCGAACCTCACCGCCGATCGCCGTAGTTGCCACCACAGCCACTCCCTCGCCCCTCCGACGAGCCCAATAGCTCCGCCTCGTCGCCCTGGACCTCTCTGCCGACCCACGCGACTCCAAACGCCGCCGAACACCGTCTTCGCCCTCGTCTTCAACCTCAGGCACCCGAGCCGTCTCCGGTCGATTCGCCATTGCCAGGACCTCCCCGAGCTCGCTGACCCCCTCTCCAACTCCGCTGTGAGCTCCTCTTCTTTTCCCCTTAGCTCTCGTGCTTGTTTGGCCTCTATAGCCGCCGTTTCCACCGCACCCGAGAGCTCCCTACCGCCGGCCATGGCGCCGTCGTGGCCAGAGCCACAGTGGCTCGAAGCCAAGCTCGCCGTTGTGCTCAGTGCAGCACCAGGAGCCCGTAGCCACCACCAGCTCTTTCACCCGTGCACCGTAGCATCGAAACCAACTCCGTCCGAACTCCGGCCGCCGCCACGAGCTCGATTCCGGCGAGCTCGCTCCATCCCAGCTCCTCCCACTTGCCCCAATAGATGCGCACGAGCCCCAGCTACGCGTAGCACGTCTCCGCTGTCGATTTGGTCACCGGAGGACCAAATCCGAAGCCCTCCGCCGTCTTGGCCTCGCCGGCGACTCAACACCGGCGGGATTAGCTCGGCTGACCAGGGGTTTGACCACAGTTTGACTCCCCTGAGTCAATGACAAGTGGGTCCCCCTCTGCTAACTAAATCAAATTAGTTTTAACTAAAAATAATTAGTTTAATGGACTACTGACATGCGGGACCCACCAGTCAGGTTTGATCTGGACGTCCGCGTTGACCACTGACATCACCCTGACATAATGCTGACGCAGTAATTAAATTACTGGAATTTTTCTTATACAGGAAATTCCAGAAAATGTTTAAAACCTCTAAAAATCATAGAAAATCAACCATAGCTCCAAATGCAAAGATTTATATATGAAAAATGATCAGAAAAATTCAATCTATCCATCTATAATGGTTTCATGCATGACAAAACAAGTTTACCTTGCTGTTTAAGCAGAATAAGGTAATGCACTAATAAGGCCATGTTTAATGAGCTAATATTTGAATCTTTGATTCAAATGAGTTCATCCCATTCTGTTTTATCTTGCATTAGGCGAAGACACATTCATATTGCCATGTCATAGCATGCATTATATTGTTGCATATCGTCATGTGTTGATGGTGTCCGATGTGTTCTTCGTGGTAGGTTCTGCCTCCAAGGATATTCACGAGTATCCAACTGAAGGGCAGTATCCCACTACCACTCCATCAGGCAAGCAACCCATTGATCATTCTGATACAAACCCATGTTCTCGCTTCTGCTCTTGTTTACTGCATTAAGACAACGCGATTCAAACTGCTGTGTGCTACGGTAGTTGAACCCTTATCCTCTGGATGACCTGTCATTGCCACAGTTGAAACCCACTAGCATGTGTAGGAGTTGATTGAGCCATGTATGTGATTCCTACCTTGCTATGCCTGCTATGCTCACAGTTGTGTCAGGTCTGGTTCATCCGGGTGATGGGCTAGAGTGAAATGCTTATGCCGGTAATGTGAGGGATGTGTTGAACATGTTTTGGTAAAGGTATCGATGAGAGGCCATGTAGGAGTACATGGTGGGTTGTTTCATTGAGGCCGTCCATAAGAACTGATATCTGTATGCGTGATTTAAGATTCAGATACTACCACACATTGCGCCCTAAAATATGACCCCGCTCGACTTACTGACCCATCTCGTCCTCTGTCCAGGAGTTGCAACTAGTTTCTGGTGTTTGTAGGTTATGTGTTGGCGGCCGTGCGTAGCGCTGACCCTAGGGGTGGGCTATGATGCGGTAGATACACCGTGGCACGGTGTACCGAGTCGCCCGTTTGGTGTCTCGAGAACCCTGTACACATCGTTTGGGGCCGTTGAGGACACCCCGGCCGGATTTCCTTGCGGATGGAACCTGAATAGGCGATAAACCTGGACTAGAGACTTGTGAGGTCAGTCAGGTCGTGGTCTACACCCACGTTGGTTTTTGCTTGAAGTCTGCCGAGCACATGTCGTGTGCAGACGCTAAGTGGTGGAAACATGTGTGACGAAGTACACCCCTGCAGGGTATAAAACTATTCGAATAGCCGCGTCCGCAGTAAAGGACTACTTGGTTGCCTATACAGTTCATAGACAAGTTAATGGATACTACTAAAAGACTCAAGATAAGTGTGAGTACCGAGGATGGCCCTCTCGTAGGATGACGAGGGAGGATCCCCGGTGGAGTATTGTGCTGGTGAGTAGTGGACTCGTATGCGAAAACTATTTTACTAGAGAAGTTCCATAGGATAGCTTAGCCAAGAGTCAAAGCTGGATTGCTGCAATAATCCCACCACCTTCTTGAGAATGAGCATGTATAGTAAGTTTTGATGTAAGACTTGCTGAGTACCTTGTACTCATGTTTGCTTATTTATTGTTTTCAGACGACAACACTGCCCCCTCCGATGGGTTTTATGTAGACCTTGATGTCAACGAGTGACTAGCCACCCAGGTGGTGATCCTGGCCATGGAGGGCCCTATGTAGATAGACAGGCTTCGAGAAGCCTTCTTTCTTTCTAGTGTCTGTACTCAGACCGGTTGCTTCCGCATGTGCTTGTATGATTGTATGACTTGAGTGTCGGGTCATGTGACCCCTATCTGTATGAACATGTTATGTATAGCTCTCTGGAGCCTTTAAATAAAGTACTTGAGTTGTAGAGTTTTGTTGTGATGCCATGTTGTATGTACTCATATCGGGCATATTGTATGTATGATTGAAATGCTTGGTATGAGTGGGATCTGACAATCTAGTTGTTTATCCTTGGCAGCCTTTCTTATGGGGAAATGTAGTCTAGTGTTCCTCGAGCCATAGTAGTCCGCTACAGCCCGGTTCACCGGAGTCCTACTAGCCCAGCACTACTGCTCAGGACACTTGACTGGCCGGCATGTGATTCCCTTTGTTCCTCTGTCTGTCCCTTCGGGGAAATGTCACGCGGTGACTTCCGGAGTCCTGTTAGCCCAGTGCTACAGCCCTGAATCACTCGCTGATGACCGACATGCTCGATGTGATTCATGTATGCCTGTCTCCATAGGTCTGTGCCGCTTTGGGTTCACGACTAGCCATGTCGGCCCGGGTTCTCTGTCATATGGATGCTAGCGACACTATCATATACGTGAGCCAAAAGGCGCAAACAGTCCCGGGCCATGGTAAGGCGACACCCGTGGGATACCGTGCTTGAGGCCGCAAAGTGATATGAGGTGTTACCGGCTAGATCGATGTGGCTTGGAATCGGGGTCCTCACACCCTAAAACCTCTCGGGAGGGCTGATCTGGAGTCCGTTCGGGGCTCCGGAGAGGGGAATCTGTCTCCATCATCATCATCAACCATCCTCCATCTCCAATTTCATGATGCTCACCGTCATGCGTGAGTAATTCCATCGTAGGCTTGCTGGACGGTGATGGGTTGGATGGGATCTATCATGTAATCAAGTTAGTTTTGTTAGGGTTTGATCCCTAGTATCCACTATGTTCTGAGATTGATGTTGCTATGACTTTGCTATGCTTAATGCTTGTCACTAGGGCCCGAGTGCCATTATTTCATATCTGAACCTATTATGTTTTCATCAATACATGAGTGTTCTTGATACTATCTTGCAACTCTATATTCACCTATTATGTGTTATGATCCGTTAATCCAAAGTGACAATAATCGGGATACTTACCGGTGATGACCGTAGTTTGAGGACTTCATGTATTCACTATGTGTTAATGCTTTGTTTCGGTACTCTATTAAAAGGAGGCCTTAATATCCCTTAGTTTTCATAAGGATCCCACTGCCACGGGAGGGTAGGACAAAAGATGTCATGCAAGTTCTTTTCCATAAGCACGTATGACTGTATTCGGAATACATGCCTACATTACATTGATGAAATGGAGCTAGTTCTATGTCACCCTAGGTTATGACTGTTACATGATGAACTACATCCGGCATAATTCTCCATCACCGATCCATTGCCTACGAGAGCTTTCCATATATTGTTCTTCGCTTATTTACTTTCCCGTTGCTATTGCTATTATCACTACAAAATACCAAATAGATCACTTTTACTACTATTACCTTTTGCTACCGTTACCACTACTATCATATTACTTTGCTACTAAATACTTTGCTGCAGATATTAAGTTTCTAGGTGTGGTTGAATTGACAACTCAGCTGCTAACACTTGAGAGTATTCTTTGGCTCCCCTTGTGTCGAATCAATAAATTTGGGTTGAATACTTTACCCTCAAAAACGGTTGCGATCCCCTATACTTGTGGGTTATCAAACGACAGCGGCATAGGTACCCATACCCCACCTCCACGACTCCACCCTGGGGCTCCGGCGGCCAGCAGCCGGCGGCCCTCCACCCCGAGCTCCGGCGAGCGCCAGCAGCCATCCCGAGCTTCAGCGCCCAGCGCCACCCTCCCGCCCCGCCTCCAGCGTGAGCTCCAGCGATCGGCGTGCCTCCACCCCAAGCTCGGACGCGGTTTTGTTGCTGGCCGCCTTCCTACCCTCTTTGTAGAGCTCTGGTCTTCTCCCCTCTCCCCTGTCCGGCCTCATCTTTGTTTGATGTCTCGGCAAAGTCTCATTCAACTTAATTCCTCACTTTGACCATCAAAATATAATTTGGCATTCAACCTCAATATCAACTCATGTTCCAGATACCTAAACATCCAAACAGAAATATTGGCATTCAATCTCAATACCAATATACTGTGATATTGATATTCAATCGAATGTAATGCCAAGGCTCCCAATGCGAACATCCAAATGGAGCGTTAAGGAATGCAGTTTTGACATCCATTCGCCAAATTTCATAATTATAAAATGCGGCAATTTCTAACATGATTCATACTGACTTAAGCATCGCCGATCGTCGGGCAAGTCCACCAAAGTCTACACTTTGTTCTCATACATGGATCCTTTGTCAGATTTCATGGCTTCAAGCCATCTTCAGAATCTGGGTCATCATAGCTTCTTCATAGTTCGTAGGTTCGCCATGGTCTAGTAACATGACTTCCAGGACAAGATTACCGTACCACTCTGGTGTGGAACGTGCTCTATTCGACCTACTAGGTCTAGTAGTATCTTGATCTGAAGTTTCATGATCATCATCATTAGCTTCCTATTTAGTTGGTGTAGGCAACATGGGAACGGATTTCTCTGATATGCTACTTTCCAATTTGAGAGAAGGTACATTTACCTCATCAAGTTCTACTTTCCTCCCACTCACTTCTTTCGAGAGAAACTCCTTCTCTATAAATGTTCCATTCTTGGAAACAAAGATCTTGCCTTCGGATCTGTGGTAGAAGGTGTACCCAATTGTTTCCTTAGGGTACGCATGAAGACGTACTTCTTCGATTTGGGTTCGAGCTTATCAGGCAGAAGCCTTTTGGCATATGTGTCGCAACCCCAAACTTTAAGTAACGACATCTTAGGTTTCTTGCCAAACCATAGTTCATACGGTGTCGTCTTAACAGATTTAGATGGTGCCCTATTTAACGTGAATGCGGCTGTCTCTAATGCATAACCCCAAAACGATAGTGGCAAATCGGTAAGAGACATCATATAACACACCATATCTAATAAAGTATGTTTACGATGTTCGGACACACCATTAAGTTGTGGTGTTCCAGGTGGCGTGAGTTGTGAAACTATTCCACATTATTTTAAATGAAGGCCAAATTCGTAACTCAAATAGTCGCCTCCGCAATTAGATCATAGAAACTTTATTTTCTTGTTACGATGATTCTCCACTTCCTTTGATATTCTTTGAACTTTTCAAATGTTCATACTTGTGTTTCATTAAGTAGATATACCCATATTTGCTAAAATCATCTGTAAAGGTCAGAAAATAACGATACCCGCCGCATGCTTCAACACTCATTGGACCGCATACATCGGTATGTATTATTTCCAATAAGTCATTAGCTCGGTCCATTGTTCCGGAGAACGGAGTTCTAGTCATCTTGGCCATTGATACGTCTCAATCAAATCTACTTTTCCAAACACTTTTGCCCTTGTTTTGGACTCTAACTTGCATGATTTGAATGGAACTAACCCGGACTGATGCTGTTTTCAGCAGAATTGCCATGGTGTTATTTTTGTGCATAATAAAAAGTTCTCGGAATGCCCTGAAACTTCACGGAGATAAGTTTTGGAATCAATAAAAAATATTGGCGAAAGAATCAAGAGAAGGGGGCCACACCCTGGCCACAAGGGTGGGGGACGCGCCCTCCGACCTTGTGGGCCCCTTGGGCCTCCACCGACCTCAACTGCAACTCCATATATTCATGTTCGGGGAGAAAAAAATCAGAGAAAAGGATTCATCGCGTTTTACGATCCAGAGCCGCCGACAAGCCCTGTTCTTCCTTGGGAGGGCAAATGTGGAGCCCGTTCGGGGCTCTGGAGAGGGAAATTCATCGCCATCGTCGTCATCAACCATCCTCCATCACCAATTTCATGATGCTCACCGCCGTGTGTGAGTAATCCCATCGTAGGCTCGCTTGACCATGATGGGTTGGATGAGATTAATCATGTAATCGAGTTAGTTTTGTTAGGGTTTGATCCCTAGTATCGACTATCTTCTATGATTGATGTTGCTATGACTTTGCTATGCTTAATGCTTGTCACTAGGGCTCGAGTGCCATGATTTCAGATCTGAACCTATTATGTTTTCATGAATATATTTTTGTTCTTGTTCCTATCTTGCAAGTTATATTCATCTACTACGTGTTATAATCCTGCAACCTTGGAGTGACAATAGTCGGGAAAGGAAGCCTTAATATCCCTTAGTTTCCAATAGGACTCCGCTGCCATGGGAGGGTAGGACAAAAGATGTCATGCAAGTTCTTTTCCATAAGCATGTATGACTATATATGGAATGCATGCCTACATTATATTGATGAATTGGAGCTAGTTCTATGTCACCCTATGTTATAACCATTGCATCATGAATTGCATCCGACATAATTATCCATCATGGATCCATTGCCTACGAGCTTGTTTCATATGGATCTTTCTTCTTTACTTTTTCGTTGCCACTATTACGATTGCTACAAAACTGCTACATACTGTTACTTTTGCCACTATTACCGTTACTTCCATACTACTTTGCTATTAAATATTTTGCTGGAGATATTAAGTCTTTCAGGTGTGGTCGAATTAACAACTCAGCTGCTAATACTCAAGAATATTCTTTGGCTCCCCTTGTGTCGAATCAATAAATTTGGGTTGAATACTCTACCCTCAAAAACTATTGCCATCCCCTATACTTGTGGGTTATCAAGACTTTTTTCTGGCGCCGTTGCCAGGGAGCATAGCTCTATTCTTTGAGTCACTTGGGATTTATATCTGTTGATCACTATGAGGAATCTGTAAGATAACAAAACCAAGATTTGTCCCTCAACTACAAGGGGAGGTAAGGAACTGCCATCTAGCTCTGCACTTGATTCTTCTTCTGTTTTGAGTAAACTTGCGGCACCTACACCTTCTATTGATTCCGATATGTCGGATGTTATTGATGATGCCACTTCTAATATGCATGATGCTTATGATGAAAATACTCCTTTGCTTGATAATACTATGCCACTAGGTGAATTTCTTGATGAACAACTTGCTAGGGTTAGAGAGAATAAAATTACTAAATTTGATGATATTATTGAAACTAAAGATTATGATTCTCCCCTAGATATGAATTGTGTGTTGTACCTGAGGGTTATGTTATGGATGAAGAAACTGTTAGAGACTTCTTTGCTTGCAATGATAGAGAGGATCTTAAGAAATTGTTAGCTAAGCTGAAAGAAAAATCCTTGAATGCAAGAATGAAATATGATCCCGCTTTTGCTACTTCACCTATCTTTGTTACTGATAAGGATTATGAATTCTCCGTCAATCCTGAGTTAATTACTTTGGTTGAATATGATCCTTTTCATGGTTACGAATCCGAAACTGTAGTGGCACATCTTACTAAATTGAATGATATAGCCACCCTATTTGCTCATAAGGAAAAATTCCCTATTACTATATTCTCAGATTGTTTCCTTTCTCATTAAAGGGTGATGCTAAGTTATGGTTTAATTCTCTTGCTCCTGGTTTTGTGTGTAGTCCCCAGGATATGATTTACTAATTCTGTGAAAATATTTCCCCACTCATAAAAAACAAGCTGCCTTAAGGGAAATATTTAATTTTGTGCAAATTGAAGAAGAGAGTGTCCTACAAGCTTGGGGGAGGCTTCTCCAATTACTTAATGCTTTGGCTGATCATCCTCTCAAGAAAAATGAAATACTTGATATTTTTTATAATGGACTAACCGATGCTTCTAGAGACCACCTGGATAGTTGTGCTGGTTGTGTTTTCAGGGAACGAACTGTTGAGCAAGCGGAATTGCTATTGAATAATATATTGAGTAATGATAATGATTGGACACTTCCTAAACCACCTCCGAAGAAAAGGGGTATTCTATTTCTTAGTGTCTGTGTCAAAACCAGCGGATCTCGGGTAGGGGGTCCCGAACTGTGCGTCTAAGGTGGATGGTAACAGGAGGCAGGGGACACGATGTTTTACCTAGGTTCGGGCCCTCTTGATGGAGGTAAAACCCTACGTCCTGCTCGATTTATTCTTGATGACATGAGTATTACAAGAGTTGATCTACCACGAGATCGGAAAGGCTAAACCCTAGAAGCTAGCGTATGGTATGATTGTATGTTGTCCTACGGACTAAAACCCTCCAGTTTATATAGACACCGGAGAGGGCTAGGGTTACACAAGGTCGGTTACAAAGGAGGAGATATCCATATCCGTACTGCCTAGCTTGCCTTCCACGCCAAGTAGAGTTCCATCCGGACACGAGACGAAGTCTTCAATCTTGTATCTTCATAGCCCAATAGTCTGGCCAAAGGATATAATCCGACTGTCCGGATACCCCCCTAATCTAGGACTCCCTCGGTAGCCCCCGAACTAGGCTTCAATGACGATGAGTCCGATGAGCAGTGTTGTCTTCGGCATTGCAAGGCGGGTTCTTCTCCATATTTCGAACGTTTGTAAAGCAGTGTCCGGTCCCATAAATGTTTGGACCTCTTGGCTTCTGTGCCCAATAAGGGCTATCTCCTACGCATTGAATGAATACGAGGCGCCAGGGCATTTTTACATTCGCCCCCCTAGCTAGACAAATAAATTGTCTATTAAAAGGACGGGAATTCTCAGATCCGATCCATACCATTCTCCCCCAGCGAGAATCCATCAGAGCGTGCTTCGGAAAGATCCATTCCAGCATGGCCGACCTCCGCAGCTCCGCCTCCCGCCCCCGTAGCTTTAAGCCCGGTGATTGGGAGAGGTTTTCAGTCCCACAGAGTCGATTAATCGAACTGCAGACTAAGGGATTTCTCCCTCCAGCATACATGGTGCCCGTTCGAGCCGGGCTTGCCACCTACAATGGCGGCGAGCAAGCGAAGAGCTTTCCCAGTCCCTCTATGGGGGAGAAGGTCTGCCTTGTTCCTTATTTATTAAGGGGACTCAGATTTCCAATTCATCTATTCCTCCGCGGGCTCCTGGAGTTCTACGGCCTCCAATTACACAATTTCACCCCTGCCTCCATTCTGCATATCGCCGGCTATGTTGCTCTCTGCGAGTTGTTCCTGGGCTGCGAGGCTCACTTTGAGCTGGGGAAAAGGCTATTTTGCCTCGTCCCTCGCACACAGAGGGGGTCACTTTATCAAGTGGGCGGAGCCGAAATATGACGCATCGCCGGTACCGGATACCTGTCCGGTACCCCGAAGAAGTCATCTAAAGACTGGCCTTTGGGATGGTTTTATATGGAGGACGCTCCCCTTCCGGACCCTGTTCGGCGGGGTCTTCCTGAGTTCAGCAATGCTCCTCTGAAGAAACGCCGAAGTTGGCTCCCACGGAGCCCCTAGGTGGAAGACAATGGAGAAGTCCTCTACCTGATGAACGGGATTAAAGCACTGGCTCAATCAGGATTGACAGTAATCGAAGTTATGTCGATTTGCATAATGTGGGGAGTGCAACCACTTCAATGTCGTGGGCACCCCTTGTGGTGTTTTGACGGGGCGGATGATGCCACCCACTGCGGGCGTAAGGGTCCGGACAATGCTGCCGCTTTAGCAAAAAATTTGTCCGAATTGTTCAAGGGAGAGGAAGAGGAGTTCATCCGCGTCAAGCCACGGGATGGATTCTCCATGTACAATCCTCCAAGCTAGGTAAGTTATATCTCCTTACTCCCATTTTTCCCGCATTCTTTGTCGTAAGTATTCACCTTGCCACTTTGCGGCAGGAACTGCGAAAAGCCATAAAGGAGGTCAGCAACCCTTCTCCACAACCAGAGGACCTTGACCGGGCCCTCAACTCCGGACTTGAAGAAGATCTGGTTATATTCGTGGAGCTGATAGACCGGCAGTTCTATCAGTTAAGCTGCGATGATGCCATGGTGGCCATTACGACCGACTATCCCGGACTGCTTCCTGCATCACATGTAAGAAAACCAAAAAATCCCAACTCCAAAAACTAGGATCCCCTGTTAGACACTTCACCTACCATATACATATGGTGTTTTTACAGGGAAGGCATTCGGGACACCCTGCCGAACCTGCAGCAACTTGCCAACAAGAGGCACCGAGGTCGGGCAGGCCAAAAAGGAAGGCGGTCAGGACGGAGACACCAGCGCAAAGGTATAATAGAAACCCCGCTCCGTGGTTGTCGTCTTTCTCGAAATGTAACGACGCCCGTGTTTCTCTAACAGAAAAAACGCTCAACGGAATATGTCGTTGCTAATCATGCTTCCACCAGTCGGGCGCCAGATAACCCCCCTACAGAGGATGCAGATAGATTATCCGCTACAAACTCAGAAGTGGAAAGCGCCATGAAACATAGGCGCCGCCAGGCCGTACTTCGTGATACTTGTTTTTCACCAGAGGCATTTGATGCCTTCAATTTTGGAGAGGCGTACCTCCATGCTGCTCAAGATGGTCTAGCCAGAGCCACGGATCAGTATGGAAAGGATGTACGGGTAAGTAAATCTGACGATTTATATGTATCAGTAGCCCCTGAGACTTGAAACAGTTAGCAGAACTGATTTAAGGATCATCTTTATTGTGCAGGTTCTTACAGAGAAGAATACTAGGCTGTCACAGGAGCTAGAGGAATGCAAGACCCAACTGTGGGCCGCTGTTGCCGCATTGAAGGAACTAAAAAAGTCTCCCGCTGCTAACATTTACTTTAAATAATGATGGTTACCATATAGTGTGCGGTGCGGCTGCAGATCTAACAACAGATGTTGCAGATGAATCCGGAGAAAATCCGGAGGACCAGCATGTCATGCGACAGCTAGAGGCTGGCAAACGCGTGCTGACTAAGGTTAGGCAGGAGAAAAACAATCTCCAAGACGCCAATATCAAGCTGAGCGTGGAACTAAAAGACGTTCGATCCCAGCTTGCAGACTCCAAGAAGGAGAATAAGCGGCTTTGGCGCGGCATTTTCAGCAAGTGCTTGAATGAACCCTTTTGAAGGAGTTCGGCGAAGAAGCCGACTAACAACGTTATGTCTGTAGGTATGCTGACGGGTCGTCCCGCGGAGGAAATGCCTGGGTCTACGGGTGATCTTCTATCCGAGCTCTCACATCTGCACGAACAAGTTCGACGGGTGATGCAAGGTGATGCCCAGGCCTTGTGGCCATCCGTCTCCCTGCCAGAAGCTGTTGCAGAGCTTACGGAGAAGCTCAAGGGAGCACGGCGCCGCGTCCGATTATGGAAGATATCGGCCTGCCATCAAGGTGCCAGAGAAGCCTGGGCCATGGTGAAGACGCGGTATACCAAGGCTGACCCAAATCACATGGCCGAGGTCGGACCTGTGGGGCCCGACGGAAAAGAGATCCCCGTTAGTTTAGTTTATGGGCAAGTAGAATTAGCCGCAAAGTATTCCCAATAGGATTGTAGGCTAGACCGCCTATTGGATGGTATAGAAGAGGAATTTAGTTAGTCTGCATGACTATGTAATTAAAGTGACATGTATAATGCCTTCTAGCCGGATTGTAGATCATTTGTCATGGCGGACCTTTTCGCTTCAACCTCAAGACCCGATAGTATGGAGTGTATCCGAATACCCGCTCAGTTATATAAGAACCGGGGTATGCGAGGAGACCAGGCGTAGGGGTCATTAGTGCTTGAACAGACAAGTGCCCAACTAGTTATGTTATATTACATGGGTAGTAAGAAACAACTTCCAAGGAGAATAGTTCCGTTAAGGGTTCCTTTCCCTGGGTATGCATGCCCTAAAGTGCATGTCCGGACTGCGATAGGAAACGTAGGAAAAACATCTAGGGGCACATATGGAAAATAAATAAAAATCATCTTTTCTTCACCAACCGAATATTCCCTTAAGAACGCTAGCTTTCGGCTTCACCCAGTCTGAGGTACACATCCGGCTGACCCGGCAGCAACAATCACAGAGGTGCTCCCCTTATGCCCTAGCCGAATTAACGGGAACGTTGGGCATAAATACAAGAGCCAGGCAACCCAGCTTCGCCAAAACTTAAGTCATATCGATGCATATAATGGCGAAAAAAGGTACATGCGGAAGTATAGCACATGTGCGGGGCATGAGGCCCAGATAAATAATTAAGCTTATGTGAAAGAAGCCCCCAGGTATGATGAGCGCGGCTAGCGCATCCATAATGTGTAAGCAAGGCACAAGTTGGCCCTTGAAGGCCTAGAGAAAGAATAAAATAAAGGAAAAAGAAAAACAAGACAGATAATGTATATGCAAAAAATGGACAGAGGAAGGGGACGAACATAGAGTCCAGCGCTAGGCGTAGAATCTTCGGATCCTGGCCGCGTTCCATGGGTTCGGCTCGAGTCGATTAGTCGATGCATCCCGCAGTCGGTACGCTCCACCGGTCAGAACTTCGTCAATAATGAAGGGACCATCCCATTTGGGCTCGAGCTTGTTCTTTTTCTTATCCGACAGGCATAGAACTAGTTCGCCAATGTTATAAGTTTTGGCCCGTACTTCTCTGCTTTGGTATCTGCGAGCCTGTTGCTGATAAAATGCGGAACAGGCTTTTGCTACGTCGTGATCCTCCTCCAGGGTGTCCAGACTGTCCTGCCGATCGAGCTCGGCTTCTCTTTCTTCGTACATGCGCACTCAAGGTGAGTCATGAGTTATGTCATAGGGCAAGACTGCCTCTGCGCCGTACACCATAAAGAAGGGTGTATATCCGGTACTATGATTCGGCGTGGTCCACAGCCCCCAGAGTACGAAGTCGAGCTCCTCTACCCAGTGCGTGTTAGACTCCGTTAAGGAATACACTAATCTGGGTTTAATGCTGCTCATTATAAGACCGTTTGCTCGCTCAACTTGGCCGTTGGTTTGTGGGTGATAGACTGAAGCGTAATCGAGCTTGATGCCCATTTTGCTGCACCAGAGTTTTACCTCATCGGCCGTGAAGTTCGTGCCATTGTCAGTGATGATGCTGTGGGGGACGCCATAACGGTGTACGACCCCGGATATGAAGTCTATCACCGGTCCGGATTCAGCTGTTTTAAAAGGTTTGACCTCTATCCATTTGGTGAATTTATCCACCATGACCAGCAAGTATTTTTTTTCTTGTGGGTTCCCCCTTTAAGGGGTCCAACCATGTCAAGCCCCCAGACCGCGAAGGGCCACCTAATGGGGATTGTTTGGAGGGCGGTGGGTGGAATGTGTCTTTGATTTGCAAAGAGCTGGCAACCAGCGCAACGTTTGACCAAGTCCTGTGCATCTGCCCGGGCCGTTGGCCAATAGAATCCTATCAGCGTTCTGGGAACGGGGGTCCCCAGGCTTTCCTGCCTGCGGCCTACGGCGTGGCTCAAAGGGGGGGGGCAGCACGGCCCATCTTCATCGACACAGACCGAAGACCCTCGTGAGGGGCCAGGCCTCGCGGAGCGGACGACACGGAGCTTCCTCAGGCACGGCCTCGTCAGGCTGGCTCGTGAGGAGGCGGAGAGATCAAGGCGGGGTACATCACGAGGTGCCCGTGATGCAAGCCATGACGATCAAGGGTGCTAGGCGGGCGCCAGCCCGCGCAGTGTCCTCCTTTCCTCTTTGGTGCAAAGGGAGCAAGCGCAGGCGAGAGCATCAAGCAAAGGCACCCATTTCGGTGCAACGAGACCAAGACCAGCCCAACGGCAAGGAGGAAGTCATTGTGGCGCCCCTCGGGCTACACCATCCCCTAGTCGTCGAGCGCCGAGACGCTCTCGCTTCTCGCGTCGCCCAGACGGCTCCTGCCGGCGGGCGTCCTCGCTGTTCCCCGTCACCTTCCGTCAATGCCGCCATCGGCCCGGCGGGAAACGAGCAGCAAGCGTCGTCTCAGCATCCATCCGTGCGGCAAGACGGGCGCACCGCTACTCCCTCGCTCACCCCAGCTGGTTCTTCGTCCCGCGTGCTCCGCGCACCCATGGAGGCTCGAGCTGCGCTCATCGCGGCAAACGAGCTCCTGCGCTACCATCCCGTCAACGACATCTACGAAGAATGGCTCGACCGCATCGCCGAGCTCGTCCGCGCCGCAGGGGGCTCTCCTGCGCCATCCGTTCCGCTGCACTGCACCCTGCCCTGCGCGGGCGACGAAGCTCCGGGGGCGCCCCAGCCGCCACCTCCTCAAGAAGGCGCCCAGGCTCCAAGGCACGTGGCCCCTGGGCAGAACCCGCTCCGTCAGGTGCCAGCGCGGCAAGAGCGGAGCTGCCAAGAAGTCCCTCGCTCGCAAGAAGCTGCCCGGGCGCTCCCTGCTCCGGCACGTCGCGGCCATGCTCCTGCTCCCGCACGTCAAGACCCCGCGTTGTTCCCGGCTACAGCGCATGGGGACCTGCAAGACCAAGCTCTCCGTCACCCAAGGCCTCCTGTGGCCACAGTAGGCTGCCGTGCCTTCACCACCGAACTACGCAGCGTCGCGTGGCCCGGCAAGTTGAAGCCAGACCTGCCTCCTCGTTACGATGGCATGGCCGACCCTGCGGAGTTCCTCCAGCTCTATGTGCTGGGCATCGAAGCTGCCAACGGAGACGAGAAGGTCATGGTTTCCCATGGCGCTCTAGGACGGGGCCCACACCTGGCTCCTGAACCTAGCTCCAGGCACGATCTCCTCCTGGGATGAGATGTGCACCCGCTTCATCGCCAACTTCCAAGGTACTCGCGACCGGCCACCCGCCGTGAGCGACATGCGCCGCATCAAGCAACAACTCGGAGAGATCCTGCAGAAGTACATCCAGCGCTTCAACAACGCACGCCTCAAGATTCCCAAGTTGACCGAGGAGGCCATCATCTCAGCCTTCTCCGACGGCGTGCGCGACGTCAAGATGAAGGAGGAGCTGGCGATGCATGAAGACCTGTGCACTTCCTTGGAGCTGTTCAACTTGGCGACCAAGTGTGCCAGGGCTGAGGAAGGGCGCCTCTCCCTCCTCGAGTTGCCTGCCGCAGACCCAGAAGAGAAGAAGCCCAAGGCCAAGGATGTTAAGCGCAAGGGGGCTGCCGTGCTCGCGGCACAACCAGACACCAAGCGGGGCAGAGACCAGCCCAAATCTTCCAAGGGCAGTCGGTACTGTGTGTACCACGACCTCCACACCCACAACACCAACTAATGTCAAGAGCTCCGAGCCGTGCGAGAAGGAAGGATCGGTCGTCGTCTCGACCGTGGTGACCGGGACTACGGTCGAGGAGGACGAAGGAACGCAGGACGCTAGGAAGACCGCTGCCCGCACCAAGGGTTGCGCGATCGACCTCGCGAGGATCGCTGGCAAGACCTTCCTCGCGAGGGAGACTGGAGGGATCAGCCTCGCGAGGATCGCCCGCAAGGCAACGCAGGCCTCCCTCCGCTGCCGCCACAGCCAAGGAGAAACGAGGACTGCCATCAGGACGAGGGGCTGGGGGCTTCCAGGAGCCGTGCGCGATCTCCTGCATCCTGGGCGGGGCTCAAGCCCCAGCCTCTCAACGCATCTTCAAGCAGTTCGCCCGCGAAGCGAATGCAGTCCTCCCCAAGCTCGAAGCCACGCGCCCTCTCAGGTGGTCAGCGCGCGCCATCATGTTCAGCTCAGCGGATCAGCTCAAGTGTGCGGCCACGGCCGGAGTCCTCCCGATGCTTTGTTCCCCAATCATCGGCAACGTGCTGGTCACCAGGACCCTCATCGATGGTGGGGCAGGGCTCAACATCCTGTCCGTGGAAACATTCAACAATCTCCAAGTGCCCTACAACCAGCTTCAGCCAACCAAGCCTTTCTCCAGAGTCACCGACGGCTCCACGGTCCCGATTGGGCAGTCCGCCTCCCTGTCACCTTTGGGGCACGCAACAACTACCGCACCGAGCTCATCGACTTCGACGTCGCTCACATTCGCCTGCCGTACAACGCCATCCTCGGGTACCTAGCGCTGGCCAAGTTCATGGCCGTGACTCACCACGGCTACAATGTCCTCAAGATGCCAGGAAGTGGCGGAGTCATCACGGTGCCCTGTGAAGAGAAGGACGCGATGTGTTCCCTGGAACAAGCCTTTCAGGCTGCATCATTGGAAGACCCGGATCGTGGAAGCAAGAGGCTTCCCGAGGCCACCCTCAAGAAGAAGAAGACATCGTTCGGACCGGCTCCTCAGGAGGCAGGCCCCTCAGGGCCCGCGCCTGCCCAGGGGGAACCTCCTTTCATCGCATAGGAAAGCGCGCCCGGCGCCCTTCTCAGGCAGGGCTCGGGGGCTCTCCCCTGGAGGGCCACCGACCTGGCTAGGGTCACGAGGGAGGCGCTTGGGCACCACATGGAGGCATGTTTCGAAGCACGTTTCCCTCAAGAAGGAGTAAGGCAAGGAGGGCCAGACCCTCAGGAGTTCGTCAGCAAGGCCATTCAGAAGCTACAGGAGTCAAGAGTCATGAGAGGCGGCCGCCGCCTACCAGCTAAGGCTCCCCATCCAGGCGAGGATGGTGGGCTAAGCGTCTGCATCGACATACGAGGGCTCAATCGAGTCGCCTCTCTGGAGCGCCTCTGGCCCTTGCAAGTGGGGCGCTACGAAGGTCCGCCCCACAGCTATGTTCGCATGCCTTACGGCTTGCCGAGCGCGGCTGCCACATACCAGCGCCTCATGAGGGGCATCATGGAGGCTCAAGAGGCCAGGCGTTCTGCAGCCCTGGCAGAGATGGAGATGGTCCGCGAGGAGCCACCAGCGCCTCCGGAGCCTCCCGAGGCCCCTGGGCCTGGGGGCTCGTGAGGATCGGCTTCCGCAGCCACCAAGTCTGCTACACCAACGCTGCTTTGTCCTCAACATCATCAGGTGACGTCTTTCAAGTTTCATTTCCAGCTGGGAGCGCCCACAGGGCTGCATTATTCCCAGGCCGCGTGGGTCCGTCCCTGCGGCATGTATCCCTTTTTATTTCATATTGTTAGCTTACCTTGTTGGGGGTGCCCCTCGGGCTGCATCATCCCCTAGTCGCTCGGGCCTGACCCAGTGATGTCCGCCTTCCCAGCATCTATTCGAATGATTCCACTCCTTCGTGGCTATGTGTTTGACCTAGTTGCCCGCTCAACTGACGCCAACTAACGGAGCTACTCCCAAAACGGCACGGCGCTTGCGCATGGGTCCGTCCCTGCAACGCTGACAAACCTGAATGGCTGAGCTCTCGATGCGGCAGCCCCGCATGGCGCCACCTCGTCAAGCCTTCAGTACCTCATCACCCCTAGGAAGCAACCAACGGCTGACTGTCAATTGTCATGGCAACCCCTCGTTCTTTCTATGATGGGTCTACAGGATCTCCTAAAGGAGCTGCGTCAAGCGAGGCCCTTGCGCTGTCTCCTTCACTCTCATCCGCGCGAACCGCTTGCACATTAAAGGGGGGTGCCTGAGCATCGCAACTAGGGCTCCTACTGGCTCTCCAGCCCTCACCCTCTGGCCTTGTCCACGGCATCGCGACCTGGCATACCAGCGATGGCTGAGACTCGCTCGAGGGTCGGGACCCGAGGACGTAGAGCAGAAAGGGGAGCAAAGGTGAGAGGGGAGGGACACGCGAGGACCTCGCCGAGAAACCTCACGCCAGCCGGCGCACGGACCCGGCGACACACCAGGGAGCGGTCCCTGATTCTCGAGATAAGCACCACCCGGAAGCACCAGCTACCGTGGCACCATCCCCGCACCTAATGCAATCCTGTGTTAGCAACACCGCTCTCCTTTCTCACCGAACGACGGCTGCTTGAGCGCCAAAGGGGACCTCCTGAGCATCGCGACTCAGGGGCTCTTACCGGACCCCGGGTCGCTCACCTCCTGGCCTTGACCACGACATCGCGACCTGGCATACCAGCGACGGCTGAAGCCGCCTTGGGACTGGGACCTATCGGCGCAGAGCACCAAGCCCTCGTGAGGTTCGAAAGGGAGTACTGAGCTAAGATGGAATGAGCAACTCGCACAATTTTACAACAAGGGTTATATTAACAAACAGGATCACATGCACCTTACAAGCCCCCACGGGACGCGTCTTTGATTCCTCGCAGGGAACAGATCCTAAAAGGACGCTAACTACACGCGCCCCTGCAAAAGACGCCATCATCAACAATGGGCCGTCAAGCACCGGCGCCAACCCCGTCCAGATCAGAGTCGGCGACGGCCTGACGAGCCTGCCCTGCTTTAGGAGCAGCATCGGCTCGGGGGCTCATAGATGTTGTCGCTCGTCTCCGGGGTCGCAGAGAGCTCGCCGGAGTCGCTGGATCCTCCGACGCCTCCGCCGCCTGAGGAGCCGCCAAGGAAGCGGTCGGCGGGCCTAGCCCTCACCGTAGCAGGGTCCCGACCACCTCTCCCGGGGCAGCACTCCAGCCGGCGCCCGTTCACATCGAAGAACTTGAAGAACATCATCGAAGCACCGTCGTACTCCAAGTGGATCGCGAAGGCGCCTCTTGTCCTGCAAACCCAGGCTATTTCGCCCCAGCCTCGAGTCATGAAGACCTCGCCCGGGGCAACGACCTCGACCTCTGCCTCGGTCGCGAGGGTGCTGCAGCCGGCGTGCTGCAGCCAAAGCTCCATGATTTCTCCCTATGGGACGATGGAGGCGAAGAAGCGAGGAAGGCGAATCCAAGACTGAGGAGGCATGGCGGCGTGGAGCACGAACTCGTGGGAGGAGCCCTCGGTGTGGACCCCGGGGGGACGACCCACACCTTCTTGACCCGTCGGCGCCGCCCGTGGCGATCGGCATCGACTCCTTCAGAGCCCTCGATGTGGGCATACAAGAGAAGCGGGAACCCCGGCGGTGGCCGCTCGCACCAGGGCCTCGACACCACCGAATGGGCCCCCTCGTCCCGGCGGCAGAGGGCGAGCCCTTTCTTCGGCGGGAGCGGGTCTGGTTCCTCCTGGGGAGCCTTTCCCTTCTCTGCCGCTGAGAACCGACGGATCGGAGCCATCGCAGCAAGACGGAGCAAGGACCGGGAAGAAGGAGAAGCAAGAAGAGATGGACTGGAAGGGCGCGAGCCGCTTTGTACTTATAGCCGGCGAGGGCCAACCATCGGCCTACACGATCGCAGGTAATCATGACCCGTTTTGCATGAAGGGACTTGTCCAGTCCGTGCAGTTGCTGAGGCGCCATGGGGAAGTGGAGACGCCCGCGTCCAACCAACCGCCACGCGACACCCAAGGCCGCAGGCTGTTAGGGCCCGCGGCGCTTCACTCTTGCCCTTTCTCCTCCCTGCACGGCCAAGTCCGGGCGCGCCTTGGGCCCGGGGGCTACTGTCAGCGTTCTGGGAACGGGGGTCCCTAGACTTGCCTCCCTGCGGCCTGTGGTGTGGCTCAAAGGGGGGGGCCTAGCACGGCTCATCTTCATCGACACAGATCCAAGACCCTCGCGAGGGGCTAGGCCTCGCGGGGCGGACGACACGGAGCTTCCTCAGGCACGGCCTCGTCAGGCTGGCTCGTGAGGAGGTGGAGAGATCAAGGCGGGGTACCTCACGAGGTGCCCGTGACGCAAGCCATGACGCTCAAGGGCGCCAGCCCACGCAGTGTCCTCCTTTCCTCTTTGGTGCAAAGGGAGCAAGCACAGGCGAGAGCATCAAGCAAAGGCACCCGTTTCGGTGCAACGAGACCAAGACCAGCCCAACAGCAAGGAGGAAGTCATTGTGGAGCCCAAGCCAGCGTCACCACCAGAGCCTTTGGCAGGCGAGGACCAACTTTAGTCAGGATAAGTGTACCAGATGTTCCCCTTCAAAATGGACAATTGTTGGTGCCCTTCCCGCTCAATATTTGGGAAGAGGCCCAGGGCCTTTGCCTATAAATAGGACTAGCCACCCCCAGGGTAGGGAGGATCAAAGATCGGATCGAGTAGCATCACACATAGAGAGAGAGAGAAGGGTGACTGAACTCCTCCTAGAAGTTCATCCCCCAAGCCAAGAACAGACCCTCGCGAGGCTGTTCCTCCTTGTATTGCTCATCATCATCAGCCCAAGAGGCAATCCACCACACCACAAACTAGAGTAGGGTATTACACCACAATGGTGGCCCGAACTAGTATAAACCCTGTGTCTCTTGTGTTGTTCTTTCCATAGCTTAGATCATAGCATGGTGGTGGGGTGCAGGTAGGTAGAAGGCAAAATCTCCGCGCGCACCCCAGTGTTCGAACCTCAAGGGTCTGCCGAAACCCGAAATCCGACAAATCTTGTACGGAAGGCCTTGCTTACAAGAGCCCGGGCTGCGGCCTGGTGACCGCCGAGTCCGGCGTGAATTTCTACCAAAAGGTTCCGCCCTTCCTCTTCAGAGATGCATCTTTGAAGGACTCTGGTAGTGCTTTTTTTGTATAATTCTCCCTCATGGACCCTGTAGGCCTTGGATCGCCGCACTATGCAGCGTGCCTCATTTTGGTCCTCCGGAAGTTCCTGTCTAGTTAGGTAGGCCAGGAATGGTTATATCCACGGGGCAATGACGGCCATTATTACGTGGGCTGAAGGTGTTATTTCGGTGGCGGAGCCTCCGATTGTGTCAGAGTGTTTGGTATCGGGTATTTTGGCCAGGTCCGGACTATTGTTACCGGTGTCCCCTTCCCATACTACGGATGGCTAGAACAGCCTCTCAAAAAATATGTTGGGGGGACCGCATCGCGTTTTCCGCCGATGCGGGCAAGGATATCCGCCGCCTGATTGTTTTCCCAAGTCACATGGTGAAATTCGAGCCCCTCGAACCGAGCTGACATTTTTAGGACGGTGTTTCGATAGGCCGCCATTTTCGGATCCTTGGCGTCAATGTCTCCATTTATTTGGGATATTGCAAGGTTTGAATCCCCACGCACCTCCAGGCGTTGAATGCCCATGGAGACTGCCATCCGAAGACCATGCAACAGAGCTTCGTATTCGGCTGCGTTGTTTGAGTCTGTATACAATATTTGCAGCATGTACTGAACGGTATCTCCGTTTGGGGACGTCAGGACGACGCCAACCCCTAGACCAGCCAACATTTTAGAACTGTCGAAGTGCATGATCCAATTGGAGTATGCGCCATACTCTTTAGGGACTTCGGCCTCCGTCCATTCGGCGACAATGTCGACCAATACTTGCGACTTAATGGCTTGTATGTTATGTCGAACGGGAGGAGCTCAATGGCCCATTTGGCTATCTGGCCCGTAGCGTCACGATTGTTTATAATATCATTAAGTGGCACTTCCGAGGCTAATGTAATCGAACACTCTTGAAATTACTGTTGCAGCTTCCGGGATGCCATGAATACCGCATAGTCTATCTTTTGATAATGTGGGTGCCGTGATTTGCATGGAGTGATGACAGTGGATACATAGTATACCGGCTTTTGAAGAGGGAATTTATGTCCGTCAGCTTCTCGTTCGACGACGAGCACTGCGCTTACAACTTGATGAGTTGCTGCAATGTACAACAACATTGGTTCGCCGATGTTTGGCACGGCCAGGATTGGGTTGGTTGCCAAAATGGCTTTTATTTCTTCCAATCCGGCTGTGGCAGCGTCCATCCACTTGAAGTGTTCAGTGCGCCGAAGGAGGCGATAAATGGGTAAAGCCTTTTCTCCTAAGCGGGAGATAAAGCGTCTTAGAGCCGCCACACATCCAGTTAACTTCTGGATTTGTTTGAGGTCTGTTGGGGTAGCCAACTGTGACAAAGCTCGGATTTTGGCTGGATTAGCTTCAATACCTCTACTGGAGACAATGAAACCCAGGAGCTTTCCGGCTGGTACGCCGAAAACGCATTTTTCCGGATTGAGTTGATGTCGCATGTTCGGAGGTTGTCGAATGTGAGCCTCAAGTCGTCTATCAAAGAGTCGACGTGTTTGGTTTTGACGACCACATCATCTACGTATGCCTCTACTATTTTGCAGATTTGTTTCTCCAGACATGTCTGAATCATGCGCTGATATGTTGTGCATGCGTTTTTGAGCCCAAAAGGCATTGTGTTGAAACAGAAGGGACCGTATGGTGTGATGAATGCCGTTGCGGCTTGGTCGGACTCCGCCATCTTGATTTGGTGGTAACCGGAGTATGCATCGAGGAAACACAATGACTCGTGTCCTGCGGTAGCATCAATAATTTGATCGATGCGGGGGAGGGGGAAGGGATCCTTTGGGCAAGCTTTATTGAGGTCCTTGAAATCGACACAAAGGCACCAAGATTTATCCTTCTTTGGTACCATCACCAGGTTGGCTAGCCAGTCCGGGTGTTTTATTTCTCTGATGAATCCGGACTCCAATAACTTGGCTAGTTCCTCTCCCATGGCATGTATCTTAGGTTCAGAGAAACGCCAAAGAGCTTGCTTGAACGGCTTGAATCCCTTTAGGATATTGAGGCTATGCTCGGCCAGCCTACGTGGGATTCCTGGCATGTCTGAGGGATGCCAGGTGAATATGTCCCAATTCTCGCACAGGAACTCTCGTAGTGCGGCGTCCATGGCGGGGTTTAACTGTACCCTGATGGAGGCTGTTTTTGTAGGGTCCGTTGGGTGGATTTCGAATCTGACTATTTCATCCGCTGGTTTAAAAGAGGTGGACTTGGATCTCTTATCGAGTATGACGTCGTCCCTGTCCACTGTGGAGCGTAGCGTGGTTAATTCCTCGGCCGAGAGGGCTTCGGATAACGCATTGAGGGCCAGTGTGACTGTTTTGTTTTCGGCTTGGAGTGCTGTGTCCGGATCACTGGCGAGGGTGATGATTCTGTTGGGCCCAGGCATTTTGAGCTTCATGTACCCACAATGGGGTACGACTTGGAAGATCGTGAACGCCTCATGTCCTAAAAGGGCGTGGTATCCACTGCTGAACGGGGCCACTTGAAATGTAATTTCTTCGGACCTATAGTTCTCTGGTGTACCGAATACCACATCTATTGTGGATTTCCCAACGCATCGTGCCTCCCGACTGGGTATGATTCCCCTGAAGGTTGTGCTACTTTGCTCAATGCGGTTCCAGTCTATTTCCATTTTTTGAAGAGTTTCCTCATAGATGAGGTTTAATCCACTGCCGCCGTCCATGAGTACTTTGGTGAGTCAAAAGCCGTCCACAATTGAACTAAGAACCGGAGCGGCTGGTGCTTGGGCTATTCGGAATTTAGGTTCGTCACTGGCATTGAAGGTAATAGCCGTGTCACACCATGGATTTATTGTTGCTACGTGGCATATTTCGGCCATGTTGCGGAGTGTTCGCTTGCGCCTATTATTTGACGCGAAGGGCTCAAAGACTATTAAGACCATATTGTTATCCATGGGATGGTGCTCTGTGGCATTTGGGATAAGAAGATCCTCACCACTTTGGGCACCTGACGGAGTATCCAACATGCTCTAAGGCTGTGCGTTGGTATTGTATCCGCTTTACTATGAATTTTGCAGGGTCCGTTAAGCCATCCCTCCAGTACGGTTCCATGCCTTGTAGAGGGTTTTTGTTTCATTGCAACTAGCTCGGGTGTCTTATGATAGTGCACCCTTTTACTTCGGACTGGGTCTATATTCGGAGCCGGATTATCCCAAAATTTCGTTTCGGTTTTCCAGGCGCTTTCCATCTCACAGTACTTTCATACTATGGACGCCAAGTCAATGAAGCGTGATATGTCATGGCGACTTAAGGTGTTAAGGATTCCCTTGTCTGTGCAATTATTGCAGAAAAGTGAGATTGCATCTTCCTCACGATAGTCCTTAACCTTGTTCATCACAAGGAGGAATCTGGCCCAATAATGATGTACTGTTTCATGGGGCTCTTGCCTGATGTGGGAAGGATCGTTTATGTCTGGGTGGGTGGGTGGATTTGAGTCCGAACCACTACCCGATCTGAGACCCAGGGGCCGAGGAGTTTCCAATCTTGGAAGTTTGGGTTTCGGAGTGCTGCCCAATAAGTCTGGCCCGCTGCCTGATTCTAGGTTCAGGGCTTGGGTGATGTCCTCCTGTAAGCGGGTATCCGGCTCGGAGAGCTTAGGAATCCGGACATAGTTAGTCCTAAAAATAGAGGGAGAGTTGCCGCATTGTTCCTCCACCACTTCCACATGATGGGTGATTGATGGAGAGTTAATCTCCCTTTGGTCAGGTTTAAGCCCAGTCCGATCATAGTCCGTAGCGACTCCCAAGGCGGCGATGCGATCCAAGAGTTCGTTTAGCGAAGAGAGCTCCATTGGATCCATCTGCTCGGCGAATTCCGAGCCGACGTGGAGGCTGTTTTTGATGACCCAAGAAGTCATCGTCGATGTTGCGGCCGACCAGGCAGTCATGACGAAACTGCCTAGCCGGAGAGTTTGGCCGACAGTCAGAGCTCCGCCGGCGGTAATGTTGTTTTTAACAACGAGATGAGGAATCCTTCCTTACGGCGACGTCACAGGGGAACTCTCAATGAAAGCACCAATGTCGGTGTCAAAACCGGCGGATCTCGGGTAGGGGGTCCCGAACTGTGCGTCTAAGGCGGATGGTAACAGGAGGTAGGGGACATGATGTTTTACCCAGGTTCGGGCCCTCTTGATGGAGGTAAAACCCTACGTCCTGCTTGATCTTGATGATATGAGTATTACAAGAGTTGATCTACCACGAGATCGGAAAGGCTAAACCCTAGAAGCTAACCTATGGTATGATTGTATGTTGTCCTACGGACTAAAATCCTCCGGTTTATATAGACATCGGAGGGGGCTAGGGTTACACAAGGTCGGTTACAAAGTAGGAGATATCCATATCCGTACTGCCTAACTTGCCTTCCACGCCAAGTAGAGTTCCATCCGGACACGAGACGAAGTCTTCAATCTCGTATCTTCATAGCCCAATAGTCCGGCCAAAGGATATAATCCGGCTGTCCGGATACCCCCTAATCCAGGACTCCCTCACTCAGTCTTGAAGATATGCAAGAGGCAAAGAAATCTACAAAAGAAAAAGGTATTAACGCTGAAGATGTTAAGAATTTACTACCTATTGAAGAAATACATAGTCTTTTTTTTGAAGGTGAAATACATAGTCTTGATAACCCGACACTTGTGCTTCAAAGTAGCACCATGATCTTCATAGTAGAGAGTCTCTCATGTTATCACTTTCATATACTAGTGGGAATTTTTCATTATAGAACTTGGCTTGTATATTCCAACAATGGGCCTCCTCAAGTGCCCTAGGTCTTCGTGAGCAAGCAAGTTGGATGCACACCCACTAGTTTCTTTTATTGAGCTTTCATACATTTATAGCACTAGTGCATCCATTGCATGGCAATCCCTACTCCTTGCATTAACATCAATTGGTGGGCATCTCCATAGCCCATTGATTAGCCTTGTTGATGTGAGACTTTCTCCTTTCTTGTCTTCTCCACATAACCCCCCTTCATTATATTCTATTCCACCCATAGTGCTATGTCCATGGCTCACGCTCATATATTGCGTGAAAGTTTATAGGTTTGAGATTACTAAAGTATGAAACAATTGCTTGGCTTGTCATCGGGGTTGTCCATGATGATAGCATTCTTGTGTGACGAAAATGAAACATGACTAAACTATATGATTTTGTAGGGATGAACTTTCTTTGGCCATGTTATTTTGACAAGACATAATTGCTTAGTTAGTATGCTTGAAGTATTATCATTTTTATGTCAATATGAACTTTTGTCTTGAATCTTTCGGATCTGAATATTCATACCACAATTAAGAAGAATTACATTAAAATTATGCCAAGTAGCACTCCGCATCAAAAATTCTATTTTTATCATTTACCTACTCGAGGACGAGCAGGAATTAAGCTTGGGGATGCTTGATACATCTCCAACGTATCTATAATTTTTTATTGCTCCATGCTATATTATCTACTGTTTTAGACATTATTGGGCTTTATTTTCCACTTTTATATTATTTTTGGCACTAACCTATTAACTGGAGGCCCAGCCCAGAATTGCTGTTTTTTGCTTGTTTTAGGATTTCGAAGAAAAGGAATATCAAACGGAGTCCAAATGGAATGAAACCTTCGAAAACGTGATTTTCTCATCAGATAAGATCCAAGAGACTTGGACCCACCGTCAAGAAAGCCACGAGGTGCTCACGAGGGTAGGGGCGCGCCCCCTGCCTCGTGGGCCCCTCGAAGCTCCATTGACGTACTTCTTCCTCCTATATATATCCACGTACCCCCAAACGATCGGGGACGGAGCCAAAAACCTAATTCCACCGCCGCAACTTTCTGTATCCACGAGATCACATCTTGGGGCCTGTTTCGGAGCTCCGCTGGAGGGGGCATCGATCACGGAGGGCTTCTCACTACAAAAAAATACACTTCCGTGATGATACGTGTTTGTCACAGTAGGTCGCGTTTTTTGTCATGCATGTACATCCATGACAAATTTATGACACAATCAAGATAGTCATACCTGTGCTGTCGTAGAAGTGTTCCATGACATTACCAAAATTATCATCACGGAAGTGTCCACTTCCATGATGATAAATCACGCGTCATGGAAGTGCTTTCGTCAAGGGTGACCGACACGTGGCATCCACCGTAGCGGAACGTCGTGAAGCTATCAGGTCGGGTTTTGGATCCGATAACCCGTTAATAGCCCCGACCAATGGGAAATTTCCACGTGTAAAATTCTTATTGGTCGGACGAAACACGTGTCAGCTCGTCAGTGGGTCAGATAGGCGCCTATGATACGTCGACACATGGCATGGCCCAACAGAGGCCCATTCATGTGAAAAGGCCGGCCCGTTTGACTTGGTTAAAAGGTGGCGGGTCGGCCCATGTAAAGCCTATTAACGGCCTGTTCGCATATAGCCCATTTACAACCCGCTAACCCAAGGCCTGTTACGCCCTATCTGAATTAGGCCCAGTAGCGTCATCTGGGCCACCCAATATGATTCCAGCCCGTTTTCACTTCTGGCCCGTGTATGGCCCATGACGTCTTTCGGCCCATATGAGGCCCTATGTAACTCTTGGCCTACTAATGACCCGTGCTGAAACTGGCCCGTAATGAACAGTGTACCACTTTACACCCATGAACGGCCCGTGGTGAAACTGGCCCGTAATGAACAGTGTATCACTTTATACCCATTAACGGCCCGTTATTCCGTTGGGGCGTTTCCAGCCCATGTTATCTTTCAGCCTTCTCAGAGCCCATTTATTCTTGGGCTCATTTCCAGCATTCGTTTACTTACGGCCCGTTACTATCATTATCTCATTGTGGGCCAAATTCATCCCGTGGTTACAGTCGGACCGTTTATGGTCTGTTAATACATTGGGCCATTTTCATAGCGTCATCAAATACGGCCTATTAACGATGGCCCGTTATGGTCGGCCCATGAGCGGATTTTCCAACTCTAGCCCGTATACAGCCATAATGCGGCCTGTTATTGGCCCATGCTTGGCCATCGATCATACTGCCCGTATAAGGCCCAGTGATGATACGGCCCATAGAAGGCCCATTGTTTCTACAGCCCGTAGAAGGCCCATTGTTTCTACGGCCCGTAGAAGGCCCACTGTTTCTACGGCCCGTAGGAGGCCTAGTGTCATTACAGTAAATATTAGCCCATGGTTATTGTGGCCTAGTTTTAAAAAATAGGTTATTGCAGCCACTAGCAAACCGCGGAAAAAGAACTACAATGACTAGAAGCAAACAAATAAACAAGACAACAAGGAAATAAATAAGCAAGCAACTTATGCTAGGCTATCACGGCTATCACACATATTACATCCACTGGGCATCAAAGTTCGCTACCAGTGCAAATAAACGCGCCGACAAAAGAATATACAAAACTAAGAGCAATTCAGAAGGCACTAGGCCTGGCCAGGTCGCCCCCCCCCCCAAACAGCTGAAGAAGCTGAGTAGACCTCAGTTGTGTCAACGATAGATGCATCAACACTAGATTTAAGGCATGATGGTGTGCACGACAGTCCTCTGATATCTTCATTGCATCTCTGACTTCAAGTCGGAGCTGAGCTGAAACAAGCCTTTTCGCTTTAAGTTGAGACTGAAGAAGTCGAACTGATTGAGGCAGCGACTACACAGAGGTTGTCTCACACCTGCTGGTGAGTAGCTTCAACTCACTGTCTTCATCAAGACAGAACCTTGGGGTCATCTCGTTGTCCTCAAGATGGTTTGGCTCACTATCTGCCCTAAAGTTCTGCCTGGCGTAAGAGATATGAGTCTGAAAGAGAAACAAGGAGACACGTAACAGGTTTCACAATTATATAAGCAAATAAACGGATCTGTATTGCATAAGGAACATGTTTTTACAACTATAATTTGAAACTGGTAGTTGTTGCAAACATCCAATCAGATGTAAACAGCAAAGCAAACAACAGTGGAGGAAATGATGCCTATCCAAATCTATACTAGAACAAAGTTTGAAGGCTTGAGAAGGATGCACTTACATTACATGTTAACACGGGCTGGACAAAGCCCTTCTCCATGTTGATGGAAGGATAATTCAATAAATTCCCCAAAGAAAATTCTTTATAAGCGTTGCCATTATTCTACATTTTGCAAAGAGTAAATATAGATCAAATAATATTGGAAGAAACAGAGGATAATGAAGCTCAGGTGCAGACTGATGATACATAATCAAATAGCAATTAATTAAGTACAGCGTTACAAGGCAAAAGGGAGAGAGGTACTGACAAGAGCAATGCAGAGTCCATTATTGTTTTGAGATCGTATGATCCTTTGAGCAAGGAGATTCATCTGAAATTAGTTTTCATACAAGAGAGAAGGTAAGGCACAAGTAGAAATTTAGGAGTTCAAATTTTGAATTGATATCATAGACAGTACCTGACGTTGGGCTCCTAGCAGTTCTAATAGGGGTTTGGCCAATGGAGTAGGGGTAAAGTGTGGTACAGTTGGGCTTGTGTTTTCTGTGGTTGCTGATCTATCTGGTTTAATAGGTATCACTACCTTTTCCAAATACCTAGTTTGTACTCCTTGATGACTTGCACTCACCCTCTTCCTTTTGGACACCTATTACGAAAGAACAACATTTGATTGGAAAAACATAGTGTGACGACACATGGAATAGGTACAGAAAATGGATAGGTATGGCATATACTCATATATGATGCTTAAACTAAGCAGATGGTGTAACAAAGTAGAAGTAATGCAATGTGACACCCCAAAATTTTGGCCTTGTTTTGTTAAATTAAAATTTTTGCCAGGAATTAAAACTTTGATTTTTTTGGACTCCCTTTTGATTTTTTTTTTTGAAACATTTCCTTTCTTATTATCATTGAGTTGCTCCCTAAAGTGAAAACCTTTCAAATATGTTATTGGACTTGTTTAGACTCTCAAGAAAAACTTTTCTTTTATCAGTATAACTAATTACATAATTAATTTGCTTGATCTTTATTTTCTTGAAAAATGGTTTTCCAAGGTTATATGGCCATAATTGAACTACAACCATTTGATAAATTCACCTAAAATTCCAACCAAAATTTGGAGATGTCATGTGATGTTTTTAAATCACTTTTATACAAAAATATCTTTTATTCATGTAATATTTTGAGCTCTACATCAATTTTTCTTCTCTGGTCCAGAGTGCAATTTTGCACTACAACCCTTTTAAATATTTCTTTATGGCCTCCACCAAAATTATGGGATGTTGGTAGTAGCATATGATTCAACATTATGCAAAAACCTAGTGCTGTACTGTGAAAATTTTGAGTGAATCAACCTCTTTTCCATTCTGGTCCAGCCTTGTGATTTCTACTGCAACCCTATTTATTTTTTCTCCAGTAACCTTGTGCCTTCTCCTACTTGTAGACAGCCCTACCAAACCCCTAAGTCCAGGAGCATGCACCCATTTGAATATTTTTGGTTCATGAAATAATGCCATTTATCTCCTGTCCAGAATTGTAGTTTTGCAAAACTTGCACTAACAAGTTTGTGCTTTCCACCAACTAACCTCACCACCCTCTTATTCATCTAAAGAGACCCCACTCTGGAAGTTTTGTCCACTCCAAGAAATGCCTAGGTGCCTGTGGCATTTTGTCAAACACCTTGCGTGCATAAACATTTTTGACATGACATTTGTCATTACACTGTGACCTTGCACCTCTGATCAAACTAACATGTCCACTAGACTCCCAGTTACTACTAACCTAGGTCTGCTAAGTGCCAGCCTCACCTATGACCTGTAGCATGCCACGGCATTGTATCGAACACCTTCCGTGCGTGCATTGGACGTGCCCAGAGCGCGCGTATTGCACGATCCGCGCCCGAGCCAACACGCTGGCCCCCCTGGTTTTGGCCCGGTCTGCAGAGCCACGCCACTCGCTCCCTTCTCACCACAACACGCCAAGAGCCCTCGCCACGTCCCCAGCAGGCCAGGAGCTAGCCGCGACGGCCGCCCGACAGCCCCTGCTCATGTCGGCACCGCCGAGCCTCTCCCGCTCGCCACCTGGCCCCTGGAACAGCGCGAGCTCATCCACAAGCGTGTCCACTAGCTCTCGTCGCCTCCACGTCGCCCTGCAAGCTACAGAACGTCGGTTCACCGGTGAACTTATCCCCGGCCGCCGTGAAACCGCCTCGACTCGCCTATTTAAGGAGCCCCGAGCTCGTATCCGCACGCAGGAGTCCCAAGCCATCTCCCTAGGACCCCCATTGGCAGCCACTCGACCCGGGGAGGTCTCCTTCCCCATCTCCGGCAACCGCAGCCGCCTCCACTGCCCCGGCCATTCTGGCACCACCAAGGCCTCCCCCGCTCCGTTCTCTTCACCAGGAACCTTCTCTTCCTCCCGTGAACCCATCCCCCTACTCGATTTTGATCGGGAACCACCGTAGCCCCAAAACCACTCTGCTCCCGAAGCCCCCTCCGCCGCGAAGCTCACCGCCGACGACTCTTTCCACCTCCGTCTACCCAGCGACCACCGGAAGGACCGCCTCGGTCTTGCGGATCCATCCAGACCCTCTGGAACCCGCGGGCAGCCGCCGTTCGCCGGCGACGATCGCCGTTGCCTCGCCTCCGTTCGGGCAGAGGAAGAGGAGGGAGGGATAGACCAGTCAAACCTGACCAGTGGGCCAGGCGGGCCCACTGTCAGTGACTCGCGCGCCATCCATGCTGGATTAAGCGGAAGCGTATAACCAAAATACGCTTTCGACGTGTACATATATTCGAAACGTTTTTCTTTTTCTGTTTTAATTTTTAATAACATATTTGACCAGAACTTTGACTATCTACAACTCTTTGAATATAACTCCAAATGAATTGATTCTTTTTCCTACATCTCTCAAATTTTGTCTAGTTTATTTTAAGATTTATTTGAAAATTTTCCAAACAACTTTTTTGTACTGTTTTTGAAATATGTGTTATTTGCATATTTTTGAAAATAGGATTTTGGAAGAGAAGAAAGCTTTCAAAAGATTTGGAGTGCACCCTGCCCTTCCACACCATGAAGGCAAGCAGTCTGAACCCCGGAATAATATTTTTGGTGTGATAGTTAACACATTTATAACACCACCTTATATCGGAGAACTTGTTATTTCATGTGATATGATCAATTGCATGAATGCATATTAGTGATTTCCTTGCTATTGGAAATGAATATAGTGGTGATGGTAATCATCCTCATGTGCCTTGCATGCATGCCGGAAAGAAATCCGGGAAAGCCTCTGCCTTGGGTAGGCGTGAGCTTATCGCCGGTCTCCGTCGGGACGGTTATGTCCGGTATGGCATGGTGAGGTATATTGAGTGGTGATTCTTTTGGTTGAAATATATTTGTTATACATGTCATACAGGGAATTTATAAACCTCCTGAGTCGACCGTAGATCGAGTCTTGTTCCAGTAACCCCCATACTTGTTTTGTACTACCACTTGTCCCTGCCGCAGGTAGGGTACGGTTCAGTAAGTCGTCAACCCCTTTCAAGCACACACCGTACAGAGAGGCCATGGTGGAAGATACCGGTTGTAGCCGGTAGGCAGGCCACCTGGTCCGGGGGCAAGGGTGTTTCCGGTTGGGACTGAGAGGGGAGGCCACCCCTTAGAGCGCGCGATATAAATTTGATCCCATGCTATGCGAGGTTGTAGCCTCCCCACTTAGAGTTTTGCTTAACAAGTGTCGTGGGTGATTCCAGACACCGATGAGTTAAGCTGGTGTGTGCAAGTTAGGCGTGTTTTCAACTAAAAGGCCGTAGACGGAATTAGTCCCGATGGACTAAAGGAATCCGTTACTCGTGGGTAAAGAGTACACCCTCTGCAGAGATTAAACCTATTCGAATAGCCGTGTCCATGGTTAAGGATTACAGTCTGGGATGGGTCAAGTGTTGGTCTTAGTGTCGGTCTTTGGAGGAGATATTGTTAAACCAAACTTGGATACCGACTAGTTACTTGTGAGGACCATGATTATTATTTTGTGATGGACTAACCCGTTGCATTATCTGTATTATCGAGTATCCCTGGGACGGTTCTACCTCCTGGATATTCATTGTGATTATTTATTTTATGAGCCCTTTATGTGGTGTCGCTCAGACGCCCGACTGTGGCATTTCTTTTAAAGCCCTTTTATGTGGTGTCGCTTAGACGCCCGACTGTGGCATTTCTTTTATAAGCCCTTTATGTGGTGTCGCTTAGACGCTCGACTGTGGCATTTCTTTTATAAGCCCTTTATGAGGTGTCGCTCAGACGCCCGACTGTGGTATTTCTTTTATAAGCCCTTTATGTGGTGTTGCTCCAGACGCCCGATCGGTGCCTTTTATTATTATTATGTTATTACATTTTCATAAATAACCCGCTTACATGCATCAGAGATTTATTTTTTGTGACTGACGTCATGAGCATAAATATTTCCAGCACATCAATGTTATATTATACCTGCGTTCATAATGTTTGCGAGTACATTCAAAGTACTCACTGGCTTGTCCCTGGCTATTGTCTTGGCCAGATTTCTGCTTGGAGAGGAGCGTTGCGGTGACAGCCCCGGAAACTAAGCAACGGAGATAGCAGCCTCGTGAACATAGGAGTTAACCTGGTCAGCTGTTCCTGTGGGAAATGGAGTCCCATAGACACTGATGTCTCACAAACCGCTTCCGCCATCGACCACTAGAAACCCAATATCTGACATGCATGAAAACATAAAAACAAGTGAGATTTTCTTTGTAATGCAGAAGTGATTCTAATCCAATACTGCCTCCCTGTAAACCCCTTTGTGCTATCTCTGCAATTCTTTTAAAAGATGCCATGCATGCTGTAATTTGTTGTGTGCATTCATATAATGTGGCCTACTACTCAAAATATGAGAGCTCCAGAAGTGATGACACTTCGTAGATGATAGCTTCAACATATAGTAAAGAAGAACAAGTCGACCTGACCTGACAGATTCAAAATATACTAAGGGAGAACAACTCGACCTGACCAGTCGATCGCAAGAGAAGAGTATCATCTTAAAGAAGAGAAGAAGAGAAAGCAGATTGAAGATATTACAATTCTTTTAATACAATGTCAGTTGGCCACCCATGATGAACCAGAGCGCACAGAGAAATACTATTCTTTCCGGTCTCTCCATATGTGGCTCACATGCATTTCGAAACTAAAGTAGGAACATTTAGCTAACCAATTAAACATCTCTCAGTTTTACTAATATCAGCAATAATATCATATATGAATTTGTACAACTAAGCTTGTTTAGCTCGATGGGTGGAGCAGTGCTATTATGACACGAACCACGTAGGCTGATTGTGGTCATCATAAAACATAAGCATGATGAGTACAGTGTTGACCGTGGCAGTTGGATGGTAGATCTGAAGCTGCAAACCGCGCAAAGGGTAGTTAGCAACTGATGTTTGTTTTGAAATAACAACTAATATTTGGTATGGACAACAAAGTACGGTCAACAAGTGACAAAGAAATGCAATTATGATGTCTCTCTATATGTTGCGACATGCATTTGGAAACTCAAGTGGGACCTTTAGCTAACCAATTAAATGTGTCGGTTAACTAATATCAGTATCATATCACAATCATATTTGAACAACTAAGCTTTCGAATTCTGAGTGTTGTGTTGTTTAGCTTGAAGGGTGGAGTAATGCTAGTATGACAGAAAGCACCTACGCAGATCATAGTAGAGTAGATAAAAGGGGAAAACCCTAAGCATCAAGAGAAAAATCAGGAAATTGGAACTAGCTGGACCAGTGGGTGGCGCACATGCTTTTCGAAACGAATATAGGAACATTAGGTGACCAATTAAACGTTCTCTGTTTTAGTGATATGAGCATCATATCAGATTCGTATTTCAACACGTAAGCTTTGGGTTGAGGTCTTGAGCAACAGTGCTAGCACGACACGAAGCACCTATGATGATGGTAGTGAATATAAAGGAGGGAAACCATAAGCTTTACGAGTATAGTGCCCGTGCCATGGCGAATCTGAAGGTGCAAACTGGACAAAGCTACTTCGCAACCAATGTTTGCTTTCAACTAGCCACTACGATTTGGTACGGACAAGAAAAGTACAGTAAACAAATTATGATCTATTTTCCGGGTGAGATCAATAACTTAAGCACATATGGAAGAGTACCATATCTCTTGCGACGCCGTGTAGGCCTATGCTGATACGTTGATGGTGTTGCGGGTGCGATGGCTTTCATCGGCGGGGAAGAAGACTTTAGACCGCAGACGGCCGGGTCGGGGGATATATCATGTTGCCATGGACGAGGCAGTCGTAGGAGCGGCAATGACAAGGTGGACGACGGCGCCGATGAAGCAAGTGGAGGCGATGAAAGGATCCTGGTCCAGCGCCGTGGATGAGAGACGTCCATCTCTTGAAGTGGACGACGGGGTAGGGGTAGCGGCTCCGGCAAGGTGGAGGATGGGGTGGCGTACGGAGGAGGATGGCCGCAGTGCGGAGGTTGTCGTGCCGCCGACGGTGTATGAATCGGGAAATGGAGGGGAGGGGGGATCTCAAACTTTGGGACGCGCTTCTCTGAAATGGGGGAAAGTTACGAACTTATCCCCCGTTTAAAATTTCAGACATCGCGTCGGTTGGGGATAGGACGGTAATCTCGCATCTCCCAAATATTTGCCGGTAACTATTTCGGGCGAGGAGAGGGTGTTTTGCTACCCACGGTTGGCGCCCACGGTGTATGAACAGGGCTGACAGGTAGGGCGGTTGTGTCACGTCTGATGGAAGTTACACATCTTCCCCTATGTAAAATATTAGCCTACATCGATTTCGGGCGAGGAGAGGGTGTTTTGCCGCCCACGGTTGGCGCCCATGGTGTATGAACGGGGCTGACAGGTAGGGCGGTTCTTGTTGGAAATATGCCCTAGAGGCAATAATAAAAGCATTATTATTATATTTTCTTGTTCATGATAATTGTCTTTATTCATGCTATAATTGTGTTATACGGAAATCATAATACATGTGTGAATAATAGACACCAACATGTCCCTAGTAAGCCTCTAGTTGACTAGCTCATTGATCTACAAATAGTCATGGTTTCCTGACTATGGACATTGGATGTCATTGATAACGAGATCACATCATTAGGAGAATGATGTGATGGACAAGACCCAATCCTAAACATAGCACAAGATCGTATAGTTCGTTTGCTAGAGTTTTTCCAATGTCAAGTATCTTTTCATTAGACCATGAGATCGTGTAACTCCCGGATACTGTAGGAGTGCTTTGGGTATACCAAACGTCACAACGTAACTGGGTGACTATAAAGGTATACTACGGGTATCTCCGAAAGTGTCTGTTGGGTTGACAAGGATCAAGACTGGGATTTGTCACTCCGTATGACGGAGAGGTATTACTGGGCCCACTCGGTAATGCATCATCATAATGAGCTCAGAGTGACCAAGTGTCTGGTCACGGGATCATGCATTACGGTACGAGTAAAGTGACTTGCCGGTAACGAGATTGAACGAGGTATTGGGATACCGACGATCGAATCCCGGGCAAGTAACATACCGATTGACAAAGGGAATTGTATACGGGGTTGCTTGAATCCTCGACATCGTGGTTCATCCGATGAGATCATCGAGGAGCATGTGGGAGCCAACATGGGTATCCAGATCCCGCTGTTGGTTATTGACCGGAGAGCGATCTCAGTCACGTCTACATGTCTCCCGAACCCGTAGGGTCTACACAGTTAAGGTTCGGTGATGCTAGGGTTGTAGGGATATGTATATGCAGTAACCTGAATGTTGTTCGGAGTCCCGGATGAGATCCCGGACGTCATGAGGAGTTCCGGAATGGTCCGGAGGTAAAGAATTATATATAGGAAGTGCTATTTCGGGCATCGGGACAAGTTTCGGGGTCACCGGTATTGTACCGGGACCACCGGAAGGGTCCCAGGGGTCCACCGGGTGGGGACACCTGTCCCGGGGGGCCACATGGGCTGTAGGGGGTGCGCCTTGGCCTACATGGGCCAAGGGCACCAGCCCCAAGAGGCCCACGCGCCTAGGGTTTCAAGGAGGAAGAGTCCTAGGAGGGGAAGGCACCTCCTAGGTGCCTTGGGGAGGAGGGATTCCTCCCCTTGGCCGCACCCCCTAGGAGATTAGATCTCCTAGGTCCGGCGCCCCCCCCCCCTTGGCCCTCCTATATATAGTGGGGAGATGGAGGACTTCTTACCTTTTGCCTTTGGTGCCTCCCTCTCCCTCTCCAACACCTCCTCCTCCTCCATAGTGCTTGGCGAAGCCCTGCCGGAGTACTGCAGCTCCATCACCACCACGCCGTCGTGCTGCTGCTGGACCCATCTTCCTCAACCTCTCCTTCCCTCTTGCTCGATCAAGAAGAAGGAGACGTCACGCTGACCGTACGTGTGTTGAACGCGGAGGTACCGTCCGTTCGGTGCTAGGATCTTCGGTGATTCGAATCACGTCGAGTACGACTCCCTCATCCCCGTTCTTTGAACGCTTCCGCTCGCAATCTACAAGGTACGTAGATGCATCCAATCACTCGTTGCTAGATGAACTCATAGATGGATCTTGGTGAAACCGTAGGAAAATTTTTGTTTTCTGCAACGTTCCCCAAAAGTGGCATCATGAGCTAGGTCTATGCGTAGTTCTCTTGCACGAGTAGAACACAATTTGTTGTGGGCGTTGATGTTGTCAACTTTCTTGCCGCTACTAGTCTTATCTTGCTTCAACGGTATTGTGGGATGAAGCGGCCCGGACCAACCTTACACGTACGCTTACGTGAGACCGGTTCCACCAACTAACATGCACAAGTTGCATAAGGTGGCTGGCGGGTGTCTGTCTCTCCCACTTTACTTGGAGCGGATTCGATGAAAAGGGTCCTTATGAAGGGTAAATAGATGTTGACAAATCATGTTGTGGCTTTCACGTAGGTAAGAAAACGTTCTTGCTAGAACCCTACTTCAGCCACGTAAAACTTGCAACAACAATTAGAGGACGTCTAACTTGTTTTTGCAGCAAGTGCTTTGTGATATGATATGGCCAAAGTTGTGATGAATGATGAATGATCTATATGTGATGTATGAGATGTTCATGCTATTGTAATAGGAATCACGACTTGCATGTCGATGAGTATGACAACCGGCAGGAGCCATAGGAGTTGTCTTTATTTTTTGTATGACCTGCGTGTCATTGAGAAACGCCATGTAAATTACTTTACTTTATTGCTAAACGCGTTAGCCATAGTAGTAGAAGTAATAGTTGGCGAGCAACTTCATGGAGACACAATGATGGAGATCATGATGATGGAGATCATGGTGTCATGCCGGTGACAAGATGATCATGGAGCCCCAAGATGGAGATCAAAGGAGCTATGTCATATTGGCCATATCATGTCACTATTATTATTTGATTGCATGTGATGTTTATCATGTTTTTCATCTTGTTTACTTAGAACGACGGTAGTAAATAAGATGATCCCTCATAATAATTTCAAGAAAGTGTTCCCCCTAACTGTGCACCGTTGCGACAGTTCGTTGTTTCGAAGCACCACGTGATGATCGGGTGTGATAGATTCTAACGTTCACATACAACGGGTGTAGGACAGATTTACACACGCAATACACTTAGGTTGACTTGACAAGCCTAGCATGTGTACAGACATGGCCTCGGAACACAGAAGACCGAAAGGTCGAGCATGAGTCGTATAGAAGATACGATCAACATGAAGATGTTCACCGATGTTGACTAGTCCGTCTCACGTGATGATCGGACACGGCCTAGTTACCTCGGATCATGTTATACTTAGATGAGAGGAGGGATGTTTATCTAAGTGGGAGCTCATTGAATAATTTGATTAGATGAACTTAATTATCATGAACTTAGTCTAAAATATTTACAATATGTCTTGTAGATCAAATGGCCAACGTAGTCCTCAACTTCAACGCGTTCCTAGATAAAACCAAGCTGAAAGACGATGGAAGCAACTATACGGACTGGGTCCGGAACCTGAGGATCATCCTCATAGCTGCCAAGAAAGATTATGTCCTACAAGCACCGCTGGGTGACGCATCTGTTCTCCCTGCAGAACAAGACGTTATGAACGCTTGGCAGGCACGTACCGATGACTACTCCCTCGTTCAGTGCGGCATGCTTTACAGCTTAGAGCCGGGGCTCCAAAAGCGTTTTGAGAGACATGGAGCATATGAGATGTTCGAAGAGCTGAAAATGGTTTTTCAAGCTCATGCCCGGGTCGAGAGATATGAAGTCTCCGACAAATTCTTCAGCTGTAAGATGGAGGAAAATAGTTCTGTCAGTAGTACATACTCAAAATGTCTGGGTTGCATAACCGCTTGACTCGGCTGGAAGTTAATCTCCCGGATGACGCGGTCATTGACAGAATCCTTTAGTCGCTTCCACCGAGCTACAAGAGCTTTTTGATGAACTTCAATATGCAGGGGATGGAAAAGACCATTCCTGAAGTATTTGCTATGCTGAAATCAGCAGAGGTAGAAGTCAAGAAGGAACATCAAGTGTTGGTGGAATCACTAAGTTCAAGAAGGGCAAGGGTAAAAAGAACTTCAAGAAGGACGGCAAGGGAGTTGCCGCGCCCAGCAAGCAAGCTGCCGGGAAGAAGCCAAAGAATGGACCCAAGCCCGAGATAGAGTGCTTTTATTGCAAGGAAAGTGGTCACTGGAAGCGGAACTGCCCCAAATACTTAGCGGACAAGAAGGCCGGAAAAACGAAAGGTATATGTGATATACATGTAATTGATGTGTACCTTACCAGTACTCGTAGTAGCTCCTGGGTATTTGATACCGGTGCGGTTGCTCACATTTGTAACTCAAAACAGGAGCTGCGGAATAAGCGGAGACTGGCGAAGGATGAGGTGACGATGCGCGTCGGGAATGGTTCCAAGGTTGATGTGATCGCCGTCGGCACGCTACCTCTTCATTTACCTACGGGATTAGTTTTAAACCTCAATAATTGTTATTTAGTGCCAAGTTTGAGCATGAACATTGTATCAGGATCTCGTTTAATACGAGATGGCTACTCATTTAAATCCGAGAATAATGGTTGTTCTATTTATATGAGAGATATGTTCTATGGTCATGCTCCGATGGTGAATGGTTTATTCTTAATGAATCTCGAGCGTAATGCTACACATGTTCATAGTGTGAGTACCAAAAGATGCAAGGTTGATAATGATAGTCCCACATACTTGTGGCACTGCCGCCTTGGTCACATAGGTGTCAAACGCATGAAGAAGCTCCATGCTGATGGACTTTTACAGTCTCTTGATTACGAATCATTTGACACGTGCGAACCATGCCTCATGGGTAAAATGACCAAGACTCCGTTCTCAGGAACAATGGAGCGAGCAACCAACTTATTGGAAATCATACATACTGATGTGTGCGGTCCAATGAGTGTTGAGGCTCGCGGTGGCTATCGTTATGTTCTCACCCTCACCGATGACTTAAGTAGATATGGGTATGTCTACTTAATGAAACACAAGTCTGAAACCTTTGAAAAGTTCAAGGAATTTCAGAGTGAGGTTGAGAATCAACGTGATAGGAAAATCAAGTTCCTGCGATCAGATAATGGAGGAGAATACTTGAGTCACGAGTTTGGCACACACTTAAGAAAATGTGGAATAGTTTCACAACTCACGCTGCCTGGAACACCTTAGCGTAATGGTGTGTCCGAACGTCGTAATCGCACTCTATTAGATATGGTGCGATCTATGATGTCTCTTGCCGATTTACCGTTATCTTTTTGGGGCTATGCTTTAGAGACTGCCGCATTCACTTTAAATAGGGCTCCATCGAAATCCGTTGAGACGACACCGTTTGAATTATGGTTTGGGAAGAAACCTAAGCTGTCATTTCTAAAAGTTTGGGGATGCGATGCTTATGTCAAGAAACTTCAACCTGAAAAGCTCGAACCCAAGTCGGAAAAATGCGTCTTCATAGGATACCCTAAAGAAACTGTTGGGTATAACTTCTACCTCAGATCTGAAGGCAAGATCTTTGTTGCCAAGAATGGATCCTTTCTAGAGAAGGAGTTTCTCTCGAAAGAAGTAAGTGGGAGGAAAGTAGAACTTGATGAAGTATTACCTCTTGAACCGGAAAATGGCGCAACTCAAGGAAATGTTCCTGAGGTGCCTGCACCGACTAAAGAGGAAGTTAATGATGATGATCAAGATGCTTCTGATCAAGCTCCTACTGAAATTCCAAGGTCCACAAGGACACGTTCCGCACGAGAGTGGTACGGCAACCCTGTCTTGGAAATCATGTTGTTAGACAACGGTGAACCTTCAAACTATGCAGAAGCGATGGCGGGCCCGGATTCCGACAAATGGCTAGTGGCCATGAAATCCGAGATAGGATCCATGTATGAAAAGGAAGTATGGACTTTGACTGACTTGCCCGTTGAGCGGTGAGCCATAGAAAATAAATGGATCTTTAAGAAGAAGACAGAAGCGGATGGTAATGTGACCATCTATAAAGCTCGGCTTGTCGCTAAGGGTTATCGACAAGTTCAAGGGGTTGACTACGATGAGACTTTCTCACCGGTAGCGAAGCTGAAGTCCGTCCGAATCATGTTAGCGATTGCCGCATTCTATGATTATGAAATATGGTAAATGGACGTTAAAACGGCATTCCTTAATGGTTTCCTTAAGGAAGAATTGTATATGATTCAGCCGGAAGGTTTTGTCGATCCTAAGAATGCTGACAAGGTGTGCAAGCTCCAACGCTCGATTTATGGGCTGGTGCAAGCATCTCGGAGTTGGAACATTCGCTTTGATGAGATGATCAAAGCGTTTGGGTTTACGCAGACTTATGGAGAAGCCTGTGTTTACAAGAAAGTGAGTGGGAGCTCTGTAGCATTTCTCATATTATATGTAGATGACATACTTTTGATGGGAAATGATATAGAACTCTTGGACAGCATAAAGGCCTACTTGAATAAGAGTTTTTCAATGAAGGACCTTGGAGAAGTTGCTTATATATTAGGCATCAAGATCTACAGAGATAGATCAAGACGCCTCATAGGTCTTTCACAAAGCACATACCTTGATAAGATATTGAAGAAGTTCAATATGGATCAGTCTAAGAAGGGGTTCTTGCCTGTATTACAAGGTGTGAAATTGAGCTCATCTCAATGTCCGACCACGGCAGAAGATATAGAAGAGATGAGTGTCATCCCCTATGCCTCGGCCATAGCTAGGGTCTATTATGTATGCCATGCTGTGTACCAGACCTAATGTAAACCTTGCCATAAGTTTGGTAGGAAGGTACCAAAGTAATCCCGGCAAGGAACACTGGACAGCGGTCAAGAATATCCTGAAGTACCTGAAAAGGACAAAGGAAATGTTTCTCGTTTATGGAGGTGACGAAGATCTCGTCGTAAAGGGTTACGTCGACACTAGCTTCGACACAGATATGGATGACTCTAAGTCACAAATCGGATACGTGTATATTTTGAATGGTGGGGCAGTAAGCTGGTGCAGTTGCAAGCAGAGCGTCGTGGCGGGATCTACATGTGAAGCGGAGTACATGGCAGCTTCAGAGGCAGCACATGAAGCAATTTGGGTGAAGGAGTTCATCACCGACCTAGGAGTCATACCCAATGCGTCGGGGCCAATCAAGCTCTTCTGTGACAACACTGGAGCTATTGCTCTTGCCAAGGAGCCCAGGTTTCACAAGAAGACAAGGCACATCAAGCGTCGCTTCAACTCCATTCGTGAAAATGTTCAAGATGGAGACATAGATATTTGTAAAGTGCGCACGGACCTTAATGTAGCAGATCCGTTGACTAAACCTCTCCCTAGAGCAAAACATGATCAACACCAGAATTCCATGGGTGTTCGATTCATCACAATGTAACTAGATTATTGACTCTAGTGCAAGTGGGAGACTGTTGGAAATATGCCCTAGAGGCAATAATAAAAGCATTATTATTATATTTTCTTGTTCATGATAATTGTCTTTATTCATGTGTGAATAATAGACACCAACATGTCCCTAGTAAGCCTCTAGTTGACTAGCTCGTTGATCAACAGATAGTCATGGTTTCCTGACTATGGACATCGGATGTCATTGATAACGAGATCACATCATTAGGAGAATGATGTGATGGACAAGACCCAATCCTAAACATAGCACAAAATCGTATAGTTCGTTTGCTAGAGTTTTTCCAATGTCAAGTATCTTTTCCTTAGACCATGAGATCGTGTAACTCCCGGATACCGTAGGAGTGCTTTGGGTATACCAAACGTCACAACATAACTGGGTGACTATAAAGGTATACTACGGGTATCTCCAAAAGTGTCTGTTGGGTTGACATGGATCAAGGCTGGGATTTGTCACTCCGTATGACGGAGAGGTATCACTGGGCCCACTCAGTAATGCATCATCATAATGAGCTCAGAGTGACCAAGTGTCTGGTCACGGGATCATGCATTACGGTACGAGTAAAGTGACATGCCGGTAACAAGATTGAACGAGGTATTGGGATACCGACGATCGAATCTCGGGCAAGTAACATACCGATTGACAAAGGGAATTGTATACGGGGTTGCTTGAATCCTCGACATCGTGGTTCATCCGATGAGATCATCGAGGAGCATGTGGGAGCCAACATGGGTATCCAGATCCCGTTGTTGGTTATTGACCGGAGAGCGATCTCGGTCATGTCTACATGTCTCCCGAACCCGTAGGGTCTACACACTTAAGGTTCGGTGACGCTAGGGTTGTAGGGATATGTATATGCAGTTACCCGAATTTTGTTCAGAGTTCCGGATGAGATGCCGGACGTCACGAGGAGTTCCGGAATGGTCCGGAGGTAAACAATTATATATAGGAAGTGCTATTTCGGGCATCGGGACAAGTTTCAGGGTCACCGGTATTGTACCGGGACCACCGGAAGGGTCCCGGGGGTCCACCGGGTGGGGCCACCTGTCCCGGGGGGCCACATGGGCTGTAGGGGGTGCGCCTTGGCCTACATGGGCCAAGGGCACAAGCCCCAAGAGGCCCATGCGCCTAGGGTTTCAAGGAGGAAGAGTCCTGGGAGGGGAAGGCACCTCCTAGGTGCCTTGGGGAGGAGGGATTCCTCCCCTTGGCCGCACCCCCTAGGAGATTAGATCTCCTAGGGCCGGCGCCCCCCTGGCCCTCCTATATATAGTGGGGAGATGGAGGACTTCTTACCTTTTGCCTTTGGTGCCTCCCTCTCCCTCTCCAACACCTCCTCCTCCTCCATAGTGCTTGGCGAAGCCCTGCCGGAGTACTGCAGCTCCATCACCACCACGCCGTCGTGCTGCTGCTGGAGCCATCTTCCTCGACCTCTCCTTCCCTCTTGCTGGATCAAGAAGAAGGAGACGTCATGCTGACCGTACGTGTGTTGAACGCGGAGGTACCGTCCGTTCGGTGCTAGGATCTTCGGTGATTCGACTCACGTCGAGTACGACTCCCTCATCCCCGTTCTTTGAACGCTTCCGCTCGCGATCTACAACGTACATAGATGCATCCAATCACTCGTTGCTAGATGAACTCATAGATGGATCTTGGCGAAACCGTAGGAAATTTTTGTTTTCTGCAACGTTCCCCAACAGTTGTGTCACGTCTGATGGAAGTTACACATCTGCCCCTATTTAAAATATAAGCCTACATCGATTTCGGACAAGGAGAGTTTGTTTTGCCACCCATCGTATATGAATGGGGAAATGGTGGAAGAGTCTTTCGGACGAGCTTGAATCAAATGTGTTTTACCGCCCACGTTTGGCGCCCACCGTGTCTGAATCGGCTCAGAGGCCGTCGTGTCACGTCTGATTGAAGTTACTAGTCTACCCCTATCGACAGTGGTGTAAATCCTGTCGATAAGGATGTCAAGTGTCAGGGGTAGACAGTAATTTCCATCTCGCAAACACTTGCTTCGAGCAGCCCACAAATTATAGTGGGTGTTTAGCCGCTTCGTTCAAAACTTGGGAGAATTAGCATTCACGTTTGCCCTGGGACCTGGCAAACTAGATTCAAATCCAATTTGTATTCGATTACGAATATCCATAGATAATTATACATTTTGTTATTTATTTCTGCAAAACCACAACTAAGATTTATTCCACCTTTATATATGATTATGATTTAGAAATGTCGTGATCTTCGAATTCAGTAGGTTGGATACACTCTGAGTCAAATAGTTATTTCATCCAATACAATATGCTCACACGACAAACTGTTCACCTTATGTCAATCATACAAGTTCTGAGGATTACCTCGCCTAAAAATTCGGATCATTACAACACATGGAAAACATAGGGGGTCTTGCAACATAATCCATTCAGAGACATGACACAACATGCAAGTACAATAATCTAATGAAAATTTCAACTGGTGTCTAAAGAAGAACCGGGATTATCTTTGGCTTCAGATAGCAGAAACAGCAGGACCTCCTCCGTCTTCAAATGCAACATTCTTACTTCCTCCAATTCTTGGGTTGCTTGCATAATGCGTGCCGCTAATTCCATAATTTCCAGCCTCAAGATAAATATTACCTCATTCATGGCAGCCACACCATCTCTTTCTGCCTCTAATAGAGCCTCAAGCACTATAATATCTGTGCTCAGACTGCTCTCCGCTGGTGTTGCCTCTGAACTGCTACCATCTGGTAACATGGATGGCGCACTGCTTCCACAAATAGATTCTGGGGTTGTACATTGTGTCCTAGTGTGACCGGCATCCTGAAAGGTTTCTGCTGGACTTTAGTAAGAGATAGTTATCGTATGATCCAGGCAGTAAGCTTACATGGTAAACGACGGACGAATTATTGCCGAGCATGGAAAACTATATTTAAATGGTTCGAAGCAGCATCAGCCGAAAAGAAATTAAAATGGTAAGATGAAACTAGGGATGTAAGAGGCAAATAAACGAAATCCGCCAGTCCCATCTAGTTAGTTTTTCCTACCTCCCTAGTTCATTTTCCTCAAAAAAACAAAAACTCTTTTGAACTATCATACCACTAGTGGACTTTAATCGGGATTAAACCGGACCCAGTTGGCATCCCTAGTTGAAAGGGAGTGTACAACCGCTATATTTAAGTTGCCAAGGCATCTAAGCAGTTGAAATATTCTGAGAAAACACTTAATAGTGTGGCCTCATATAAACTACAAAGACAGTCTTCTGATGAAGTTGAGAGGAAAAGTTAAGGAATCAAATGAAATAGGCATGCATTTCTTTACGATAGTACAACACTCACTCCTGACATATTGTCCAACTCAAGTATAGCGTAACAACAAATAAGCATTCGAATCAAGCAATACAGCAAAGCAGACAACTGAACTATTTGTAATTCGGTAGGATTACACGTTGAGGGCACAAGCCAAGAAAGCAGCCCACTCGCATTACATTTCGCATGTACTAAAACACACTGGCTTACCATATGTTGCTGTGAAGCCTAGCTGCTGTTGCAATGTTCTTTGAAGATATCGCCAGCAGCCCGTGGTTGCAAATCTAGTTGTTGTAGTTTATTCTGCACCATCTATTTACGTAAAATTAATTTTAATCGCATGCACTGGTCCGAATTGATCATCAATGGTTCATCTAAACTAATGAAAGAAGAGTGTGTGCATACACGACAATACTCCCTCCGATTATTTTTACTTTGTGTATAACTTTTTCTCAGTTTTCTCGTATTAGTCTGCGCATTGCCGATTCCTAGCGCTAGTTTCCTTTTCTGCCCCGCCCCATCCGCCTCTGCCCTAATTAATTGGCAAATTAGTCTAGAAAAATTAAATCAATGCCCTCCTTGGTATGCGGGTCAACAGTTATGCGCAGAGTAAATAGAATCGGAGGGAGTATATCTGCTTCCCTCTATTTTTATGCTTGTTCGAGGTGCCAGCCCCAAAAGAACAAATATTTTGCTTGATGGGGTTGGCAGCTCCATTATTAATAGAAGCATCAAATTAGTCATGCAACTTGGGAAGATCAAGAACACACAAACAAGTAATGAACAAAGGCTCGGAGCAGTGATGTAATAGCTAGCATCAGAAAATGTAGGGTAAAACGAACAAAAAGCAGGGGAACCACATGCTAGTTTGCTGATGTGTAATTAAGCATAGAGAACATTAAGCAGTCTGATGGAACCAATAGGTGGCATCAGAACAAAACTAAAGCATATTAACTATATGTGCACTGGTATGTAATTTAGCACATGTAACATGTTCACTGCCAGAAGTATGGCCCTACAGGTGCAAGAAGAATAACGCGTCTCATAAAAAACTGAATGATGCCCTGAAGAAATTCAAAGGTGCGGTGCTTATGCTAGGAAAGTGAACGTAGGCGCCGGCTGTTGGATAATAGTACCTGATTCTCGATGGCGTATGGGTATCTTTGTCATACTTGATAGCTAAGGATCGTCGATGGTGCTCGTGTTGCGGTTGAGTTTGGGTCGACAGTCGCCGTCACTGAAGCAGCTCCGGTGCTACGGTTGCGGCACCTGACGACATACAAGAAAGCTCATCCATGGTAAGTGAACAGTAGCACGATAAAGAGAAAAACCGAAGGATTACAAATCGAAATAACCTGATGAGGCTGCGGCGTCCGTAAAGCAGGGCCGGTGGAGTTGAATATGGCGTTCGTGGAGTGGGTCCGGAGCAGTGGACAAAGGATTCGGCGAGCGCGTTGTACAGTGCTTTCAGTGAGGCACATCTGTTGCGGTGGACGAGGGCATGTATGAAGGGCCAGCGAAGGGGCGGACGAGGGAGTTAGTGAAGGGCCTACGCTGTGGTGGACGAGGGCGCCGGTTAAGCAGATCCCGTGCGGTGGACCATGATGGCGGTAAAGGAGATCTGGAGCGATGGACAAGCCAGTCGCTGAAGCGGCTCCGGTGAAGTGGTGAGTTGGAAGTTGGGGGTTCCAAGGTGCGGAAGGTAGATCCGGTAGGGTGTGAGGTCCACCGCTGCGGCGGAGGACTAGATTCGGCGGCTTGCCATGGTTGGGGGGGGGGGGGGTCGGGAGGGGAAGGGGAGGGGCTCTAGGGAAGAATGTTGGGGGCAAAGAGGGGAAAACAATGGAGTTACCAAAGCAGCACTTTTCCGTTCATGTGGGAGGGGTAAAACAGGAATATCGCAGGGCTAAACTTTCGGGCGCGTGATATTTTGATCTAAGCGGGAAGTTTGAAAGCTTTTGGCGCCTAAAATTATAAGTATTCTGCTCTCGTACGGCCGACTATGATATCATGGCCGACAATTTGTTTGTTTTGCATCCAATAAAAATGTGCATGTTTTGAAAATCAATGTCTCCAACTCGAAACTTAGATTGTCCATTCAATTCAAATATGGATCATTGAGCTACTACAAGCAAATACCATCATACGGTCCAATTCAAATGAAATTACAAATGTGTTTATCCTAAATATGATGACAAAAGCAAAAATGTGTATATGTATGAATAAAGTGGATGGTTATAAAGTTTGAACATGCCCATATGTGTATATCTCTAGGTTTGATATATGAATTTGAAATCACGAAATCCCGGCTTAAAAATGTACCTCTGTTTAAATGAATTACAAAAGCTAATGATGGAGTCGAATTCCAAAAGTCCAATATTAGGTTTGTAATTCTGGTACATCAAGTTATATCACGCATGTTCAAAAGTATCGTTATCTCATAGTACAAACTGTGAAACAAATTGATCAACCATGAGTGCACAATATCTCAATTACTCTAAAGTTCCTCAAATATAGACACCTCACTCTTTATCTGAAGTCAACCCCCCCAACACCACACACACACACACGCACAGAGAGAGAGAAGTCGTTCTCTCCCCCAAACACAACCACACGAGCACATTAACACCCCTCTCTCTTGTAAAGTCCAGACCCCAACATAGGTCTCTATCGCTTTGTCTCTCGGGCATGCACACATCTCTTCCCTCACTTTCTAGGTCTCCCGCTATCTCTCTTACCCAAGCACACGCACTATGTAGCGTGTATATTTCCCATACACACAAAACGTCGCCCCCAAACGTCTATCTCCCTAGTTATGTGGTTCTCGCACACTCACCTCACACACCACCCCCACTGCAAACAAGCACAATTTGTCTCCTTGTGCACCACTCTCCTCTTTCTATCTCTCCCACATGCGGAACCGCCCCAGCTCCTTCCATGTATACATATATGTCGTGACTCTTTGCATAGCTCCCTAATGTATAATCGTTCTCGATTTCGCACATTGTTCTCTACACCATCTATTCTAGCTCTCTCATGAAGTCCCTATCACACACACGATGACTTGCTTCCCTTACGTCTCTGTTCATAGGCCAATTTCGGACAACATCAACATTGTCTCCCTGTCTATACGCCATTTATGGACACAAACGACCCCTCTCGCCCCCTCTCTTCCTCTCTCCCTCCCTCCGTCGCTAGATCTCTCTTTCTCTCGCTCTCACACCCCTCTCCCACACACACACTCGATGTCTTTTCCAAATAGTCTGCTCCCCCCCCCCCCCGCCCGCACCCGTGCTATCTTGCTACTACACATGTCACACCATTCCCCCTTCCCTTATACTAGGTTTACATCATCAGTGGTCTCTCTACTCCACATACACTCTCTCCCTCTCACACACAAACGCGTGCACAAACACACACAGACATGCACAAACACCCATTTACCTGGATCCTCATCTCTCCTCATATCTGCATGTGTATCTCACACACTCACTCTCTAATTATGTATATGTGTCTCCACGTTACACAACACAAAGCCCCATGTACATGTCTCTCTCTATCCTCCACACACATAGACACAAAGAATCTGTTATCATTGCCTCAGTCTCTAACATATCACACACGCACTCTCTCTCTCTCGCAAACACGCTCAACAAGGGTTTCCCCATGAATAACTTACCCTCTATTCATGAACAGTCGTGGCAGTACGACGAACACAAGACGTGAAAAAGAATAAATCTACATGTGCTTAGACCACCTAGTATGACTACTAGGACTAGAGCAAGACAAAAACCGCGCCAGCGACGGGAAAATCTTCGTTTTACACAGTTGAGAAGTCATTGTGCTAAGGCCCCACATGCCGAGGCGTTGAATAGAATGTAGATGCTAGTTTACGGAAGCAAGTATCGATAATGTTTTTGTATCTCCATACTTATATTTCTTCTCTTATAAAAAACCGACTTGGTGATGATGGTACGTGTGCCATCTTGCAATATAGTCCGTCCGATCTATATCTGACGGATGGAAATTAAACTAAAAGATACCCTCACCCCTCTCCACATTTGCAGACAAGGCCTTCCCTCGTTCATCCTTATCTCCAACAAACCTCATTGTTGAACAATTAAGAAAGGAAGCCTCTGGAACAAACTGGCCCGGTGGCCGCTGCTGGCGTCGTCAATCCCCATGCCTCCGCTCAGTTCGACCACCAACCACCACCACAACCCACTCCTCTTCACCTTATCTCATATTTCTCGATATATCATTAGTTTTTACACATGGGATTACTCCCACAAGGGGCAATCACAACAAGTGTTTTATAAAAAAAATGCATCTTGATATTCCGTGCATTTCTGACCATTAGATCTACATCTAACGATTGTGAGGTAAGTTGTTGCCTTTTCTCACCAACATCCCACTTGTCTACCAATTTGTAGAAAAACCCATAATTAGTTTCTTAAAACCAACCACATCCCTCCCTGACCTCACCAAAACAGCCCAAGGAATATATTCTAATTGAAACATAATATATCTCTAGTGACATATGTATATCAAAATTAGAGTGTTTTGTACAAGTTTGTGAATAAGTATCTTATATCTTATATTTACTAATTGGAGGCACCATCCGAGCCTCCATGTCAGTCCTTAGAATTAAACGAAATTGTCCATTGGATCTCCTTATTTGTTAACCATAGCCGTTTGATGATTTCTCTTAAGAAGTCCTCACGTTTTATACCACCTCCTACGCCAAGACCTCTCTATAGGTTGCAAAAGAAATAAAAAAACGGGTGATCCCACCTCCCACGTGAAAACCTCTTCCTAGATCCCACCTCCCACGTGAAAATCTCTTCCCTAGCGATTCAATAGGCTGCAAAAAAAACTAACATAATCCTATCAAGATGCACGACTCTCCTAAGTCGAACGCGCCAGCTGAGACGATCAAGAGATAGTAGGGGCACCCATGGCCTTCGAAGATGCTGACTATCCGGCCATGGGAAGGAATGAGGCGACAAAATAGAGCAGCGAGCAACGCTGCTGCTGCCCCTGCCGCCGGTCATCATCTGCCGCAGTGGTCATCGGTAGCATCCTAGGGCGACCCTCTCGCATCTTCCTCCTTGCGAGATACAAAAGTAAGAACGTTTTGCCAGAAACAAGATCGTTTCCTGATTGTTAATCTGTTTTGCCGCCCCACATACGTATTTGTTCCCTTCAACCCTCCGTCAGCTCTCCTCTCATGTCCCTGGATTTGGTTGATGAATGATGAATCCCAAAGCTGATTGGCAAATATTGCATCGGATCTGAAAAGAACCACGATCCAGCTTCAGCCTCTTCCCAATCCCTTCTGCAACTTGCTAATCTCCACAGTTTTCAGGTTTGAACCACACAACAATCAAGCATATATTTTGGGTTGATTAATGAACAATTCTCACAATGGTTGATGCAGCAGTTGGTCAGGTGTATTGGTGGCAAACTAAAGCGGATTGGGCAGCCAGCATCATCAGTAAAGTTGCTGACTCGGCGAACTTCCGCGAACAAGTCTGCCGCTAGAGTTTGGCTAATGTGCAGTACGACTCATTAGTAGTATTTTGTTGGGCATGCTGAATCATTCTTCTACCCCACTATTCAAAATTTACATATTTTGATATTGTCACAACTGTAAACTGTAGGTTGCATAGCCAAGCAGAAGCTGGCACCAAAGGTGAAGGTGGAAATAGGTAAAACAGGTATTTACATGTTACACATCCGCAGCCGTAGGATGAACTACCGCAGAGTCCTGACCAACTATTCCACACATAAGACTCTTTACAAGGATGTTCGCCCATTGGCAAGTGATCAACCGAGCTCAAATGATGTTCTTCGTCCTCTGTCTCTCCATTTTGTGTCTTATGCCATCCCAGACTTCAAGGTTCTATCCGTACTGGAATCCATCTAGGAGAATGTGATTCAATCCATCTATGCCTTCCCCGTCTCATATTCAAGGTTTTGCAATACAGGATGGTTGATGCATCAGATGAGGATCCACAGTAATACGAAGTAAGGAGGCGATATGGGTAGTTGAGGCTGTCAAGTGCAGGAATATGTTGGATTGGTGGTGGCATGCAAATCGCACTCTAAATCCAATTGGAGTTCATCTATTCCACCATCGCCCCACACCGTTGGTAAATAATCCCCCATCCTAAATCCCTCGGTTATCAGGTTGTTGGATTTATAACAGAATCCTCAATAAACAGGCTTGATCCATAATATCTTATCAAAAAAATTGGCCTTTTTCTGCCGTATCTGTCGGCACTTCTCCTTACCAGATTACACGTTTGAGGGAGGGGAGGAGAACCTGCTGGGGCGGCCTGTAATCTGCAACTTCTAAAGTGGAATCCTGCACGGACATCTCGCCAATGACGAGAATATTTGGTTTGGTTTCAGTGAGCACGTGCTTGAACACCTCAAATTTCTTGATATATCCCTACTGTTAAGGCTAGCTTCTCGATGCTCCTGCAAGCTGCAGGTCTGGCCTGCCTACCAGATACAAATACTGTTCAGTAGGAAGGCCCTGTTCAATTGTGTTGGTTGTTGTGTTCGTTCAAATGGGATACAAGTAACATGGCATGATGGACATCAGGTAGGCAGCACAAAATTACAAAATAATCATGTTTTGTTCTTTGGTAGTTTCTTGATATGCGCACATGCGTTTTTAAAAGTTTCCCTAGGATTATAGGAATCAGATTTGTGATGGAGATCTGGTAGGCAGAAATATGTTTGCTGTCAATAAAATATAAGACCTCCTATGAATTAATTCGTTTAGAAGTTCAATGATCGATCTCATCTTATTATTAACCGAGTTTAGAGACAGGCGTATGTGCTGTCAGTTTTTATGTCTGACGCTCTTGCCTTATATACGTACTGTATTATCAAAATTTCTATGTTCAGGCAATGATGCAGTGCTGGAAATAACTTATCGTAGTAATTTGCTAATTGTTGTATATTGTCAGTTATACTTCTCTTCATATATACTACGACATCATGTTTCTCTCTCTATCTGCTAACAAGAATGCCCATTTTTAATAGAAGTCCTCAAGATTAGGTGAGATTGTCTTCATCAAAAGAGATTTGCGTTGGTGGTAGATCGATGACAACAAAAGAGGACTGCCTCAACGAGAGCTACTCTTGGCCTTGGGCACAGTATGCATGCAGCCAGAGCCATGCGTGCAACAAGGCAATGACAATGGCATCATGTAGTCTAGTGTATAGTGCCTATTTATATTTGACTGAAATTCTGCAGGCAGCAAAGGTAATAACAATGGCATCATGTATTTCTACTAAATTAGCCTTTTTAGCATAATGGCTCATACATATGTGTACGTACATGCATGTAACAATGGATTGGTCAGAATTGGCAATATTATTAAATCTTGAAATTCGTATACAGATAGAGAAGAAAAACACAGCTATCACTATGGATGACGCATAACGAAGTTCTCATATTTACATGGCTGACTATCTATGTATGTCCCAGTATTTGTATAGTTCAATGTTATGTGAGTAAATATACATCTTACACCAAAATATTTACAAATCCTCAGTACAATATATTATTTTTATAAATAAATAGATGATTAACTCGAGACATGCATAATAAATTCAAGGTTTATATTCAAAGATTTTGTCAGTAAAAGGCAGTATAACCAAGAGTAGAATCTAACACTTATTTATTGTCATTTTGGCTTAAGTATTGAGAGAAAAAAGTCAAGGTAACTATTCACTCTTTATGGAACAAAGATAATGCAAGCAAATGTCTTTCTAAGGTTAGGGAATTGCATCTATTACCCATGGGACATTTGCGTGCATTCATTCTTGGGGTAAAAAACATGAAAGGAGATGAATGCCTCATTGCCCTCGCATCTTGATATGATAGCACGCCATTGCACGGAATCTAGATAAAACATATGCAACAAGTTGTGGCCCATAAAATGTTATTTCACGAGGAAGCTAAAACATATGAGTTGCCGGGAGGATTGGTTACTGACTTTGCAAACGCTAGGGCCAAATAAAGTGTTTACTTTCATCACACCTCACAATTTGGTACAACCAAAATTAAATTCCTTTACATTTTATATTTGGACTTCTTTTAGATACATAGGTTCAAAGAAAATAGAACATAAAATGAACTTCACATTTGCAGCTAAGTTTTCCATGAATACCGGCACTATAATCATATTTGAGAATTATGAGAGATTGGACAACCAAAAAGTAAAATTCATGCAAACTATCTAATCATAAGTCGAAAAAGAAATATAGCCCCTCTTTCCCCAGTATCATTGATTTTTTTACATGTTATACATATTATTATAATTAATAATGTTGAAATTCAAATTCGCTAGCCCGTGCGGATGCACGGCTTGATGACTAGTTATTCTAATTATGATTAGTTGCAACGGACATGAACATTGCTAGTATTTCCAACCATGCATTTCTTTTCCTAGTATTCCATAGTTTCGAGTTTTCCATCAAGATATTAGTCACTCATGGTTGATATTTACTTTCAATCATGTACACATATGCACTATGTAACTAGCCTTGCTTATTGGCTTCCAAAGCTTAACTTTCACTCCTACTTACAATATGTAGAGTATTTAACAAAAAACTACCACTTTCAACCAGCCCTAGGAGGAATCTATTGTACAAAAAATAGCAAAAACATATCCAAAATTTATTAATCCATGCCAAAAACTACCTAGTACTCCTACCGATTAGGTTCGTTTAAACCCATTTATGACAGGGTTGGCCCACATGTCCGTGTTGACGAGGCAGCTTAAACCAACACATTTTGTTTGACCGTTGACACGAGGGACCCACATCTTACCTTCTATCCTGTTATTCCCCCTCAAATCATTATTTTTCCTGAACATTACTTCAAACAGTACTGATGCGTGTTCGTCCGTAGCGCCGGTGATGAGCGAGTTGGCCGCCGCTCCGCCGGACGGGCCGGACGCCGCGCTGGCCTCCGCATGGGTTGGCAGGCTGGCTTGAGCGTGACTCACGAGCGAGCAAGCCGACGCGCTGGCCTTCGCTCGAGCCAGATGGCTGGCCTTAGTGCGGCGCGCGCGAGCAAGCCGCCTCGCTGCCTTGCCAATCTAGCTAGCAAACCTTGCAGACAAGCAGCTAGAAGGAGCTATCTTGGCTAGCTAGCGGCCGCGAGCACCGGACGGAGCTGGCATTCAGGCTGCCGCAACATGGGCTCCGCACCACCGGTGGTTTTGACCTCGCCTTCTGCCGGCGGCGATAGCTGCGTCCCATGGCCGAGGATGACTAGGTGGACGGGCCGGAGGTAGGAGGTCACTCGAGGATTTTTGTTGGTAAGAGCATCTACAATGGTTGATAAGGTAGTCTTATCTTAAGTCTGCCACGTATGCAAGTGGTAGTAGTTTCTTGGCATTTTAGTGGTTTCTTGCATTATTAGAGCAAGTACAATAGAGCTGAGTCAGTGGGCTATAAGAAATAAACTACTACTACATGTTGGCTATAAGATGGGCTGTAGATGACATGGCACTGGCTTATAGCCAGCAGCTGGCTATACTATTAACCACGCTCTTAGGGGTTTCTTGTAAGGAACAATGTACGTACTACTAGCGACAAAAGGCGATTTTAGGTTGCGTTGTACTCCAACGAGTACTACTAGTGGTCGCGGGAGTGTATACCTCATTTTGTGGGTTCGATCCCGGCCGAACGCACAACGGCCTTTAAAAAAATATTACTACTACACTTCACTGCGAGCCAATATTTTACACGGGTAGTTTGAGTTTTGAAGTCAAACGGACGTGCGGCCCCACAATCTGGGTGCACTGGACAGCCTAGCCACGTGAACGGGTTTTCCTTCCCAGCATCCCGTGGCTCGCGTGCTTGCCCTAGCCACACCTCGCTTGCAGCTTCTAGCTAGTAGCATATTTAAACTAGCGCCTCCCAATTAAGCCCGAGGAGCTGGAAAAGCCTGGCGGGGCATTGGGAACTGTGCAATATGGCTCTATACGTAAAGTGCTCTACTACTACTCTGTAGCTTGTGGCGTTGCATGCATGGACTTCACTCCATTATCGGCTCTACTATAAAAGAAATTCCTCTTGACGTGTTTTTTTTGAAACAGAGGCAAAAGCTTTGCTTCATCTCATTCATAAAGAAGGAACTACTAACAAAGTTCGACGAGATCCATTACACCTCCACAAATGGAAGCGAAAAGCCTAGTCTCGCTGTATCAAATAACTCAAATGTTCTGCCCCCCAGTAACCGTCGGTGATAAACAGGCTGCTAGTGTGTGCGTGAGAGGAGCGGCTGAATAGAGCACCGAGAGTACCCACTAGGCCACTACGCAGGTGTACTTCCCCTGCATTGATAGTACATCGATGGTTCTAGAGAACAGTAGTACCCTGCACTTCCAACTGTAGCTCCTTGGCCCTGAGATTTAAGAGTTCAAAACTGGTGCACTATATTAGACTAGACTAGAAGTACAGTACATCGCACTACTAGTTGAGAAAAGTAGTACTAGTACTATTACAGTACGAGTACGTACTCCTCCGTCACATAATGTAAAACGTTTTTTGACACTAGTTGGCGTGTACAAAAAATGGCAAAAACATACCCAAAATTTATTAATCCACGCCAAAAACTACTACCTAGTGCCAAAAATTTCTTACTAGTGCTATTATTTACAGTATAATGCAATCCCATAACGTTCCATAATCCCTTTCTTTCAAAAAAATCTCTTCTGGAAAGAAGATTGCTATCTCCACGCGAGCTTCTCATAGGCCAGCGCCACCGCATGCAGTCATGTGGGAGAGAGGGAGACATCCATGCAGCATGCAGAGAGAGGAAAAACGCGGGCGGACAGCCAATGGGCTGCATGGGGCATTTATAGCTGCTAACTCCTCCCATCCATGCGCCAGGGGTATTTCCATCCAAAAAGCATGCAGTGAGCCCTTGCCTTGGTATCCGGGTCTGCTCTTATGCGCAGAGTAAAAAGAATCGGAGGGAGTACTAGTAGTAAATAATAGCCTCACCCCTTCGCTGAGGAACGATCTAAAGTTGGAAGGGACGAGGCCCTGCGGTTACTACGCTCTTATCTCCTCCTCGCCAGTTCTCCTGCCCCCGAAGAGAAGGCAGTTCGTCGCTGCTCCCATGGATTCGCCAGGCGGTTCTCCTCCTCGTCGGGGCTGGGAGATCTTGGACGACGATCCTGTGGGAGAAATCGCACACCGCTCCGACGTCCTCACCGCCGCAAGGCTCGGTGCTTCCTGCACCAACTTTTTCAAGACGCTCCTTAAACAGGCCATGCTTGTTGGTCTTCCATGCATCCTCGAGGAGAAGGTTCTTCTATGGGACAATCATTCGAACAGTCCACCGCTCCCTGGCCATGGTTGCACGTTGACTCCGCTCGAGTTGCCGACGTTGAGAGGTAGTCGGATTTTGTCCGATGAGCAGGTCAGTAATGGAGTTTGATCATGTAGTACTTAGTTATTCCATTTCCATCCCGTAATTTCTCCGCTGCCCACCATCTTATATATAGGTCTAGGTCGGTGCCAACGAAGATTGGCTTGCATACCTCCGGCCGGATACCACCATCATTTTGCACAACATCCACAGCAGTGCGGCCGTTCCGGTAGACCCCTTCTCCACCATTGGGATCGGCCTTCCGGACTGGCTGGGCAAGAATACGTATGATGATGCCTACATGAGATTGAAGAAGATAGAAATTGTGGACCCGCCGACAAAGCGACGCGGCTACGACGATTACTATCTCATCGCGGTGTTCGACATAAGGATTGCCATCAATGCAGGAGGCAGTAACGGCAGAGGCTGGCGCATGTTGGCGGCGGCAGATTTCTACCCCTACACGTTCGAAGACGTCGTGCGCCATGTAGGCCGCATCTTCGCGGTGACAAGCCAGGGGACTTGTTTCATCTGGTTGACATCCTACAGTACGGGAGATTACAAACGGAATGCACAAACCATCATTTGCATTCCTAACGGTACTCCATTATTTTGCAGGGACCAGTCATCCCCCAATCAAAATAAGATCGCCGATCCTCGATGTGCATTTTCATCCGCGATTTGGTCTAACCTGGAACCTTGTAGCTGACTTTGGCATATTGGGATCAACTATCTTAGAAGTTGTTACCCATGGTACCACTGATGTGCAACATGGTCACATAATCTACCACGATCGGACCGTCACCATCTACCCAGGTATTCCATTTTTTAACCCTCTCACCTTCTCTTTCATTGTTGTACTAGTAGTATACTTTGTAGTACTAGTAGGAGTACTTTTTACCTTGGAGTACGCGTGTAGCTAGCTAGGCCCTTGAAGACTTGAACCCACTAGCTGCCACCATTTTTGTTTTTCCATGTCTTACTATCTCATCCATGTAACCAAGAGTGGCTATATATAATAAGCCGGTTATTTTACTTCCTCTATACCAAAGTAGTACTATTTTTTGCACAGTATTACTGACCGCCACATTTGGGAACAACATTATTATGGATGGACCTTGACTATGTACGTCACCATATGTCCAGACCTGGGATGCCGCGTGTACCAGATGAACAGCGTCGAGTTCGACCCCCGTGATGCTACGTGGGTGCCAAGGAATACTCTTGAAGAGTACTCGCTTTTCATCGGGGACAGCTACCCCATTGTGAAGCGGATGCCACCTTCCGTGCACGACACGGAAGGCCTGCCGTTCATGAAGCATGGTTGTGTCTTCAGTGCGCACCGCCTGATGAACGACATGCTGGGACACGCTATCCCTGATTTATGCCGCTTCAGCTTGGATGAGTCTCCATCGTGTGGAACCGGACTAGAAAGGTGCGACAATGATTCCCGTTGCCCACCGCTATGGATCGTGCCATCCATGAAGAACACCTGGGACTGGAACCTGGAGGAGGACATGTAGCCCATCTATAACATGTAAGTGGAGTACGGTAATTCTGAACGGTAGTGCTATGAATATATGTAGACTAGTCGTGCACAAATTTATCACATGAGTTGGAGATGAACTTGTGTGGCATACTGGCATTTGTCCTTTAGAATTTATTACTAGTAAATGTGTTATGTGTACGTGCAACTTGTGTGGTTGTTGCACGGGCTCCAACACGCTCCTTGAGAAAAAAAGGTGGCACAGCTTTGGATATACGTGACGTGGCGGCATCATATAGTAGCATCGTTTGCTATAGTAGTACTAGTACACTCCTACTAGGACGACAACTCCTATAAAACCTTGCGCTTGGCTCTTTGCCTCTTCGGGAGGTTCAACAGTTCGTACTCGTGTGAACCTTGCACTTGGCTCTTCGCCTCTTCGGAAGGTCCAACATTGATGATACTACAGTACAATATGCTTCTGGCAATCTGACACCAATTGAACTACTGCACGTCCACCGCGAGGGCGAGGGCGAGGGAGAGGGAGAGGGAGAGGGCCCTCTAGTCAAAACACTCTCCTCGTCCTGCGAACCACCACGCGCGTGGGCGAGGGAGAGGCGTAGTAAGCAAGCTTCACCTCATTCGGCGAGTTGACGGGACACATCAAATCAGTCCTAGTACTAGTAGTAGTAGTCCATACCGCGTCCTTTCCGATTAATATGGCTTAATTTGAAACGAGAAAAATACACTGGCGGTCAACGTATGTAACAGTACGCTCTTTACAGTCACTATATATAGTTTTGCGGCGATTATGCGATCACTAGCTCATCGTAGAGCACCGTATTGCACCCTACTGACCGGCCACATAGTTGACATGGCACTTTGTTGACTGGTTAAATTGTCACCTGGTTTCTGGGTCCCACCTGTCAGTTGGCAGAGCAAAGAAATCGGTTAAACAAAACTTTACGCAGGCGCGACACGAGTCTAACACTTGCGCACGAACCGCCCTGGTTATGTATGTGAGTGCATGCACGTGTCCTCCCTAGGCTTCCAACAAAGAGTGTACTACATGATGTACATCTACACTTCCAATGCATTTAGCCTTTAATCTAAATCGATATTGATTGACTAATGCACCAACTTGTGCTCTAGGTATAGGCTACATGTCTATCCTTAATTACAGCATGCAACGGCCTTCATTTACTCTTCTTATCTCAATGGACGCATGCACACATAAGTCTGCTACTTTTAGGCGTTAATTATGCCCTGGTCAATGTGTAAATCTCTAAATGTACAATCTTTCATGGACGTAGGGAGTAGGTTGAGCACTTGAGCGTGAGCGTGTGTGCCGCATGGGTGCGTGAGTGTTGCGTGCGTCCAGGTGTATGTGTGAGTGTTGCATGTTGCATGCATGCATGCATGCATGCATGGGGCTTACTCCCTCCCATTGACATGTTCATATTTCAAGCTTCCTCTGTTCCCTCCATATGGTGATACTCCCTCTGTTACCAAATAGTATGGAGTAAAAGCCTCCCTCTGTTCCCAAATACGGAGTATTTGTCTTTCTACATATTTCAACAAGTGACTAGGTACCGAGAAAAATGAGTGAAATGAGCGTAGAGGCATATGGATAATGTACAAAGGAAATCCTCGCGATCCATTTATTCCCATCTCGGTCAGAGAGAACTATTCAACTAGTCTCTTCTTCTTCCTCCTCTCTTCCCCATCGTCGGCCGCACCCCATTTACCCCCGCTCACTGCTCGCCCGCCCGTGCCATCTTCCTTGGTAGCTCGCGCGTACCATATCCCCCAATTCACTACTCGGCCACAAGAGGAGAAGCTTCTTCACTCGCTCGCCCGAATCCACTTCCCCGCTGGCTCGCAGGCACCAAAAACCCCAATGGCAGAACCGAGTGACACGCAGAGCCGCGATTGGAATTCCCTCCCCAATGTTCTCTTGGAGCAGATCTGTAGTCATATGGACGTACTCAGCACCATCCGTCTGGCCGCATGATCGGTGTCTTTGTACCGTCTACTCGTCTGCAACCGGCCGGCTCTTTTCAAAACACCCTGCTTGCTGATGCCCGATCCTCACAGGTGGCCCAGACACCGACTTGACGATCCTACGGAGGTTGCCGTGGTGCCCCGCGACATGCTACCACTACCCGTCCACCTATCCTTCATGCGCGGCCACTACTAGCGTGCATGAAGGCCAACTGGATCATCCTCATCCACCACACCGGTAGTCCGTGGCGTCTTGTGGATATCTACACCCAACGAGAGATCACCCTTCCATCGTTGGATACCGCCGCCATCGAGCCTCGCGGCCCGCCGGACACTCCTGCCTACTACGCACGAGACGCATCAAGCTTTTGGCTCGACCTCTGTTTGCAGAAAGTTGTAATCTGCGAAGTGCCCACACCATCAGAAGACTATATGGATTACAAGCTCATTGCCTTGTTCAACAAGGGATTAGTCTATCTGGAATCCGGTCGCCATACATGGTTATGGCTCATCATCAATCCTGTTGAGGAAACATTTCTGTCTGATGCTATAGTGCATGATGGCATTGTTTACGTGGTCGACGCACAGATTGGCTACCTATATTGGTGGAATCTATCATCGTGTAATTATTCTATCTCATCTCATCTTTACCTTATGAATACGACTGCATGTTCATTTGTTACAAATATAGAATGCATAGCATGTCTATAACCACATCATTGCTATATGTTCCTCTCATTTCCTAGATTTTTATGACCACACATGTTATTGTTAGAGTTGATATGAGAACAATTGGCATCTAATGATTGTTAGAATACATATTATGAGCATAACATCATGATTTCTATATGTTACTCTCGTTTACAAGATTTTTATAACAACGCATGTTATTGCTTAGAGTTGATATGAGAACAGTAGTAGTAGGTGCTATGGTAGAATATGAGTAGGCGTTGTCATAGCTGTTTTCCTCTCATTGTTACATGCTGTTTGAACCATGACATATTGCTAGAATATAAAAGCCATTGGCTTATTTTTTTGACTGGGGTATGATTATGACCACGGCATTGCAATTCTTTGTCTATGATATGTGTCACTGTTATAATAATCATAATTCCACACATACTCTGAACATGATTGTTTATTTTTGTCCTTTTGGTCTCCAATTTGAATTGTTGCAGCAGACGCAAATGCGCTGGCCTTCAAGATGATTCCAGGACCTGGAATCATACCAGCCGATGGGTGGTGGTTTATCGCTCGTTCAGCTGACGGCAGTCATTTGATGCTCATTCGCACGTACCAAATTGACCAAACCATTAAATCAAACCACATGTAGTACAATGCGTGGGGCGTTTGTGACATTGATGGCTATGGCTGCTTCGTGCTCGAGAAAGATCCCAGCTCCGTTGGGCCAGGCGTATCCTCGGCAACCACTCCTTGTTCCTCGGGCTCAATTATCCGATCATCCAACCAATCATCGATCATATCACCGGCGATGATTACTGTGCTATGCAACTTCCATTCGCAAGGGGGGCTGTGTTTACACAGCATACCATGGGTTTCATGAATCACCATATCCAGAGATTCGTCGACACAGCTTGTTTGCGAGATAATCTTCAGTATGTGAAAGACATCAAGCTTCCATGCGATGGATGGCTTTTGCAAACCCGACATGCGGCGATGTGGTTCATGCCAACAGCAAATATGCACAACTTGATTCATGCTGATATCTAGACTGAGCCATGTATTCTGCTGCTGTAGCACGACCCTTTTTTGTTGCATATTATGTACTGTTGTTAGTTTAAAACACTCCTCTGGTTTGAAAGATAGATATCTTTCTGGGATCAAGTGCATCCTAACTCACCTGCGTAGGATGTACTGATAATGATGATGGAGATGCTGTGCAGAAGCCATATATATTTTCTTCACCCTGGGATTGACTATTCATCATCCTGGGTGAGAAATAGTTATTCTTCACCTTCTCTCTTTTACCATCAATGCATCGTAATTTTATGTTTCGTAAGTTTTGTCTTATTTCCGAAGTAAAAAAAAGACTGTAAGAAAATATATAATCATCGTAAAAAATATTTTACGTTATGTAAAATTACAAACGTAAAAACATAGTGTAAAATACACATAAACTGTAAAATTTCTTGTCTTATGACCTATATTTTATTTTCTTATGCCAAATTTTACATGTTGAACCAATAGGAATGTAACTATTTGAATTCCAAACGTAATTTAATTATGAAATATTTGTAAGATTACCCCGGGTGAAGAATAACTTATTCTGCACCCTGGGTGATGAATAGTAACACTATATATATATATATATATATATATATATATATATATATATATATATATATATATATATATATATATATATATATATACTCCTTTTCTATACTCCTGGGAGTATGTACTCCCATTCTTAATATACCTCATATACGCATTAATTATACATCTTTATTATTCTCAATGTACTTCATTAAATATTCTAAGATACCCCAATACGGGTTTTGTTGAAAAAATATCATCTGCGATGTACTTTTTGTAATATACTTTTTTCACGTACAAACACATCAGTATATATGTAAACATTTAAAAATATGTAGACTCACATGACTTTTTTCATGAAACTCATTTTGGGGTATCTAATAATTACTAATGAAGTATATTAAAAATAATAAAGTGGTATAAAAGATTCATCTATGTGGTCTATGAGAAGCGGGAGTACATACTCCCAGCAGTATACAACCATTTTCCTATATATATATATATATATATATATATATATATATATATATATATATATATATATATATATATATATATATATACATCTAGGCTATTCTGTTACTAGTAACAGAATATTATTCTGTTACCCTTTTTGAACTGGCGGTTTCAGCTGGTTGTACTGATGTTTTCGAAGCGGTTGAACTGATGCTTTCAGTTGTGTTTAACACATCGTCTTCTTTAGTTCAAAAACTTTTTGTAATTTTTTTGTCGGAACGTGGCGTGTAATATATCATTGGAAAGCTCTTGACAACCATATTTCAAGTATATTGAATGTTTTTTGCAAAATCATTATGGTTTAAGAGCAGTTTTGAAAAAACCATTTTTTTTTCAAAACCGAAAATGTGAATCGTATTTTGGAATCAATTTTCAAATGGTTTGTCGGAATTGAGCAAATAAGATGGCGTTGGAAAGCTGGTGAAAATACGCATCTTTCATGTATGTATTGTTTTTTCTAATTTTATATAATTTAAAAGTAATTTGAAAAATAGTGAAATTCCGAGCGAAACGTATTTTCACGAATTTTTGCAAACGGTTTGTCTGATTGACGCAAATGATACGACGTTGGAAAGCTATGTAAAATGCGCAACTTTTTTGTATAGAAATGTTTTTCAAATTCCTTACGATTTAAAAACGAATTCGAATACGGTCAAATTTGATTTCAAACGTGATTTTTTTTAAAAAGTTTGTCAAAATGAGGCAAATAATATACTATTAGAAAGATATCCTTAATCATGTTGAACGGTTTCTCAAATTCGCAACTGTTGAAGAGTAATTTGGATTACGGTGAGACCCATCGTGCTGTTTTTCCATCGAAAAAACAGAGTACTTGTACTGATCTACATGTGCATTTGTACTGATGTATTCTTTAGAGAGTAATTTTGAAAGGTTTCGAAAAAGAGTACTTGAACTGATGTCCATATTGTTTTGTACTGAGCGTGTTTTAACATACTAGACTTTACTCTGTTTTTTCGGTATGATTTTCGTCGTAGCTTTTCAATAATTTACGGTATTTGCGTCTTCGAACTTGCATGGTTTATATCGTTGAACTGAATAATACTTTTATCAAAAAGAAAATGTTGCGTGTTTCATTTTTTTGAACTCAACTTTGTTTTGCGATGATGTTCTGGACTTCTCTTATTTTACCACTTGAACTTGACTTTTTTGAATTTTTGTGTTTTTTTAGCATTTTTCCAAAGCCTATGTAGGACCCCATGTTCAACTTTTTTTGTACTTGTATGCCAGTAATAATAGAACAATTTCTGACACAATTTGTTTGTCCATTTTGGACATCAGCCAAAATAGACAAGAGAGAGCACTATCGAACTAATAATTCTTTTTGACCCAACTATGTATGTGTTCTTATTTTTCAAGAATTGATCCTGTAATACATACTGAATGGCCACACATGTATGATATAATGAACTATAGGGCCTTAAAAGTGTGATGAGAGTACATTTTATAAAGCTCCACAAGATCACATGAAGCCTCTGCCAAATGAAATATACAAAATACTAACAAAAATTCACACTTTTGCACAAAGGGCATACTTTTGAACATGCTCGATGACACCCACTGAACTTGCGCAATTGACTGGTGGGAGCAAGCAGCAACTTTGAAGTATGCAAAGGCATCTTGTTTTTCCAGAAAAAACGCAGGGGCGCATCTCCATATCAATAAATAGTTGCTAATCCATCAGTGAGCAGGCATCACAAAGAAAATGTTGAAAGAAAAACCGGGTGGACCAGTTACAACTCCTCCTCTGGACTGATTGCTACGGCGAGGTGGAGCTGATGGAGGCGGAGATCACGAGCGGCACCGAGATTTGGCCGCGGCTGTCTGTACTTTGGGGCGGCTGGCAGGCACGACGGTGCGTCGCGGGGGGCGGCGCGGGGGCGCGTGGAGGGGGGCGGCGCGGCGGCGCGTAGCGGGGGGGGGGGGCGGCGTGGTGGCGTTTAGCAGGGTTGGCGTGGTGGCGCGTAGCCGGGGTCGGCGGTGTGGAGAAGGTGCGGAGCGACGACCGTAGCCAAGGGAGAAGGTGGGGGCAAGGCGGCGCGCTGGGGAAGAGGGAAGGCCACGGCGGCACACTGCAGGGAGCGGGAGGCCCCGGCGGCGCGCTGGGGGAGGAGGGGCCGCGGCGGCGCCCTGGCGGAGGAGGAGGCACCGGCGGCGCGCTGTGGGAGGAAAGGTCGCAGTGGCGGGCTGGTGTTGCGGATCAGGTCGGGGGAGGTAGCTTAGGTGGGAATTTCTCCGCTCGCTCCTTATAGGGCTGAATAGCCCTGTCCTATACACACACACACACACACACACATCCGGTCTATTCTGATAATATTATCAGAATAGTTATTCTCATAACACTTCGGCACTGCATGCTCAACGCAAGTGCACGTTATTGTTTGAACCAAGTGTGTTGCAGTACTGAGGCGGGTGAACTTTCCGTGGCAAAAAACTGCACGCAGTGTTTTTTCTGGTACTGTTTTTGCTTTAGTTTTTTAACTGTTTGTCGGAACGAGGCGTGTAATATATCATTGAAAATCTATGGATTAGGCGCAACTTCGCCATGTTGAACACTTTTCGAGATTCATCACGGTTTAGGAGCAGTTTTGAAAATGGTGCGGCCCACAACGAGTGGCAGCGAGCGTTTTTTTGCATTTTTTTCTAAACCGCTCGTCGGAATGAAGCAAATGATACACCGTTGGATATATATCGTCAAGGCGCATCTTTTTCATATCTATTTCTTTCTCTAATTCGTTACGGTTTAAGAGCAGTTCCAAATTTACTAAATCGCGGAATTCTGTTTTTTCAAAAAAATTCAAATTTTCGGTACTGTTTTCGCTCTAGTTTTTTAACTGTTTGTCGAAACGAGGCGTGTAATATGTCGTTGGAAAGTTATGGTCAAGGCGCAACTTTCATATGTAGAAATGGTTTTCAGATTCCTTACAGTTTTAAGTTAATTTTGAAAATCGTGTGGATGACGACAAGTGGCAGCGACCGTTTTTCACGAATTTTTTACAAACCGGTCGTCAAATGATTCAAATGATATGTCATTTGAAAGATATCGACGAGACGCAACTTTTTCATGTAGAACACTCTCTCTAATTCCTTACGGTTTAAGAGCAGTTTTAAATTTACCGAAATGCGGACATTTTGTTTTTCGCGACACCCAAATCAACGTGGGTACTTCATCCGACTGAAAACCGCATTGCATCGGACGAAAAACCGCACTGCATCGGACGGGTAAGAGAACTGCATGGTTTCTTTTATTCAAACATAATTTTTTCAAGGACGAGAAAGTAGAGTGCACTTCACGTCGGGTGTAAATGAACCACAACACTATCAAGAAGTGAACCACATTACTTTTTTTCGCTTCCGTAACAAGTTTTTTGCACTTACGGGATGAACAACATCATACGGCCTACCTCACTACATCGGATGGGCAAGCGAGCTGCATAATTCCTTTTGTCGGACGTAAATTTTCTTCGAGTTTTTGTTGTCTTTTTTCCTAACATTTTTGTGATTGAGAATGGACCACAGAAATGAGGGAAGGGAACCACGACATATATCAAAGTGAACATCAATGTTGAATGAAGTGAGCTGCATGTTATTTTTTTTACATCTTTGCTGTCTGCTCTGAACCATGGGAGTAGTGCACTGCACCGATAAAAGAAAACCTCTTCGTGGGACAAAAGTGAACCTCTTCGATAAAAAATCATACAAAAAATCAGGCAGTAGAAAAATATTTTCACCACAGCACACAACCATACGAACTGCGTGGGTTACATCCGCTGTTGACCTGGTACTCTGCGCATTACATACAGGCATACATGTCTGCGACGGAGAAAAATCTATAAAAAATGACACCACACAGGCATATAGGTACACACTCACACACACACACATACATTGTCGTCCACTATGCCCAATTCAGCACTGAACCACCATGAGCTATAAACTGCACTGCCAATGCATAACCGAAGCTGAATGTAATAACATTACTTGCACTCGAGAAACTTAGTCAGAGTTCAATTTCTGAAGTTTCTTAACACACAGAAAACTCCAAACTCACTGCATATCTGGAATCGGTAAAAAATCCAAAGTGCACGGCCACGGATCCGAGCTCTGAATCCGAGCTCAGGCATGTGGCCATGATGCCGCCATTGTGGAGGGGTGGTGTCGCTGCTCTTCCATCGGGAGTCACCGGCGAACTGCACGGCCACGACGAGCGTACTACATGACCGTTATGTAAAGGGGTGGGGTTTGCTCTCACCGGTGTCAGGGAGCTGCACGTACCCGTGTTGAGGAACTGCGCGGTTGCCCGGGGTGCACTGCACGGAGAGGGTGAGAGGAACTGTAGGTAGACACGTAGTGGGGGCCTCGTCGTCTCTTTCTCGAGGTCGTTGATGCCCAGCCAGCGACCTCATGGCGAGGTGGAGCCATGTGGGGGGAGGGTGTGGCCATTCGAGATCCCTCAGGACGCCTGGATCCATCGTCGGAGGGTCGTCAGATGTGGATGGACCTCCTACCACCACCTCACCGGCAGAAGCCCAGCGGAGCACCCCTTGATGTGATCTAGTGGCGTGGGGATGAGGCTGCCAGCTGGCACGGTATTCGGCAAACTACAGGTAGGGGAGGAGTTAGCTGCGGGGGTGACTGCCATGAACTGCAGGTAGGGGAGGAGTGAGCTGCGGGGCTGACTGCCGCTGCGGGGGGAGGGGGAGGCGATGGCGGAGTGGGTGGGAGCACCTGATTTGGATCCGGAGGCAGGCGATGTGTTCAGTGGCAAGCAGAGGCATGCAGCGGGAGGAGGCCACATCAGAGGCATGCAGCGCGCCCATCGACATGAAGCAATAGGGACGGGGAAGGTGGAGCTAGGGACTGGTGAAGGCCATCGTCGTCGTTGTTATCCAGGAGCTGCCGCCCTCTGCCGCAGTCCACTGAGAGGAGCGCGGACTGTGCGGATCCCACCGGATCCGGTGCCGGGAGGGGTGCAATGGTCGCGGGGGAGGGTGGTGTCGCGGTGGTGCGGGGTCGGGGTGCGAGGGTGGGCGCGCTGGAGGGTGGCGGTGCTATGCGCGTGGGAGAGGTGGCGGCCCACGACGGCGGCTCCGGGAGGCAGGTGGTGCAGCGGCGTGGCGGAAGGTGGTTGCTCAGCGGCGCGGGGGAGGGTCTGGTGTAGCGGCGCGGGGGAAGGTGGTGGTGCGGCAACACGGGGAAGGTGGTTGTGCGGCGGTGGCGCGCGGGGAGGGGGGAGCAGGGGAGGTGGTTGTGAGGCGCCGGTACGGGGGAAGCAGGGGAGGTGGTGGTGCGGCGGTGCGACGGGGGGAAGGGGGAAGCCGTGGGGGAGAGAGAGAGACGATTTTAGGTGGGTGAGGAGAAGATAAGGTGGGATTTTTTGCTGGATTAGTCTGTAGCTACGGGTTGCTCGATGGTGTTAGCAGAATAAGAAATTGATGTGCAGAATAACACTCTTAAGGGTGTTATCATAATAGACCCACCCTATATATATATATATATATATATATATATATAAATATAAGTTAGGCTTCAAGTGCGTACTTGTTAGTTAAACCTATGTATAAATTGTTGTTGGGAAACATAGTAATTTCAAAAAAATTCCTACGCACACGCAAGATCATGGTGATGCACAGCAACGAGAGGGGAGAGTGTTGTCTACGTACCCACGCAGACCGACTGCGGAAGCGTTGACACAACATAGAGGAAGTAGTCGTACGTCTTCCCGATCCGAACGATCCAAGCACCGTTACTCCGGCACATCCGAGTTCTTAGCACACGTACAGCTCGATGACGATCCCCGGGCTCTGATCCAGCAAAGCGTCGGGGAGGAGTTCCGTCAGCACGACGGCGTGGTGACGATCTTGATGTTCTACCGTCGCAGGGCTTCGCCTAAGCACTGCTACAATATAATCGAGGTGGAATATGGTGGCAGGGGGCACCGCACACGGCTAAGGAACGATCTCAATGATCAACTTGTGTGTCTAGGGGTGCCCCCTGCCTCCGTATATAAAGGAGCCAAGGGGAGGGGGCCGGCCGGCCTAGGAGGGCGCGCCAAGGGAGTCCTACTCCCTCTGGGAGTAGGATTCCTCCCCCCAATCCTAGTTGGAGTAGGATTCGCTGAGGGGTAAAGAGAGAGAGGGGGGCCGGCCACCTCTCCTTGTCCTAATAGGACTAGGGGAGGGGGGAGGCGCGCGGCCCATCTTGGGCTGCCCCTTCTCCTTTCCACTAAAGCCCATTAAGGCCCATACAACTCCCGGGGGGGGGGGGGTTCCGGTAACCTCCCGGTACTCCGGTAAAATACCGATTTCACCCGGAACACTTCCGATATCCAAACATAGGCTTCCAATATATCAATCTTTATGTCTCGACCATTTTGAGACTCCTCCTCATGTCCGTCATCACATCCGGGACTCCGAACTATCTTCGGTACATCAAAATGCATAGACTCATAATAACTGTCATCGTAATGTTAAGCGTGCGGACCCTACGGTTCGAGAATAATGCAGACATGACTGAGACACATCTCCGGTCAATAACCAATAGCGGGACCTGGATTCCCATATTGGCTCCTACATATTCTACGAAGATATTTATCGGTCAGACCGCATAACAACATACGTTGTTCCCTTTGTCATCGGTATGTTACTTGCCCGAGATTTGATCGTCGGTATCCAATACCTAGTTCAATCTCGTTACTGGCAAGTCTCTTTACTCGTTCCGTAATACATCATCTCGCAACTAACTCATTGGCTGCAATGCTTGCACGGCTTATGTGATGTGCATTACCGAGAGGGCCCAGAGATACCTCTTCGACAATCGGAGTGACAAATCCTAATCTCGAAATACGCCAACCCAACATCTACCTTTGGAGACACCTATAGAGCTCCTTTATAATCACCCAGTTACGTTGTGATGTTTGGTAGCACACAAAGTGTTCCTCCGGTAAACGGGAGTTGCATAATCTCATAGTCATAGGAACATGTATAAGTCATGAAGAAAGCAATAGCAAGATACTAAACGATCGGGTGCTAAGCTAATGAAATGGGTCATGTCAATCAGATCATTCAACTAATGATGTGACCTCGTTAATCAAATAAAAACACCTTGTTCATGGTTAGGAAACATAACCATCTTTGATTAATGAGCTAGTCAAGTAGAGGCATACTAGTGACACTAAGTTTGTCTATGTATTTACACATGTATTATGTTTCCGGTTAATACAATTCTAGCATGAATAATAAACATTTATCATGATATAAGGAAATAAATAATAACTTTATTATTGCCTCTAGGGCATATTTCCTTCAATCTCCCACTTGCACTAGAGTCAATAATCTAGATTACACAGTAATGATTCTAACACTCATGGAGCCTTGGTGTTGATCATGTTTTGCTCGTGGAAGAGGCTTAGTCAACGGGTCTGCAACATTCAGATCCGTATGTATCTTGCAAATCTCTATGTCTCCCACCTGGACTAGATCCTGGATGGAATTGAAGCGTCTCTTGACGTGCTTGGTCCTCTTGTGAATTCTGGATTCCTTTGCCAAGGCAATTGCACCAAATTGTCACAAAAGATTTTCATTGGACCCGATGCACTAGGTATGACACCTAGATCGGATATGAACTCCTTCATCCAGACTCCTTCGTTCGCTGCTTCCGAAGCAGCTATGTACTCCGCTTCACATGTAGATCCCGCTACGACGCTTTGTTTAGAACTGCACCAACTGACAGCTCCACCGTTTAATGTAAACACGTATCCGGTTTGCGATTTAGAATCGTCCAGATCAGTGTCAAAGCTTGCATCAACGTAACCTTTTACGGTGAGCTCTTTGTCACCTCCATATACGAGAAACATATCCTTAGTCCTTTTCAGGTATTTCAGGATGTTCTTGACCGCTGTCCAATGATCCACTCCTAGATTACTTTGGTACCTCCCTGCTAAACTTATAGCAAGGCACACATCAGGTCTGGTACACAACATTGCATACATGATAGAGCCTATGGCTGAAGCATAGGGAACACCTTTCATTTTCTCTCTATCTTCTGCAGTGGTCGGGCATTGAGTCTGACTCAACTTCACACCTTGTAACACAGGCAAGAACCCTTTCTTTGCTTGATCCATTTTGAATTTCTTCAAAATCTTGTCAAGGTATGTGCTTTGTGAAAGTCCAATTAAGCGTCTTGATCTATCTCTATAGATCTTTATGCCTAATATGTAAGCAGCTTCACCAAGGTCTTTCATTGAAAAACTCTTATTCAAGTATCCCTTTATGCTATCCAGAAATTCTATATCATTTCCAATCAGTAATATGTCATCCACATATAATATCAGAAATGCTACAGAGCTCCAACGCACTTTCTTGTAAATACATGCTTCACCGAAAGTCTGTATAAAACCAAATGCTTTGATCACACTATCAAAGCGTTTATTCCAACTCCGAGAGGCTTGCACCAGTCCATAAATGGATCGCTGGAGCTTGCACACTTTGTTAGCTCCCTTTGGATTGACAAAACCTTCTGGTTGCATCATATACAACTCTTCTTCCAGAAATCCATTCAGGAATGCAGTTTTGACATCCATCTGCCAAATTTCATAATCATAAAATGCGGCAATTGCTAACATGATTCGGACAGACTTAAGCATCGCTACAGGTGAGAAGGTCTCATCGTAGTCAACCCCTTGAACTTGTCGAAAACCTTTTGCGACAAGTTGAGCTTTGTAGACAGTAACATTACCATCAGCGTCAGTCTTCTTCTTAAAGATCCATTTATTCTCAATTGCTTGCCGATCATTGGGCAAGTCAACCAAAGTCCATACTTTGTTCTCATACATGGATCCCATCTCAGATTTCATGGCTTCAAGCCACTTTGCGGAATCTGGGCTCACCATCGCTTCTTCATAGTTCGTAGGTTCATCATGATCTAGCAGCATGATTTCTAGAACAGGATTACCGTACCACTCTGGTGCGGATCTCGCTCTGGTTGATCTACGAGGTTCAATAGTATCTTGTCCTGAAGTTTCATGATCATCATCATTAGCTTCCTCACTAATTGGTATAGGTGTCGCAGAAACAGTTTTCTGTGATGTACTACTTTCCAATAAGGGAGCAGGTACAGTTACCTCGTCAAGTTCTACTTTCCTCCCACTCACTTCTTTCGAGAGAAACTCCTTCTCTAGAAAGGATCCATTCTTAACAACGAATGTCTTGCCTTCGGATCTGTGATAGAAGGTGTACCCAACAGTCTCCTTTGGGTATCCTATGAAGACACATTTCTCCGATTTGGGTTCGAGCTTATCAGGTTGAAGCTTTTTCACATAAGCATCGCAGCCCCAAACTTTAAGAAATGACAACTTTGGTTTCTTGCCAAACCACAGTTCATAAGGCGTCGTCTCAATGGATTTTGATGGTGCCCTATTTAATGTGAATGCGGCCGTCTCTAAAGCATAACCCCAAAACGATAGCGGTAAATCAGTAAGAGAGATCATAGATCGCATGATATCTAGTAAAATACGATTACGACGTTCGGAAACACCATTGCGCTGTGGTGTTCCGGGTGGCGTGAGTTGCGAAACTATTCCACAATTTTTCAAATGTACACCAAACTCGTAACTCAAATATTCTCCTCCCCGATTAGATCATAGAAACTTTATTTTCTTGTTACGATGATTTTCAACTTCACTCTGAAATTCTTTGAACTTTTCAAATGTTTCAGACTTATGTTTCATTAAGTTGATATACCCATATCTGCTTAAGTCATCTGTGAAGGTGAGAAAATAACGATATCCGCCACGAGCCTCAATATTCATTGGACCACATACATCTGTATGTATGATCTCCAACAAATCTGTTGCTCTCTCCATAGTACCGGAGAACGGTGTTTTAGTCATCTTGCCCATGAGGCACGGTTCGCAAGTACCAAGTGATTCATAATCAAGTGGTTCCAAAAGTCCATCAGTATGGAGTTTCTTCATGCGCTTTATACCGATATGACCTAAACGGCAGTGCCTCAATAAGTTGCACTGTCATTATTAACTCTGCATCTTTTGGCTTCAACATTATGAATATGTGTGTTACTACTATCGAGATTCATCAAAAATAGACCACTCCTCAAAGGTGCATGACCATAAAAGATATTACTCATATAAATAGAACAACCATTATTCTCTGATTTAAATGAATATTCGTATCGCATCAAACAAGATCCAGATATAATGTTCATGCTCAACGCTGGCACCAAATAACAATTATTTAGGTCTAATATTAATCCCGAAGGTAGATGTAGAGGTAGTGTGCCGACTGCGATCACATCGACTTTGGAACCGTTTCCCACGTGCATCGTCACCTCCTCCTTCGCCAGTGTTCGCTTAATCCGTAGTCCCTGTTTCGAGTTGCAGATATTAGCTACAGAACCGGTATCAAATACCCAGGTGCTACTGCGAGCTCTAGTAAGGTACACATCAATAACATGTATATCACATATACCTTTGTTCACCTTGCCATCCTTCTTATCCGCCAAATACTTGGGGCAGTTCCGCTTCCAGTGACTAGTCTGCTTGCAGTAGAAGCACTCAGTTTCAGGCTTAGGTCCAGACTTGGGTTTCTTCTCCTGAGCAGCAACTTGCTTGCCGTTCTTCTTGAAGTTCCCCTTCTTCTTCCCTTTTCCCTTTTTCTTGAAACTAGTGGTCTTGTTAACCATCAACACTTGATGCTCCTTCTTAATTTCTACCTCCGCAGCTTTCAGCATTGCGAAGAGCTCGGGAATAGTCTTGTTCATCCCTTGCATATTATAGTTCATCACAAAGCTCTTGTAGCTCGGTGGCAGTGATTGGAGAATTCTATCAATGATACAATCATCTGGAAGATTAACTCCCATCTGAATCAAGTGATTATTATACCCAGACATTTTGAGTATATGCTCACTGACAGAATTGTTCTCCTCCATCTTGCAGCTATAGAATTTATTGGAGATTTCATATCTCTCAATCCGGGCATTTGCTTGAAATATTAACTTCAACTCCTGGAACATCTCATATGCTCCATGACGTTCAAAACGTCGTTGAAGTCCCGATTCTAAGCCGTAAAGCATGGCACACTGAACTATCGAGTAGTCATCAGCTTTGCTCTGCCAGACGTTCATAACATTTGGTGTTGCTCCAGCAGCAGGCCTGGCACCCAGCGGTGCTTCCAGGATGTAATTCTTCTGAGCAGCAATGAGGATAATCCTCAAGTTACGGACCCAGTCCATGTAATTGCTACCATCATCTTTCAACTTTGCTTTCTCAAGGAACGCATTAAAATTCAACGGAACAACAGCACGAGCCATCTATCTACAATCAACATAAACAAGCAAGATACTATCAGGTACTAAGTTCATGATAAGTTTAAGTTCAATTAATCAAATTACTTAAGAACTCCCACTTAGATAGACATCCCTCTAATCCTCTAAGTGGTCACGTGATCCAAATCAACTAAACCATAACCGATCATCACGTGAGATGGAGTAGTTTTCAATGGTGAACATCGTTATGGTGATGATATCTACTATATGATTCACGCTCGACCTTTCGGTCTCTGTGTTCCGAGGCCATATCTGCATATGCTAGGCTCGTCAAGTTTAACCTGAGTATTCTGCGTGTGCAAAACTGGCTTGCACCCGTTGTAGATGGACGTAGAGCTTATCACACCCGATCATCATGTGGTGTCTGGGCACGACGAACTTTGGCAACGGTGCATACTCGGGGAGAACACTTCTTGATAATTTAGTGAGAGATCAACTTATAATGCTACCATCAACCAAAGCAAGATAAGATGCATAAAGGATAAACATCACATGCAATCAATATAAGTGATATGATATGGTCATCATCTTCTTGTGCCTGTGATCTCCATCTCCGAAGCACCGTCATGATCACCATCGTCACCGGCGCGACACCTTGATCTCCATCGTAGCATCGTTGTCGTCTCGCCAATCTTATGCTTCTACGACTATCGCTACCGTTTAGTGATAAAGTAAAGCATTACATCGCGATCTCATTGCATAAAATAAAGCAACAACCATATGGCTCCTGCCAGTTGCCGATAACTCGGTTACAAAACATGATCATCTCGTACAATAAAATTCAGCATCATGCCTTGACCATATCACATCACAACATGCCCTGCAAAAACAAGTTAGACGTCCTCTACTTTGTTGTTGCAAGTTTTACGTGGCTGCTACGGGCTTTAAGCAAGAACCAATCTCACCTACGCATCAAAACCACAACGATAGTTTGTCAATTTGACTCCGTTTTAACCTTCGCAAGGACCGGGCGTAGCCATACTCGGTTCAATTAAAGTTGGAGGGACAGTCGCCCGCAAGCCACCTATGTGCAAAGCACGTCGGGGAAACCGGTCTCGCGTAAGCGTACGCGTAATGTTGGTCCGGGTCGTCTCGTCCAACAATACCGCTGAACCAAAGTATGACATGCTGGTAGGCAGTATGACTTATATCGCCCACAACTCACTTGTGTTCTACTCGTGCATATAACATCAAAGCATAAAACCTAGGCTTGGATGCCACTGTTGGGAAACGTAGTAATTTCAAAAAAATTCCTACGCACACGCAAGATCATGGTGATGCACAGCAACGAGAGGGGAGAGTGTTGTCTACGTACCCACGCAGACCGACTGCGGAAGCGTTGACACAATGTAGAGGAAGTAGTCGTACGTCTTCCCGATCCGACCGATCCAAGCACCGTTACTCCGGCACTCCGAGTTCTTAGCACACGTACAGCTCGATGACGATCCCCGGGCTCTGATCCAGCAAAGCATCGGGGAGGAGTTCTGTCAGCACGATGGCGTGGTGACGATCTTGATGTTCTACCATCGCAGGGCTTCGCCTAAGCACTGCTACAATATAATCGAGGTGGAATATGGTGGCAGGGGGCACCGCACACGGCTAAGGAACGATCTCAATGATAAACTTGTGTGTCTAGGGGTGCCCCCTGCCTCCGTATATAAAGGAGCCAAGGGGAGGGGGCCGGCCGGCCTAGGAGGGCGCGCCAAGGGAGTCCTACTCCCTCTGGGAGTAGGATTCCTCCCCCCAATCCTAGTTGGAGTAGGATTCGCTGAGGGGGAAAGAGAGAGAGGGGGGCCGGCCACCTCTCCTTGTCCTAATAGGACTTGGGGAGGGGGGAGGCAGGCGGCCCATCTTGGGCTGCCCCTTCTCCTTTCCACTAAAGCCCATTAAGGCCCATACAGCTCCTAGGGGGGTTCCGGTAACCTCCAGGTACTCCGGTAAAATACCGATTTCACCCGGAACACTTCCAATATCCAAACATAGGCTTCCAATATGTCAACCTTTATGTCTCGACCATTTCGAGACTCCTCGTCATGTCCGTGATCACATCCGGGACTCCGAACTATCTTCGGTACATCAAAATGCATAGACTCATAATAACTATTATTGTAACGTTAAGCGTGTGGACCCTACGGTTCGAGAATAATGCAGACATGACTAGACACATCTCCGGTCAATAACCAATAGCGGGACCTGGATGCCCATATTGGCTCCTACATATTCTACGAAGATCTTTATCGGTCAGACCGCATAACAACATACGTTGTTCCCTTTGTCATCGGTATGTTACTTGCCCGAGATTTGATCGTCGGTATCCAATACCTAGTTCAATCTCGTTACCGGCAAGTCTCTTTACTCGTTCCGTAATACATCATCTCGCAACTAACTCATTGGCTGCAATGCTTGCAAGGCTTATGTGATGTGCATTACCGAGAGGGCCCAGAGATACCTCTCCGACAATCGGAGTGACAAATCCTAATCTCGAAATACGCCAACCCAACATCTACCTTTGGAGACACCTGTAGAGCTCCTTTATAATCACCCAGTTACGTTGTGACGTTTGGTAGCACACAAAGTGTTCCTCCGGTAAACGGGAGTTGCATAATCTCATAGTCATAGGAACATGTATAAGTCATGAAGAAAGCAATAGAAACATACTAAACGATCGGGTGCTAAGCTAATGAAATGGGTCATGTCAATCAGATCATTCAACTAATGATGTGACCTCGTTAATCAAATAACAACACCTTGTTCATGGTTAGGAAACATAACCATCTTTGATTAACGAGCTAGTCAAGTAGAGGCATACTAGTGACACTAAGTTTGTCTATGTATTCACACATGTATTATGTTTCCGGTTAATACAATTCTAGCATGAATAATAAACATTTATCATGATATAAGGAAATAAATAATAACTTTATTATTGCCTCTAGGGCATATTTCCTTCAATTGTGACACTACATACGACTAGTAAGTAGTACAGTAGCAGTACTACTATACGTCGGTCAAATTATTCATCATGTCCACACATTGAATTGACGTGACAACACATTGCACATGAGGTGACACAAGAATCCCGGCGGCGTGTTCGGGTATCTAGACTTCAGATTTGGAGTACCACTTATCTGTTGAAATCTTTCATCATTCACTTAAACAGTAGATTGATCATACATTGAGTACCATATAACTGGAATTACCGATGCAAGTCGAAAAAGGATTGGCCCGTGCTGCCGGTTGGCGTCAAGTTCGATCCCACAGATCAGGAGCTGATCAAGCACCTCGAGGCCAAAGTGAGTGCTGACAGCGCGAGATTTCAGTCTCTCATCGATTTGTTCATACCAACCATCGACAGCGAGCACGGCATATGCTACACCCAACCTGAGAAACTTCCAGGTAAGGCACCGATCAGCCGTCTACTTGCACAAACATATTCCTTTGTTTATAGCTCTATTTTTCCTTTTAGACGCAGACTTGGTGAAGCAATTACAATTCGACAGTTAATAAAAAGTGAAACAAGTGACTGCAACATGCCAAAGATGTTATGAAAATGCCAACTAGGTACACTAAAACCTGTATTCCACAATACTGCAGGTATCACACTGAGTGGCCTAAGGAAGCATTTCTTCCAGCGCAATTCCAGGGCATTCAAAAGGGGCGCGTGGACGCGTCGCAAGATACAGTCGGAGTGCGGCATGCACACGATGTGGCACAAGACCGGCAATACCTTGCCGGTGATGGTCAACGGCCGGCAGACAGGCAGCAAAAAAGGTTCTGGTGTTGCACACCAACAAGAACTTCGACCAGCAGATGACCAACTAGGTGATGCACTAGTACCACCTCAGGGACCTGGAGCAAGAGAAGGAGCGGGAGCTAGTCCTCTGCAAGATTTTCTACCAGACGAACACTAGGGCCAGGAGTAAAAAGATTATAAGTTAGTTTGGTATTGGTAGTTGTACTACCTTGTCGTCCGCAAGTTGGTATTGTTGTTAACGATCTTTTGGTATGAACTTGCATTTGCTTCCAACCATCATGCCGAGGGTTGACGTGGATATAAAGCTGAATCATTTGTTTCGAAACGAATTTTCAGGCACCTGATTTTTATTTGATGGGTAGCATAAGCACCCGCCATTCGAATTCCTAGTTCTCCAATTTTTTCAAAACAAGTGCATGCACTTATTATCACGATAAAAAAACAATATCCATGCTGCATCCCAGTTCTCTCGTTTATTGAGCACGTATATTATTTTTTCAGGTCGAGCAAGTTTCAACTGGGCTGTAGATTGCCCAGGGTTGTTTTCTTTTTAACAGGCCCAGCCCATGACGACAACGGGGCACAAAGATCCAGCAGGTATCTACTGGCCTCTGGCCCGCCAGCGTTAGTTATATTTAGTCTTACAACATCCGCATGCAGTTTTTTTACTGAATTAAACACACAGCCCAGTTCTATTTTCCTCTTGAAATGCATGTCCTACATCCGTTTTCTAATCTCTACCTATAGTTTTAATAGTTCATATACACGTATCATTATATTGAAAACACATAAAATTCCCTTTTCATATTTACATCCTTATTTTTATTATTTTTTCCCACCCAGCGCTGATTTTTTTGCCACTGGTTTTCCCTTAAACCAACTAAATTGCCCCACATCTTATTTGCTTACAAAAACAAAACGATTTTTTTGGCAAATCAATAAGTTCTTAAAAAAATGTTTATCATTTAGGTATTACAACAGTTCGGACTCCATCGAAATATGCAAAATAAGGTAGGACTTTTTGACCGTGGTCCTGGGTAGAAAATGAGCTATAATAAATTACTTAAGAATTAGCAAACGGGCTGCAAATTATAAAAAATAGCAAATGGGATTTATGTTGTCTGCCATAGATTTGGAGGCTGACTTGTGGGCCTACTAAGTTCATGCGTACACAAGGTTTCTCAAAAAAGAAACTTAGTCAACAATCGACTCTACCAGCGTCAGACCGTTAGATGTCAATCTAACGGCAATCGTGCTTCTTCAGTCTCTGATCTTCCTACCCCAGCCGCCCAAACCAGCGCCGTCGGAACCGCCTGCTCCCGCCTCCATTGACCGGCAATGCTGCCGGGAAGGCCTCACGGCCCCATCATACTCGCATCCCTGGCCTGTCTATCCCTCTACTCACCCACACCTCCTGTTATTTTCTGGCGATGGCAGCCGAACCAGTCAACCCTCGTACTCTCCACCGCGTGGGCATCCACTGTCGTCTCTTCCCCAGCTCCGTGTCGTTCCCTTTGTAGGCCTCATGGTCGTCCACTGCCCTGGTGCTCTCGGCACGGTGTGGTCAACGATGTCCATCCAACGACCGTAGTGCTTCTTCAACCTCTGGTCTTCTTGCCCCAGCCGCCCAAAGCAGCGCCGGTCGTGCCGCATGCTCCTGCCTCCCGTGGCCGGCTGTGCTGCCACGGAGTCCTCACCGTCCCCATACTACTCCCACCGCTGGCCAGGCCATCCCAACACTCACCCACTCCCCCTGTTATTCTGCGCGACGGCAGCCTCACACCGCAGACGAACCAGTGAACTCCCGTACTCCTCTCCGTGTGGGCATCCACTGCCGCGTCTTCCCCGGCTCCACGTCGTCCCCTTCCTAGGCCTCGCCGTCGTCCACCGCTGTGGTGCTCTCGGCGCGGCGTGGTCAATGTGGTCAACGACCGACTTCCATCGGAAGAGTACTGTACGTGGAGAGGCTGACAACTGGGTCCACGGCAGCCGCAAGGAAGTGCCTCCTTATTACGCACAAAATAATTATTCCTCCACCTGACAGCAGGGACCCACCGGACGGGCCACTAGTATTTTGCGGAAAAAATGTTTCCTCCCAAACAGCTGGGACCCACCGGACGGGCCACCGTATTTCGCGAAAAAAATGTTTGCCCCTGACTGCTGGGACCCACCAGACAGACCATCGTATTTCATGAAAAAAAACATCCCCCCCCCCGCTGTCAGCTCGGACCCACCGGAAGTGCCTCCTTATTACGCACAGGAAAATGAATACTCCCCCTGCTAGCTGGGACCCACCATGGTGGGAGGCTGACTTGTGTGCCTACTAAGTTGACGAGGATGGAGGGCTTTGTCAACTTAGTCAATATGAACGATTCTAGATCTGGTGATCGTACGATGTCCATCCAACGGCCGTAGTGCTTCTTCAACCTCTAGTCTTCTTGCTCCAGCCGCCCAAAGCTGCGCTGATCGTGTCGCGTGCTCCTGCCTCTCGTGGCCGGCTGTGATGCCGCGGAGGCCTCACCACCCCTACTACTCCCACCGCTGGCCCATGCTATCCCTCTACTCACCCACACCCCATGTTATTCTGCGGCGACAGCAACCTCACGCCGCAGCCGAACCAGTGAACCCTCATAATCCTCTCCGCGTGGGCATCCACTGCCGCGTCTTCCCCTTCCTAGGCTTCTCTGTCGTCCACCTCCTTGGTGCTCTCGGCACGGCGTGGTCAATGTGGTCAACGACCGACTTCCATCGGAAGAGTACAGTACGTGGAGAGGCTGACAGGTGGGTCCACAGCCACAGCCCAGTTTTTTTGTGATTTGCCAAGTAAGTCGCTTTGTCAGGCCTGTTGGGCTACAAATCTTTCAAGACAAGGAGAGCTTCATTCGGCTGGCCAAGAAAATGGCCCATCAGTAATGAGAAATGGGATGTACATTTTTAAAACACATCAAACCGGCAATTAGTTTAAAATATCTTTTTTTTCATTTTGAGATTTTAAATTACATTAATTTTTATGCGTGGAGAATTTGTTGGATTTTATATTGATATACATTTATTTTTAAAATCAGTTTGAATGTGAGTCGAAATTTCGGGATTAAAAACAGTTCGGACCGCACCGAAATATGCAAAATTTCGTTAATTCTTTAACTGTGGCCACAATATGGGCTGTAATGCTAACAAAAAGAATATGGGCTCCAAAAAAACCTTAAGAATTAGTAAATGCGCTGTAAATTATTAGAAATAATGGCAGATCGGATGTATGCTGTTTTCCACAGATTTGAGGCTTTCCTAAAAAAAAGGTTGACACACAAGCAGTGAATGTTGGATGTCCATCGAACGACCATCGTGCTTCTTCAATCTCTGCTCTTCCTGCTCCAGCCGCTCAAACAAGCGCCAGCGGGACTGCCTGCTCCCTCCTCCCCACGGCCGGCTGCGCTACCGCGCAGGCCTCACCGCCCCACTGTACTCCCATCGCTGGCCTAGCCATCCCTCTACTCACCCACACCTGATGTTATTCTTCGGCGACGGTAGACGAACCAGTAAACCCTCGTACAGTCATACTCCCCTCCGCATGGGAAACAACTGCCGAGTCTTCCCTGCCTCCGTGTCGTTCCCTTCCTAGGCCTCGCCGTCGTCCACCGCCATGGTGCTCTCGGCGCGACCTGGTCAATGTGGTCAACGACCGACATGCATCTGAAGTGAACTATACGTGGAGAGGCCGATAGTTTGGTCCACGGCCGCACGCAAGGAAATGCCTCCTTATTACGCGCAAAATAATGATTCCTCCACCTGACATCAGGGACCCACCGAAAGGGCCTCCATATTTCATGAAAAAACGTTACCGCCGCTGACAGCTCGGACCCACCAGCTATATCTTCGCATGTAAGGAAGTGCCTCCTTATTACGCTCAAAAAAATGAATACCCCCTGCTAGCTGGGACTCACCTTGGTGGGAGGCTGACTTGTGGGCCTACTAAGTTGATGGGGATGGAGGGCTTTGTCAACTTAATGAATATGCACGATTCTAGCTCCAGTGACCGTACGATGTCCATCCAACGGCCATAGTGCTTCTTCAACCTCTGGTCTTCTTGCTCCAGCCGCCCAAACCAGCGCTGGTCGTGCCTCGTGCTCCTGCCTCTCGTGGCCGGCTGCGATGCGGCGGAGGCCTCACCGCCCCCTACTACTCCCACCGCTGGCCAGGCCATCCCTCTACTCACCCACACCCCTTGTTATTCTGCGGCGATGGCAGCCTCACACCGCAGCGAACCAGTGAACCCTCGTACTCCTCTACGCGTGGGAATCCACTGCCGCGTCTTCCCCGGCTCCGCGTCGTCCCCTTCCTAGGCCTCACCGTCGTCCACCGCCCTGGGGCTCTCGGCGCGGCGTGGTCAACATGGTCAAGGAACGGCTTCCATCGGACGTGGATTGTACGTCGAGAGGCTGACAGCTAGGTCCATGGCCCCAGCAAGGAATTGCCTCCTTATTACGTGCAAAATAATCATTCCTCCACCTGACAGCGGGGACCCACCGGACGGGCCACCGTATTTTGCCCCCCTGACTGCTGGGACCCACTAGCTACATCTTCGCACGCAAGGAAGTGCCTGACAGTCGGGACCCACCTGGTCGAAGCGTACGTAGCATTGTCATTCTGGTCGCGGACGTGTATGTACATATATATTGGTCGATGTAGAGGCGCGCATGTGTCGTAGTAGAGGCGCGCTCGTAGCATGTACACGTACGTAGAGCGGCCAGGGTGCAAGAAACAAAATACGGCTACGTATGTGTACATACGGGCGAGGTCTCGAACGCCTACTCACGCATATGTACGGCCAGGGCTCGTGTACATGGCTGGTCGGATCGGAGAAATAGTGTCATCGTCGTGTTCATGGGGAGGCAACGGAATGCGTCATGTTCATGGGGAGGCAACGGAATGCGTCGTGTTCATGGGGAGGCAACGGAATGCGTCATGTTCATCGGGAGGGCTTGGACGGAACAGGCGATGGAAACAAGGCCTAGCGTACCACAGAACGGAGGAAACGGCCTTGTGTTCGATCGACCATGTTCGAAATAGGATCCTGTTCATCGGGAGGGGTCTGGCGTACCGCAAAACGGAGGAAACGGACCTCCTACGGTCAAAAAGGGGGTCCTGTTGATCGGGAGGGGTGTGGCGTACCGCAAAACGGACGAAACGGACTTGTGTTGGAGCGCTATGGTCGAAACGGGGGTCCTGTTCATCGAGAGGGGTGTGGCGTACCGCAAAACGGGACTCCACGGGATACTGTTCATCTCCACCGTCGACCCCCTGTAGCCTCCACGAGCTACAGTTCATCCACCGTCGACCTCCTCTAGCCTCCACCTGCGACTGTTCATCCACGGGCTCCTATTCATCCAGCCTCCACCGCGCGCCACTCCATCGGCTACTGTTCAACCAGCCCTCTCCATGGGCTACTGTTCATCCTGCCCTCCACCGTCTACTGTTCATCCTGCCCTCCACGGGGGTGGTCCTGTTCATCCAGCCCTCCACAGGGTCCTGTTCATCCAGCCCCAACCGGCTCGATCGATCGGGGTCATGTTCATCCAGAGGCAACACCACGGGGTCCTATTCATCCACCCCCACCGGGAACTATTCATCCAACACCCCTCCCCCCCCGCAACGCTCACTGTTCATCCAGAGGCAGCATCGATCGGCTTTAGTTAGCAGCAGTAGCGAAGGAATCGCTCAATCGAGTTCAGTTAACAGCTATCAATCGATCGCTCGGGTTCAGTAACGTGTAGCCTGCAGTGCAATCGCTCGGGTTCAGTTAGAGCCCAATGCCTCGCTCGGGTTCCGTTAGACCCAACGCCTTGCACACATGCGTGTACGTGTACGAGAGAAGCGTGCATCGCTCGGCCCCTGACCTCCCACCGTAACCGGGAACTCCCCAAAATTTTCCTCCCCCCTCGCTTCTACCACGGTTTTTTCCGTCATGGACGGCCCAAAGAATGTCATGTAGCTACGTCTCCGGCCCGCGCCTAGGACGAAAATCCCATTTTCTATCATGATTTTTTGTCATAGAAGTAGGAGCCCACCACATCTATGATGATACCGGGTTTTGTCACAATTATCGTCATAGAAGTGTCATATGTATGACAGTAAAAAAATTCGTTCGGCCCAAAATGTCATGGATGTGTCTTTTTTTTGTAGTGTCTACGTTATCATCCAAGCCCCTCCGATGAAGTGTGAGTAGTTTACTTCAGACCTACGGGTCCATAGCTAGTAGCTAGATGGCTTCTTCTCTCTTTTTGGATCTCAATACAATGTTCTCCCCCTCTCTCGTGGAGATCAATTCGATGTAATCTTCTTTTTGCGGTGTGTTTGTTGAGACCGATGAATTGTGGGTTTATGATCAAGTCTATCTATGAATAATATTTGAATCTTCTCTGAATTCTTTTATGTATGATTGGTTATCTTTGCAAGTCTCTTCGAATTATCAGTTTGGTTTGGCCTACTAGATTTGTTGTTCTTACCATGGGAGAAGTGCTTAGCTTTGGGTTCAATCTTGCGGTGTCCTTTACCAGTGACAGAAGGGCCAGCAAGGCACGTCTTGTATTGCTGCCATCGAGGATAACAAGATGGGGTTTTTATCATATTGCTTGAAACTATCCCTCTACATCATGTCATCTTGCTTAAGGTGTTACTTTGTTTTTAACTTAATACTCTATATGCATGCTGGATAGCGGTCGATGAGTGGAGTAATAGTAGTAGATGCAGAATCGTTTCGGTCTACTTGTCTCGGACGTGATGCCTATATACATGATCGTACCTAGATATTATCATAACTATGCTCAATTCTGTCAATCGCTCAACAGTAATTTGTTCATCCACCGTAGAATACTTATGGCCCCCGGGTCTCTTTCTCATCATATTAATCTCCATCACTTTACTATTGCTTTGCTTTTACTTTGCTTTTACTTTACTTTGCATCTTTATACCAAAAATACCAAAAAAAATATTATTTATCATCTCTATCAGATCTCACTTTCGTAAGTGACCGTGAAGGGATTGACAACCCTAAGTGCATTGGTTGCGTTGAGCTATTGTTTTTGTGTAGGTACGAGGGACTCGAGCGTAGCCTCATACTGGATTGATACCTTGGTTCTCAAAAACTGAGGGAAATACTTATGCTACTTTGCTGCATCATCCCTTCCTCTTCGGGGAAATCCAACGCAGTGCCCAAGAGGTAGCATTATATTAGTAGACAATTGAAACGTAATGCTTACATGCTTGACCACTTGGGTGATTATATGAGTAGAACTGTTAATGATCTTAAGCTTATTAGTAAACATGCTTCCATGGTTACAACTCAAGTAGAACAAGTACTTAAGGCACATGATGATTTGTTTAATGAGTTGAATAGTAAGAATAATGATAATGTTGTTAGGGTTATGACTAGAGGTGGTAAAATGACCCGGGAACCTTTGTATCCTAAAGGTCATCCTAAGAGAGTTGAGCAAGATTCACAGAGAATTAATACTGATGCACCTAGTACTAGTAATAAAAAGAAAAAGAAAACTAATAGGACTTTGCATGCTAGTAAACCTGCTATAGACATACCTCAGAATCCCAATGATATTTCTATTTCTGATGGTGAGACACAATCTGGTGATGAGCATGAACCTAGTGATAATGTTCATAATGATGTTCATGTTTATGCTCAACCTAGTAATGATAATGATGTAGAGATTGAACCTGTTCTTGATCTTGATAACCCACAATCAAAGACTCAACGTTATGATAAGAGAGACTTTGTTGCTAGGAAACATGGTAAAGAAAGAGAATCATGGGTTCAGAAACCCATGCCCTTTCTATTGGGGAACGTAGTAATTTCAAAAAAAATCCTACGCACACACAGGATCATGGTGATGCATAGCAACGAGAGGGGATAGTGTGTCCACGTATCCTCATAGACCGAAAGGGAAAGCGTTAGCACAACACGGTTGATGTAGTCGTACGTCTTCACGATCCGACCGATCCAAGTACTGAACGTAGGGCACCTCCGAGTTCAGCACATGTTCAGCTCGATGACATCCCACGAACTCCGATCCAGTAGAGCTTCGAGGGAGAGTTCCGTCAGCACGATGGCGTGATGATTGTGATGATGATGCTAACGACGCAGGGCTTCGCCTAAGCACCGCTACGATATGACCGAGGTGGATTATGGTGGAGGGGGGCACCGCACACGGCTGAGAGAGATCAACAGATCAACTTGTGTGTTTAGAGCTGCCCCCTTGCCCCCGTATATAAAGGAGGGAGGGAGAGGCCGGCCCTAGAGGGGGCGCTCCAAGTGTGGGGAGTCCTACTAGGACTCCCAAGTCCTAGTAGGATTTCCTTTCCTTTCCGGAGTACGAGAGAAGGAAAGAGGGGGATAGGGAAAAGGAAAAGGGGGTTGCACCCCTTATCCAATTCGGAACAGAGGGGGGGGCACATGCCTCCTTACTTTTGGCCTCTCTTCTCTATTCCCGTATGGCCCAATAAGGCCCAATACTTCTCCCGGTGAATTCCCGTAACTCCCCGGTACTCCGAAAATACCCGAATAACTCAGAACCTTTCCGATGTCCGAATATAGTCATCCAATATATCGATCTTGATGCCTCGACCATTTCGAGACTCCTTGTCATGTCCCCGATCTCATCCGGGACTCCGAACTACCTACGGTACATCGAATCACATAAATTCATAATACCATCGTCACCAAAACTTTAAGAATGCGGACCCTACAGGTTCGAGAACTATGTAGACATGACCGAGACACGTCTCCAGCCGATAACCAATAGAGGAACCTGGATGCTCATATTGGCTCCCACATATTCTACGAAGATCTTTATCGGTCAAACCGCATAACAACATACGTTGTTCCCTTTGTCATCGTTATGTTACTTGCCCGAGATTCGATCTTCGGTATCTCAATACCTAGTTAAATCTTGTTACTGGCAAGTCTCTTTACTCGTTCCGTAATACATCATCCCGTAACTAACTCATTAGTTACAATGCTTGCAAGGCTTATAGTGATGTGCATTACTGAGTGGGCCTAGAGATACATCTCCGACAATCGGAGTGACAAATCCTAATCTTGAAATACGCCAACCCAACAAGTACATGTGGAGACACCTGTTGAGCACCTTTATAATCACCAAGTTATTGTGACGTTTGGTAGCACACAAAGTGTTCCTCCGGTAAACGGGAGTTGCATAAACTCATAGTCATAGGAACATGTATAAGTCATGAAGAAAGCAATAGCAACATACTAAACGATCAAGTGCTAAACTAACGGAATGGGTCAAGTCAATCACATCATTCTCCTAATGATGTGATCCCGTTAATCAAATGACAACTCATGTCCATGGCTAGGAAACTCAACCATCTTCGATCAACGAGCTAGTCAAGTAGAGGCATACTAGTGACACTCTGTTTGTCTATGTATTCACACATGTATTATGTTTCCGGTTAATACAATTCTAGCATGAATAATAAACATTTATCATGAAATAAGCAAATAAATAATAACTTTATTATTGCCTCTAGGGCATATTTCCTTCAGTCTCCCACTTGCACTAGAGTCAATAATCTAGATCACATCGCCATGTGATTTAACATCAATAGTTTACATCACCATGTGATTAACACCCATAGTTCACATCATCATGTGATCAACACCCAAAGGGTTTACTAGAGTCAATAATCTATTTCACATTGCTATGTGATTAACACCCAAAGAGTACTAAGGTGTGATCATTTTGCTTGTGAGAGAAGTTTAGTCAATGGGTCTGGCATATTCAGATCCGTATGTGTTTTTCAAATTTCTATGTCAACATGGCTCTGCACGGAGCTACTCTAGCTAATTGCTCCCACTTTCAATATGTATCTAGATCGAGACTTAGAGTCATCCAGATCGGTGTCAAAGCTTGAATCGATGTAACTCTTTACGACGAACCTTTTGTCACCTCCATAATCGAGAAACATATCCTTATTCCACTAAGGATAATTTTGACCGTTGTCCAGTGATCTACTCCTAGATCACTATTATACTCCCTTGCCAAAAACAGTGTAGGGTATACAATAGATCTGGTACACAGCATGGCATACTTTATAGAACCTATGGCTGAGGCATAGGGAATGACTTTCATTCTCTTTCTATCTTTTGCCGTGGTCGGGCTTTGAGTCTTACTCAATTTCACACCTTGTAACACAGGCAAGAACTCTTTCTTTGACTGTTCCATTTTGAACTACTTCAAAATCTTGTCAAGGTATGTACTCAATGAAAAAACTTATCACGCGTCTTGATCCATCTCTATAGATCTTAATGCTCAATATGTAAGCAGCTTCACCGAGGTCTTTCTTTGAAAAACTCCTTTCAAACATTCCTTTATGCTTTGCAGAATAATTCTACATTATTTTTGATCAACAATATGTCATTCACATATACTTATCAGAAATGATGTAGTGCTCCCACTCACTTTCTTGTAAATACAGGCTTCACCACAAGTCTGTATATAACTATATGCTTTGATCAACTTATCAAAGCGCATATTCCAACTCCGAGATGCTTGCACCAGTCCATAGATGGATCGCTGGAGCTTGCATATTTTGTTAGCACCTTTAGGATTGACAAAACCTTCTGGTTGCATCATATACAACTCTTTCTTTAATAAATCCTTTAAGGAATGAAGTTTTGTTTATCCATTTACCAGATTTCATAAATTGCGGCAATTTGCTAACATGATTCGAACAGACTTAAGCATCGCTACGAGTGAGAAAATCTCATCATAGTCAACACCTTGAACTTTCTCAAAAACCTTTTTCGACAAGTCTAGCTTTGTAGATAGTAACACTACTATCAGCGTCCGTCTTCCTCTTGAAGATCCATTTATTTTCTATGGCTTGCCGATCATCGGGCAAGTCAACCAAAGTCCACACTTTGTTCTCATACATGGATCCCATCTCAGATTTCATGGCCTCAAGCCATTTCGCGGAATCTGGGCTCATCATCGCTTCCTTATAGTTCATAGGTTTGTCATGGTCAAGTAACATTAACTCTAGAATAGGATTACCGTACCACTCGGGTGCGGATCTCACTCTGGTTGACCTACGAGGTTCGGTCATAACTTGATCTGAAGTTACATGATCATCATCATTAGCTTCCTCACTAATTGGTGTAGGAGTCACAGAAACAGATTTCTGTGATGAAGTACTTTCCAATAAGGGAGCAGGTATAGTTACCTCATCAAGTTCTACTTTCCTCCCACTCACTTCTTTCGAGAGAAACTCCTTCTCTAGAAAGGATCCATTTTTAGCAACGAATATCTTGCCTTCGGATCTGTGATAGAAGGTGTACCCAGCAGTAACTTTTGGGTATCCTATGAAGACGCACTTTTCCTATTTGGGTTTGATTTTATCAGGATGAAACTTTTTCACATAAGCATCGCAACCCCAAACTTTAAGAAATGACAACTTTGGTTTCTTGCAAAACCACAGTTCATATGGTGTCGTCTCAGCGGATTTAGATGGTGCCCTATTTAATGTGAATGCAGCTGTCTCTAATGCATAACCCCAAAACAATAGTGGTAAATTGGTAAGAGACATCATAGATTGCACCATATCTAATAAAGTACGGTTACGATGTTTGGACACACCATTACGTTGTGGTGTTCCGGGTGGCGTGAGTTGCGAAATTATTCCGCATTGCTTCAAATGAAGACCAAACTCGCAACTCAAATATTCTCCACCACGATCAGATTGTACAAACTTTATTTTCTTGGTATGATGATTTTCCACTTCACTTTGAAATTCTTTGAACTTTTCAAATGTTTTAGACTTATGTTTCTTCAAGTAGATATACCCATATCTGCTCAAATCATCTGTGAAGGTTAGAAAATAACGATACCCACCGCAAGCCTCAACACTCATCGGACCTCATACATCAGTATGTATTATATCCAATAAGTCAGTTGCTCGCTCCATTGTTCCGGAGAACGGAGTCTTAGTCATCTTTTCCCATGAGGCATGGTTCACAAGCATTTGCTGATTCATTAATCAAGTGATTCCAAAAGCCCATCAGCATGGATTTTCTTCATGCGCTTTACACCAATATGACCTAAACAGCAGTGCCACAAGTAAGTTGCACTATCATTATTAACTTTGCATTTTTGGCTTCAATATTATGAATATGTGTATCACTTTGATCGAGATCCAACAAACCATTTTTATTGGGTGTATAACCATAGAAGGTTTTATTCATGTAAACAGAATAACAATTATTCTCTAAATTAAATGAATAACAGTATTGCAATAAACATGATCAAATCATATCCTTGCTCAACGCAAACACCAAATAACACTTATTTAGGTTCAACACTAATCCCAAAAGTATAGGGAGTGTGCGATGATGATCATATCATTCTTGGAACTACTTCCAACACACATCGTCACTTCACCCTTACTCTGTTAATCTGCAACTCCTGTTTCAAGTTACTACTCTTAGCAACTGAACTAGTATCAAATACCGAGGGGTTGCTATAAACACTAGTAAAGTACACATCAATAACATGTATATCCCAATATACCTTTTTTCACCTCGCCATCCTTCTTATCCGCCAAATACTTGGGGCAGTTCCGCCTCTAGTGACCAGTCCCTTTGCAGTATAAGCACTCAGTCTCAGGCTTAGGTCCAGACTTGGGCTTCTTTACTTGAGCAACAACTTGCTTGCCGTTCTTCTCGAAGTTCCCCTTCTTCCCATTGCCCTTTTCTTGAAACTAGTGGTCTTTGTCAACCATCAACACTTGATGCTTTTCTTGATTTCTACCTTCGTCGATTTCAGCATCACAAAGAGCTTGGGAATTACTTTTGTCATCCCTTGCATATTATAGTTCATCACTAAGTTCTAGTACAGTGATAGTGACTAGAGAACTTTGTCAATTACTCTCTTATCTGGAAGATTAACTCCCACTTTATTCAAGCAATTGTAGTACTCAGACAATCTGCAGCACATGCTCACTGGTTGAGCTATTCTCCTCCATCTTGTAGGAAAAGTATTGTCAGAGGTCTCATACCTCTCAACACGGGCATGAGTATGAAATACCAATTTCAACTCTTGGAACATCTTATATGCTCCATGGCGTTCAAAACGTCTTTGAAGCCCCGATTCTAAGCCGTTAAGCATGGTGCACTAAACTATCAAGTAGTCATCATATTGAGCTAGCCAAACGTTCATAACGTCTGCATCTGCTCCTGCAATAGTTCGGTCACCTAGCGGTGCATCAAGGACATAATTCTTCTGTGCAGCAATAAGGATAATCCTCAGATCACGGAGCCAATCCGCATCATTGCTACTAACATTTTTCAACATAGTTTTTCTCTAGGAACACAATAAATGGGGAGCAACATCGCGAGCTATTGATCTACAACATAGATATGCTAATACTACCAGGACTAAGTTCATGATAAATTAAAGTTCAATTAATCATATTACTTAAGAACTCCCACTTAGATAGACATCCCTCTACTCATCTAAGTGATCACGTGATCCAAATCAACTAAACCATGTCCGATCATCACGTGAGATGGAGTAGTTTTCAATGGTGAACATCACTATGTTGATCATATCTTCTATATGATTCACGCTCGACCTTTCGGTCTCGGTGTTCCAAGGCCATATCTGCATATGCTTGGCTCGTCAAGTTTAACCTGAGTATTCCGTGTGTGCAACTGTTTTGCACCCGTTGTATTTGAACGTAGAGCCTATCACACCCTATCATCATGTGGTGTCTCAGCACGAAGAACTTTCGCAACGGTGCATACTCAGGGAGAACACTTATACCTTGAAATTTAGTGAGAGATCATCTTATAAAGCTACCGCCGAACTAAGCAAAATAAGATGTATAAAAGATAAATATCACATGCAATCATAATATGTGACATGATATGGCCATCATCATCTTGTGCCTTTGGTCTCCATCTCCAAAGCATCGTCATGATATCCATCGTCACCGGCATGACACCATGATCTCCATCATCTTGATCTATATCAATGTGTCGTCACATGGTCGTCTCGCCAACTATTGCTCTTGCAACTATTGCTATTGCATAGCGATAAAGTAAAGCAATTATTTGGCGCTTGCATCTTATGCAATAGAGAGACAACCATAAGGCTTTTGCCAGTTGCCGATAACTTCAACAAAATATGATCATCTCATACAACAACTTATATCTCATCACGTCTTGACCATATCACATCACAACATGCCCTGCAAAAACAAGTTAGACGTCCTCTACTTTGTTGTTGCCAGTTTTATGTGGCTGCTACGGGCTGAGCAAGAACCGTTCTTACCTACGCATCAAAACCACAACGATAGTTCGTCAAGTTAGTGCTGTTTTAACCTTCTCAAGGACCGGGCGTAGCCACACTCGATTCAACTAAAGTTGGAGAAAATGACATCCGCTAGCCACCTGTGTGCAACGCACGTCGGTAGAACCAGTCTCGCGTAAGCGTACGCATAATGTCGGTCCGGGCCGCTTCATCCAACAATACCGCCGAACCAAAGTATGACATGTTGGTAAGCAGTATGACTAGTATCGCCCACAACTCACTTGTGTTCTACTCGTGCAGATAACATCTACGCATAAAACCTGGCTCGGGTGCCACTATTGGGGAACGTAGTAATTTCAAAAAAATTCCTACACACACACAAGATCATCGTGATGCATAGCAACGAGAGGGGATAGTGTGTCCACGTACCCTCATAGACCGAAAGCGGAAGCGTTAGCACAACGTGGTTGATGTAGTTGTACGTCTTCACGATCCGACCGATCCAAGTACCAAACGTATGGCACCTCCGAGTTCAGCACACGTTCAGCTCGATGACGTCACAGGAACTCCGATCTAGCAGAGCTTTGAGGGAGAGTTCCGTCAGCACGACGGCGTGATGATGGTGATGATGATGCTACCGATGCAGGGCTTCGCCTAAGCACCACTACGATATGATCGAGGTGGATTATGGTGGAGGGGGGCACCGCACACGGCTGGGCGAGATCAATAGATCAACTTGTGTGTTTAGAGGTGCCCCCTGCCCCCGTATATAAAGGAGGGAGGGAGGGGCCGGCCTTAGAGGGGGCGCGCCAAGTGTGGGGAGTCCTACTAGGACTCCCAGGTCCTAGTAGGATTCCCCTTTCCTTTCTGGAGTAGGAGAGAAGGAAAGAGGGGAGAGGGAAAAGGAAAATGGGGCTGCACCCCTTGTCCAATTCGGACCAGAGGGGGGGCGCATGCCTCCTTCCTTTTGGCCTCTCTCCTCTATTCCCGTATGGCCCAATAAGGCCCAATACTTCTCCTGCTGAATTCTCATAACTCCCCGGTACTCCAAAAATACCCGAATCACTCGGAACCTTTCCGATGTCTGAATATAGTCATCCAATTTATCGATCTTAACATCTCGACCATTTCGAGACTCCTCGTCATGTCCGCGATCTCATCCGGGACTCTAAACTACCTTCGGTACATCAAATCACATAAACTCATAATACCATCGTCACCGAAACTTTAAGCGTGCGGACCCTATGGGTTCAAGAACTATGTATACATGACCGAGACACGTCTCCGGCCAATAACCAATAGCGGAACCTGGATGCTCATATTGGCTACCACATATTCTACGAAGATCTTTACCGGTCAAACCGCATTGCAACATACGTTGTTCCCTTTGTCATCGGTATGTTACTTGCCCGAGATTCGATCGTCGGTATCTCGATACCTAGTTCAATCTTGTTACTGGCAAGTCTCTTTACTCGTTCCGTAATACATCATCCCGTAACTAACTCATTAGTTTCAATGCTTGCAAGGCTTATAGTGATGTGCATTACCGAGTGGGCCCAGAGATACCTCTCCGACAATCGGAGTGACAAATCCTTATCTCGAAATACGCCAACCCAACAAATACCTTTGGAGACACCTGTAGAGCACCTTTATAATCACCCAGTTACGTTGTGACATTTGGTAGCACACAAAGTGTTCCTCCGGTAAACGGGAGTTGCATAATCTCATAGTCATAGGAACATGTATAAGTCATGAAGAAAGCAATAGCAACATACCAAACGATCAAGTGCTAAACTACGGAATGGGTCAAGTCAATTACATCATTCTCCTAATGATGTGATCCCGTTAATCAAATGACAACTCATGTCCATGGCTAGGAAACTCAACCATCTTCTATTAGCGAGCTAGTCAAGTATAGGCATACTAGTGACACCCTGTTTGTCTATGTATTCACACATGTATTATGTTTCCGGTTAATACAATTATAGCATGAATAATAAACATTTATCATGAAATAAGGAAATAAATAATAACTTTATTATTGTCTCTAGGGCATATTTCCTTCACTTTCCTCCTAAGCCATCCAAGAAAAAAGATGATGAGGATTTTGAGTGCTTTGCTGAAATGATTAGACCTATCTTTTTGCGTATGCGTTTGACTGATATGCTTAAAATGCCTCCTTATGCTAAGTCTATGAAAGATATCGTTACTAATAAAAGAAAGATAATGGAGGCTGGAATTTCCACCATGCTTGCTAATTATACTTTTAAGGGTGGAATACCAACGAAACTTGGAGATCCAGGGGTACCAACTATACCATGCTCCATTAAAAGAAACTATGTTAAAATTGCTTTGTGTGATCTCGGAGCCGGTGTTAGTGTTATGCCTTTATCTTTGTATCGTAGAATTGATTTGAATAAGTTCACACCTACTGAAATTTCTTTGCAAATGGCTGATAAATCAACTACTATACCCATTGGTATTTGTTAGGATGTTCCTGTTGTGGTTGCAAACGTTACTATCTTAACGGGCTTTGTTATTCTTGGTATTCCCGAGGACGACAGTATGTCGATCATCCTTGGTAGACCCTTTTTGAATATTGTAGGGGCTGTTATTGATTGCAACAAAGGCAATGCCACTTTTTATGTTAATGGTAATGAGCATACAATACAATTTCCAAAGAAACAACCTCAAGTTCATAGTATCAATTCTATCGATTTTTTTTAACTATTACTATTGGAGGTTTTGAATTCCCTCTTCCTACTGTCAAAAAAGGAATATGATATTCTTATTGTTGGGGACATGCATATCCCCATTGAGGTAACCTCGTGTTATTCGAAAATTCTCCAGTTTCATGTCATTCAGAAGAAGTTTGTTAATAAGACTTGATCAACCTTGTTAATGGATTCCTTTTGATGGCCACGACATGGATGAATTTAGAAGGCACAACTTTCTATACCATCTTTTACTTTTTGTTATTTAGAATAAAAAGACAAAAATAGTATTTTCTGTCTGTTTTCTCAATTATCTATGCAATAAAAAATGTCCCAAAAATAAAAGTTCCCCATTCCGTGAAAATTTGGTATCATTTTTTACAGAATAATTTAGAATTTCCGGTGCTAAAAACACACCAGGGGGCTCACCAGCTGGCCACAAGGGTGGAGGGCACGCCCACCCCCTAGGGGACACCCCCTGTCCTTGTGGGCCCCACGTGGCCCCCCTTCACTTATTCCAGCACCCATCCTCTCCTTCTTCCTCCAGAAAAAATCACTCCATAGCTCAAACTCATGTACTTGCTCATTTTGATGCCATTTTCGATCTCCTTGCTCGAAGCACCATTCTCAAAACTGCTTTGGGGGATTGTTCTTCGGTATGTGACTCCTCCAATGGTCCAATTATTTTTTGTTCTAGTGCTTTATTCATTGCAAATTTTTGCTGCTGTGGTGACCTTGTTCTTGAGCTTGCATGTCAAATTTATATGGTCCAAAGTAGTTTTGATGCATGATATAGCCTCTAGGCACTTTTAGGAGTATTTGCTATCAATTTTGTTGAGTTTGGTTGACTTTTATTTTCAGTCACTAAAAATTTCAGAAATTTTTCAGAGGAAGAAAAATGTCCAAGAAAATGTACCAAGATGGTTCTTCGAGGAAGGAAACGAGTATGAGAGAACAGCAGAGGTTGCTCACCTCCATGCCGCAACACTTCAGGCAGTGATCGACGCATCTCAGTACAACCCCGAGTACAACTTTGGATATCAACCAGGCTAGCCATGGGCTTAGACCAACTTAGGCCAAAAGCCTAAGCTTGGGGGAGTACGTATTTCTCATCGACATTACATTCATGTTCACACACTCAGTTAAGTTGTTGGTGTTCATACTTTTTCATTGTATTTGTCACACCCTAGCTAGTCATGCATTAGAGTGTTGCATCATGTTTACTCTTTCATCAGAAACTTGAAATGGGGATGACAGAACCCCCAGTCCCCTCTGAAACCAACTAGGGTTACTAAAATAATTTTTCAATGAACCTGAAATGCCCTTCTAAAATGCCCATCATTTTTGCCTTGGTTCAGAACCTCTGCCAAAAGTGGTGCACATTTTCCTAGGCCATCCTAAGGTTTTTGATTTAAATCATAAATATTTGAATTTGGGCATTTAAAATAATATAAAATATTTAAATGCTCAAATATCTCCAAACTAAAATGTTTCATGTTGGAAATAATCCAACTATGGACCAGGAGTAGTTTGGTGATTTTTGGAGTTGCCTAGGTATTTTATTTAATTCAACAAAATTGCAGATATATTAAATAAAAACAGAAACAGAAAAAAAGGGGAAAAACTTACCTGTGCGGCCCAGCCAGCTGGCCGGCCCAGCTAGCCAGCCCAGCCCACCACCGCCGTCGTCCTCCTGGCGCCAGTCGGCCAGGCGTGTGGCCGGCGCGCGCGCACGGCCACCGCGCCACGCCACCTCTCTCCCTGCCTGCCTGCCCTCCCCTCCTCGTCTCGGTGTCCCTGGACGACGCCACGCCTCCCCCCTGCTCTCTCTCACTCTCCCCCGGCTCTCCCCTCGCTCTCTCTCTCGCCCGGCCGAACACCACCGTCGCCGCCGTTCGCCATAGCCACCGTCTCCGACCACCCCTCGCTCCCCCGACTAGCTCAGGAGCTCCGCCTCGACTCCCTCTTCCTCCCCACCGCTCCACAGCTCCCCGGAGGCCCTGCATCGCCGCCACGTCGCCGTTCCCCTCTTCGGGCTCCGACCACCGTCGCCGTCGAATTCGCCGTCTCCAGCGCGTCCCCGAGCCCGCTTCGACGCCCACTGCAACCGCGGTGAGCTACGCCACCGTTTCCCCCTCTCCTTCCCCTCGTTCCCTCACCGTAGCCTCCTCCCCACCACGGCCGAACCTCCGCCGTCGCCGAGCTCGCCGTCGACGCAGCTCCGGTGACCATTTGGTCACCCCGGCGAGTCCAACGAGTTCACAAAACCCCGTAGAGCATCCCTAGCGCCTCGCTTTGCTCGACTTCGAGCTCCAGCACCGTTCCCGTGCACGACCGAACCCCGGCGGCCGCAGCCGAGCTCGCCGCCGTCGACTCCGGCCACCCCGACCCCAACGGGCTCCGCCAAGAGCTGCGGGTTGCCCTCAGCTCCCCTCCGGTGGTCTCCGCGGTCCGTTTGGTGGCCGAAATGACCAAAATCACTTCCGCCGCCGCGTCGGGCTCGCCGGCGACTAAACGCCGGCAGCCGACACTGACTTTGACCACGGGTGGGCCCTGGTTGACTCCTCTGAGTCAATGACAGGTGGGGCCCAGCCCTGTTAATTAAACAGGATTAGTTTTAATTAAGTTTAATTAAAATAATCACCCTGACATGCGGGACCCACTGTCAGGTTTGACCCAGACCTGTTCCGTTGACCTGCTGACGTCACACTGACGTCAGGCTGACGCAGTAATTGAATTTCTGGATTTAAATTAAATCAGGAAATTCCAGAATATTAATTAAACTTCAAAAATTCATAACTTTTATTCTGTAACTCCAAATTGGACAAATTATATATGAAAAATGATCAGAAAAATCCAATCTATCCATCTGTACCATTTTCATGCATGATCAAACAAGTTAAATTGATGTTTTAAGCAGAACAAGAAAAGGCACTTTAAAAGGCCATATTTGAATTTGAAATTTGAATCCTTGATTCAAATTTGTTCAAACCCTTCTGGCTTTAGTTGCATTAGCCCAACACACTCATATTGCCATGTTTCATGCATGCATCATATTGTTGCACATTGTTTGGTGATGCTTGTGTATCGATGTCCTTTGCGACAGGTTCTGTCCCCGAGGAGTACCGTGATTACCCTAACGAAGAACCGTATCCGTGCATCGAACCATCAGGCAAGCAACCAACCATTTGATCATATCGATACAATCCCATGTTCTCGCTCCTGCTCTCTTTTACTGCATTAAGACAACGCGATTCAAACTGCTGTGTGCTACGGTAGTTGAACCCATTTCCTCTGCATGACCTGTCATTGCCACAGTAACTAGATGAAACCCACTAGCATGTGTAGGAGTTGATTGAGCCATATGTATGTGTTGTTCCTACCTTGCTATGCCTGCTATGCTTAGAGTCGTGTCAGGTCTGGTTCATCTGGGTGATGGGCTAGAGTGAAATGTTAATGTCGGTAATGAGAGTGGTGTGGTGAACACGATTTGGTAAAGGTATCGATGAGAGGCCATGTAGGAGTACATGGTGGGTTGTTTCATTGAAACCGACCTTAAGCACTGAGATCTGTATGTGTGATTTAAGAATCAGCTACTACCATGCATTGGGCCCGAAACCAATGGACCCTCTCGACTTCTTATTCACCCTAGTTCTCCGTCCAGGAGTTGCAAGTAGTTTCTGGTGTTTGTAGCCTACTGGAGGCCGTGGACAGCGCTGACCGTAGGGGTGGGCTGTGATGCGGTAGGTACGTGGCCGGGTGTACCGAATACCCGTTAGGTATCTCGGGAACCCTGTTCACATCGTTCGGGGCCGTATGGGAAACTTCGGCCGGACTCCCTGCGGATGGAACCTGAATAGGCGATAAACCTGGACTGGAGGCTTAGGTGATTAGGTAGGTCGTGGCCGACACCCACGTTGGGCTTCCGCTTGAAGGTTGCCGAGTACATGTCGTGTAAGCGACGATAAGTGGTGAGAGCGTGTATGAAGAAGTACACCCCTGCAGGGTTAACACGATCTATTCGAATAGCCGCGTCCGCGGTAAAGGACTACTTGGTTGCCTATACAGTTCATAGACAAGTAAATGGAAACTACTAAAAGCCTCAAGATAAGTGTGAGTGCCGAGGATGGCTCTTCCGTAGGAAGACGGAGGTGGATCCTCGGTAGTGTATTGAAGTGGTGAGTAGTGGACTCGTGTGCGCAAAACCATTTCAAGTTGGAGTATCGTAGGATAGTCTAGCCAAGAGTCAAAGCTGGCTTGCTGCAATAACTCCACCAACCCTTCTTGATACTATGCATGTATGTAGGATCTGATGTAAGTCTTGCTGAGTACCTTTGTACTCATGTTGCTATAATCTACATTTTTACAGAAGACGCTGCAACCCCTTCTGATGGGTTCTATGTAGACGTTGACATCAACGAGTAGGCTAAAGACCCAGGTGGTGACCCTGAGCTTGTGGAGGACCACGTAGTATAGCTAGGCTTTCCAAGCCTCTTTTATTTTACTAGTTGTCTGTACTCAGACAAGTTACTTCCGCTGTTGGCTTGTATGACTGTATGACTTGTATGTTGGGTCGCGAGACCCGTACCTTTGTGTATGATATGTATGGCTCCCTGAGCCTTAAATAAAGTACTTGTGTCGTAGAGTCATGTTGTGATGCTTCGTTGTATTTGCACATATCGAGCATATTGTGTGTATGATTGAAATGCTTGGTATGTGTGGGATCTGACTATCTAGTTGTTTATCTTTAGTAGCCTCTCTTACCGGGAAATGTCTCCTAGTGTTACCGCTGAGCCATGGTAGCTTGCTACTGCTCTGGAACACTTAGGCTGGCCGGCATGTGTCCTTCTTCGTTCCTGTGTCTGTCCCTTCGGGGAAATGTCACGCTTTGAGTACCGGAGTCCTGTTAGCCCGCTACAGCCCGGTTTACCGGAGTCCTGCTAGCCCAGTGCTACAGCCCGGACCCACTTGCTGATGACCGACACGTTCGAAGCTGGGTCATGGATGCCTGTCCCTGTAAGTCTGTGCCACTTTGGGTTTACGACTAGTCATGTCAGCCCGGGCTCCTTATCATATGGATGCTAGCGACACTATCATATACGTGAGCCAAAAGGCGCAAACGGTCCCGGGCAAAGGTAAGACGACACCCGTGGGGATACCGTGCGTGAGGCCGCAAAGTGATATGAGGTGTTACCGGCTAGATCGATGTGACATCGAGTCGGGGTCCTGACAGCGTTGGCATCAGAGCCGGACTGCCTGTAGGTTCTCCAAGCCAAACTGGTCGATGTTGAGTCTAGAAATTCTTTAGTTATATGTAGGGGAATTGCTTGTGGGTTGGAACGTAAGGCTCTTTTTACTCCTTATACCTTATGACTTTCTGATCTGAGTCAGTCCATTCTTCCACCGGGGGTTAAGGAATTAGGTTCTGTTCTCTCTATCAGGATCACGTGTTACTAATCAGTAGTACCTTATAAGTTTGATGGTTACAAGCCTAGTTCAGTTCTACTACCACATTATGTTGTTAGAATGGTTCAGAACTTTGATATGATGATGTTGAGTGTGTACGAAATCCTTTGTCAAATGTCTCAAAATCCTTTTTGAGCATTTACAGCTGTTATGCTGCCGAAATTTTGCTAGAAATTCTAATGCCTTGCATTATGATTGTGCTTTCAGATGGCCACTCGCGACCTCAATCAAGTGGTTCGCCTGACTCGATGCCTAGATGTACCCGGCCATACTGCTAAGTTGGTCAGGGTAATGACTGAGGCTGGATACCGCTGGTATCCCGAGTACACGGTCGAAGAGCAATTCCGGGACTTCAATCAAAGCCAGTATCTCTGCACTGTCAGGATATTTCCATCTTATCCTGGATCCACCGAGCCTCTTCACTGCTCCTATGGACTCGGGGTTACTATTGAGATGGCTGTGCAGGACGCCGCCTACTCTATGATGACCATTATGCGAGTCAGATCTGGTCTATTTCGGGACTCTGACTTCCGGTATATGCCAGGATCACTTCCGGGAGCACAAGGGTATCTCCAGGCTATCTATGCTGATTCCACTCAGGAGGATTCACGGACTCGCACCACTGCTGAGATGCTCGAGGATAAGGACCGTGAAAATCGGGCCTTAAGGTTAGAGCTCTTCAATACCCGTGCTGACCACTGGGCCACTTTGACTCGGTTCGCACCGGCGGTGCAAGCTGGATATTCAGATATGCGCGATCTCTATCCTGTGAGATCTGCTCTGCCAGACGTGATGGTTTGGCGTGATGTAGGAGGCATCACCCCACCTCGCGGTCCCCGCAGGCCACCGTTTGCTGGTCCAAGGCCTCATCCTAGCCCCTATGGTCCACAAGCTCCGCGAGACCGTCTGTTTCCGGATGATCATGTTGAACTTCCAGGCTATGGAGGTGACTTCTACGAGGACTACTACGGATCGGTCTGAGTTAGTAGTAGTATCACTAGTTCGCACTAGCTGTGTCGTCTATCGTCCCGCGTGACTCGTGGGATATGACTTAGTTTGTACTCTTCCGGAGGTGTAGAAAAATAATGTATAGGAGTTTGGGATGCCTTCGATAAGATGTAATCCTTTTTCACCGTAATAGTACTTTGTTTGGTCTTGTACTAAACCCTGTATGGTGTGTATGACGATGGAATAAAAGAAGCAGTTTCTGTATCTATCATGTCATACGGATGATCATCTTGCATTCCGACTTATTCCTTACATTATGTATCCTATGTCGGAATTTTATCATCCTGACTAAAACATTGTCTTGATTTCCTAGGATGGTCAACACACGCGCTAACCCTGCTTCCCAAGAGCAGGCCGAAGGCAGTGAAGCCAGGAATGAAAGTCTGCCTCATCCTCCTTCACTAGCCGAGGTGATGATGGAAGCTGAGAGAAACAAGCGGGAGACAAACCGTTTGTTGGAGCGTATTGAACAGAATACAGCACACCATCAGAGGGCTAACGTGGTGTCACTCAGTGATTTTATCAAATTGCATCCACCCACGTTCCACCACTCCGTCGAGCCTCTCGACGCTGATGACTGGCTTCGCAGTATCTCTCACAAACTGCGTTCCGCGCTGGTAGCGGAGGCTGACAAGGTCACCTTTGCTGCATATCATCTTGAAGGCCCCGCCAGTCTATGGTGGGAGAATTATGGAGCTATGCGCCCAGCGGGCCATGTCACCACTTGGGCTGAGTTCAGCGAGGCTTTCCGTGAACATCACATTCCGGAGGGTCTCATGGACCGTAAGCGTGAAGAATTTTGCAATTTCACCCAAGGCCGACTTTCTGTGGATGCCTATAGCAGGGAGTTTGGTAAGCTCGCCCGATATGCAACTGAGGAAGTGTCTACTGACGCCAAGAAGCAAGCAAGGTTCCGTAAGGGCCTTAGTCCTGAGCTTCGCCGCGACCTCCGTCTGCATGAGTGCACATCTTTTCCGAAACTTGTCAACAAAGCCATCAGTGCTGAAACTGGTCAGACTGATTATGACGCAACACGCAAGCATGGCCGTGACATGGGTTCCTCATCCGGTGCTGGTCCTCAGAAGCGCCGCGTGTGGGTGCCCAACACCGCCCTGCCACCCAGGTTCACACCGAGGCCATCTTTCCAGGCGCCTCGCCCCGTTCAACAATCTGCTCCAGCCAAGCCCTATGGGGGTCCAACCAATAATGCTCCTCCACGTACCAGTTCCGTGACTTGTTTCAAATGTGGGGAATCTGGTCACTATATGCGTGAGTGCCCCCAGACCAACCCCAATCAATCTGCTAAAGCTGTTGGCCGTGGCAAGCCGACAGGAAAAATATTCCACGCCAAGCCGGTCACCGCTTCACGTGGCCATGTCAACTGTATCTCTGCCGAAGAAGCTCAAGAGGATCCCAACGTCGTTCTCGGTACGCTTCTTGTTAATTGTCACCCGGCATCTGTTCTTTTCGATACAGGAGCCTCTCATTCTTTTATATCTGAAAATTATGCTCGTTTGCATAACGTTGCATTCTGTGACTTGCCATCCACTATGGAAATCTCTACCCCTGGGTCTAGATGGCAGACCTCTAGGGTAAGTTATGGAAATGAGATCCAAGTCGACAGACTTGTTTTCCTTGCATCTTTGATAGCCCTTAAATCTTCAGATATTAATATCATTCTGGGTATGGACTGGATGTCAGCTCATCATGCCCAAATTGATTGCTTCTCTAGGACTGTTCAACTCACCCACCCTTCGGGGAAGATAGTCAATGTTTTGACTCGAATAGCCAAGCGACAACTATATTCTCTTAACGCCAGCCCTTTGCCAGACCTTGAGGACGTTCCGGTAGTCCGTGACTTCCCGGATGTCTTTCCAGAGGAATTGCCAGGTGTTCCACCTGACAGGGATGTTGAGTTCGTAATAGACCTCATTCCAGGAACCGTTCCGATTGCTAGAAGACCCTACAAGATGGCACCTCTAGAACTAGCCGAACTTAAGAAACAACTCGATGAGTCCTTGAAAAAGGGTTTCATCCGCCCTAGTTCATCTCCGTGGGCTTGCCCCGTCCTGTTCGTCAAGAAGAAGGATGGTACGGACCGGATGGTTGTAGATTACCGACCTGTCAACTTGGTCACAATCAAGAACAAATATCCACTTCCCAGGATCAACGACCTGTATGATCAGCTCGCTGGATCCTCAGTCTTCTCCAAGATGGATTTGAGGTTGGGCTACCATCAAATCAAAATCAGAAACGGGGACATTCCTAAAACGGCCTTTGTTACTCGTTATGGCCAATACGAGTACACCGTCATGTCCTTCGGATTAACCAACGCTCCAGCCACCTTTTCTCGGTTAATGAACTCAATCTTCATGGAGTATTTGGATAAATTCGTCGTAGTTTATCTCGATGATATACTCATCTACTCCAAGAACGAGGAAGAACATGCCGAACATCTAAGGCTAGTGTTGAAGAAACTTCGAGAGCATCGCCTTTATGCCAAATTTTCTAAATGTGAATTCTGGTTGTCAGAAGTGACCTATCTGGGTCATGTAATATCTGGTAAAGGTATTGCTGTTAACCCTGAGCGAGTTCAAGCCGTCCTTGATTGGACTCCACCCGAATCGGTCAAGCAAGTTCGGAGTTTTCTGGGCTTAGCGAGCTATTGTCGTCGCTTTGTCGAGAATTTCTCCAAAGTTGCTAAACCCCTAACCGAACTCCTCAAGAAAGATAAGAAGTTCGAATGGACTCCACAATGTGAGCACAGCTTTCAGGAACTGAAAAGACGCCTGACCTCTGCTCCCGTACTGGTACCGCCAGACTTCTCCAAGGACTTTGTTATCTACTGCGACGCCTCGCGACAAGGACTAGGTTGCATTCTCATGCAAGATCGACACGTAATTGCTTACGCTTCACGGCAATTGCACCCACATGAGGAGAATTATCCTACTCATGATCTAGAGCTTGCAGCCGTAGTCTATGCACTTAAGACCTGGCGACATTACCTCCTTGGTAATCGTTGCGAAATATTCACTGATCACCAAAGTCTGAAGTATATTTTCACCCAACCGGATTTGAATCTCAGGCAGAGACGTTGGGTTGAATTGATCACAGACTTCGACTTAGGAATAACCTACACCCCAGGGAAAGCCAACGTCATGGCTGATGCGCTAAGTCGTAAATCTTATTGTAACAATCTGATGTTGCAACAAAGTCAACCGCTTCTCCATGAGGAATTTCGGAAACTTAACCTTCACATTGTTCCTCAAGGTTTTCTCTCCACCTTGGTGGCAAAACCTACCCTTACGGATCAAATTATCAAAGCACAGAAGATAGATCCGGGAATCTCCCGCATCAAGAGGAACATTCAAAAAGGAATTGCGGATTGTTTCTCCATTAATGATCAAGGAGTCGTATACTTCGGGGATCGACTAGTAGTTCCCAAAGTGCGCAACCTAAGGCGATTAATCCTTAAGGAAGCCCATGAATCTCCTCTCACTATTCATCCCGGTAGTACTAAGATGTATCAGGACCTACGCCAGAGGTTCTGGTGGACTAGGATGAAGAGAGAAATTGCTCAGTATATTGCAAATTGCGACGTCTGTCGTCGTGTAAAAGCAGAGCATCAACGGCCTGCTGGCACCCTTCAACCCTTAGCTATTCCTGAATGGAAATGGGATAAAATTGGTATGGATTTCATTACCGGCTTTCCCAGGACCAAAAGAGGGAATAATGCTATTTTCGTCGTGGTCGATCGTCTTTCCAAAGTAGCTCATTTCTTACCTGTTCGTGAGAGTATAACCGCTAGCCAGCTGGCAGACTTATACATCTCCCGAATAGTGTCCCTCCATGGTGTTCCTTTGGAAATCAATTCGGATCGAGGAAGTCTTTTCACCTCTCGATTTTGGGAAAGTTTCCAAAATGCTATGGGGACTCGTCTCTCCTTTAGCACCGCTTTCCACCCTCAGTCAAGTGGTCAAGTGGAACGCGTCAATCAGATTCTAGAAGACATGCTTCGAGCCTCCGTTATCTCTTTCGGAATGGACTGGGAGAAGTGCCTTCCATTTGCCGAATTCGCTTACAACAACAGCTATCAATCTAGCTTGGGTAAAGCCCCTTTTGAAGTTCTCTATGGACGACGATGTCGAACACCCCTTAACTGGTCAGAGACCGGGGAAAGACAATTCTTTGGCCCGGATATGATTCAGGAAGCAGAAGAACAAGTTCGTATCGTTCGTGAAAAGTTGAAAACAGCCCAATCCCGTCAAAAGAGTCAATATGACCGAAAACATAAGGCTATGACTTTCGAGGTTGACGAGAAGGCTTATCTTCGGGTCACCCCTCTGAAGGGAACCCATCGTTTCGGTATCAAAGGCAAATTGGCTCCTCGTTACATTGGACCTTTTCGCATTCTTGCCAAACGAGGAGAAGTTGCCTATCAGTTGGAGCTACCTCCGCACCTCTCCAGAGTTCACGATGTCTTCCACGTTTCTCAACTCAGGCGTTGCTTCTCGGATCCTATCCGTGAAGTGGACCACGAAACGCTTGATCTCCAAGATGATCTTACATATCGAGAGTACCCCATTCGTATCCTCGATCAGGCCGAACGTACCACGCGACGTCATAATATCAAGTTTCTCAAGGTTCATTGGTCGCACCATTCTGAGGATGAAGCAACTTGGGAAAGGGAGGATCGTCTTCGACTTGAATATCCCGCCTTCTTCGCGGAGGAACCCAAATCTCGGGACGAGATTCTTTTGAGTGGGGGTGAGTTGTCACACCCTAGCTAGTCATGCATTAGAGTGTTGCATCATGTTTACTCTTTCATCAGAAACTTGAAATGGGGATGACAGAACCCCCAGTCCCCTCTGAAACCAACTAGGGTTACTAAAATAATTTTTCAATGAACCTGAAATGCCCTTCTAAAATGCCCATCATTTTTGCCTTGGTTCAGAACCTCTGCCAAAAGTGGTGCACATTTTCCTAGGCCATCCTAAGGTTTTTGATTTAAATCATAAATATTTGAATTTGGGCATTTAAAATAATATAAAATATTTAAATGCTCAAATATCTCCAAACTAAAATGTTTCATGTTGGAAATAATCCAACTATGGACCAGGAGTAGTTTGGTGATTTTTGGAGTTGCCTAGGTATTTTATTTAATTCAACAAAATTGCAGATATATTAAATAAAAACAGAAACAGAAAAAAAAGGGAAAAACTTACCTGTGCGGCCCAGCCAGCTGGCCGGCCCAGCTAGCCAGCCCAGCCCACCACCGCCGTCGTCCTCCTGGCGCCAGTCGGCCAGGCGTGTGGCCGGCGCGCGCGCACGGCCACCGCGCCACGCCACCTCTCTCCCTGCCTGCCTGCCCTCCCCTCCTCGTCTCGGTGTCCCTGGACGACGCCACGCCTCCCCCCTGCTCTCTCTCACTCTCCCCCGGCTCTCCCCTCGCTCTCTCTCTCGCCCGGCCGAACACCACCGTCGCCGCCGTTCGCCATAGCCACCGTCTCCGACCACCCCTCGCTCCCCCGACTAGCTCAGGAGCTCCGCCTCGACTCCCTCTTCCTCCCCACCGCTCCACAGCTCCCCGGAGGCCCTGCATCGCCGCCACGTCGCCGTTCCCCTCTTCGGGCTCCGACCACCGTCGCCGTCGAATTCGCCGTCTCCAGCGCGTCCCCGAGCCCGCTTCGACGCCCACTGCAACCGCGGTGAGCTACGCCACCGTTTCCCCCTCTCCTTCCCCTCGTTCCCTCACCGTAGCCTCCTCCCCACCACGGCCGAACCTCCGCCGTCGCCGAGCTCGCCGTCGACGCAGCTCCGGTGACCATTTGGTCACCCCGGCGAGTCCAACGAGTTCACAAAACCCCGTAGAGCATCCCTAGCGCCTCGCTTTGCTCGACTTCGAGCTCCAGCACCGTTCCCGTGCACGACCGAACCCCGGCGGCCGCAGCCGAGCTCGCCGCCGTCGACTCCGGCCACCCCGACCCCAACGGGCTCCGCCAAGAGCTGCGGGTTGCCCTCAGCTCCCCTCCGGTGGTCTCCGCGGTCCGTTTGGTGGCCGAAATGACCAAAATCACTTCCGCCGCCGCGTCGGGCTCGCCGGCGACTAAACGCCGGCAGCCGACACTGACTTTGACCACGGGTGGGCCCTGGTTGACTCCTCTGAGTCAATGACAGGTGGGGCCCAGCCCTGTTAATTAAACAGGATTAGTTTTAATTAAGTTTAATTAAAATAATCACCCTGACATGCGGGACCCACTGTCAGGTTTGACCCAGACCTGTTCCGTTGACCTGCTGACGTCACACTGACGTCAGGCTGACGCAGTAATTGAATTTCTGGATTTAAATTAAATCAGGAAATTCCAGAATATTAATTAAACTTCAAAAATTCATAACTTTTATTCTGTAACTCCAAATTGGACAAATTATATATGAAAAATGATCAGAAAAATCCAATCTATCCATCTGTACCATTTTCATGCATGATCAAACAAGTTAAATTGATGTTTTAAGCAGAACAAGAAAAGGCACTTTAAAAGGCCATATTTGAATTTGAAATTTGAATCCTTGATTCAAATTTGTTCAAACCCTTCTGGCTTTAGTTGCATTAGCCCAACACACTCATATTGCCATGTTTCATGCATGCATCATATTGTTGCACATTGTTTGGTGATGCTTGTGTATCGATGTCCTTTGCGACAGGTTCTGTCCCCGAGGAGTACCGTGATTACCCTAACGAAGAACCGTATCCGTGCATCGAACCATCAGGCAAGCAACCAACCATTTGATCATATCGATACAATCCCATGTTCTCGCTCCTGCTCTCTTTTACTGCATTAAGACAACGCGATTCAAACTGCTGTGTGCTACGGTAGTTGAACCCATTTCCTCTGCATGACCTGTCATTGCCACAGTAACTAGATGAAACCCACTAGCATGTGTAGGAGTTGATTGAGCCATATGTATGTGTTGTTCCTACCTTGCTATGCCTGCTATGCTTAGAGTCGTGTCAGGTCTGGTTCATCTGGGTGATGGGCTAGAGTGAAATGTTAATGTCGGTAATGAGAGTGGTGTGGTGAACACGATTTGGTAAAGGTATCGATGAGAGGCCATGTAGGAGTACATGGTGGGTTGTTTCATTGAAACCGACCTTAAGCACTGAGATCTGTATGTGTGATTTAAGAATCAGCTACTACCATGCATTGGGCCCGAAACCAATGGACCCTCTCGACTTCTTATTCACCCTAGTTCTCCGTCCAGGAGTTGCAAGTAGTTTCTGGTGTTTGTAGCCTACTGGAGGCCGTGGACAGCGCTGACCGTAGGGGTGGGCTGTGATGCGGTAGGTACGTGGCCGGGTGTACCGAATACCCGTTAGGTATCTCGGGAACCCTGTTCACATCGTTCGGGGCCGTATGGGAAACTTCGGCCGGACTCCCTGCGGATGGAACCTGAATAGGCGATAAACCTGGACTGGAGGCTTAGGTGATTAGGTAGGTCGTGGCCGACACCCACGTTGGGCTTCCGCTTGAAGGTTGCCGAGTACATGTCGTGTAAGCGACGATAAGTGGTGAGAGCGTGTATGAAGAAGTACACCCCTGCAGGGTTAACACGATCTATTCGAATAGCCGCGTCCGCGGTAAAGGACTACTTGGTTGCCTATACAGTTCATAGACAAGTAAATGGAAACTACTAAAAGCCTCAAGATAAGTGTGAGTGCCGAGGATGGCTCTTCCGTAGGAAGACGGAGGTGGATCCTCGGTAGTGTATTGAAGTGGTGAGTAGTGGACTCGTGTGCGCAAAACCATTTCAAGTTGGAGTATCGTAGGATAGTCTAGCCAAGAGTCAAAGCTGGCTTGCTGCAATAACTCCACCAACCCTTCTTGATACTATGCATGTATGTAGGATCTGATGTAAGTCTTGCTGAGTACCTTTGTACTCATGTTGCTATAATCTACATTTTTACAGAAGACGCTGCAACCCCTTCTGATGGGTTCTATGTAGACGTTGACATCAACGAGTAGGCTAAAGACCCAGGTGGTGACCCTGAGCTTGTGGAGGACCACGTAGTATAGCTAGGCTTTCCAAGCCTCTTTTATTTTACTAGTTGTCTGTACTCAGACAAGTTACTTCCGCTGTTGGCTTGTATGACTGTATGACTTGTATGTTGGGTCGCGAGACCCGTACCTTTGTGTATGATATGTATGGCTCCCTGAGCCTTAAATAAAGTACTTGTGTCGTAGAGTCATGTTGTGATGCTTCGTTGTATTTGCACATATCGAGCATATTGTGTGTATGATTGAAATGCTTGGTATGTGTGGGATCTGACTATCTAGTTGTTTATCTTTAGTAGCCTCTCTTACCGGGAAATGTCTCCTAGTGTTACCGCTGAGCCATGGTAGCTTGCTACTGCTCTGGAACACTTAGGCTGGCCGGCATGTGTCCTTCTTCGTTCCTGTGTCTGTCCCTTCGGGGAAATGTCACGCTTTGAGTACCGGAGTCCTGTTAGCCCGCTACAGCCCGGTTTACCGGAGTCCTGCTAGCCCAGTGCTACAGCGCGGACCCACTTGCTGATGACCGACACGTTCGAAGCTGGGTCATGGATGCCTGTCCCTGTAAGTCTGTGCCACTTTGGGTTTACGACTAGTCATGTCAGCCCGGGCTCCTTATCATATGGATGCTAGCGACACTATCATATACGTGAGCCAAAAGGTGCAAACGGTCCCGGGCAAAGGTAAGACGACACCCGTGGGGATACCGTGCGTGAGGCCGCAAAGTGATATGAGGTGTTACCGGCTAGATCGATGTGACATCGAGTCGGGGTCCTGACAGTATTATCCATGTTAGTTTATTTACTTTCCCCGCTTTCTTCTTGTGTGTTTGAAAAACCTTAAGAAAAACCAAAAAATTTAGTTGTAGTTAGTTCACTTTCTTTGCATGCTTAGTTGTAGTATTAATAGCAAACCCCAAAAGATTTCTTGTTCTTATTTTGCTTGTTGGGAGCTTTACCATGTAAATAGTTTTTCTCGTTCTTGTCTTACCTTATTCAGAAAAACAAAAACTCCAAAAATATTTTAGTGTGTTTCTTTGAAATTATTTTCTTTTCTTTAGGGGTCGAGAGTAGAAGACCACGATGAAAATGTTGAGTAGCTCTCATATGCATTATTGTTGATCTAACAAAGAGCCCATATTACCTTGTCTTCTCGTCTGAATAAATGTTTGCAGATTCCAGCTTAGTCCAATGCATGTGCACTATTATTATTATTCACACTATTCGGTCGTGAAAGTGAAAGGCCATAATGACAATATATGATGAAATGATTGAGATGAGGAAAAGCTGGTATGAACTCGACCTATCTTGTTTTTGTAAATATGATTAGTTCATCATTCCTGATTCAGCCTATTATGAATGAAACATGCTTGAAATGCCAATTAGAGATTATAGTTACTCATGCCATGCTTAATTAGCTAGGAGCTTATAATGGTTTACCTTGCGTGCCAACATGGAAATTAAAATAGTTGTGATGTAGTATGATAGGATGGTATCCTCCTTTGAATGATTCAAGTGGCTTGACTTGGCACATGTTCACGCATGTAGTTGAAACAAAATCAACATAGCCTCTACGGCATTTATGTTCATGGTGATTTATATCCTACTCATGCTTGCATTCAATGTTGGTTAATCTCAATGCATGTTTATGACTGTTGTCGCTCTCTAGTTGGTCGCTTCCCAGTCTATTTCTAGCCTTCATTTGTACTAAGCGGGAATACTACTTGTGCATCCACTTCCATAAACCCAAAGTTGTTCCATATGAGTCCACCATACCTTCCTATATGTGGTATTTACCTGTCGTTCCAAGGAAATTTGTAAGTGCCATACTATAAACCTTCAAATGATAATCTTTTTTGTATGCTCGAATAGCTCATGTACCAACTAGGGCTGTCAATATCTTCCATGCTAGGTGGGTTATTCTAATGATGAGTGGACTCCGCTCACCATTCACGAGAAAATGGCTGGTAACCAGGATGCCTAGTCCCATGCTCAAATCAAATCAAAATAATTGCAAACAAAACTCCTGCAGGACTGTTGATAGTTGGATGGTACCCGTTGTTTCAGACCAGCCGTGGAGTGTGTTTGTTGGTGGTGGGGGAGTATAAATTTTACCATTCTGTTTGGGAACCGCCTATAATGTATGTAGCATGGAAGATACCAAGATCTCTTGGTTGTTATGTTGACAATGAAAGCATACCGCTCAAAATAATATTTATCTCTATTTCAAAACTCGAGCTCTCGCACTGATACATCTCCGTCGTATCTACTTTTCCAAACACTTTTGCCCTTGTTTTGGACTCTAACTTGCATGATTTGAATGAAACTAACCCGGATTGACGCTGTTTTCAGCAGAATTGCCATGCTGTTATTTTTGTGCAGAAATAAAAGTTCTCGAAATGACCTGAAAATCAACGGAGAATTATTTTGGAATATATAAAAAATACTGGAAGAAAGATCCATGTCAGGGGGGGCCACCACCTGTCCACGAGGGTGGGGGCGCGCCCTACCCCCCTGGGTGCGCCCCCTACCTTGTGGGCCCCCTGACGCTCCAACAACCTCAACCTTGACTCGACATATTCACTTTCGGGGAGAAAAAATTAGGGAGAAGGATTCATCTGGTTTTACGATACGGAGCCGCCGCCAAGCCGTAAACTCTCTCGGGGGGCTAATCTGGAGTTCGTTCGGGGCTCCGGAGAGGGGAATCCGTTGCCATCGTCATCATCAACCTTCCTCCATCACCAATTTCATGATGCTCACCGCTGTGCATGAGCAATTCCATCGTAGTCTTGCTGGACGGTGATGGGTTGGATGAGATTTATCATGTAATTGAGTTAGTTTTGTTAGGGTTTGATCCCTAGTATCCACTATGTTCTGAGATTGATGTTGCTATGACTTTGCTATGCTTAATGCTTGTCACTAGGGCCCGAGTGCCATGATTTCAGATCTAAACCTATTATGTTTTCATCAATATATGAGAGTTCTTGATCTTATCTTGCAAGTCTATAGTCACCTATTATGTGTTATGATCTGTTAACCCCGAAGTGACAATAATCGAGATATTACCGGTGATGACCGTAGTTTGAGGAGTTCATGTATTCACTATGTGTTAGTGCTTTGGTCTGGTACTCTATTAACAGGAAGCCTTAATATCCCTTAATTTCCAATAGGACCCCGCTGCCACGGGAGGGTAGGACAAAAGATGTCACACAAGTTCTTTTCCATAAGCACGTATGACTATATTCGAAATACATGCCTACATTACATTGATGAACAGGAGCTAGTTCTGTGTCACCCTAGGTTATGACTGTTACATGATCAATCGCATCCAGCATAATTCTCCATCATCGATCCAATGCCTATGAGCTTTTCATATATTGTTCTTCGCTTATTTACTTTTCCGTTGCTACTGTTACAATCACTACAAAACCCAAAAATATTACTTTTTCTACCGTTACCTTTTCCACCGTTACCACTACTATCATATTACTTTGCTACTAAATACCTTGCCGCAGATATTAAGTTTCCAAGTGTGGTTGAATTGACAACTCAGCTGCTAATACTTGAGAATATTCTTTGGCTCCCCTTGTGTCGAATCAATAAATTTGGGTTGAATACTCTACCCTCGCAAACTGTTACAGTCCCCTATACTTGTGGGTTATCATGCACCTCTGCAAATCCCTACTTCCTTCTGCGAAGGGCCTATCTATTTACTTTTATTGCCGATTCATCATCCTCTTATAAAAAGCACTAGTTAGAGAGCACCACTGTCATTTGTATGCATTGTTATTAATTTATATTGAGTATGACTGTGACTAGATATCTTTTGCGATGAATTAGAATTTCTAGTCAGTCCTTGATCTTCAGGGGTGCTCTGCACTTAGGTTGTGTGGTCTCAGAAAGGGCTAGCGAGATACCATCTTGTTATATTATATCATGATTGTTTTGAGAAAGTGTTGTCATCCGAGATTTATTATTATTGCTCGCTAGTTGATTATGCCATTGATATGAGTAAATGTGAGACCTAAATGTTATTTCCAATATGGTTAGTTCATGATCTTTGCTAAAAACTTGAATGCTGGCTTTACATATTTGCAACAACAAGATCGAAAAGAGTTTGTAAAAGTTTTTCTTTATCACTTTCAGTTTGTCAACTGAATTGCTTGAGGACAAGCAATGGGTTAAGCTTGGGGGAGTTGGTACGTGTCCATCGTATCTACTTTTCCAAACTCTTTTGCCCTTGTTTTGGACTCTAACTTGCATGATTTGAATGGAACTAACCCGGACTGGTGTAGTTTTCAGCACAATTGCCATGGTGTTATTTTTGTGCAGAATAAAAATTTCTCAGAATGACCTGAAACTTCACGGAGATAAGTTTTGGAATTAATAAAAAATATTTACGAAAGAATCAAGTGAAGGGGGCCCATACCCTGTCCACAAGGTTGCAGGGCACGCCCACCCCCCTTGGCCGTGCCCTCCGACCTTGTGGGCCCTCTGGACCTCCACCGACCTCAACTCCAACTCCATATATTCACGTTCGGGGAAAAACTCAGAGAGAAGGATTCATCACGTTTTACGATATAGAGCCGCTGCCAAGCCATGTTCTTCCTCGGGAGGGCAAATCTGGAGTCCGTTCGGGGCTCCTGAGAGGGGAATCCGTTGCCATCGTCATCATCAACCATCCTCCATCACCAATTTCATGATGCTCACCGCCGTGTGTGAGTAATCCCATCGTAGGCTTGCTGGACCGTGATGGGTTGGATGAGATTTATCATATAATCGAGTTAGTTTTGTTAGGGTTTGAACCCTAGTATCCACTATGTTCTAACTTGATGTTCCTATGACTTTGCTATGCTTAATGCTTGTCATTAGGGCTCGAGTGCCATAACTTCATATCTGAACCTATTATGTTTTTATGAATATATTTGTGTTCTTGATCCTGTCTTGCAAGTTATAGTCACCTACTACGTGTTATGATCCGGCAACCCCGGAGTGACAATAGTCGGGACCACTACCGGTGATGACCGTAGTTTGATGAGTTCATGTATTCACTAAGTGCTAATGCTTTGGCCCGGTACTCTATTAAAAGGAGGCCTTAATATCCCATAGTTTCCATAAGCATGTATGACTATATATGGAATACATGCCTACATTATATTGATGAATTGGAGCTAGTTCTGTGTCACCCTATATTATAACTGTTGCATGATGAATGCCATCCAACATAATTATCCATCATGGATCCATTGCCTACAAGCTCGTTTCATATTGATCTTTGCTTCGTTACTTTTCTGTTCCCGCTGTTACGATTGCTACAAAACTGCTACTATTACTTTTGCCACTATTACCATTACTTCCATACTACTTTGCTAATAAATATTTTGCTGCAGATATTAAGTCTTTCAGGTGTGGTTGAATTGACAATTAAGTGCTAATACTCAAGAATAGTCCTTGGCTCCCCTTGTGTCTAATCAATAAACTTGGGTTGAATACTCTACCCTCGAAAACTGTTGCGATCCCCTATACTTGTGGGTTATCAGCCATGAGGCATGGTTCGCAAGTATCAAAAGATTCATAATCAAGTGATTCCAAAAGTCCATCGGCATGGAGTTTCTTCATGCGCTTTACACCAATATGACCTAAATGGCAGTGCCACAAATATGTTGCACTATCATTATCAACTTTTCATCTTTTGGCATCAATATTATGAATATGTGTATCACTACAATTGAGATTCAATAAACCATTCACATTGGGTGTATGACCATAGAAGGTTTTATTCATCTGAACAGAACAACAATTATTCTCTGACTTAAATTGTAACGCCCCGAGACCATTGCGCCAGGTGTCTTCCAGTTATTCGCTGTTGTTGCCCTGTCATTTGTTTGCGTGTCATGCATTTCATATCATGTCATCATGTGCATCGCATTTGCATACATGTTCGTCTCATGCATCTGAGCTTTTTCCCCGTTGTCCGTTTTGCTTTCCAACACTCCTATGTCCTTCGGCACCCTCCTTTTGCCCCTTTTTGTGTGCGGGTGTTAAACATTCTCGGATTGGTCCAATATTTGCCAAGCGGCCTTGGTACACATCGGCAGACCGAATGTCAAGTTTCGTGCCATTTGGAGTCCGTTTGATACTCCAACGGTTAGCCGGGGAACCGTAAAGGCCTCGTGTATGTTGCAGCCCAACACCCCTCCAAAGTGGCCCAAAACCCCCTCCATCCTCTCAGCCGTTCGATCACGATCGCGTGGCCGAAAACCGCACCTCATTTGGACTCTTCTAGCTCCCTCTACCTATATATATGTGCCCCTCTCCGAAATTTGTGGATGAACCCTAGAATTTTTCCCTCTCCGCCGCCGGACACATCTCCCTCCTCCATCGGACATGTCCGCCGCCTCCCGCACCCACCTAGAAGCCGCCATGTGTCCCGCCGGAGACCTCCAGCCGCCACAGCTCGTGGAGCCAGTCGCGGGCCCGCGCAGGCCCTGATCCCGCTGCCGCCTGGCCCGTTCGCCGCCTCCTCGCGCGTCCGCACACCTCGCCGGACCCGTCCATCGCCGGAGTGCTTGGGTCATCGGAGCCTCGTCGGAACCCTGTCACCTCGGACCTCGGGTCCCTCGCGCCGCGCCTCGCCGTTCCCTGCCGCCGAACCTGCACCGCCATCCACCGCCGCTGTCCAAGCTCGCCCGGCCACTCCCGAGCATCGTCGCTCCGCCGCGGAGCCCATTCCCCGCCGCCTGCAGCCATGGCACCACCGCCTCGCCTCCCGAACGCCGTCACGTGCCACCTTGCCCTGCAGCCCGTGCCATTCTCACCGCCCAAGCCGGCAACTACCTCACCGCGCCACCCTCGTCGAGATCCGGCCGGATTCGGCCAGATCCAGCCCGGATCCGTCAACTCCGGCCATCTCCGACCTCGCCGGACATCCTCGAGCTCGCCGGAGAACCGCGCCTCACCGGAGACGAAGCGGGACCAGATCCACCACGCCCCCGAACCAGACGCCCGCGCCCGTCCCGGGACCTCCTCGTCCAGTTTTTGCGGGGTATAATATCCACTAAGTCCTAGATCTGTGTTATTTTTATGCCTCCTTCATCATGCCATAACTTTGTGCTTGCTGCTCCATTTTGCGTGCATGAGATATCGAAATGTTCATCACGAGCTGCTCTAAATTTCATTCCATTGTGCCATGCTTGTTTGAGTCCATCTTGATGCCCTAATACTGTTGCAAGAGTGCTTCATAATGTTATGTGTTGTTTCTTATTAGATTATGAGCATTTGTCATTTTTGCCATGATTATTGTGTGCTGCATATGGCTATGAGCCCTACATGTGTTTTGTTATATGCCATGCCATCTTTATAGGGGTGTATGCCATGTATATTTTTGATCAATGTGGTGACTAGCACAAGCATGCAAAGTAGCTCTCGTGATGTTGCTGATTTCAAGGACTTAGAATTCTTCTAAGTCATTTCCCTGGTGTTATTTTTATGCCATGTATTCATGTTGCTACAGAGTGATCCATGCCTCTTTTGAGCATGTTCAGTAAGGATGATTTTGATATATTGTTATGCTCTATCCATCCATGCCCTTGTTTGCATTTATGGAGTAACCTAGCATGACTCAATCTTGCTCTACTTGTGTTATAAAATGTTCTTGGCAGATTGTTTACGTGTTAATCAATTTTGCCAAGGTTGTTGTAGTTGATCCATGCATGCTATGAGTTTGTTATTGCCTTGGATAGCCTCTTGATCATGTCTTCTTGCTGTGAGTATGCTTAGTTTGTCGTGCAATGACTTGTGTTGAGTGCATCAAGCTTGCAAACATGCCTTCATAATTCTCTTTATGCCATGTCCATTTCTCTGCTAAGTCTGAATCTATTAACGAAACTTGCTATGTTTACATGGGTGCCATCTTATCTTATGATCCTTTTTGGCTTATGGTCAGTAAGGGACTTTTGTTATATGCTTTGAGTAGATTCATGCCATGCCTTACTTTTCTATGATCTGATCCTGTAGCATGTTGTTACCTTGCTCTAAACATTGCTTCCTGATGTTAATTTCCGACATGTTAGTATTTTCACTAAGTCTGTGATATTGATATCTTTTGCCCTTTTGCCATGCTTATTTGAACCTGCTCTTTTCTGATTTAGCGGTAGCTCAGTGTTCATATTTTGTCAAGCATCCTGAGTGCATCACTACCATGTGCTTTGTTGCTATGTTAGAGTGCAGTAGCTTAGTTTCTGGTTGCATTGTAGAGGACATCATGGTGTTAATCGCACGATTGTGCCATTCTTGTTTTGCTTGCCATTTGCAAACCGTGCATCCGATTCCGGTGATCTTTATATCGATTTCGACCTAAATCAATTCATATTTCCAGCGGCGCACTTGGTTTGCCAAGTTGATGCCTTGATCAATCTTTTCCTTCCGGAGCATGCATATGCATTGCATATGACATCCCGCGTATCATGGCATGATTTGCATCATGTTGCTTGCGCATTGCACCGTGGTTGATTGTGGTTTCCTTTGCTTGTGTTCTTGCTTTGGGTAGAGCCGGGAGACGAGTCCATGTTAGAGGAACCCATTGTGTACGCTTACGAGGATCAAGCTTTCATCTTCTTGGAGAACTTTGCAGGCAAGATGACCATACCCTCGAAATCACTTCTATCTTTGCTTGCTAGTTGGTCGCTCTATTTCTATGCCTATGCCACGATACCTACCACTTGCTATATCATGCCTCCCATATTGCCATGTCAAACCTCTAACCCACCTTGTCCTAGCAAACCGTTGTTTGGCTATGTTACCGCTTTGCTCAACCCCTCTTATAGCGTTGCTAGTTGCACGTGAAGTTTGGATTTTGTTCCTTGTTGGAACATGGATATTTGTTGGGATATCACAATATCTCTTACTTAATTAATGCATCTATATACTTGGTAAAGGGTGGAAGGCTCAGCCTTATGCCTGGTGTTTTGTTCCACTCTTGCCGCCCTAGTTTCCGTCATACCAATGTTATGTTCCTTGCTTTTGCGTTCCTTACGCGGTTGGGTTATAATGGGGACCCCTTGACATTTCACCTTGAATAAAACTCCTCCAGCAAGGCCCAACCTTGGTTTTACATTTGCCTAACAACATATTACCCTTCCCTTAGGTCGGCCAACCCAAGGGTCGTCTTTATTTTAACCCCCCGGGCCAGTGCTCGTCTAAGTGTTGGTCCAAACTAGAGCCCCTTGCTGCGGAACCTCGGGGAAACTTGAGGGCTGGTTTTAGTTGTACAGATTGCTCATCCCGTGTTGCCCTGAAAACGAGATATGTGCAGCTCCTATCAGAATGTCGGCGCAACGACCGGCTTTGCTGGTATAGTTTTTACTATTGTCGAAATGTCTTGTAACCGGGATTCCGAGTCTGATCGGGTCTTCCTGGGAGACGGAATATCCTTCATTGACTGTGAGAGCTTGTGATGGGCTAAGTTGGGACACCCCTGCAGGGTTTTGAACTTTCAAAAGTCGTGCCCGCGGTTATGGGCAGATGGGAATTTGTTAATGTCCGGTTGTAGAGAACTTGACACTTCACTTAATTAAAATGCATCAACCGCGTGTGTAGCTGTGATGGTCTCTTTCCGGCGGAGTCCGGGAAGTGAACACGGTATTGGAGTTATGCTTGAACGTAAGTAGTTTCAGGATCACTTCTTGATCACTTCTAGTTCACGACCGTGCTTTGCTTCTCTTCTCGCTCTCATTTGCGTAAGATAGCCACCATATATGCTAGTGCTTGCTGCAGCTTGACCTCACCACCCTTTCCTTCCCATAAGCTTAAATAGTCTTGATCGCGAGGGTGTGAGATTGCTGAGTCCCCGTGACTCACAGATTACTTCCAAAACCACTTGAAGGTGCCGATGATACTGTGCAGGTGACGTAACCGAGCTCAAGGAGAAGCTCGATGAAGATCGTGTGCGGTGTGTTGTTTTTGTTTCCAGTTGATCAGTAGTGGAGCCCAGTTGGGGCGATCGGGGATCTTTTGCATTAGGGGTTGTCTTTCTTTATTTGGTTCCGTAGTCGGACCTTGATTGTATTCTGGATGATGTAATGCTATATTCATGTATTGTGTGAAGTGGCGATTGTAATCCAACTCTTTATCTCTTTCTTATTCAGTACATGGGATGTGTAAAGATTACCCCTCTTGCGACCTGCCTACAATGCGGTTATGCCTCTAAGTCGTGCTCCGACACATGGGAGATATAGCCGCATCGTGGGTGTTACAAGTTGGTAATCAGAGCCATCCCCGACTTAGGAGCCCCCTGCTTGATAGAATCGCTGGCGTTGTTGAGTCTAGAAAAAATGTTTTGAGTCTTATAGGATTATATATATCGGAGAGTAGGATTCTTTTTACTCCTCAGTCCCTTCGTCTCTCTGGTGAGGTCTCCTGACGTAGAGTTTTGGCTCTTCTCTTCTCAAATTTCACGAATTTTTTTTAGGATCACGCGGGTATCTTGGAATCGTTCCGATGGTTTTGTGACGAGAACATTGTTCTTGGTGCCTCCTGACATTTAGGGGTTGTGGCAGTGTCCCCGGGAGTCGAGCTCCGAGGTGTTGTCGTCACAATTTTATCGTTGCAGTTCCGGAATACCTGAGTTTCTCCGACATCGAAAATCTCTTTTATGCAGTTGTTGGTGAGATAACCTCGATGCCACCCAGTACTGGGGCGGGAGTTCGGGAGTATTGCCATAACTCATATAACGGATGCTTTTCAAAGGTTGAGGTAAATGATTTCCGAAGGTTTCTTGGTTTTATGTTGAAGGATGGATATAGCTGGATGTAGGATTTTCTAGTTTTGGGTGAGATATTATGCTTCCCCTATATCCCCAACACCTGATTGCATAACCAGAAAGTTTTGAGAGTTTATAAGTGGGAATTCAAGTAGCTCTTAGGATATCTTTCCGATAGATGCATGATATGAGATTGGGGTTCGACGTCTGGTCGTCCGCCTATCCACGTTTGGTTTTAAGGTGGTCTCGTTGTGTCTTAAAGAGTCCTTTGCTATGCTGACTCGGGGATGCTTCGTATGTCATGTGCACTGCCTTGTACATGATGGTGCTGTACGATCGAGCCCGTGTGAGCCCCACCACGAAAACTCCAGACGAAATCTCTATCATATGTTTGTTCCGTCTTATTTTGCAAGCCAATCTTTTGTTTTGTTTTGAGTTGTGGTATTCGAGTTGCTTCGATGTCAAGTGTTGATTCCATACCTTCCCCAAATGGTGTTCTCATACTCCTATGTAAATACCAATCCTTCATGGTAATTGAGATTGTAATGTCAATCCTATTCAACCGGTGTGATTCTCTTCAAGATGATCCTATCATTTCAACATTCGCAAGATAAACTCAAGTCTTCTCCATGTTGTTTGTTTCATCCGTCTCCAAGTTGCCTTTGTTTTTCCCGCCCACCCACCCTTTTTCATTCAAGGATTCAGATTTCTTAATCATGTATCCTTTTTTATTGATGGGAAGCCTCTCCATTCTTTTCCGTCAATATTCTTATCCGGTGATTCTCAGGAAGATGCTAACGGAGCCTCAAGTTCATCACTATTCGTTCTTTTTATTCGGTGGATTCAAGTCAAGCTTTGTTGAGAATATCCTTTCCTCATTTTAAATGTTTTCTCATGCCGGTGGACCTCTTAATCATCCACTTCTCGCTATTCAATTGTTCCGGAGTGCTCAAGATATCTCGAAGATTCATGTTTCCACTCCACATTCGATCAACCTATTCCGAGGTTGTTATCTCATTCAAGCCATTTAATTCAACCGGTGCAATCTCTCTTTTTTTAAATTGTTTAACGGTGTTTTCTTTTGAGTGGGCCCTAACCCACAGGTCTTTCCCAGGATCTTACCAGACTCTTCTAATTTTCCCGGAGCTTCTCAAATTCTTTTCCAAGTTTGACATAAGAATGAGTAATCATCAGTCAAATGCCTTCTCCAAGATCTGTCACATTATTTTCATCATTAGTTCAACCTTTCTAATTTTCATTCCAGAGTGTCTCAACAAATCATGATGGTGTTTCTCATCGTCAGTCTCACGTTTGTGAAGACCGAAGAAGAGTTCCTCTTAAATCTTGCTCCATTCTCTTCAAGATTCATGGTTCTAGCGTGCTGCCATCCTCTCATAATTGTTTTTGATTGTGAGAATTCTTTTCACCTTTCCGGAGCAATTCATGAGTCTTTTCAGTTGATTGTCCGAAGACCATCATTTTGGGTTTATTCATTCTCAGCTTTCAGCTATCGTTCTCCAAATATTACCGGTGCATCGATCAAATATCCTCTAATTAGTTCATGATCTCTTTGTTCTCTTGCATCTAAATTCCCTCAAGTATATTCATTCGTTTCCCCAATTCTTCCTAGTGTTTCGCTATCTTTTCCTTGATCGTTTCATAATTCTTATGGTGGTTTCTTCCAAGATTCTTCTTCCTTCGTTTATCATATCAATGCATTCGTGCTTTCCAAATTCTACTAGTGGTTCGTTCAAGAATTCTCATACTTGGCTATCATATCAATTTATTCGTTGTTTCAATTCTTACGGTGGTTCGTTGAAGATTTTCCCAAGTTTTGCGCTATATCTATCTTAATCGTTTCTACGAGAATAAGTTGTATGCAATCCATTGCTTGTCATCAATTTAATTGGTGAAGGATAAGCATAATGTAATTCTTATTCTTGTTTCATCGAGTGAATTCAATTTTTGCTTTCCGGAGTGGTTCATCATATCACATTCTCGGTTCGGGATGCTTTATCTTTCCTTCCGGAGTTCCAAGTTTCCACTTTATCTCGTCGCAAAGCTTCATCCAATCATTGCAACGATTCACCTTGTGTTTTCAACTTCTCTTTCCTTTCGTTTAATCATTCTTTTATTACCAGAGTTTTTCATGGAGGCTCTACATGATGGTTCATCAAGGATTTAATTCCTTATTGAAGTGTTCATCAAGATTCTTTTCATAGGAGCTCAAGTATTCTTCATCTTGCATTCCGAAATTTAGTTCTTCCTATTTTATCTTTTGAGGTGGTGTTATGTCATTCTTGATAATTTCCCTTCATGTTTCATGATTCAAAAGTTGTCAGGAATGAGATATTTAAACATATCAATCTCTTCATTGGAATTATCTGTTGGGGATCGTAGCAGAAATTCAAAATTTTCTACGCATCACCAAGATCAATCTATGGAGTAATCTAGCAATGAAGGGAAGGAGAGTGCATCTACATACCCTTGTTGATCGCTAAGCGGAAGCGTTCAAGTGAACGGGGTTGATGGAGTCGTACTCGTCGTGATCCAAATCACCGATGATCCTAGTGCCGAACGGACGACACCTCCGTGTTCAACACACGTACAGCCCGGTGACGTCTCCTATGCCTTGATCCAGCAAGGGGAGAAGGAGAGGTTGGGGAAGACTCCATCTAGCAGCAGCACTCCGGCATGGTGGTGGTGGAGGAGCATGGTACTCCAGCAGGGCTTCGCCAAGCACCACAAGAGACGAGGAGGGAGAGGGGTAGGGCTGCGCCAAGAAGGAGATGTTCTCGTGTTTCTGGCAGCCCAAAACCCCACTATATATAGGGGAAAGGGAGGGGCTGTGCCCCCACCTAGGTTTCCACCCCTAGGGGTGGCGGCCAGCCCTAGATCCCATCTAGGGGGCGGCCAAGGGGGAGAGAGGGGGGGCGCACCACTAGGTGGGCCTTAGGCCCATCTGAGCCTAGGGTTTCCCCTTTTCCCTTCTCTCTTCGCCTTGGGCCCTGGTGGGGGGGGCGCACCAGCCCACCTGGGGCTGGTCCCCTCCCACACTTGGCCCATGCAGCCCTCCGGGGCTGGTGGCCCCACTTGGTGGACCACCGGGACCCTCCCGGTGGTCCCGGTACATTACCGATAAAACCCGAAACTTTTCCGGCGACCAAAACAGGACTTCCCATATATAAATCTTTACCTCCGGACCATTCCGGAACTCCTCGTGACGTCCGGGATCTCATCCGGGACTCCGAACAACATTCGGTAACCACGTATATCTATTCCCTATAACCCTAGCGTCATCGAACCTTAAGTGTGTAGACCCTACGGGTTCGGGAACCATGCAGACATGACCGAGACAACTCTCCGGTCAATAACCAACAGCGGGATCTGGATACCCATGTTGGCTCCCACATGTTCCACGATGATCTCATCGGATGAACCACGATGTCAAGGATTCAATCAATCCCGTATACAATTCCCTTTGTCTAGCGGTACGATACTTGCCCGAGATTCGATCGTCGGTATCCCGATACCTTGTTCAATCTCGTTACCGGCAAGTCTCTTTACTCGTTCCGTAACACATCATCCCGTGATCAACTCCTTGGTCACATTGTGCACATTATGATGATGTCCTACCGAGTGGGCCCAGAGATACCTCTCCGTTACACGGAGTGACAAATCCCAGTCTCGATTCGTGCCAACCCAACAGACACTTTCGGAGATACCTGTAGTGTACCTTTATAGCCACCCAGTTACGTTGTGACGTTTGGCACACCCAAAGCACTCCTACGGTATCCGGGAGTTGCACAATCTCATGGTCTAAGGAAATGACACTTGACATTAGAAAAGCTTTAGCATACGAACTACACGATCTTTGTGCTAGGCTTAGGATTGGGTCTTGTCCATCACATCATTCTCCTAATGATGTGATCCCGTTATCAACGACATCCAATGTCCATGGTCAGGAAACCGTAACCATCTATTGATCAACGAGCTAGTCAACTAGAGGCTTACTAGGGACATGTTGTTGTCTATGTATCCACACATGTATCTGAGTTTCCTATCAATACAATTCTAGCATGGATAATAAACGATTATCATGAACAAGGAAATATAATAATAACCAATTTATTATTGCCTCTAGGGCATATTTCCAACAGTCTCCCACTTGCACTAGAGTCAATAATCTAGTTCACATCGCCATGTGATTAACACTCACAGGTCACATCGCCATGTGACCAACATCCAAGAGTCTACTAGACTCAATGATCTAGTTCACATCACTATGTGATAAACACTCAAAGAGTTCTGGGTTTGATCATGTTATGCTTGTGAGAGAGGTTGTAGTCAACGGGTCTTGCCATATTCAGATCCCTATGTATTTCACAAAACTTTATATCGTAGATGCTGCTACCACGTTCCACTTGGAGCTATTCCAAATTGTTGCTCCATTATACGTATTCGGTATCTCTACTCAGAGCTATCCGGATAGGTGTTAAGCTTGCATCGACGCAACTCTTTACGCTGAACTCTTTATCACCTCCATAACCGAGAAACATTTCCTTATTCCTCTAAGGATAATTTTGACCGCTATCTGGTGATCTACTCCTAGATCACCTTTGTACCCTCTTGCCAGACATGTGGCAAGGCACACATCAGGTGCGGTACTCAGCATGGCATACCGTATAGAGCCTATGACAAGAGCATAGGGGACGACCTTCGTCCTTCCTCTTTCTTCTGCCGTGGTCAATCTTTGAGTCTTACTCAACTTCACACCATACAACTCAGGTAAGAACCCCTTCTTTGACTGATCTATTTTGAACTCCTTCAAAAACATGTCAAGGTGTGCGTTCTTTGAAAGTATCATCAGGCGTCTTGATCTATCTCTATAGATCTTGATGCCCAATATGTAAGCAGCTTTATCCAGGTCTTCCTTTGAAAATCACTCTTCAAACAACCGTTTATGCTTTCCAGAAATTCTACATTATTTCGGATCAACAATATGTCATCCACATATACTTATCAGAAATGTTGTAGTGCTCCCACTCACTTTCTTGTAAATACAAGTTTCTAGCAAACATTGTATAAACCTAAAAGCTTTGATCACTCCATCAAAGCATATATTCCGATTCCGAGATGCTTGCTCTAGTCCATAGAAGGATTGCTGGAGCCAGCATACCTTTTAGCATCCTTAGGATCGTCAAAACCTTTTATTGTATCACATACAACTTTTCTTACGAAAACTGGTAAGAAAACTTGTTTTGACATCCATCTGTAAGATTTCATAATCGAAAAATACAGCTAATGCTAACATGATTCCGACGGACTTAAGCATCGCTACGGGTGAGAAATTCTCATCGTAGTCAACTCCTTGAACTTGTGAAAAGACTCTTTCCCACAAGTCGAGCTTCATAGACGGTAACATTACCGCCCACGTCCGTCTTCTTCTTAAAGATCCATTTATCTCAATGGCTTGCCGATCATCGGGCAAGTCCACCAAAGTCCATACTTTGTTCTGATATATGGATCCTATCTCGGATTTCATGGCTTCTAACCATTTGTCGGAATACGGGCCCACCATCGCTTCTCCATAGTTCGTAGGTTCATTGTTGTCTAACAACATGATATCTAAGACAGGATTACCGTACCACTTAGGAGTAGTACATATCCTTGTCGACCTACGAGGTTCGATAGCAACTTGATCCGAAGCTTCATGATCACTATCATTAACTTCCTATTCAACAGACGTAGGTGCCACAGAAAACATCTTTCTGTGTTGCATCATTCTCTGGTTGAAATAAAGGTTCGACAACCTCATCAAGTTCTATCTTCCTCCCACTCAATTCTTTCGAGAGAAACTCCTTCTCGAGAAAGGACCCGTTCTTAGCGACAAACAATTTGCCCTCGGATCTGAGATAGAAGGTATACCCAACTGTCACCTTTGGGTATCCTATGAAGATGTGTTTGTCCGCTTTGGGTTCGAGCTTCTCCGGCTGAAGCCTTAAGCATCGCAGCCCCAAACATTAAGAAACGACAACTTTGGTTTCTTGCCAAACCAATGTTCATACGACGTCGTCTCAACGGACTTAGATGGTGTCCTATCTAAAGTGAATGCAGCTGTCTCTAACGCATAACCTCAAAATGAAAACGGTAGATTGGTAAGAGACATCATAGATCGCACCATATCTCATAGGGTTCGATTACGACGTCCGGACACACCATTACCTTGTGGTGTTCCAGGTGGCTTCAACTGTGAAACAATTCCACAATGTCTTAAGTGATTGCCAAACTCATAACTCAGAAAATCCCCTTTTGATCAGATCGTAGGAACATGATCTTATTGTTATGATGATTCTTAACTTCACTCTGAAATCGCTTGAACTTTTCAAACGTTTCAGACTTGTGCTTCATTAAGTAGATATACCTATATCTACCCAAATCGTCAGTGAAGATGAGAAAATAGCGATATCCACCGCACGCTTCAATTCTCATTGGATCACACGCATCAGCATGCATGATTTCCAACAAGTCACTTGCCCGTTTCATTGTACCTGAAAACGGGGTCTTAGTCATCCTGCCCATGAGGCATGGCTCGCATGTGTCAAGCGATTCAAAATCAAGTGACTCCAAACATCCATCGACATGGAGTTTCTTCATGCATCTTACGCCAATATGACCTAAGCGGCAGTGCCACGAGAAAGTGGTACTATCATTATTAACTCTACATCTTTTGGCGTGAACATGTGTATTACCACGACCGAGATTCAATGAACCATTCACATAGGGTGCATGACCATGAAAGGTATCATTCATGTAAACAGAATAACCATTATTCTCTAACTTAAATGAATGACCGTATTGCAATGAACATGATCTAATCATATTCATGCTCAACGTAGACACCTGATAACATTTATCTAGGTTCAATACTAATCCCGAAGGCAGATGGAGCGTGCGATGGTGATCTCATCAACTTTGGAAACACTTCCAACACACATCGTCACCTCGCCCTTAGCCAGTCTCCGTTTAGTCCGTAGCTTTTGCTTCAAGTCACCAATAATAGTAACTGAACCGGTATCCAATACCCAGGTGCTACCAGGAGTACTAGTGAGGTACACATTAATAACACGTATATACTTTGTTGAAGTTGCCAGCCTTCTTATCTACCATGCATTTGGGGTAATTCCGCTACCAGTGACCGTTCCCCTTACAATAGAAGCACTTAGTCTCGGGTTTGGGTTCAACCTTGGGTTCCTTCACTGGAGCGGCAACTGGTTTGCCATCCATGAAGTTTCCCTTCTAGCCCTTGCCCTTCTTGAAACCAGTGGTCTTGTTAAACCATCAACACTTGATGCTCCTTCTTGATTTCTACCTTTTGCGGTCTTAAGCACCGCGAACAGCTCCGGGATCAACTCCATCCCTTGCATGTCATAGTTCATCACGAAGATCTAGTAGCTTAGTGATAGTGGCTAGAGAACTCTATCAATCACTATCTTATCTGGAAGTTTAACTCCCACTTGATTTAAGTGATTGTAGCACCCAGACATTCTGAGCACATGCTCACTAGCTGAGCTATTCTCCTCCATCTTGTTGGCAAAAGAACTTGTCAGAGGTCTCACACCTCTCAACACGGGCATGAGCCTGAAATCCCAATTTCAGCTCTTGGAACATCTCATATGTTCTATGGCGTTCAAAACGTCATTGGAATCCCGATTCTAAGCCGTAAAGTATGGTGCACTAAACTATCAAGTAGTCATCAGGATGTGTCTGTCAGGTGTTCACAACATCCACAGACGACGTTGTAGGGGTTTGCACATCGAGCGGTGCATCAAAGACGTAAGCCTTCTGTGTAGCAGTGAGGACACTCCTCGGACTACGGACCTAGTCCGCATCAGTGCTTACAATATCTTTCAACTTGGTCTTTCTCTAGGAACGTATTGAAACAGGGAGCTACAACGTGAGCTATTTATCTACAACATATTTGCAAAGACAATTTAGACTATGTTCATGATAATTGAGTTCATTTAATGAACTCCCACTCAGATAGACATCCCTCTAGTCATCTAAGTGAAACATGATCCGAGTCAACTAGGCCGTGTCCGATCATCACGTGAGACGGACTAGTCAACATCGGTGAACATCTTCATGTTGATCGTATCTTCTATACGACTCATGCTCGACCTTTCGGTCTTCCGTGTTCCGAGGCCATGTCTGTACATGCTAGGCTCGTCAAGTCAACCTAAGTGTTTTTGCTGTGTAAATCTGGCTTACACCCGTTGTATTCGAACGTTAGAATCTATCACACCCGATCATCACGTGGTGCTTCGAAACAACGAACCTTCGCAACGGTGCACAGTTAGGGGGAACACCTTTCTTGAAATTTTAGTGAGGGATCATCTTATTTAAGCTACCGTCGTTCTAAGCAAATAAGATGTAAAACATGATAAACATCACATGCAATCAAATAGTGACATGATATGGCCAATATCATTTTGCTCCTCTCGATCTCCATCTTCGGGGCTCCATGATCATCGTTGTCACCGGCATGACACCATGATCTCCATCATCATGATCTCCATCATCGTGTCTTCTTGAAGTTGTCTCGTCATCTATTACTTCTACTACTATGGCTAACGCTTTAGCAATAAAGTAAAGTAATTACATGACGTTTATGTTGACACGCAGGTCATAAATAAATTAAGACAACTCCTATGGCTCCTGCCGGTTGTCATACTCATCGACATGCAAGTCGTGATTCCTATTACAAGAACATGATCAATCTCATACATCACATATATCATTCATCACATCCTTTTGGCCATATCACATCACAAGGCATATGCTGCAAAAACAAGTTAGACGTCCTCTAATTGTTGTTGCAAGTTTTTACGTGGCTGCTATAGGTTTCTAGCAAGAACGTTTCTTACCTACGCGAAAACCACAACGTGATATGCCAATTTCTATTTACCCTTCATAAGGACCCTTTTCATCGAATCCGATCCGACTAAAGTGGGAGAGACAGACACCCGCTAGCCACCTTATGCAACTAGTGCATGTCAGTCGGTGGAACCAGTCTCACGTAAGAGTACGTGTAAGGTCGGTCCGGGCCGCTTCATCCCACGATGCCGCCGAATCAAGATAAGACTAGTAACGGCAAGTAAATTGACAATATCGACGCCCACAACTGCTTTGTGTTCTACTCGTGCATAGAAACTACGCATAGACCTAGCTCATGATGCCACTGTTGGGGAACGTAGCAGAAATTCAAAATTTTCTACGCATCACCAAGATCAATCTATGGAGTAATCTAGCAACGAGGGAAGGAGAGTGCATCTACATACCCTTGTAGATCGCTAAGCGGAAGCGTTCAAGTGAACGGGGTTGATGGAGTCGTACTCGTCGTGATCCAAATCACCGATGATCCTAGTGCCGAACGGACGGCACCTCCGTGTTCAACACACGTACAGCCCGGTGACGTCTCCTACGCCTTGATCCAGCAAGGGGAGAAGGAGAGGTTGGGGAAGACTCCATCCAGCAGCAGCACGACGGCGTGGTGGTGGTGGAGGAGCGTGGTACTCCAGCAGGGCTTCGCCAAGCACCGCAAGAGACGAGGAGGGAGAGGGGTAGGGCTGCGCCAAGAAGGAGATGTTCTCGTGTTTCTGGCAGCCCAAAACCCCACTATATATAGGGGAAAGGGAGGGGCTGCGCCCCCACCTAGGTTTCCACCCCTAGGGGTGGCGGCCAGCCCTAGATCCCATCTAGGGGGCGGCCAAGGGGGGAGAGAGGGGGGCGCACCACTAGGTGGGCCTTAGGCCCATCTGAGCCTAGGGTTTCCCCCTTTTCCCTTCTCTCTTCGCCTTGGGCCCTGGTGGGGGGGCGCACCAGCCCACCTGGGGCTGGTCCCCTCCCACACTTGGCCCATGCAGCCCTCCGGGGCTGGTGGCCCCACTTGGTGGACCACCGGGACCCTCCCGGTGGTCCCGGTACATTACCGATAAAACCCGAAACTTTTCCGGCGACCAAAACAGGACTTCCCATATATAAATCTTTACCTCCGGACCATTCCGGAACTCCTCGTGACGTCCGGGATCTCATCCGGGACTCCGAACAACATTCGGTAACCACGTATATCTATTCCCTATAACCCTAGCGTCATCGAACCTTAAGTGTGTAGACCCTACGGGTTCGGGAACCATGCAGACATGACCGAGACAACTCTCCGGTCAATAACCAACAGCGGGATCTGGATACCCATGTTGGCTCCCACATGTTCCACGATGATCTCATCGGATGAACCACGATGTCAAGGATTCAATCAATCCCGTATACAATTCCCTTTGTCTAGCGGTACGATACTTGCCCGAGATTCGATCGTCGGTATCCCGATACCTTGTTCAATCTCGTTACCGGCAAGTCTCTTTACTCGTTCCGTAACACATCATCTCATGATCAACTCCTTGGTCACATTGTGCACATTATGATGATGTCCTACCGAGTGGGCCCAGAGATACCTCTCCGTTACACGGAGTGACAAATCCCAGTCTCGATTCGTGCCAACCCAACAGACACTTTCGGAGATACCTGTAGTGTACCTTTATAGCCACCCAGTTATGTTGTGACGGTTGGCACACCCAAAGCACTCCTACGGTATCCGGGAGTTGCACAATCTCATGGTCTATGGAAATTACACTTGACATTAGAAAAGCTTTAGCATATGAACTACGCGATCTTTGTGCTAGGCTTAGGATTGGGTCTTGTCCATCACATCATTCTCCTAATGATGTGATCCCGTTATCAACGACATCGAATGTCCATGGTCAGGAAACCGTAACCATCTATTGATCAACGAGCTAGTCAACTAGAGGCTTACTAGGGACATGTTGTTGCCTATGTATCCACACATGTATCTGAGTTTCCTATCAATACAATTCTAGCATGGATAATAAAAGATTATCATGAACAAGGAAATATAATAATAACCAATTTATTATTGACTCTAGGGCATATTTCCAACATTATCTTGGGTTATACTTCACCTATAACTTTCCCTAAGGATTGTTGCTAATTATGGTGCTTATAAATGATCCAAGTTCTTCACTTATCCTCCCGGTGAAATAAGCTTCTCGTCTTCTTGTTGATATCAATCCAATCTTTTGTTTTTGTTAGTGGCAGAATTTCACCTCAAGATTTCGATGTGTTTTCCATAAGTCCACAACAAGCTTACACTTTTCGTTTGTGTTTTTTCCAACAACTCCGTCCGACCCTTCTCCTAAAGATGCTTTCAAGCTCATTTGAGCTAGAAGATGTTGTTTTCTCCTCCTTTCATTCCATTCCATTCTCTCATTTCTTCCGGAGGCATTATGATGTTGCTCTCTTCAACCCATCTTCTTGTTTTGTCAAGATCGTATTCTTTCCTTTGCTTATCCATTTAACCGGAGTGTTTTCAACTTTGTTCATCTTCGTTGTATTCTTTCTTTCAATTTGTTCAACCTCTCAAGGTTCATTGGTTTCACTCATTTGTGAGAGAAGCAACTTAGTTTTACCTCTTCTCTTTCTCTTCCGTTTCCCTCCGGTGCCATCCTAGATCTCGGGACGAGATCCTATCGTAGTGGTGGAGTGTTGTAATGCCCCGAGACCGTTGCGCAGGTGTCTTCCAGTTATTCGCTGTTGTTGCCTTGTCATTTATTTGAGTGTCATGCATTTCATATCATGTCATCATGTGCATCGCATTTGCATACATGTTTGTCTCATGCATCCGAGCTTTTTCCCCGTTGTCCGTTTTGCTTTCCGACACTCCCATGTCCTCCGGCGCCCTCCTTTTTCCCCTTTTCGTGTGCAGGTGTTAAACGTTCTCCGATTGGACTGAGATTTTCCAAGCAGCCTTCGTACACCACCGGCAGACCGCCTGTCAAGTTTCGTGCCATTTGGAGTCCGTTTGATACTCCAACGGTTAACCGGGGAACCGTAAAGGCCTCATGTGTGTTGCCGCCCAACACCCCTCCAAAGTGGCCCAAAACCAATCCAAACCCCCTCCATCCTCTCGGTCGTTCGATCACGATCGCGTGGCCGAAAACCGCACCTCATTTCGACTCACCTAGCTCCCTCTACCTATATATATGTGCCCCTCTCCGAAATTCGCGGATGAACCCTAGCATTTTTCCCTCTTCGCCGCCGGACAGATCTCCCTCCTCCATTGGACATGTGTGCCGCCTCACGCGCCCACTTAGAAGCCGCCACGTGTCCCACCGGAGACCTCCAGCCGCCGCGGCCCGCGGAGCCTGTCATGGGCCCGCACGGGCCCAGATCCCGCCGCCGCCTGGCCCGTTCGCCGCCTCCTCGCGCGTCCGCGCGCCTCGTGAGACCCGGCCATCGCCGGAGTGCTCTGTTCACCGGAGCCTCGTCGGAACCCCGCCGCCTCGGACTCGGGTCCCTCGTACTGTGCCTCGCCATTCCCTGCCGCCGAACCTGCACTGCCATCCATCGCCGTCGTCCAAGCTCGCCCGGCCACTCCCAAGTGCCGCTGCTCCGCCGCGGATCCCATTCCCCGCCGCCCACAGCCATGGCGCCGCCGACTCGCCTCTCGAGCACTGCCACGGGACACCTAGCCCCACAGCCCGCGCCAATCTCACCGCCCAAGCCGGCAACTACCTCACCGCGCCGTCCTCGTCGAGATCCGGCCGGATCCGGCCAGATCCGTCCCGGATCCGTCAACTCTGGCCATCCCCGACCTCGCCGGACTTCCTCGAGCTCGCCGGAGAACCGCGCCTCACCGGAGACGAAGCGGGACCAGATCCACCACGCCACCGAACCAGACGCCCGTGCCCGTCCCGGGACCTCCTCGTCCAGTTTTTGCGGGGTATAATATCCACTAAGTCCCATATCTGTGTTATTTTTATGCCTCCTTCATCATGCCATAACTTTGTGCTTGCTGCTCCGTTTTGCGTGCATGAGATATCAAAATGTTCATCATGAGCTGCTCTACATTTCATTCCATTGTGCCATGCTTGTTTGAGTCCATCTTGATGCCCTAATGACTGTTGCAAGAGTGCTTCATAATGTTTTGTGCTGTTTCTTATCAGATTATGAGCATTTGTCATTTTTGCCATGATTATTGTGTGCTGCATATGGCTATGAGCTCTACTTGTGTTTTGTTATATGCCATGCCATCTTTACAGGGGTGTATGCCATGTATTTTTGTGATCAATGTGGTGACTAGCACAAGCATGCAAATTAGCTCTCGTGATGTTGCTGATTTCAGGGACTTAGAATTCTTCTAAGTCATTTACCTGATGTTATTTTTATGCCATGTATGCATGTTGCTACAGAGTGATCCATGCCTCTTTTGAGCATGTTCAGTAAGCATGATTTTGAGATATTATTATGCTCTATCCATCCATGCCCATGTTTGCATTTATGGAGTAACCTAGCATGACTCAATCTTGCTCTACTTTTGCTATAAAATGTTCCTGGCAGATTGTTTACGTGTTAATCAATTTTGCCAAGGTTGTTGTAGTTGATCCATGCATGCTATGAGTTTGTTCTTGCCATGGATAGCCTCTTGATCATGTCTTCTTGCTGGAAGTATACTTAGTTTGCCATGCAATGAATTGTGTTCAATGCATCGAGCTCGCAAACATGCCTTCATAATTCTGTTTATGCCATGTCCAGTTTTCTGCCAAGTCTGAATCTGTTAACGAAACTTGCTATGTTCACATGGGTGCCATCTTATCTTATGATTCTTTTTCGCTTATGGTCAGTAAGGGACATTTGTTATATGCTTTGAGTAGATTCATGACTTGCCTTGCTTTGCTATGATCTGATCCTGCAGCATGTTGTTACCTTGCTCTTAACATTGCTTCCTGATGTTAATTCCTGACATGTTAGTATTTTCACAAAGTATGTGATGCTGATATCTTTTGCCCTTTTGCCATGCTTGTTTGAACCTGCTCTTTTCTGATTTAGCCGTAGCTCAGTGTTCATCTTTTGTCAAGCATCTTGAGTGCATCACTGCCATGTGCTTTGTTGCTATGTTAGAGTGCAGTAGCTTAGTTTCTGGTTGCATTCTAGAGGACGTCATGCTGTTAATCGCAGGATTGTGCCATTTTTGTTTTGCTTGCCATTTGCAAACCGTGCATCCGATTCCGGTGATCTTTATATCGATTTCGACCTAAATCAACTCATCTTTCCAGCGGCGCACTTGGTTTGCCAAGTTGATGCCTTCATCAATCTTTTCCTTCCGCAGCATGCATATGCATTGCATATCACATCCCGCATATCATGCCATGATTTGCATCATGTTGCTTGCGCATTGCACCGTGGTTGATTATGGTTTCCTTTGCTTGTGTTCTTGCTTTGGATAGAGCCGGGAGATGAGTCCGTGTTCGAGGAACCCGTTGTGTACGCTTACGAGGATCAAGCTTTCATCTTCTCGGAGAACTTTGCAGGCAAGATGACCATACCCTCGAAATCACTTCTATCTTTGCTTGCTAGTTGCTCGCTCTATTGCTATGCGTATGCCGCGATACCTACCACTTTCTATATCATGCCTCCCATATTGCCAGGTCAAACCTCTAACCCACCTTGTCCTAGCAAACCGTTGTTTGGCTATGTTACCGCTTTGCTCAGCCCCTCTTATAGTGTTGCTAGTTGCAGGTGAAGTTTGGAGTTTGTTCCTTGTTGGAACATGGATATTTGTTGGGATATCACAATATCTCTTGTTTAATTAATGCATCTATATAATTTGTAAAGGGTGGAAGGCTCGGCCTTATGCCTGGTGTTTTGTTCCACTCTTGCCACCCTAGTTTCCGCCATACCGGTGTTATGTTCCTTGATTTTGCGTTCCTTACGCGGTTGGATTATAATGGGAACCCCTTGATAGTTCGCCTTGAATAAAACTCCTCCAGCAGGGCCCAACCTTGGTTTTACATTTGCCTAACAACCTATTACCCTTCCCTTGGGTCGGCCAACCCAAGGGTCATCTTTATTTTAACCCCCCCCCCCCCCGAGTCAGTGCTTGTTTAAGTATTGGTCCGAACTAGAGCCCCTTGCAGCGCCACCTCAAGGAAACTTGAGGGCTGGTTTTAGTTGTATGGATTGCTCATTCGGTGTTGCCCTGAAAACGAGATATGTGCTGCTCCTATCAGGATGTCAGCGCATTGGGCGGCTTTGCTGGTCTAGTTTTACCATTGTCGAAATGTCTTGTAACTGGGATTCTGAGTCTGATCGGGTCTTCCTAGGAGAAGGAATATCCTTTGTTGACCGTGAGAGCTTATGATGGGCTAAGTTGGGACACCCCTGCAGGGTTTTGAACTTTCGAAAGCCATGCTTGCGGTTATGGGAAGATGGGAATTTGTTAATGTCCGGTTGTAGAGAAATTGACACTTAACTTAATTAAAATGCATCAACCGCGTGTGTAGCCGTGATGGTCTCTTTCCAGCAAAGTCCGGGAAGTGAACATGGTATTGGAGTTATGCTTGAACGTAAGTAGTTTCATGATCACTTCTTGATCACTTCTAGTTCACGACCGTGCTTTGCTTCTCTTCTCGCTCTCATTTGCGTAAGTTAGCCACCATATATGCTAGTGCTTGCTGCAGCTCCACCTCACCACCCTTTCCTTCCCATAAGCTTAAATAGTCTTGATAGCGAGGGTGTGAGATTGATGAGTCCCCGTGACTCACAGATTACTTCCAAAACCAGTTGTAGGTGCCGATGATACCATGCAGGTGACGCAACCGAGCTCAAGGAGGAGCTCGATGAAGATCGTGTGCGGTGTGTTGTTTTTGTTTCCAGTTAATCAGTAGTGGAGCCCAGTTGGGAGATCGGGGATCTTTTGCATTAGGGGTTGTCTTTCTTTATTTGGTTCTGTAGTCGGACCTTGATTGTATTCTTGATGATGTAATGCTATATTCATGTATTGTGTGAAGTGGCGATTGTAAGCCAACTCTTTATCCCTTTCTTATTCAGTACATGGGATGTGTAAAGATTACCTCTCTTGCGGCATGCCTACAATGCGGTTATGCCTCTAAGTCGTGCTCCGACGTGTGGGAGATATAGCCGCATCGTGGGTCTTACATAAATGAATAAATGTATTGCAATAAACATGATCTAATCATATTTATGCTCAACGCAAACACCAAATAACATTTATTTAGGTTCAACACTAATTCCGAAGGTAGATGGAGTGTCCGATGGTGATCGTATCAACCTAGGAATCCTTTCCAACACACATTGTCACCTCGCCCTTAACTAGTCTATGTTTATTTTGCAACTCATGTTTCGAGTTACTAATCTTAGCAACTAAACCAGTATCAAATACCCGGGGCTACTATGAATAGTAGTATGGTACACATCAATAACATGTATATCAAATATACCTTTGTTCACTTTGCCATCCTTCTTATCCGGCAAGTATTTTGGGCAATTCTGCTTCCAGTGACAATTCCCTTTGCAGTAGAAACACTCAGTTTCAGGTTTGGGTCCAGCTTTGGGCTTCTTCACGGGAGTGGCTGAAGGAAATACGCCCTAGAGGAAATAATAAAGTTATTATTTATTTCCTCATATCATGATAAATGTTTATTCTTCATGCTAGAATTGTATTAACCGGAAACATAATACATGTGTGAATACATAGACAAACATAGTGTCACTAGTATGCATCTACTTGACTAGCTCGTTGATCAAAGATGGTTGAGTTTCCTAGCCATAGACATGAGTTTTCATTTTATCAACGGGATCACATCATTAGGAGAATGATGTGATTTACATGACCCATTCTGTTAGCTTAGCACTTGATCGTTTAGTTTACTGTTATTGCTTTCTTCATGACTTATACATGTTCCTATGACTATGAGATTATGCAACTCCCGATTACTGGAAGAACACTTTGTGTGCTACCAAACGTCACAATGTAACTGGGTGATTATAAAGGTTCTCTACAGGTGTCTCCGATGGTGTTCGTTGAGTTGGCATAGATCGAGAATAGGATTTGTCACTCTGATTGTCGGAGAGGTATCTCTAGGCCCTCTCGGTAATGCACATCACTATAATCCTTGCAAGCAATGTTACTAATGATTTTGTTACGGGATGATGATTTAAGGAACGAGTAAAGAGACTTGCTAGTAATGAGATTGAACTAGGTATTGAGATACCGACGATCGAATCTTGGGCAAGTAACATACCGATGACAAAGGGAACAATGTATGTTGTTATGTGGTTTGACCGATAAAGCTCTTCATAGAATATGTAGGAACCAATATGAGCATCCAGGTTCCGCTATTGGTTATTGACCGGAGACGTGTCTTGGTCATGTCTACATAGTTCTCGAACCCGTAGGGTCCGCTTGCTTAAAGTTCTGTGACAATCGGTATTATGAGTTTTTGTGTTTTGATGTACCGAAGGTAGTTCAGAGTCCCGGATATGATCACGGACATAATGAGGAGTCTTAAAATGGTCAAGACGTAAAGATCGATATATTGGACGACTATGTTCGGACACGGAAGTGTTTCGGGAGGTTTCGGACATATACCGGAGTACCGGGGGTTACCGGAACCCCCCGGGGAGTATATTAGGCCTAATGGGCCTTAGTGCAAGAAGAGGAGGGCCGTCCAGGGCAGCCGCGCGCCCCCTCCCCCTCTAGTCCGAATTGGACAAGGAGGGGGCGGCGCCCCCCTTTCCTTCTCTTCTTCTCTCCCTTCCTCTCCTACTCCTACTCCTACTTGGAAGGGGGGAGTCCTACTCCCGGTGGGAGTAGGACTCCTCATGGGGCGCGCCATAGGAGGCCGGCCCCTCCCCCTCCTCCAATCCTTTATATACGGGGAGGGGGGCACCCATTGGAGATACAACAATTGATCATTGATCTTTTAGCTGTGTGCGGTGCCCCCCTCCACCATAATCCACCTCGGTTATATCGTAGCGGTGCTTAGGAGAAGCCCTGCGTCGGTAGCTTCGTCAACACCGTCACCACGCCGTCGTGCTGACAAAGCTCTTCCTGGAAGCTCTACTGGATCGTGAGTTCGCAGGATGTCACCGAGTTGAACGTGTGCTGAACGCGGAGGTGTCGTACGTTCGGTACTGAGGATCGGTCGGTCGTGAAGACGTACGACTACATCAACCGCGTTGTCATAGCGCTTCCGCTTACGGTCTATGAGGGTACGTAGACGACATTCTCCCCTCTCATTGCTATGCATCACCATGATCTTGCATGTGCGTAGGAATTTTTTGAAATTACTATGTTCCACAATAGTGTTCTTGTTAAACATCAACACTTGATGCTCTTTCTTGATTTCTACCTTCGCCGATTTCAGCATCACGAAGAGCTTGGGAATTGTTTTTGTCATCCCTTGCATATTATAGTTCATCACGAAGTTCTAGTAACTTGGTGATATATAGTGACCAGAGAACTCTATCAATCACTATCTTATCTGGAATATTAACTCCCACTCGATTCAAGTGATTGTAGTACCCAGACATTCTGAGTACATGCTCATCGGCTGAGCTATTATCCTTCATCTTGTAGGCAAAGTACTTGTCAGAGGTCTCATACCTCTTGACACGGGCATGAATCTAAAATATCAATTTTCAGCTTCTTGGAACATCTCATATGCTCTATGGCGTTCAAAATGTTTTTCGAAGTTCCGGTTATAAGCTGTAAAGTGTGGCGCACTAAACTATCAAGTAGTCATCATATTGAGCTTGAAACATGTTCATAACGTCCGCATCTGCTCCTACAACAGGTTTGTCACCTAGAGGTGCATCAAGGACATAATTCTTCTATGCAACAATAAGGATAATCCTCAAATCATGGACCCACTCCGCATTATTGCTACTATCATCTTTCAACTTAGTTTTCTCTAGGAACATATCAAAAATATATGGGAGCTATATCGCGAGCTATTGATCTACAACATAGATATGCAAAAACTATTAAGACTAAGTTCATGATAAATTAAGTTCAATTAATCATATTACTAAAGAACTCCCACTTAAATAGACATCCCTCAAGTCATCTAAGTGATACATGATCCAAATCAACTAACCCATGTCCGATCATCACGTGAGATGGGGTAGTCATCAATGGTGAACATCTCTATGTTGATCATATCTACTATGTGACTCATGTTTGACCTTTCAGTCTCCAGTGTTTCGAGACCATGTATGTACATGCTAGGCTCGTCAAGTTTAACCCAAGTATTCCGCATGTGTAAATCTGTCTTGCACCCGTTGTATGTGAACGTGGAGTCTATCACACCCGATCATCACGTGGTGTCTCAACACGACGAACTGTAGCAATGGTGCATACTCAAAGGAGAACACTTTTTCCTTGAAATTTAGTGAAGGGATCATCTTATAATGTTACTGTCGTTCTAAGCAAAATAAGATGCATAAAAGATAAACAAATCATGCAATCAAAATATGTGACATGCTATGCCCATCATCATCTTGTGCTTTTAATCTCCATCTCCAAAGCATCGTCATGATCTCCATCGTCACTGGCTCGACACCTTGATCTCCATCGTTGTGTCGTGGTCGTCTCGCCAAATATTGCTTCTACAACTATCGCTAACGCATATTGATAAAGTAAAGCAATTACATGGCGTTTGCATTTCATACAATAAAGAGACAACCATAAGGCTCCAGCCAGTTGTCGGATATCTTAGAAAACATGATCATCTCATACAATAACATTTATCACATCATGTCTTGACCATATCACATCACAACATACCCTGCAAAAACAAGTTAGACATCCTCTACTTTGTAGTTGCAAGTTTTACGTGGCTGCTACGAGATTCTAGCAATAGCCGTTCTTACCTACGCATAAAACCACAATGGTGTTTCGTAAAGTTTGATGTTTTAACCTTCTTCAAGGACCAGCCGCAGTCAAATTCGATTCAACTAAAGTAGGAGAAACAGACACCCGGCAGCCACATTTATGCAACTAGTTGCATGTCTGTGGGTGGAACCGGTATCATGTGCGTGGACATGTAAGGTTGGTCCAGGCCACTTCATCCCACAATACCGCCGAATCAAAATAAGACGTTGGTGGTAAGCAGTATGACTATCACCGCCCACAACTCTTTGTGTTCTACTCGTGCATATCATCTACGCATAGACCTAGCTCATGATACCACTATTGGGAATCATTCCATGGAAAACAATTTTTTTTCTACGCACACGCAATGATCTATCCATGGAGGTGCATAGCAACGAGGGAGAGAGTGTGTCTACGTACCCTCTTAGAACGTAAACGGAAGCGTTTCTAAATGCGGTTGATGTAGTCGAACTTCTTCGCGCTTCAACTGATCAAGTACCGAATGCACGGCACCTCCTTGTTCTTCACACGTTCAGCTCAGTGACGTCCCTCGCCTTCTTGATGCAGCAAGACATCGAAGTAGTAGATGAGTTCCGTCAGCACGACGGCATGGTGGTGGTGATGTGAATTGATCCTCGTAGGGCTTCGACTAAGCACTACGAAAATATGACCGAGGGAGTAAACGGTGGTGGTGGGGGGGTACCTCACACGGCTAAACATTTGTCTGGGGTGTGCTAGGTGCCCCCTCCTCATATAAATAAATAAATATATATATATATATAATTTCATTCTTAATATAACGAGCTATAGCAAGTTCATCTCCATAAACATAATTCATATTGTCACCTTGGCCACAAGCATAGCAAACATCAAGTAAATCAAAAGGGATATTTCAAAAGAATCAACGGGATCATAGCAATCATCCTTCGGTAAGCATGAAGGGAAATTAAACAATGTATGAGTTGTAGATTTACTCTCATTAGAAGATGGGCACGGGTAGCTAATCTGCTCTTCATCCTTTTGTTCTTCGCTCTCCTCATCATCTTTTCCATCCAATGAGCTCATAGTTTCATCAATTTCTTCTTCCATAGACTCCTCCAAAATATTAGTCTCCTCTTGGACAGCGGAGACATTCTCAGTAAAAACATCAATATGGTAATTGCATTTATAATTATCATAACAATATTTAAGGATAGAAAAATTTTCAGGTCTATAAACTGAATCATCAAAATCTTCAAACTTTTCAAACAAAGATTCAATTTCATAAGCACCCTTAAAAGCAAAAAATTCTTCTATTCGTTCCACATCATAGTAATCATATATACCGTTAGCATAAGAAGCCAAGGTTTCATTAGCATTAAATTTGCATGAAAAGGGAAGTTGTGGAGCGTTCAGCCTAGAGCAACAAGTATAATCATATCTCAAGCATAATTGCCTAGCATACCAATGCAACATATAAATTTGATCCCATAACATTTTCCCTTTATTAGTCAAGCGATAATCCCTAAAGTATTCATGTTGATCCAGCGTTACTCCCATTGTCAAGTTGAATGGGGCTTTCTCAGGATTATCAAAGTATAGCATAATATTTTTCACATAACGAGCATCGAGGGTTTTAGGAGGTTCCCCATCTCCATGAGTAGCAAGTACCACTAATTATTTTCGTGTTTCGTATTCCATATCCATAACTAAAGATAGAGAACAACTTAGAACATGAAATAAAAACTACTTAGTGATAAAGCAAACAAGCACACATGAGAATATTCACCCCACGCTATTGCTCCCCGGCAACGGTGCCAGAAAAAGGTCTTGATAACCCACAAGTATAGGGGATCATTTGTAGCCTTCTTTGATAAATAAGAGTGTCGAACCCAACGAGGATCTAAAGGCAGAACAAATATTCCCTCAAGTTCTGTCGACCACCGATACAACTCTATGCACACTTGACATTTGCTTTACCTAGAACAAGTACGAAACTATTTTGCAAGAATAAAAGTATGAGTACTTTGCGAGAATAAAACTATGAATAAATTGCAAGGAAATAAAAGTGGATAGCTTTTGTCAACAAGAAAGTCATTTGTCCCAAGGTAATCGGTAACAAGTACCGCTAATCATTCTTGCAATTTTATATGAGGGAAAGGCATGAGCTAACATACTTTCTCTACTTGGATCATATGCATTTATGATTGGAACTCTAGCAAGCATCTACAACTACTAAAGGTCATTAAGGTCGTGAAACCCAACCATAGCATTAAGTATCAAGTCCTCTTTACTCCCATACGCCATAACCCACTTACTCGAGTTTAAGCTTCTGTCACTCTCGCAACCCACCATAAGAGAACCATAGACAAATTGCAACACCCTACAGCAAGGACCCCCCACGTTTGTGCAAGACAGAGGGCACCATAGGACAGAACCATAAATAAAATATACAATCATACCAACCAAGATCACGATTAACCCGTCGGCCAAAACGGATCTACTCAAACATCATAGGATAACCATAGATCATTGCGAAATAATATATGGAGTTGAGCACCATGTTTAAGTAGATATTACAGCAGGGAGAAGAGGTGCTACACCACTGCATAGAGGGGGATAAATTTGGTGATGACGGTAGCAAGATTGTTGATGTAGATCGCCGTCACGATCCTTGGCCCGGCGGCACTCCGGCGCCACCGGGAGAGAGGGGGAGAGAGCCCCCCTCCTTCTTCTTCTTCCTTGGCCTCCCCCCTAGACGGGAGGAGAGTTCCCCCTCTGGTCCATGGCCTCCATGGCGGCGGAGGGGCGGGAGCCCCTCCGAGATTGGATCTCCCTCTCTATTCTCTTCTGTTTCGCATTCCCAAGATCTGGCCCTTCACCGTTTCTTGAATTCCCAGAGATCCGTAACTCCGATTGCACTGAATTTTTACACGATTTATGTCCATAAATTATCTTTCTTGCACCAAAAGAAGGGCCCCAACCGCCTTCCGAGGAGGGCATTAGACACCTTGGCGCGCCTGGCACCCCCCGGCGTGCCCTGGTGTATCTTGGGGGCTATGGGCCCCCATTTACATTGATTCCACCTCCCAAAATCACATATATTCCAAAATAATTATTTGTAAATTTTTATTTCATTTGGACTTCGTTTGATATGGTTTTTCTGTGAAACAAAAACAGGCAACAAATAGGAACTGACACTGGATCAATAGGTTAGTCCAAATAAATCATATAAAATGTTGCCAAAACTATGTGAAAGTTGTATAATATTGGCATGAACAATAAAAAATTATAGATACAACGGAGACGTATCAGCACACAAGGCATTCCTCCGGTATCCAGGATTTGCATAATCTCATAGTCGAAAGAATATGTATTTGACATTAAGAAAGCAATGGCAATAAAATTGAACGATCATTATGCTAAGCTAATGGATGGGTCTTGTCCATCACATAATTCTCCTAATGATGTGATCTCGTTATCAAATGACAACTCATGTCAATGGTTAGGAAACCTTAACCATCTTTGATCAACGAGCTAGTCAAGTAGAGGCTCACTAGGGACATGGTGTTTGTTTATGTATTCACACATGTATTTAAGTTTCCGATCAATACAATTCTAGCATGAATAATAAACCTTTATGATGAATAAGGAAATATAAAATAACAACTTTATTATTGCCTCTAGGGCATATTTCTTTCATTCCATCCACCAAGTCATCCCTTAGATCTTTTGAGCAAAGCCCAAAAAAGTGGCTTTCCAAAAAGTATCCAAAAAGCACTTTCACTATTCACGACGACATTTTTTAGCGTCCATTCGAACTGAAGATATTTATGTGGGCTTAGAACATTTCCAGTATCCACCAAAATAATTTTCAATGCATCCGGAACAATGCCGTATTAGTGATTTGCATCAGCGAAAAGCATCTGAAGTGGTTCCGGCAGCTCCAGAACATTTTCGGTTTTTATCTCGGGAAATTCCAAAAGTTTCCAGAATAATTTTGGCACCCTCTAAGAATTATCACGCATGTCCCGGAACCAATTTGACTTCATGGAATACCCAAAACATATTTTCGGTTTTACGAAACTATTTCGCTGTTCTCTCTCCGGAACTCTTCTGTTGTCTCTGAAACTTTTTCGGTGAATTTTTCTCAGACTCCGTGTCAAGTATTCAATAGATAGAAGAACCTTAAGCGTGTGACCCTATAGGTTCGGTGAAGTATAGACATGACCGCAACTCTTTCTGATCAATGATCAACATCGGAGCCATGGACACCCATATTGACCCCTATACCCACACGAATGAATATTCGAGTGAACCTCCAGTTGCCCTGTGCTATTCCTGTTGCTTCACGATATGTTACAAATACTCAAGGTGAGATTTATTGACATCCCCGTGAATCAACAACTTGTTCAGTATGCTAGTTACCTTGTTACCGGTATTGTTCTCTTTTCTCGTTTCTGTGTTCCGGCATCCCAGTTATCAAATCACAATGTATCTGGCCAGACGATGATGGATATCGTAACACCGAGAGGGACCAGAGATATCTCTCCATCGTCGGAGGAGAAAATCCCAATCTTGAGCTATCAAGTTACTTGACATACTTTTCATGAACCCGCAATCCACTGTAATAGCCACCCATTTACGGATGACGTTTAACAAATCCCAAAGTTCATGAAGCAAGTATGAAGAAACTCGATACCCTCATGGTCTAAGGAATTATGCAAACATTAGCCATCTTTGTGTTATTAACCATTAACTTGTGACGAATGTATCTCATAGCATAGCATCAATTTGGGTCGATTCAACACAAATGTTCTCCTAACATTGTGCCCTCAAAGTTGCTGGCATAGACATGCCTATGATCAGGAAAACAGAATCATCATGCAACACTTGAGCTAGTCTACAAGCCAGACTAGGAATACTTATTACCGTTTATTATTCCATAGATGCATATTAGTCTTCCTCCGAGCCTGGTGTTATTGTAGACTCAAGAACCATAGCAGTTATAGCATGTAACATAAACATAATTATGAACAGGGACATAATCAATAACATTTATTATTGCCTCTAGGGCATATCTCCTACAATGATGCCTATATTCATGATCATTGCCTTAGATATCTTCATAACTTTGCTCTTTTCTATCGATTTCTCAATAGTAATTTATTTATCATTTTTCAAGAGAGAAGCCTCTAGTGAAAACTATGTCCCCGGGTCTATCTTTTATCATATTATTTTCATATCTATAGAACCAAAAACCCAAAAATACCTTGCTGCAATTTATTTACATTTACTTTATTTTGCACTTTTATTTATCTTTTATACCTATCTCTATCAGATCTCATCCTTGCAAGTAACCGTGAAGGGATTGACAACCCATTTATCTCTTTAGGTGCAAGTATTTGTTTGTTTGTGTGCGTGCAACCACTGGTGACTTGTGTGTTTCTCCTACTGGATTGATACCTTGGTTCTCAACTGAGGGAAATACTCATTTCTAGTTTGCTGCATCACCCTTTCCTCTTCAAGGGAAAAACCAACGCAAGCTCAAGAAGTAGCAATTGCGCTTACTCAATGAAGACTAGTAGATTGCCCCCCCATACTCTACTATGGGTGAGCCTCTCTTCGACATATCTTCACATGTCCATTGTCACCACAATGGATGGCAAGCTTCAAGCATGATCTCTCTGTGATGCTCTACTTGAACTTGCACATCACAATCTCGATGATGGTCACCATTTGATGCCATGCTCCATGGGTTATATGATATCTTCCTTTTGATGCATGCCCATGGAAACAAACCTAAGCCCACAAAGAAATCTCATATAGAAGGTCAGTACACAAAAGCATAATGGACAATCCTTACCATACCATGAGATCACTTGATCCCACTCGGTACATCTTCTAGGCTTTGTGTGTTGATCAACTTGAATCCGTCTTTGTACTTAGTCTTGATCAACCTTGCATCTTTCCAACTCTCTTCATTAGGATGATGTCTTCAAGGTAAACATGAATGTTCACATAATCTTTGTCTTCAAGACATGATTGCAATTGGCTCAATTTCACATGGCCAATCTTTGGATAAACCCTTGAATAGCACCTTGCTCAATACTTAATCTCCTTCTTATAACCTTGAAACCAACAAATGGTCCTCAAGCAAAGCCTATGTACAAACCCTTCAAATATAACTTAAGGCAACCATTAGTCCATAGGGATTGTCATCAATTACCAAAACCAACCATGGGGGCACCATGCTGAAAGTGCGTTATATCGACTAGAGGGGGGTGAATAGGCGATTTTTATGAATTCTTCACTTAGGAATTTGCAGGTGAGGAAATTCCTTAGCGAAGAACTACTAGCAGCGGAGTAAGTACTCAAAAGTAAACATAACAGAGCACAACCATAGTCATCATGATGAAATGAAGACAAGCACAGAGTACAGAGAACGTAAGCACGGGATAACATAGGATGAAGATAAACAGACTGAAGAAATTGAACTGGGGAAATTGAGAAAATCTTTAGTCAAAGTCTTCAAACACATATATGAACAAGAACACAACACAGTTATGAGGAAATGAAAGAGTTGAGAAATTAGAACCAGTAATCTTGGTGAAGACAATGATTTGGTAGACCAGTTCCAACTGCTGTCTCAGTTGTACGTCTCGTTAGGGAGGCTAGGTATTTAAACCTGAGGACACACAGTCCCGGACACCCAGTCCTGAACACGCAGCTCAGGACACTCAGTCCTCACCGTATTCCCCTTGAGCTAAGGTCACACAGACCTCGCCCAATCACTCATGGTAAGTCTTCAGGTGACTTTCAAACATTCACAAACTTGGTCACTCAGCGATCCACAATTCCTCTTGGATGCTCTATACCATGACGCCTAACCGTCTGGAAGAAGCATAGTCTTCAAAGGTAACAAGCGTCGGATCCACGCAAGATCAATCTCTTCAGTGATGCTCAATCACTTGGGGTTTGTAGGTGTTTGGGTTTGGGTTTTCATCACTTGATGATTTTCGCTCAAAGTCCTCGGAGGATGGGATGCTCTCAAATGACAAGTGTCAGTTTCTCTCGAAGAAGCCAACCAGCTAGTGGTTGTAGGGGGCGGCTATTTATAGCCTATGGAGCAGCCCGACGTGATAAGACATAAATGCCCTTCAATGATAAGACCGTTAGGTGGATAGATATTTTGGGACAGTTGGCGCATAGCACAGCAACGGTCGGAATTTTGAGTGGCGAAATCCTCAGGGCTATCATGTTCCTCATTGTGTAGGTAATCCGCACTCGTGAATTCCTAACTCCTCAGTCACAACAAATTCCTCAGAGACCAGAAGAACTTCATCTCTGTCACTGAAGAATATGACTGAACTGTATGAGATTTCCAATGGCTTCACTCAAAGGGATTGGTAGGTGTAGGATTTGAGTTGAGCATCACATGGAAATTTTTCCTTAGTATTTCCTCAACCCCCTTTAACAGTATGGTCTCTCCTATGACTCAAGAAAGAGAAAATGAAACTACAAAAACAAAAGTCTTCACGCTTCATGTTCCTCGAATGAATACCTAGTCTTCAAGGTCACACCGATTTCTTCACTTTCAAAGTCTTCAGAAATCCAAAGTCTTCAGTCGAAGAACTTCATTTTTAGGGGTCGACTTTCTCTGTAAATATCAAACTCCTCATAGACTTATAGACCTGTTTACACTCACAAACGCATTAGTCCCTTAACCTATAAGTCTTCAATACACCAAAATCACTAAGGGGCACTAGATGCACTTACAATCTCCCCCTTTTGGTGATTGATGACAATATAGGTTAAGTTTTCAATGGGGACAAACATATGAAGTGTAAATACTGATATTGAGGAATTTGATTGCAAGATATAGTAGAACTCCCCTTGAATATGTGCATGGTGAGGTATTTGCTTTTGAAGCATTGCACACTTGAAGAGTAGAATCATGGAGATCTCCCCCTATATCTTGTAATTCATACACGCATTTGACATATCACAATGAAGAATTTCAAATGCATGATGAAATATGGTGACTGATGTAATTCAGCATGCGTGCATTAGCATATATGAGGAATAAGCATGCAGAAAAACATATCAAAAGTATCAGAGCACCATCGGGTTTAAGTTTACAACTCGATCCAATAAAGTCTCAGAAGAACGAGAGTTGTAACTTAACAAAAAAATGCCCATATATAAAGACCCGCTTGAAGACTAGCTCAAAGTTCTCCCCCTTTGTCATCAAATGACCAAAAGGATCGAATATGAGGACTAACGCCCTTGAAGAATATCAAGATGATGAAGGAGCGCCAGCGTTGTTGGGGTCGTTTGTCGTGGAAGGGCCTACCGCAGTGTCGTCCAAGTCTTTGTACTCGACGGTATCGCGTGATGAAGAATATGAGCTGGACACCAAAGAAGGAACCTTGACCTTCTTGAATTTCTTCGGTGGAGGTGCAGACCAGTCAAAATCTTCCTTGAGACCCATTTTCTTGAGATCTTCTTCACCATACAGATATGATAGAATGGCCCAGGTGCGACCAAAAACTTCATGGAGGTAGTAATGGTTTTTCTTCACTGCATTGTGCGTAGCAGTCATGTTGTGAAGAAATGAACCAAACTAGTGCTTAACCCATTTATGATTTTGATCCACCTTCTGGTGAAGACTAAGCAGAAGCTCATGATCAGTCATCACATGAGAAGCAGTGGCTTGAGGAGTAGACTTGGGTGCATTGGCAGAGTCATGTGTGGCAGAGTCATCATTGCTGGAATAAGATGCAGCTTTGCGAAACTGTCCATCCAATGGACGAATGCCTTCATCTATAACAGCTGGTGCCTTGCCCTTTTCATCAACTAAGGAATAGGTCCGCTTGAGGACTTCAATCAGGGGCAAGTAGCTGAGGTGATTCCGAAAATCAGCTTTGTAGTTGAGTGAAGACCTTGTCCTGAGGAATCTCATAATCCAAGGTGCATAAGGCTTCAGCTCAAACGGAGAAAGTGCAACATTTGCCAGAGTCCTCATGAAGAAATCATGATAATTGACAGGAATGCCATGAACAATATTGAATACCAGATTCTTCATGATGCAAACAATTTCCTCATCAGATGAGCCATGGCCTTTGATGGGACTCATTGTCCTCGTTAGAATGCGATAGACAGTTCTGGGAACATATAGTAATACCTTCACGAGGAATTTCGTTCGTGGGGCCTGACCTGGCTTCAAAGGTTTCATCAGAACTTGCATGTAGTGATTTGTAAGCTCAGATTCACTGTAAATGCAACAAGCTTCTTCAATGGGAGGACTGAGTGGTAAGGCACGAAGAAATTTAGTAGCTGGTGTTGTGTAGTGAGTGTTCTCAGACATCCAGTCCAGCACCCATGAATTGACATCTTCAGAAGCTCCTGTGATGTGCAGCGTCGCATAAAATTGAAGAATCAGTTCTTCATTCCAATCACAGATGTCAGAGCAGAAATTTAACAGTCCAGCATCGTGAAGAACAGTGAGGACTGGCATGAAGCATGGTAGAGATTCCATATCCGCGTGAGGAATGTGCTCATGGTAGAAGATTTTGTTTTTGTTGAACAACACTGAGGAATAGAAATTGGCTTGGCTGGTTGTCCAGAAACGCCTCTTCCTAATGCGAGCAGAGTCATAAGGGTTGTAGTCTGTGAAGAGTATGTGCTCGCCGAAGAAATCATCAGCCTTGAATTTTTGCTTCCTGGAGAATGGATCCTTTGGCTTGGGTAGAGGAGTATCAGTGAGTTGCATCACGACCTCAAGAATCTCAATCACAGGTTCTTCAGGCTGAGGAATTTCTGGTTCCTCTTCAGTGGCAGTCTGCGTCTTCAGATGTTCAGCAGCAGCAGTTTCTTCAGTACTAGTGGATGGAATTTCTTCACGTACAGATGAAGTGGGGTGAGTTTCTTCAGAGCCCATTTGAACAGTTTGTGTAGGGGACTGAGGTATTTGCTGCAATGGTGTGAATATTGGAGAGTTTGGATGCTGACTTTCCTAGAATTCATCACTCATCACTGGTGTGGAGCAGCCAACGTACACATCTTCATCTTCCATTTCTTCAACGCTAGCCTCTTCAGCAGTGAACTGAGGCAGAGTCGAGGAAATGACAGGTGTTGAAGTGATCTCATCCACTTCAATTTCTTCATCCAACTACTCTGACGAAACAGCAGAAGGAGTTTCTTCATCAGATCCGCTGGGGATCACATATTCTTCATCGAAAGGAACAAGGTCCTTTGATGGCATGGTAGAGAGAGGAACAACATCAATGGGATTTTCAAACAAGCTGGTCAAAGGCTTCATCTTCTTCGGAGCTGAAGAATCTGAAGTAGCTGATGCTTTCCTTTTCTTCACTGCTGCAAGCTCTACAGCCTTGGTTTTCTTCACATCTGATGTAGATGGAAGGATCGGAGTTGGTGTTGGCGCAGGAGGAGCAAAGGAATCTGGTTGATTTTCTTCAGGCACAACTGATGCAGTTGCCCTGATTTCTTCATATTCTTCAAGCGCACCACTAGTGGATGCCCTGGCAATTTCTTCAGCGGCTGGTATGCAGTCATCAGCCCTGGAACTCACATTTCCTTCTGCAGCCTGATTTTCATCAGCGGTCCTGGCATGTTCTTCAGTCGGCTGAGCAGATGCTTCAGCCTGAGGAGCTTCCTATTGTGTTCGGGCTGCAACATTTGAGGTGAAGTGATCCGCAAGTTTCACAAAGCGCACCTTGACTCCAAGCCAGTCAGTGCGGTATGCATCAAATTCATCACTGAGTTTCTTGATCTCAGTTTGAAAAGCGACAAGTTCTTCAGTTTTCATAGAGATAATGTTTTTCTTCAGATAGTGCTCCTTCTTGTACTGCGCTTTCTTGATCTGCCTGGCCTTCTCATATTTCCATTTTTCTTCTTGTATGAAGTGGGTCAGCATGTGACTTTGGCCAGGAGTCAGCTTGAAGTCAGGCATGGGAGTGTTGGGGTCCTTGTGCCAAACATCAATGTATTCGAGGATCAACTTTGGATCCAAAAGTAGTGGCACATCTGTTCCCTTGGCTCTAGCGGCCCTGACTTGCCTATCTCTGATGATTTCAGCAAGTTCATCATCATCAGCTTTGTCTTCTTCAGACGGCACTTGGAAGGCAACCTGCTTCTTCTGAGGACTAGGGCGAGGACCTCGTCCAGCAGTGGCCTTTGTCTTTAGTAGAGAGGGTCCTGTTGAAGAAGTTGGTGCAACTGAGGAACTAGCTGAAGCTCCTGAGGCAATTGAGACGCATGTGGTCCTTTGACATGTGGCGAGATGCACAGGTGTAGAGGACTTTGTCGGAGCAGCTGAGGACTTGTGAGGAACTGAGGGTTTGGGAGGAACAGGAGCAACATGAGAAGTTGGCCTTGATGGCTTTGAAGATTCTGGCCGTGAGGGAATTGCTGAGGAGCTTGGCCTTGAAACCACTGAAGGTGAAGCACGTGGCTTGTGCGCAGGCTTCTTTGACATGGCCTTCTTAGGCTTGACAGAGGCCTCAGCGACAGCAGCAGCAGCAGCAGCAGAGTCTTCATTGAATTTCCTCACAGCTTCTTTGGCTTGTTTAGCCAACTTGGCTTGGCGCTTGGCCCATTCATCAGGATAATCCTCACCACGCTTGAGGCTGGTGGGATCAGCTATTTGGCCAGGTGCCAATGGAGGTCTTGGGCATGGAGGATTGAGTGCGAATTTCTTCATGTATTTGGGAGTGACATATCTGTACTTCCTCCACTCTCTAGCCCATCTCCTCTCTATCTTCTGAATGCGCACCTTGCGCTGATTTCTATCTTCCTCAGGAGGTGTGCAGTACCCAGCATATATATCATCAGGGATCTCAAACGTTGTGTTGACCTCATCCCTCTTTCCTCCTTTCTGTGGCTTCTTACCTCAGCCATTTTCTTCAGTTGAGGAATTTGAACAATTGAATTCTCTGAACAAGTATGCAACTTTTCTTCGACGAACGCCTGAACGAAGAACAGGACGAACTGGAGTGAGGAGATGTGAAGTTCGTTGATACATCTCCAACGTATCTATAATTTTTGATTTCTCCATGCTATATTACCTACTGTTCTGAATATTTATGGGCTTTATTATACACTTTTATATCATTTTTGGGACTAACCTACTTACCCATAGCCCAATGCCAGTTTCTGTTTTTGTCCTGTTTTAGGGTTTTGAAGAAAAGGAAAATCAAACGTCCAATTGACCTGAAACTTCACGGAACTCATTTTTGGAAGGAAAGAAGCCCAGAAGACTTGGAGTGCACGTCGGGGGCTCTACCAGGAGGTCACGAGGCAGGGGGCGCGCCCACCCCCCCCCCCCCCCGGGCGCACCCTCCACCCTCGTGGGCCCATCGTGGCCCCCTTGACGTACTTCTTCCACCTATATATCTCCATATACCCTAAAAACATCCATGGACACAATATATTGGGAGTTCCGCTGCCAGAAGCCTCCGTAGCCACCAAAAACCAATCTAGACCCGTTCCGGCACCCTGCTGGAGCTAGGGGGCAATCCTTCTCCGGTGGCCATCTTCATCATCCCGGTGCTCTCCATGACGAGGAGGGAGTAGTTCTCCCTCGGGGCTGAGGGTATGTCCCAGTAGCTATGTGTTTGATCTTTCTCTCTCTCTCTCTCTCTCTCTCTCTCTCTCTCTCTCTCGTGTTCTTGAGGTGATACGATCTTGATGTATCGCGAGCTTTGCTACTATAGTTGGATCCTATGATGCTTTATCCCCCCTCTACTCTCTTGTAATGAATTGAGTTTCCCCTTTGAGGTTATCTTATCGGATTGAGTCTTTAAAGATTTGAGAACACTAGATGTATGTCTTGCCGTGGGTATCTGTGGTGACAATGGGATACCACGTGATTCACTTGATGTATGTTTTGGTGATCAACTTGCGGGTTCCGCCCATGAACCTATGCATAGGGGTTGGTACACTTTTTCATCGTGATTATCCGGTAGAAACTTTGGGGCACTCTTTGAGGTCCTTTGTGTTGGTTGAATAGATGAATCTGAGATTATGTGATGCATATCGTATAATCATACCCACGGATACTTGAGGTGACATTGGAGTATCTAGGTGACATTAGGGTTTTGGTTGATTTGTGTCTTAAGGTGTTATTCTAGAACAAACTCTAGGGCTGTTTGTGACACTTATAGGAATAGCCCAACGGATTGATTGGAAAGAATAACTTTGAGGTGGTTTCGTACCCTACCATAATCTCTTCATTCGTTCTCCGCTATTAGTGACTTTCGAGTGACTCTTTGTTGCATGTTGAGGGATAGTTATGTGATCCAATTATGTTAGTATTGTTGAGAAGACTTGCACTAGTGAAAGTATGAACCCTAGGCCTTGTTTCCTAGCATTGCAATACCATTTACGCTCACTTTTATCATTAGTTACCTTGCTGTTTTTATATTTTCATATTACAAATACCTTTATCTACTATCCATATACCACTTGTATCACCATCTCTTCTCTGAACTAGTGCACCTATACAATTTACCATTGTATTGGGTGTGTTGGGGACACAAGAGACTCTTTGTTATTTGGTTGCAGGGTTGCTTGAGAGACCATCTTCATCCTACGCCTCCTACGGATTAATAAACCTTAGGTCATCCACTTGAGGGAAAATTGCTACTGTCCTACAAACCTCTGCACTTGGAGGCCCAACAACGTCTACAAGAAGAAGGTCGTATAGTAGACATCAAGCTCTTTTCTGGCGCCGTTGCCGGGGAGGTGAGTGCTTGAAGGTATATCTTTAGATCTTGCAATCGAGTCTTTTAGTTTCTTGTTTTTATCACTAGTTTAGTTTATAAAAGAAAACTATAAAAAATGGAATTGAGTTTGTCTCATACGCTTCATCTTTTTAATATCTATCGTGAGAATAAGGATTCCGATAATTGTGCTCAAGTGCTAGAAGAAGAATGCATTAAAATGTTTGGCACTAAATATTTGAATGATGAGCATGATTGCAATGTTGTTAGTATGAATTCCTTGAATATCCATGATGCTAATGATATGCAAAGCCACAAGCTTGGGGAAGCTATGTTTGATGAAGATGATATTTTTTGTCCCCCAAGTTTTAATGAGCAAATTTATTATGATGAAAGCATGCCTCCTATATATGATGATTATTGTGATGACATGTATGATTTAAATAATAATGATAACCATGAAACTTGTCATCTTGGTCTTAATTTTCAATCACCTGATAGTTATTTTGTTGAGTTTGCTCCCACTACTATTCATGAGAACAATTTTGCTTATGTGGAGAGTAGTAAATTTTGCATGCTTGTACATCATGAAAAGAATGCTTTAGGTGCTGGTTATATTGTTGAATTCATTCATGATGCTACTGAAAATTATTATGAGGGAGGAACATATGCTTGTAGGAATTGTAATAATATCAAGTTTCCTCTCTATGTGCTTAAAGTTTTGAAGTTATGCTTGTTTTACCTTCCTATGCAAGTTGATTCTTGTTCCCACAAGTTGTTTGCTCACAAAATCCCTATGCATAGGAAGTATGTTAGACTTAAATGTGCTAGTCATATTCTTCATGATGCTCTCTTTATGTTTCAATTCTTATCTTTTATATGAGCATCATTGAAATCATCATGCCTAGCTAGGGGCGTTAAACGATAGCGTTTGTTGGGAGGCAACCCAACTTTATTTTAGTTCCTTACTTTTTTCACCTGTTTAGTAATAAATAATTTATCTAGCCTATTTTATGATTGAGTTTTTATGTTGTAATTAGTGTTTGTGCCAAGTAGAACCGTTGCGAAGACTTGGGGAAATTTTTGTTGATCATGCTGTCAAAAACAGAAACTTTAGCGCTCACAAGAACTGCTGCCATTTTTATTTGGAGAGTGATATTTAGTTAATTCTTTTTGCAGATGATTAATAGATAAATTTCTCAGGTCCAGCAATTTATTTGAGAATTGTATGAGTTCCATAAGTGTACGTTTGTTCCAGATTACTACAGACTGTTCTGTTTTTGACAGATTCTGTTTTTCATGTGTTGTTTACTCATTTTGATGAATCTATGGATAGTAAAAGAGTTTATAAACCATAGAGAAGTTGGAATACAGTAGGTTTAACACAAATATAAATAAAGAATGAGTTCATTACAGTACCTTGAAGTGGTGATTTATTTTCTTATACTAACGGAGCTCACGAGTTTTCTACTTTAAGTTTTGTGTTGTGAAGTTTTCAAGTTTTGGGTAAAGATACGATGGACTATGGAATAAGGAGTGTCAAGAGCCTAATCTTCGGGATGTCCAAGGCACCCCAAGGTAATATTCAAGGACAACCAAAAGCCTAAGCTTGGGGATGCCCCGGAAGGCATCCCCTCTTTCGTCTTCATTCATCGGTAACTTTACTTGGAGCTATATTTTTATTCGCCACATGATATGTGTTTTGCTTGGAGCGTCAATTTATTTTGTTAGGATTTGCTTGCTGTTATTTAGAACAATGTTTTGCATCTTTTATTTCAATAAAAGTGGCATTGATAGTCTTTACTATGCCTATGTTACAAGTATACATGTTGTTGTTTGAAAACAGAAAGTTTACCGCTGTTGCAATAATTCCCTAGAAAAGTAAGAATGTGATAAAATGTTGAAACCTTTTGCATATTAAGATTTTATAAATTTACTACAGTGGGAATTTTCTTTCATAATTTTTGGAGCTAGGGAAGTATGGATGTTGCAGCATTCTTTATAGACTATCCTGTTTAGGAAGATTGCTGTTATGTTTGCATATGTGTTGACGCACGAACACGTCACGTGTACCCTCGACGCCGGGGGTGATGCACCGCAGCTCACGTCGAAGGAGACCCGGCCGACAGCGCGATACGCAAGACAGTCGACGGGCGCTTTTGCAGACCCGAAAACACCACACCCCCGGGAGGGACCCCGTCAGGGAGTGCGGCGGCTATGGGCTGCCCTAGGTCGATTTGCTCGCCCCTAGAGCCTCGGAATTCGCAGCTCTCAAACACAAAGAACAGCGAAGAACGAGATAGAAAAACGGTGGAGAGATAAAACGTATATGAAAAAGTAGTATATTGATTTGTTCGATTGTGTGTTGTTCAATCGGCCGTCACCCCCAACATATATAAGAGGTGGCTGGACTTCCCGTACAAGCAAAGGATTTATCTAGGCTTTCCTTACAAGAAAATTACATCAATTCACGTCCTAGAATCCTAGTTCTGGTCCCACTCGGATTCAGCCCGAATCTGGTCCAATCTTCTGTCTTGCTCCTTGCGTGGGCTGTGGAAACTGCATATGACTTCCGATGGAGACGGTTCAAATATCAATTATGTGTGCTTCGACGAGGCCAACAATCCGTATGTTGATCACTTTTCCAAATAAGGCCATCTTGAATACTCCACGGGGTCATCTCTAATTTCGAGTCGGACTCGTTCATGTAGCTGACTGGACCGTCCGACTCTTGCAGCGTCTCTGCAGGTCGTATACTACGTCGGATGATGATGACTCCAAAAGCAAAGTTGACCGTTTCGACGTTACGAACAACTCCTGTGTTGAACACTTCTTCATCCGAAGCCATCTAGATAAGTATTTGAGCCCATCTTTAGCATCTGGTCGGATTGGCCTCGACAGTTTCTACTGTTCACGGCAGCAAGCTTTCCCGGCAAGGTTACTGTTCACGGCGGCAAGCTTTCCCCGGCAGGTTACTGTTCACGGCGGCAAGCTCTCCCCCAGTAAGGTTACTGTTCACGGCGGCAAGCTTTCCCCGACAAGGTTACTGTTCACGGCGGCAAGCTTTCCCCGGCAAGGTTACTGTTCACGGCAGCAAGCTTTCCCCGGCAAGGTTACTGTTCACGGCGGCAAGCTTTCCCCGGCAAGGTTTTTGAGGCAGTAAACGACCTCGGATGAAAATGTGTCCAAAAGCAAAGTTGACCGTTTTGACGAGACGAAAAACTTTCGTGTTGAACGTTTTCCGATTAGAGGCCATCTTCTAGGCCAAAACACTCACGCATTACATCAGACACTTGCCAAGACATGTCTGGTCTTCCGCGTCATATTTCGCCTCTTGACAGGGCTGCATCCAGATAGCTCTAACTTTTGCATACGAACTCGGATTGAGATGATTTTTATATCAAAATCGACCAGACAATTCATGTAGATCATTCCTTCATCTGAGATTGTCCTGGAGGCGTACTTGACCAAAAAGCACTCAGAACACCTAAATATGACAATCTGAGTGTAGTTTTGGTCTTTGATATGATGCCGAATGATTATGGTCCAAACATCAAAGTTGTTCCACTCGGCAATGTGAAATTTCTCATTTAGAATATTTTGTCAATTGAGGCCATCTCCATTGCATTCTGCATTGTGCCAAAATCAGGTGTCAACAATATGTTTGCTTCTTTAATAATTCTATTTGAGAATAGGACTATTAAATATGAAGATCATTTAGTATGCAATGTTGAATAATAATTTTAGTGATTTGCTATAGTAGAGTATGATAAGGTTTTTGCAATGGTTTATACTAACTTATCTCACGAGTCCTTGTTGAGTTTTGTGTGGATGAAGCTTTTGAAATTTAGGGAGACCTTGATATGAGAGGAATTAAGGAGACACAAAAGCTCAAGCTTGGGGATGCCCAAGGCACCCCAAGATAATATTTCAAGAATTCTCAAGCGTCTAAGCTTGGGGATGCCCCGGTTGGCATCCCACCTTTCTTCATCCACAACTATCGGTTAGTTTCGGTTGATCCTAAGTTTTTGCTTCTTCACAGGATGTTTTCCATTCTTAGAATGTCATTTTATTTTGCTTTGCTTGCTGTTTGAATAAAATACTAAGATCTGAAATTATTAAATGTTAGAGAGTCTTCACATAGTTGCATAATTATTCGACTACTCATTGATCTTCACTTACATCTTTCGGAGTAGTTTTTTGTTTGCTCTAGTACTTCACTTATATCTTTTAGAGCACGGTGGCAAGAAATAGATGAACTCGCATGCTTCACTTAGATTATTTTGAGAGTCTTAAATAGCATGGTAATTTTGTTAAAATCCTAATATGCTAGGTATACAAGATTAGTAAAAACTTTCATATAGAGTATTGAATACTAAGAGAAGTTTGATGCTTGATGATTGTTTTGAGATATGGAGGTAATAATATCAAAGTCGTGCTAGTTGAGTAGTTGTGAATTTGAGAAATGCTTGTGTTAAAGTTTGCAAGTCCCATAGCATGCACGTATGGTAAATGTTGTGTAACAAAATTGAAACATGAGGTGTTATTTGATTGTCCTCCTTATGAGTGGCGGTCGGGGACAAGCGATGGTCTTTTCCTACCAATCTATCCCCCTAGGAGCATGCGCGTAGTGCCGAGGTTTTTGATGACTTGTAGATTTTTGCAATAAGTATGTGAGTTCTTTATGACTAATGTTGAGTCCATGGATTATACGCACTCTCACCCTTCCATCCTTTCTAGCCTCTTCGGTACCGTGCATTGCCCTTTCTCACATTGAGAGTTGGTGCAAACTTCGCTGGTGCATCCAAACCCTGTGATATGATACGCTCTGTCACACATAAACCTCCTTATATCTTCCTCAAAACAGCCACCATACCTACCTATTATGGCATTTCCATAGTCATTCCGAGATATATTTCCATGCAACTTTCCACCGTTCCGTTTAATATGGCACGCATCATCATTGTCATATTGCTTTGCACGATCATGTAGTTGACATCGTATTTGTGGCAAAGCCACCGTTCATAATTCTTTCATACATGTCACTCATGAATCATTGCACATCTCGGTACACCGCCGGAGGCATTCATATAGAGTCATACTTTGTTCTAGTATCGAGTTGTAATCATTGAGTTGTAAATAAATAGAAGTGTGATGATCATCATTATTAAAGCATTGTCCCAAGTGAGGAATAAAAAAAGATAAAGGCCATAAAAAAGAGAAGGCCCAAAAAAAGAGAAAGGCCATAAAAAAGAAAGGCCAAATAAAAAATGAGAGAAAAAGAGAGAAGGGACAATGCTACTATCCTTTGCCACACTTGTGCTTCAAAGTAGCACCATAATCTTCATGAAAGAGAGTCTCTTGTTTTTTCACTTTCATGTACTAGTGGGAGTTTTTCATTATAGAACTTGGCTTGTATATTCCAACAATGGGCCTCCTCAAGTGCCTTAGGTCTTCGTGAGCAAGCAAGTTGGATGCACACCCACTAGTTTCTTTTGTTGAGCTTTCATACATTTATAGCTCTAGTGCATCCGTTGCATGGCAATACCTACTCCTTGCATTAACATCAATCGATGGGCATCTCCATAGCCCATTGATTAGCCTCGTTGATGTGAGACTTTATCCTTTTTGTCTTCTCCACATAATCCCCTCATTATATTCTATTCCACCCATAGTGCTATGTCCATAGCTCACGCTCATATATTGCGTGAAAGTTTATAGGTTTGAGATTACTAAAGTATGAAACAATTGCTTGGCTTGTCATCGGGGTTGTGCCTGATGAGAGCATTCTTGTGTGACGAAAATGGAGCATGACTAAACTATATGATTTTGTAGGGATGAACTTTCTTTGGCCATGTTATTTTGAGAAGACATAATTGCTTAGTTAGTATGCTTGAAGTATTATCATTTTTATGTCAATATGAACTTTTGTCTTGGATCTTTCGGATCTGAATATTCATGCCACAATTAAGAAGAATTACATTGAAATTATGCCAAGTAGCACTCCGCATCAAAAATTCTGTTTTTACCATTTACCTACTCGAGGACGAGCAGGAATTAAGCTTAGGGATGTTGATACGTCTCCAACGTATCTATAATTTTTGATTGCTCCATGTTATATTACCTACTGTTTTGAATATTTATGGGATTTATTATACACTTTTATATCATTTTCGGGACTAACCTATTAACCCAGAGCCCAGTGCCAGTTTTTGTTTTTACCTTGTTTTAGGGTTTCGAAGAAAAGGAAAATCAAACGAAGTCCAATTGACCTGAAACTTCACGGAACTCATTTTTGGAAGGAAAGAAGCCCAGAAGACTTGGAGTGCACGTCGGGGGCTCTACGAGGAGGTCACGAGGCAGGGGGCGCCCCCCCCCCCCCGGGCGCATCCTCCACCCTTGTGGGCCCCTCGTGGCCCCCTGACGTACTTCTTCCACCTATATATCTCCATATACCCTAAAAACATTCGTGGACACAATAGATCGGAGTTCCGCCGCCAGAAGCCTCCGTAGCCACCGAAAACCAATCTAGACCCGTTCCGGCACCCTACTGGAGGGGGCAATCCTTCTCCGGTGGCCATCTTCATCATCCCGGTGCTCTCCATGATGAGGAGGGAGTAGTTCTCCCTCGGGGCTGAGGGTATGTACCAGTAGCTATGTGTTTGATCTCTCTCTCTCTCGTGTTCTTGAGGTGATACGATCTTGATGTATCGTGAGCTTTGCTATTATAGTTGGATCCTATGATGTTTTCTCCCCCCTCTACTCTCTTGTAATGAATTGAGTTTCCCCTTTTAAGTTATCTTATCGGATTGAGTCTTTAAAGATTTGAGAACACTTGATGTATGCCTTGCTGTGGGTATCTGTGGTGACAATGGGATACCACGTGATTCACTTGATGTATGTTTTGGTGATCAACTTGCGGGTTCCACCCATGAACCTATGCATAGGGGTTGGCACACGTTTTTGTCGTGATTCTCTGGTAGAAACTTTGGGGCACTCTTTGAGGTCCTTTGTGTTGGTTGAATAGATGAATCTGAGATTGTGTGATGCATATCGTATAATCATACCCACGGATACTTGAGGTGACATTGGAGTATCTAGGTGACATTAGGGTTTTGGTTGATTTGTGTCTTAAGGTGTTATTCTAGTACGAACTCTAGGGCTGTTTGTGACACTTATAGGAATAGCCCAACGGATTGATTGGAAAGAATAACTTTGAGGTGGTTTCGTACCCTACCATAATCTCTTCGTTCGTTCTCCGCTATTAGTGACTTTTGAGTGACTCTTTGTTGCATGTTGAGGGATATTTATGTGATCCAATTATGTTAGTATTGTTGAGAGGACTTGCACTAGTGAAACTATGAACCCTAGGCCTTGTTTCCTAGCATTGCAATATAATTTACGCTCACTTTTATCATTAGTTACCTTGCTGTTTTTATATTTTCAGATTACAAATACCTTTATCTACTATCCATATACCACTTGTATCACCATCTCTTCACCGAACTAGTGCACCTATACAATTTACCATTGTATTGGGTGTGTTGGGGACAAAAGAGACTCTTTGTTATTTGGTTGCAGGGTTGCTTGAGAGAGACCATCTTCATCCTACGCCTCCTATGGATTGATAAACCTTAGGTTATGCACTTGAGGGAAATTTGCTACTGTCCTACAAACCTCTGCAGTTGGAGGCCCAACAACGTCTACAAGAAGAAGGTTGTCTAGTAGACATCATTCGTCAGTGCGGATCTTCCACGCCGTAACTTGGCGGAGGAAGATAGCTACGGCGGCAGCGGAGTGAAGATTTTCGCGACCGGCGCGAGTACGGCGACGACGAGGTCGAGGCAGTGAAGCTCTTCCTCACCGGCGATGATGAAGTAGCAGCGGCGCAAGGGTTTGAGAAGCTCGAGCTGGAGAGAGGTCGAGCGGAGTAAAAGAAGTGAGGAAGGGGAGAGGGGTATTTATAGCCATGGTGAAAACCGTTCACCCGAAGAATTTGGACGAACGTGCCCCTGACCCTTCTCATTCGCATGACATGTGTCACCCACGTACTGAGAAGTGGAGATCGTGTTAGATCGTGGGTGAGTGGATAAGTATGTCGTGGGATGCGGAACGGTTTGAGCGGCAACGCCAAAAAATTGGATAAGATAAGTTAAAAGTTTCGTTCGTAATTTCTTCAGCTGACAAGGACACAGTGAAGATTTTGAACGAGTTTCAAATAGAACGCACATGAAGAATTTGTGAACATATTGGGCTGAGTATAGCATAGAGGGGGAAGGGTCCGATCACATTCACTTAGCAGAAAAACCAACCTGAAGAAGTAGCCATAAGTGAATTCTGTAGAGGACATAAACTCATGGTTCTTCAATGAAGAAAAACAACGGAAACAGTGAACACAATGCAAAGTTGAAGAATTTGAACAACTGAGGAATTTCAACTTTTGGTGGTGGCGTGACCCACCGTATAAGAATGATGATTTCGGACACCGCGTACAATTATCGTAGGGTTCTGAGAATCAAATTCTTCATTAATTTCTTCACACTTAGAGTGTTATTCTTCATTGATTGAAGAAAAACGTTTCTTCATGCGTTGCACATCTAAGTCATCAATTTTTGCATAAGTGTTAGGATGAGTGTCCTTTTCAAAGAACATTCGAAGATTCTAGGATATTTAGCTCACACCGCAACTTGCTAAATCTCTTCTCATCCATGGGCTTTGTGAAGATATCGGCTAGCTGTTCTTCAGTCTTCACATGCTCAATAGAAATGTCGCCCTTCAACACATGATCACGAAGAAAATGATGATGAATCTGAATGTGCTTAGTCTTCGAGTGCTGAACTGGGTTGTGAGTAATCTTGATGGCACTCTCATTGTCACAGAAGAGAGGCACATTCTTCATGTTGATGCCGTAGTCCTTGAGAGTTTGCTTCATCCATAGCAATTGAGCACAGCAAGAACCAGCGGCAATATACTCAGCTTCAACACTAGATAGTGATACGCAGTTCTGTTTCTTCGAGGACCAACAGACCAAAGATCGTCCGAGGAAATGACATGTACCAGATGTTAACTTGCGGTCCACACGATCACCAGCATAGTCAAAATCAGAATATCCAATGAGATCAAAAGCCGAGCCCTTGGGGTACCATAATCCAAGTGTTGGTGTGTGAGCTAGATATCGAAGAATATGCTTCACAGCCTTATGGTGTGATTCCTTCGGTGTAGCTTGAAATCGGGCACACATGCAAACACTAAGCATTATATCTGGCCTAGATGCACATAAGTACAATAAAGAACCAATCATGGAGCGGTATACCTTATGATCAAAGTCAATAACATTTTCATCAGTGCATAGATGGCCATTTGTGGGCATAGGAATTTTGACGCCTTTGCAATCTTGCATGCCAAATTTCCTCAGTACATCCTTGAGGTATTTCTCCTGAGATATGAATATGTCATTGCATTGTTGACGAATTTGAAGACCCAAGAAGAATTTTAACTCTCCCATCATAGACATTTGATATTCTTCACTCATCATGTAGGCAAATTCATCACTATAATGTTGGTCAATACAACCAAAGATAATATCATCAACATATACTTGGCACACAAACAATTCACCATCATAAGATTTAGTGAAAAGAGTAGGGTCGAGTGAACCGGGTTTGAAGCCTTTCTTCATGAAGAATTCCTTCAAGGTATCATACCACGCCCGTGGGGCCTGCTTGAGGCCATAGAGGGCCTTGTTGAGTCTGAAGACTTTGTCAGGATTCTTTGGATCTTCAAAACCCGGGGGTTGAGCAACATATACTTCTTCCTCAAGCTTACCATTGAGGAATGCACTTTTCACATCCATTTGATACAAAGTGATATCATGATGGTTAGCATAAGCAAGTAATATGCGAATAACCTCAAGTCTAGCAACAGGTGCAAAAGTTTCATCGAAATCAATTCCTTCAACCTGTGTGTAGCCTTGAGCTATGAGCCGTGCCTTATTCCTCACCACAAGGCCATTTTCATCTTGCTTGTTGCGGTAGATCCACTTTGTGCCAATGATATTGTGCTTGCGAGGATCTGGACGTTTGACCAGTTCCCAAACATTGTTGAGCTCGAACTGATGTAATTCTTCTTGCATGGTCTGAATCCACTCAGGCTCCACAAATGCTTCATCTACCTTAGTGGGCTCTGTGATAGAGACAAAAGCATAGTGCCCACAAAAGTTAGATAAATGTGAAGCTTTTGAGCGTGTGAGAGGACCTGGCGCTTTGATGTCATTGATGATCTTTTCAACTTGCACTTCTTTTGCAATGCGAGGATGAGCTGGTTGTCGTTGAGGAATTTGATCAGCATTCTCTTCAGCACCATTTTCTTCAGTATTTTCTTCAGGTGCATTATCTCGACGTTCTTCATGTTCTAGAATGAATTCTTCAGCAGATTCTTCAGTAGGAATGACATCCTCAGTAGCCTTGGACTTGATAGTTTCCTCAGGTGCTGGTTCATCTATCACAGTAGGTAGGTGCTCTCTTTGCAAGCCATTAGTTTCATCGAACCGCACATCTACAGTTTCAACAACCTTGTGAACAACGTTGTTGAAGACTCTATAGGTGTGCAAGTCCTTTCTGTAACCGAGCATAAAACCTTCATGTGCTTTTGGTGCAAATTTTGAGTTGTGATGAGGATCTCTAATCCAACATTTAGCACCGAAGACTTTGAAATAACTTACATTGGGTTTCTTATCAGTGAGGAGTTCATAGGCAGACTTCTTGAAGAATTTGTGAAGATATACTCTATTGATGATGTGGCACACAGTATCAATTGCCTCAATCCAGAAACGACGAGGCGTATTGTATTCATCAAGCATAGTGCAAGCCATCTTAGGAAGAGTCCTGTTCTTGCACTCCACGACGCCGTTCTGCTAAGGAGTATAAGGAGCAGATAACTCATGAGTAATACCAAGTTCATCAAGATAGTCATATAGACCATAATTCTTGAACTCGGTTCCATTGTCACTTCTGATGTGCTCGATCTTCACACCAAAGTTGGTCGAAGCCCTCGAGGAAAATCGTTTGAAGACTTCCTGCACTTCATGTTTGTAAGTAACAATGTGTACCCATGTGTATCGAGAGTAATCATCAACAATAACAAAGCCATATAGAGATGCATCATTTGTAACAGCAAAATAATGATTAGGACCGAAGAGATCCATGTGAAGCAATTCAAATGGAAGAGTGGTGGTCATGATAGTCTTCGCCGGATGCTTAGCCTTTGTCATCTTCCCAGCTTCATAGGCTCTGCATAGGTGATCCTTGAGGAATTTGACTTTCTTGATGCCAATGACATGCTTCTTCTTTGCAAGCGTGTGCAAATTCCTCATGCCTGCATGACCAAGTCGTCGATGCCAGAGCCAGCCTTCTGAAGCTTTTGCAAGTAGGCACACGGCTGGTTGTGGTCCTGTAGAGAAATCAACAATATACAGGTCTCCTCTCCTAAAGCCTTCGAAGACTTTGGAATTGTTAGCTTCCATAACCACAACACAACGGTACTTGCCGAAGACAACAACCATGTCAAGATCGCAAAGAATTGAGACAGACATGAGGTTGTATCCTAAGGACTCGACAAGCATGACTTTGTCCATGTGTCGATCCTTTGTGATCGCAACCTTACCTAGACCCAATACCTGACTTTTGCCTTTGTCGGCAAAGATGATATGCTTTAGATGCGACGGAGATAATGGAGCATCCATCAATAGATTCTTGTCACTAGTCATGTGATTTGTACATCCACTATCGAGGACCCACTCAGTGGCTTTGGGTTGATCATCCTGCAGATGAATTAGTGCAACTTACGAACTCATATACTTCATCAGTGAATAATATGACATCAATTCATCAGATCAATTTCATCAAGCAAAAGAACAAATAAAGCAGTATGAGGACGTGAGAAATGAAAGTTCATTTCTTCATGATTAGCATGCGTCATTTCAGGCATACTCAGGTCTCCAGCAGATTCTGCAGACGATTACGTATGTCTGGAGACCTGACCCTACAGAAGAGATTAGTTCTTTTTCTTCACCACCCACATCTAAAGGGGTGGCAAAGAGTTCATCACTCTGCGAGCTCCATGCGAGAAAGGTGGCATAGAAGCCAGTCCATTTCGTTTCACATAAGAGGAGTTAGGATAAGCATATGAATAAGCAGAGAAATTCTTCGAGGACTTATGAACATGATGATTAGAAGAATAATGTTCATATTCATAGCCCTTAGTTCTTCCCTGCGAAATAGAGTTGTTAGCACGATGATATTCATGTGAGGACTTTGATCCTTTTGAGGAATTTGGTCCATATGAAGAATTTGATCCAGGGTTCCTATTCTTCACAGGTGGTGTCCTGAGGACATTCACCTGAAGACTTTCAAGGCACCTTTTGGGAACCCAAATTTTCTTCATAAGGGGGGCGTTCCTGCAGTTAGTGCCAACATATCTAGTAAATATTTCACCATTTTGATTTTTGAACAGTTTATAGTTGGAGTCAAATGACTCATCATCAGAACGAGGAGATTCACATGCAAATCCAAATAAGTTAGATGGATCAACTAGAGGTCCCTTTGCAGCAACCCATGAGGTTTTGGGGTACTGCTCGGGCTTCCAATATGTACCATCAGCATTGAGTTTCCTCTCAAAGGCAATACCCTCTTTCCTAGGGTTCCTGTTGAGGATCTGCTTTTTAAGCACATCACAAAGAGTCTGATGCCCTTTGAGGCTTTTGTACATGCCTGTCATGTACAATTCCTTCAGCCCTGCATCGTCAGTGATACTAGCAATGTCCTCAGATGACGAATTAGTGATAGCAGAGGCATATGACGAATTTGAAACATTAGCAGCATTTGAACATTCAGGTGAAGAATTAGCAGATTCACGTTCAATGCACTTCAAGCATGGAGGAACAAAGTCTTCCTGAGAAGCGCTGATTTGTTGAGCAAGAAATGAATCCCGCTCCTTCTGAAGATCTTCATAACTCACTCTTAGCTTCTCAAGGTCTTGCTTTCTTTGAAGAAATTCATAAGAAAGCTTCTCATGATCAGATAAGAGAGTGTTATGATGACCTTGAAGGTTGTCAAACCTAGTCTGAAGTCTCTGAAGATTTTTAGTCAAGGCTTTAGTGCGATCCATTTCTTCACCCAACATATCATCACTTTTGTCTAGCATGTTTTGAACCTTTTCAAAAGCCCTTTGTTGTTTTACAGCAATCTTAGCAAGTTTAGAATAGCTGGGCTTGAGGTTTTCATCAGATTCATTATCACTTGATTCAGAGGAGGTATATTTGAGTACCTTGGCACCCTTTGCCATGAAGCAATAGGTGGGAGCGTAGTCATCAATGCCTTCATCAGCCTTGTTGGTGAGGTCATTTTCTTCAGTGTTGAAGATAGACTTGCTGACGAATGCAGTAGCGAGGGCTAGGCTTGCCACACCGGACTCGGACTCCTCAGATGCCTCCTCTTCCTCATTTTCTTCAGATTCAACCTTAGAGTCCATTTCCTTGCCAATGAATGCCCGAGCCTTCTTGGAGCTTCTCTTCCTGTGAGATGAAGACTTTGAGGATTTTGATGATGAAGATTTTGTGGATTTCTTCTTTTTATTCGCATCATCAGAACTGTAATCCTTGTATTTCTTCTTCTTTGATTCCTTTTCCCACTGAGGACAATCTTGAATGTAATGTCTAGGTTTCTTGCATTTGTGACAGAGCCTCCTCTTGTAGTTACTGGATGAGGAATCATTGCTCGTTGAGGGTCTTCCAAAGCGACCACGTCTTGAGAACTTTTCAAACTTCTTCACGAGGAGTGCTAGGTCATGGCTTAGTTCTTCAAGATCCCCAAGGCTGCTACCAGAGTCTTAATCTTCGGACTCAGATATTGCCTTGGCCTACAGTGCACGTGATCTTCCATAGCTCGAACCATTGAGATCTCTTTTTTCAGCAAGTTGGAACTCATGAGTATTTAGCCTCTTGAGAATATCAGCGGGATCAAGTGACTTGTAATCAGCACGTTCTTGTATTATCAATGCCAAAGTGTCAAATGAGGAATCAAGCGATCTCAGCAATTTCTTCACCACCACATGGTCGGTGATGTTAGTGGCACCAAGTGCTTGAAGCTCATTTGAGATGTCAGTGAGGTGATCGAAGGTTTGTTGAACATTTTCATTGTCGAGTCTTTTTAAGTGGTTGAAGAGATTGCGAAGAACATCAACTCGAGAGTCACGCTGTGTTGAGACTCCTTCATTCACTTTGGACAGTCTATCCTAGATAAGCTTAGCAGTTTCCAAAGAACTCACTCTTCCATACTGTCCTTTGCTCAGATGGCCACATATGATATTCTTCGCTTGAGAATCGAGTTGCTTGAATCTCTTCACATCAGCAGCATTCAGAGAAGGTGTGACTAAGGGAACACCATTTTCCACAACATACCAGAGATCATTATCAATTGCCTCAAGATGCAATCGCATCTTATTCTTCCAATAGGGGTAGTCCGTCCCATCGAAGGTAGGACACCCAGCAGAGACCTTGATCATACCTGCGGTTGACATAACTAAAACTCTAGGCGGTTAAACCAAAATCACACAGAACAAGGGAGTACCTTGCTTTGATACCAATTGAAAGTGCGTTATCTCAACTAGAGGGGGGTGAATAGGCGATTTTTATGAATTCTTCACTGAGGAATTTGCATGTGAGGAAATTCCTTAGCGAAGAACTACTAGCAGCGGAATAATTACTCAAAAGTAAACATAACAGAGCACAAGCATAGTCATCATGATGAAATGAAGACAAGCACAGAGTACAGACAGCGTAAGCACGGGATAACACAGGATGAAGACAAACAGACTGAAGAAATTGAATTGAGGAAATTGAGAAAATCTTCAGTCAAAGTCTTCAAACACAGATATGAACAAGCACACAACACAGTTATGAGGAAATGAAAGAGTTGAGGAATTAGAACCAGTAAGCTTGGTGAAGACAATGATTTGGTAGACCAGTTCCAACTGCTGTCTCAGTTGTACGTCTGGTTAGGGCGGCTAGGTATTTAAACCTAAGGACACACAGTCCCGGACACCCGGTCCTGAACACACAGCTCGGGACACTCAGTCCTCACCGTATTTCCCTTGAGCTAAGGTCACACAGACCTTGCCCAATCACTCGTGGTAAGTCTTCAGGTGACTTCCGAAGCTTCACAAACTTGGTCACTTGGCGATCCACAATTCCTCTTGGATGCTCTAGACCATGACGCCTAACCGTCTGGAAGAAGCACAGTCTTCAAAGGTAGCAAGCATCGGATCCACGCAGGATCAATCTCTTCAGTGATGCTCAATCACTTGGGGTTTGTAGGTGTTTGGGTTTGGGTTTTCCTCACTTGATGATTTTCGCTCAAAGTCCTCAGAGGATGGGATGCTCTCAAATGACAAGTGTCAGTTTCTCTCGGAGCAGCCAACCAGCTAGTGGTTGTAGGGGGCGGCTATTTATAGCCTAGGTAGCAGCCCGACATGATAAGACATAAATGCCCTTCAATGATAAGACTGTTAGGTGGATAGATATTTTGGGACAGCTGGCGCATAGCACAACAACGGTCGGAATTTTGAGTGGCGAAATCCTCAGGGCTATGATGTTCCTCATTGTGTAGGTAATCCGCACTCGCGAATTCCTAACTCCTCAGTCACAACAAATTCCTCAGAGACCAGAAGAACTTCGTCTCTGTCACTGAAGAATATGACTGAACTGTATCAGATTTTCAATGACTTCACTCGAAGGGATTGGTAGGTGTAGGATTTGAGTTGAGCATCACATGCAAATTTTTCCTTAGTATTTCCTCGACCCCCTTTAACAGTACGGTGTTTCCTATGACTCAAGAAAAAGAAAATGAAACTACGAAAACAAAAGTCTTCACGCTTCATGTTCCTTGAATGAATACCTAGTCTTCAAGGTGACACCAATTTCTTCACTTTCAAAGTCTTCAGAAAGTCTTCAGAAATCCAAAGTCTTCAGTCGAAGAACTTCATTTTTAGGGGTCGACTTTGTCTGTAAATATCAAACTCCTCGTAGACTTATAGACCTATGTACACTCACAAATGCATTAGTCCCTTAACCTATAAGTCTTCAATACACCAAAATCACTAAGGGGCACTAGATGCACTCACACATGCTCTTTCAGATGCACTTACAAAGACCCCAATGTTCTTTATCCTGTCCCTTGACCCCATGCAGAAGACCCTGAGAAGGAAAACTGATATGGGCATCCTTACACCACTGAGAAACATAAGTACAAGAATTAGATCAAATTTTGTGCTGATGATGCAACCCTTTTTGTTAACTCGATAGAGAGGAGATTGTGCCGCTGCATCCCATCCTTTCCAAATTCGAAGAAACATCAACAGATGCACCCAACTTAGGGCAACTCTAGCATAGCCCGCATAATTGTGATCACCAAAAATGCAAACCGTACTATCGCAAAAACATTTGGATCTTGAGACGGACAAAGGTAAACTCAGAATCGCTATATTATGGCATCCAGATTTCATCTACCTCGTGGGACTCAATTGTTAGTGGGACATCCTTTTCCCCCACTCTCTTCCTTCCATCCTTGCCGTGAGGTGGGGGACCACATGAAGTTTTGTTCGCGCCATGGTTTTTGCCAGATGGAGTGAGCTTCAAAAGTTGGCCCCAAGATGCCAAATATGGAGGCTGGAAGGCCAGATATGAAGGGTGCTCCATAGTGCATGGCGACATTGATTCATATGGAGACTCTGCCAGAGCTGTGTTTTGCAGCATTCGTTCAATTATTATGGAGTTTGGATGTTTTTGATGATTCTGCTAGAGCCTAGAGGTGCTCTAACATTTAATTGCATGCAACGATGGCAATGATGTCATGCAGAATTTATGCGCTTAAACATGGAAAAATGCACTTGTTGTCCTCCCTTCGTTTCATTGCATCCAAATCAAGGTGTGCTCATGCCGTCCTGCTTCATACAATATACCTATAGTGATGTTACATGATTTTGTTAGAACTGTGTCGAATATTATTGTATAAGGTAGGTTACAGTTGGACTCTGAGTCGTACGGTGTGTAGACATGATATGGAGTCGTGTTCAAGTAGGACTCTTGTATCCTAGACCTCTTATATAATGATGGGTAGACACACGATGTAACCTATGCCAACATAATAGCATAGGCGCGCAGGGGGAGCCAGCGCCCGGGTGGCCAGGTTGCAGTATTGTGACGGTTTCACCAGGAGGAGCGCCCACACTAGTAGAAAACAGGGCTTTGGTCCAGGCCGGGTCAGCCCATTAGTCCCGGTTCAGTCCAGAACCGGGACCAATGGGGGCATTGGACCCGGTTCGTGAGCCCACGGGGCCGGCCGGGCCACGTGGGCCATTGGTCCCGGTTCATCTGGACCTTCTGGGCCTGGTTGGTGGAACGAACTGGGACCAATGGGCCTCGCTCCTGGCCCACCACCATTGGTCCCGGTTGGTGGCTTGAACCGGGACCAAAGGCTCCCCTTTAGTCCCGATTCATGCCACCAACCGGGACCAATGAGGTGCCTATATATACCCCCTCGCGTAAGAGCAGAGCACACTGCTCTGTTTTTTTCTGGCCGAGGGGGAGAGGGCTTGGTGGTGCTCTACCTCACCTCCTATGCACACAAGGTGTTCGATGGAATGCCCGAGCCACACTACTTAAGCTTTCTCCTCTCCAAGCTCGACCTCCAAGCTCCATTTTCCTCAATATTTGTCTAGACTTAGCGGTCCGTCACGCCCCGTCCCCGTCTTCACCGCCGTCGATCACCCGCGCCGAGCTCATCGCCGGCACCACCGTGGTGAGCCTCTTGTTCTTATCTTCTTTCTGAAAGGAAAAATATTCTTACTTGTATGTTTACATAGATACTTGTATTATTTTCTTACTTTTATTATTGCATCTTATATAGTGCGATGGTTTTGGTATCCGCCCCCGTCGGCCCTCATCCTGTCTATGATTCGGATGTGGTATATATATTATCTTTATAACTATTGGTTCATTTATTGTTTATGAAAATTATGGCGACCAACGTGACATAGATTTTATTTATGTAGGATGTATGTGAATCGGAAATGCCAACCGACCCTATTGTCGAGAGGTTAAATTTAGTTGAAAAAGAAAACAATTTGTTGAAGGAAAAAATAAAAAAATTGAGGAGGAGAAGATGATATTGGAGTTGCATGTTGCAGATGTCATCGATGATCACAAGATCAAGATGGATGCAATGCGCTTGAAGATTAGAAAGATTAGAAAATATGCCATTCATACCGAGGCTTGGTATCATTATGTCGTTGGGTCAATTGTTACCTTGGTTGTGATTATGATCGCATTTGTTTTCGCATTGAAATGTTTTACATAGTTTCAATGTATGGTTTAATTAATTAGATGCTCTGGAGAGCTATATGTTGTTAGATGAGAACTATGTATGCACTTTGGTTTAATGTGATGATGAACTTCTATTAATTTGGACACTTAATTATATATAATGCACGTAGATGAACTGGCAATGGATGTACGGTGACAGACACACCTCCGAGTACATTAAGGGCATGCATGAGTTTCTCGATGCGGCTGAGGTAAACAAGCTGAATGGTTTTATGTGTTGTCCATGCACTGAATGTGGGAATACGAGGTCTTACTCTAACCAGAAAATCCTTCACTCCCACCTACTTTACAAGGGTTTCATGCCACACTATAATGTTTGGACGAGGCACGGAGAAATAGGGGTTATGATGGAAGACGACGAAGAAGAAGAGTACGATGACAACTATGTGCCCCCTGAATACAGTGATGCTGCAACGGGGGGAGCTGGTGAAGATCAAGAGGAACTAGACGATGTGCCCAATGATGCTGCAATGGGTGAAGCTGCTGAAGATCAAGAGGAACCAGACGATGTGCCTGATGATGAAGATCTCCGCCGGGTCATTATCGATGCAAGGACGCAATGCGAAAGTCAAAAGGAGAAGCTGACACTACTAGGAAAAGGGCTATATATAGGATTGACACTAATGCCACACCAGGGAAGTAGTGCGCCACTACTATATACTAATGGCGCACCAATTGGCGATGCGCCATTAGTGTGGAAGACACTAATAGCGCACCAGAAAACAGGTGCGCCACTAGTGATAAATTTTTTTATTATTATTTTTACATACATACTAATGGCGCATCCTATGTCTGGTGCGCCATTACTAGTTCTAACTAGTAATGGCGCACCAGACAAGGAGTGCGCCAGTACTGAATTTTTTTATTCTTTTTTTTACAAAACTACTAATGGCGCACCGCTTCACCGTGCGCCATTAGTAGTTTAAACTACTAATGGCGCACCCTCTAAAAGTGCGCCATTAGTATATATTTTGATATCATCAATATTTTTAAATATCATGGGCACTTTGGATATCATGAATATTTTTAAATTTCATGGGCACTTTTTGAATTCATGAATATTTTTTCAAATTTGATGATATTTTTTCATATTCAATATGATAAAATATTGAATATTCATGAGGACACTCGATCTCGATCCCCCTCCATCTCGATCTCGATTCCCCCTCCATCTCGATCTCGATCCCACCCGCGCCTCCTCTCCCCTCTTCATTTTTTAAAAAATAATAATAAAAAAGTGTAGACTAAAATTGTTGTTAAACAACAATTATTACTGTTTTTATAAAAAATATTACTGTTTCATATTCATAATCATTTTCTAAAAAATTATTACATGCAACAAAAAAAATTACTTATGGCGCACCTCTGGCTAGTGCGCCATTAGTAAGATTTCCCCTAGCTAATTACCTCCCTCTCGCCAGATCCCCTTCATCCCTCTCCCTCGCCCCTAGCTAATTCCCCCCGCTGCCCTGACCCACGCCGCCGCCGACGACCCCCCGCACCCTCCGCCGCTCCACCGCCGCCGACGACCCATCGCACCCTCCCCCGCTCCACCGCCGCCGTCGACCCCCCGCACCCTTCCCCGCTCCACCGCCGCCGCCAACCCCCTGCACCCTCCCCCGGCCCGCTCCACCGCGGCCGCCGACACCCCGCACCCTCCCCCGCTTTTTGATAATATTTTCAAATAACAAATTTGATGATATTTTCAAATAACAAATTTGATGATATTTTCAATTAAAAATAAAAAACAAATTTGATGATATTAAAAAAACAAATTTGATGATATTTGATGATATATTTTGTTCTAGTCCTCATGAAAATAACAAATTTGATAAAAAACAAATTATTAGATGCAACAAGAAATAATGAAAAAAAGAAGTTACTAATGGCGCACTAGAGGAGGGTGCGCCATTGCTATCAGAAAAAAAAAGTTACTAATGGCGCACCAGAGAATGGTGCGCCATTGCTATGAGTGTTTTTATGGCGCACCCCTCGACGGTGCGCCATTACTAACATTCCCCCCTCTATAGCTGGATACCCGGCCCTTCGCCCGATACCTCCTTCCCTCTCCCTCGCCAGATCCCCTTCCATCCCTCGCCACACCCGCTCCGGCTCCCCCGCGCCGCCGCCCCGCTCCCCGCCGCCGCCCCGCGCCCCCGACCCGCGAAGCACGTGGCCGCCGGCCTCCCCACGACCAACCGAGGCGCCCAGGAGGACCGCCGTCGTCTTCCTCTTCGACTACGAGGACCCGGACGAGCTCGGACGCCCTCGAGCCACCCCTTCGACGCCGCCGCCGACCCCGACCCCTCCGGCGACTGGCCACGCCCGCCCAGGTACCTCTCCTCCTTCCTCCCTCTCCACCCTTCCTCCCCATTCCCTCCCTCCCTAGTTCTTCTTGCTATATGGATCAGAACATATGGAGCATTACTATTGCTATATGGAGCATTACTATTGTTCTTCTCTGAACCATTACCATTCCCTCCCTCCCTAGTTCTTCCTCCCCATTAATTTGCAGGATCAGAACAAGTTTGTAACAGGATGCTCTACAATGTTGATTAGGTGCATTACTATTGCTATATGGAGCAGCAATTTACTATTGCTATATGCTCTAGTTTGTATCAATGTGATTGTAGTTTTTCTTGTCATCAAGTTTAGTTGATGTTTATTTAAATATAGCTTATATGATCAGCCACTCTATGTATGATTGTGGCTTGAAGGTTCTGGAAGAACGTTTTTCCTTCAAATTCTATCTGGTGGCATTGTCCTAGACTCCCTAGTTGTGTTGTTAATTGTGCTTCTATTAAAAGAATTGGGAGTTACTCACTGTACTAGAACTCTGTAGGTTGAATTTTGGTTAAATAATACTGACGTTATGAGAATGTAAGCACCTATTATTGCTACTGATATCATTGGCTCATTGCTGCCTTTGTGCAATGCAGAACTGTTAAGAGTGATTTGGAGGATTCAAGATTCTGTGAAGCTCTTTTGACATTTAAAACTCAGAACTGAAGGTACTTAATAAACTCAAAAGCATTGATGATAACTCTTGTTGCCTAGAAACAGAGGTAGTTTACATATTGCATTGCTGGTGTTTGTTTATGTTCAGAGTTTAAGCATGTGTAGTGTAGTGTAGTGTAGTGAGCTTGTTCTAGTGTAGTGAGGTCTGAACCATTGCACGATGTAGTGTAGTGTAGTGAGCTCTGAACCATGTTTAGTGTTGAGTACTTCAAGTTTACTGAACCTATTCATTTTTGTGGACTTAGTGAACATGATAAGACAAGCCAGATGCTCTATTTTTAATTAACAGTAATCCATGATCAGCAACAGTTTTTTTCACTAATTTTCAGTTAACAGCAATCCATAATTTTTCCAGCTAAAACTATTCATGATTTTTTGTTGGGTGACCTATTAGATCTGGAATGGAAGCTCACATAAGTTGAGCTGATTTTTGTCCATATGAAAGCAGAGGACCATATGGTCTGTGGCCTTTTCATCCATATGAAAGTAGAGGCACATTGTGGTGCTAGTGTGCTGGGTTTTGTCTCCGACCATCGTGTCTTGATGATTTTGCAGGTACCCCGAGAGGCCCTTGAGTTTGTCGGAATATCGATTAACTTCCGTTCCGGAAAATTCGGGTACTCCATATGTCTTATTTTCAGCAAAGGTCATGCTGAAATTTTCCGTGAATTTTAGCATGACTTTGCTAAAAATCAGACATATGGGGTACTTGCTACTAATGCATGGGCCAGGGTATCTTAGTACTTAATTAAGTAGGATCAACTGCCCCGCCATTCTTGCTGCATTAAACCATAGGTGGCAATAGAGCCAAGTGATTAGGCCCAACTTAGAATTCTCGTTAGCATCGATAAACCCTAGATGATAAACCCAACATAGGTGGCAATAGAGCCAAGTGATTAGTGCCAAGTGATTAGGCCCAACCTAGGGTGCCTCGGTGTCGATGAGAACCTAAATGATGTACGCTTAGGCTTTTAGGGTGCCTCAGCATCGACAAAACCTAAATGATGAAAGCTTAGGCTTTTAGGGTGCCTCGGTGTCGACAAACCCTAAATGATGTAGTTTTGAATTATGAACGTAGGATATGTCGTCATCATCATCGGACGACGAAAGTCTCCCGGCGGAGTGCGACTGGTGCCACGACGATCGAGGTCTGTGCGACATGCCTCACCTGGACGATGATCGGTGCTTCAGCATTAAGCTCGAGGAGACCTTCGAAGTTGAAACGGTACACAACGACGACAAGTGTTATTTTCATAATTAAGCATGACTTCAACTATTTCAACATGTAATTTTCATCTTTTACAATTCGAGTATAGCTTATCCCATGCCATGCAAGACGCTATGTCTTGGAGAGGATGGATTTTGAAGACCATGAAATTTCTGAAACAAAGAAAATTCACCTAAGGACTCATCACGATGTGGACTTTGAAGTAAATCTATATAATTCTGAGAGCGTAACCCATTTTGGTTGCAAAAATTGGGAAGCATTTTGCAAGATGTATGGTTTTGATGAGGGTATGCTTATCACCATGGATCTTGGTAATCCTGACATCAACCAAGACAATATGGACATTTGGGTCCTTGTTGATACGCCTCCAGTTCTACCGCTATGTGAGTTTCTCAAACATAGTTATTAGCTAATTTATATTGTTTATTTCAAAATAGTTGACAGCTTATTTCCATTGACAGCTTATTTTTATTGTTCAAAGAATGTGCGGGAGATGGTAGACAAAACCCACTACACCGATGGCTCCGAATTAACAACTTACAAGGAGAAAAATCATTTGGTCGGATTTTGTACTGACATTGAGAATTACAATATCTACAATCAAACTCCTCAACATTATGGTAAATACGTGCCACTAGTGCATGTGTTCAACTACGGTAACTACCATGGAGATACCCTGGTAAGATTTTTACTATTACGACATCCGTGCATCTTTTGCATACTTCTAAAACTAGTACATCATTGCTAACTATGAAGTTATTACTATGTTTTTCAACAGATAATCCCAGAGAATTGTGTGCCTCATATGATGTATCTGAAAGGTAGTGTTAATGTTTTGAACATACAGCCAGGTCGTCCTACGAATCTCAACTGTCCATACGAGATTTCTAAAAGAAGTGGAGACATGAAAATCAAAGGATGGAAAAATGTATGGACAGTCGTAAGGAGCTTCTTGGAAGCAAAAGGAAGCGAAGCGCAAGAATTGGATACAAGATGTTCTTCATTCTCCATAATGGAGAGTCAGGGTCTATATTGTTTTATGCTATTTTAGCTTAAATAGGGTATTTAGGTCCTGCCTAATACTAATGATCATGTGCTAAGAACAATTAAGTAGGGTTGGTTCGAAGACTATCAAGATGATGATCGTATGACTTGTTATGAATAACGAGTAGAAGTTGTATGATGATGATTAGTAGGACTTGTTAGGATTAGTATTACTTCCGACAAACTCGATACTCGCGGTCTTGAGACTTGTAATGTTTTATCTTTGTTCGGTCTTTTGAATTCGGAGATTAATATGATGAATTGTATTCGGAGACTAATCTTCTATTGTATTCGATGAATCTGATGTTGCTGTGTGCTGCTGTCTACATTCTGTCCAATAATATATTTTGTAACCTGTGCAAAAATCAGAAAAGCAAAACAAATAAAACCTAATATTCATACTAATGGCGCACTGTGATCATCACACTAATGGTGCATTAACTGGTGGTGCGCCATTAGAATGCCAAAGCACATGGGTACATATGGCCCCCTGGGAGGCATTCTAATGGCGCACTGCAGGCTATACTAATGGCGCACTACGTGGTGCGCCATTAGAACACAAGATACTAATGGCGCACCGGTGGTGCGCCATTAGAACTTAATTCTAATGGCGTGATGCCAGTGGCGCACCGGTAGTGCGCCATTAGAAGGCAAATTCGGTGCGCCACTAGCATGCCTTTTCCTAGTAGTGTGAAGTTTGATCGCATGTTAGAGGATCACAAAAAAGGGTTGTACCCCAATTGCGAAAATGGCAACACAAAGCTCGGTACCGTAATGGAATTGCTGCAGTTGAAGCCAGAGAATGTTGTGGCTGACAAAGGATTTGAGAAGCTACTGAAAATATTGAAGAAGAAGCTTCCAAAGGATAACGAATTGCTCGACAGTACATACGCAGCAAAGAAGGTCGTATGCCCTCTAGGATTGGAGGTGGAAAAGATACATGCATGCCCTAATGACTGCATCCTCTACCGCGGTGCATACAAGGATCTGAACGCATGCCCGGTATGCGGTGCATTGCGGTATAAGATCAGACGAGATGACCCTGGTGATGTTGACGGCGAGCCCCCCAGGAAGAGGGTTCCTGCGAAGGTGATGCGGTATGCTCCCATAATACCACGGTTGAAACGTCTGTTCAGAAACGAAGAGCATGCCAAGTTGATGCGATGGCACAGTGAGAACCGGAAGAAAGATGGGAAGTTGAGAGCACCTGCTGACGGGTCGCAGTGGAGAAAAATCGAGAAAAAGTACTGGGATGAGTTTGCAAAGGACCCAAGGAATGTATGGTTTTCTTTAAGATCGGATGGCATTAATCCTTTCGGGGAGCAGAGCAGCAATCACAGCACCTGGCCCATGACTCTATGTATGTATAACCTTCCTCCTTGGATGTGCATGAAGAGGAAGTTCATTATGATGCCAGTTCTCATCCAAGGCCCTAAGCAACCCGGCAACGACATTGATGTGTACCTAAGGCCATTAGTTGAAGAACTTTTACAACTGTGGAATGGAAACGGTGTACATATGTGGGATGAGCACAAACAGGAGGAATTTAACCTAAAGGTGTTGCTGTTCGTGACCATCAATGATTGGCAGCTCTCAGTAACCTTTCAGGACATACAAACAAAGGATACCACGCATGCACGCACTGTTTAGATGGCACTGAAAGTATATACCTGGACAAATGCAGGAAGAATGTGTAACTGGGCCATCGTCGATTTCTTCCGACCAACCATCAATGTCGAAAGAACGGCAAGCATTTCAAAGGCGAGGCAGATCACCGGAAGAAGCCCGCCATGCATACCGGTGATCACGTACTTGCTATGGTCAATGATTTATATGTAATCTTTGGAAAGGGTCCCGACGGACTAGCTGTTCCGAATGACGCTGACGGACACGCACCCATGTGGAAGAAGAAATCTATATTTTGGGACCTATCCTACTGGAAAGACCTAGAGGTCTGCTCTTCAATCGACGTGATGCACATGACGAAGAACCTTTGCGTGAACCTGCTAGGCTTCTTGGGCGTGTATGGGAAGACAAAAGATACACCTGAGGCATGGGAGAACCTGCCACGTTTGCACGAAAAATACGGCATGCCTCCGAAGTAGTATAAAGGTCCTGCCAGCTACGCTCTTACGAAAGAAGAGGAAGAAATCTTCTTTGAATGCCTGCTCAGTATGAAGGTCACGACTGGCTTCTCGTCGAATATAAAGGGAATAATAAATATGCCAGAGAAAAAGTTTCAGAACCTAAAGTCTCATGACTGCCACGTGATTATGACGCAACTGCTTCCGGTTGCATTGAGGGGGCTTCTACCGGAAAACGTCCGATTAGCCATTGTGAAGCTATGTGCATTCCTCAATGCAATCTCTCAGAAGGTGATCGATCCAGAAATCGTACCAAGGATAAGGAGTGATGTGGCGCAATGTCTAGTCAGTTTCGAGCTGGTGTTCCCACCATCCTTCTTCAATATCATGACGCACGTCCTAGTTCATCTAGTCGATGAGATTGTCATCCTGGGGCCCGTATTTCTACACAATATGTTCCCCTTTGAGAGGTTCATGGGAGTCCTAAAGAAATATGTCTGTAACCGCGCTAGGCCAGAAGGAAGCATCTCCATGGGCCATCAAACAGAGGATGTTATTGGGTTTTGTGTTGACTTCATTCCTGGCCTTAAGAAGATAGGTCTCCCTAAATCGCGGTATGAGGGGATACTGACTGGAAAAGGCACTCTTGGAAGTGACTCAATAATATGCAGGGACGGATATTCTTGGTCTCAAGCACACTACACAGTTCTACAGAACTCTACCTTGGTGACCCCGTATGTCGATGAACACAAGAACAGTCTGCGCTCCAAACACCCGGAGCAGTGCGACGACTGGATTACATGTGAACACATCAGGACTTTCAGCAGTTGATTGGAAACACGTCTCAGAGGTGACAACACTGTCTGTGATGAGTTGTACTTGTTGTCCAGGGGACCATCTTTGACTGTATTGACTTACAAAGGATACGAGATAAATGGGAATACATTTTACACGATCGCCCAAGATCAAAAGAGCACCAACCAAAATAGAGGTGTCCGCTTTGATGCAACAACCGAGAGCGGAAAGGACACATATTATAGTTACATAGTGGACATATGGGAACTTGACTACGGACATGATTTTAAGGTCCCTTTGTTTAAGTGCAAATGGGTCAATTTGTTAGGCGGGGGGGGGGGGGGGTACAGGTAGACCCACAGTACAGAATGCCAATAGTGGATCTGAAAAACATTGGGTACACTGACGAACCGTTCATCCTAGCCAATGATGTGGCACAGGTTATCTATGTGAAGGACATGTCTACCAAACCGAGAAAAAGAAAAGATAAGGAAGCGAATACATCATACGATGAGCCAAAGCGCCACATAGTTCTTTCAGGAAAAAGGGACATCCTGGGAGTGGACGGCAAGACAGACATGTCTGAAGATTATGAAAAGTTTCATGAAATTCCTCCCTTCAATGGCAAGGCTGACCCAAGCATCCTGATAAACGATGAAGATTATCCATGCTTACGGCGCAATAAACAAATGACACAAGCGAAGAAAAAGTGAAGACATTCTCCCGCAACTATTATGATGATACCATGCCAACTTTGTAACACACGAGTATGCTATGCCAACTTTTTCAGATTTCATTTGAAAACTATGAATTTAGGTTGAATTTTCTCTATAGGTGCATCTATGTTCATTTTTTTAGTAAAAGTTAATCACAAACTTGTGATTCACACAAATTTCAAAAAATTCAAATTTTAACTATTCAAATTTGAAAACTAATGGCACTAACAGAAAGTTTATAATTTTTCTAAAACTAATGGCACTAACAGAAAGTTTATAATTTTGCTAACCTAAAAGCAAAAAGAAATAAAAAATAAAGCAAAAAACAAAAGAAAATAAATAATGTAGAAAACAAAACAAAAAATCTGGAAAACAAAAAAATAGCAACAACAAGTATTGTTTTTGTAAATAGAAACAAAATAAAGTAAATAAAGCAACAAAGAAAACTAAAAAACTAAAAAAGTGTTTTCAAATTTGAAAACTAATGGCACTAACAGAAAGTTTATAACTTTTCTAAAACTAAAAGCAAAAAGAATAAACAAATAAAGAAAAAAACAAAAGAAAATAAATAATGCAGAAAACAAAACAAAAGAACTGGAAAAAAATAGCAACAATAAGTATTTTGTTGTAAGTAGAAACAAAAAAAATAAAGCAACAAAGAAAACTAAAAAACTAAAAAAGTGTTTTCAAATTTGAAAACTAATGGCACTAACAGAAAGTTCATAATTTTTCTAAAACTAAAAGCAAAAAAGAATTAAAATATAAAGCAAAAAACAAAAGAAAATAAATAATGCAGAAAACAAAACAAAAAGCTGGAAAAAATAGCAACAATAAGTATTTTGTTGTAAGTAGAAGCAAAATAAAATAAATAAAGCAACAAAGAAAAAAAAGCGCCACCTACTGGGGCCCCACGACTTGAATACGACTAGAAACCCTACCATGGGCCAGGATTCAGGCCCGCAGGAGGCCCATTAGGCCCACAGGCACACATCGCAGGGTTAGGCCCGAAAGCCTGCATTTGAGAGGAGCTCGAGAGGGAAGGCGCAGTAGCTCTTATAAACCACTCTCGAACTCTCTCAGCTAGCGAGGTGGGACTAAAGTTTTGGCACGGGGCAGCACAAGGCCTTTGGTCCCAGTTGGTGCCAGCAACTGGGACTAAAGGGGGCATTGGTCACGGTTCGTGGCACAAATCGTGACCAATGCCCCCCTTTAGTCCCGGTTGGTGCCACCAACCGGGACCAAAGGCCGCCGCTTCCCGCCCTTTGGGCTGCTGAAAAGAGGCCTTAGGTCCCGGTTGCTGGCACCAACCGGGACTAAAGGGGGCATTGGTCACGGTTTGTGCCACGAACCGTGACTAATGCCTTTGGTATATAACCAGGACTTGTGAAATTTTCAGATTTCCCTCGCCAGTTGCCCCCGACGACGCCGACCTCCTCGACGCCGCTAGGCTACCCCGACGCCGCTCGCCGCCCCCGCCGTCGCCGTCGCCCGTGCCCGTCGTCGCCGTCGCCCGCACCCTCGTCGGCCGTCGCCCGCGCCCGTCGTCGCCGTCGACCGCGCCCTCGCCCGCGCCCTCGTCGCTCGCGCCCTCGCCGGCCGTCCCCTGCCCCGACGCGTCGCCGCCTCTGTGAGCACCGCGCGTCCGCCGCCCCCGCCGCCGTCGTGCATTTTTTAAATTATACATGTTTTTTTACATGTTTTTAGATTTTCATATATATATGTATGTATGTATGTATCTTTTAGATATATGTTTTGTATGTATGTTCATATATGTTTTTTATGTATGTTCATATAGGTATATATGTATGTATTTTTTCAATTGTAATGATGTTTTAAAAATACATATATGCAAAAGTTAGATTTCTTATTAGAAAAGTTTTATCTATATATGTTCTCTGATTTAGTACATTTTAGGTTAGTTTCATTTTAAAAAAAGTTTTATATATTTAGGAAGAAGGAATAGAAGGAAGAAAATGTTTTATATATGAGGGTCGAGAGGGGGTCGACAGTCGAGAGGCGGTCGAGAGGGGGTCGTCGAACATGAGAGGAAGAAAAGGATAAAAAAGAAGAGGAAGAAGAAAAAAAAGAGGAGAAGAAAGAATAGAGGAGATCTTCTCCTCTATTCTTTCTTCTCCTCTTTTTTTTCTTCTTCTTCCTCTTTTTTTATCAGGAACGAGGGTCGTCGAGGGTCGCCGGACATGAGAGGAAGAAGAAGATAAAAAAAGAAGAGGAAAAAGGAAAAAAAGAGGAGAAGAAAGAATAAAGGAGTTCTTCTCCTCTATTATTTCTTCTCCTCTTTTTTTCTTCTTCTTCCTCTTTTTTTATTGGGAACGAGGGTCGCCGAGGGGTCGAGGGTCGAGAGGGGGTCGACGGTCACCGAGGGGTCGAGGGTCGAGAGGGGTCTAGGGTCGCCGATGGGTCGAGGGTCGTCAAACATGAGAGGAAGAAGAGGATAAAAAAAGAAGAGGAAGAAGAAAAAAAAGAGAAGAAAGAATAGAGGAGTTCTTCTCCTCTATTCTTTCTTCTCCTCTTTTTTTCTTCTTCTTCCTCTTTTTTTTATCGGGAACGAGAGTCATCGAGGGTCGCCGAGCGGTAGAGGAAACCCTAAATAGCAAGTATCGTCGGTGTGAGATACATGTGGTCGTCGGTGTCGGACAGTACATCCACGTCCCACAAGTGACGCGGGCTTCGATGCCCACGTCACTTGTGGGACGTGGATGTAGTGTCCGACACCGATGGCCACATGTATCTCACACCCACGATACTTGCTATTTAGGGTTTCCTCTACCGTTCGGCGACCCTTGACGACCCTCGTTTCCGATAAAAAAGAGGAAGAAGAAGAAAAAAAAGAGGAGAAGAAAGATGTCTTCTTCTCTTTTTTTTCTTCTTCTTCCTCTTTATTTTATCGGGAACGAGGGTCGTCGAGGGTCAGGGTCGCCGAGCGGTAGAGGAAACCCTAAATAGCAAGTATCATCGATGTGAGATACATGTGGCCGTCGGTGTCGGACACTACATCCACGTCCCACAAGTGACGTGCGTCACTTGTGGGACGTGGATGTAGTGTCCGACACCGACGGCCACATGTATCTCACACCCACGATACTTGCTATTTAGGGTTTTCTCTACCGCTCGGTGACCCTCGACGACCCTCGTTCCCGATAAAAAAAGAGGAAGAAGAAGAAAAAAAAGAGGAGAAGAAAGAATAGAGGAGTTCTTACTCCTCTATTATTTATTCTCCTTTTTTTCTTCCTCTTCTTTTTTTATCCTTGAAGCGTTGTCAAGGCCACCGCAAACCCTAGAGAAGCAGCGTCGAGGCAACCCCAAACCCTAGAGAAGCAGCGTCGAGGCCACTAATTAATATTAGTTCTACGTTTGCCACTAATATATCCATCTGTCATGTTTGAATAATAATTGCCATGTTGTAAATATTTGTAGAAACTATGGACACCGCCCGGGACGAAGTACAAGAAGAGTTGTTGGGGGACATAATCGCACGAGGAAGTGATGTCGTCTGCTCGTTGTTTCTCAACGACACCGATGGTCTGGAAGCAGCTGGCTATGATTATGATGGCTTCGGTGACCTAAAGTCGGTGCAAGAAGGAGACCGTGAGGACGGCTTCGGTGACCCACTGCCGGTGCAAGAAGGAGACCGTGATGACGTCTCCGGTGACCGAACCGAGTCCGGCCAGGTATATATATTAGTTAAGCTTCTGCTGACTAGCTAATTGATGCATTCATTGTTTTGGTATGTACACATATTAATTAAGTCTTTGTTCTTTTTTCTAGCCCTCCATGTCGATCACAACTTCGGTAAAGAGACGAGGCCCAAAGAAAAAGTTGAGCTTGGATGAAAAGTTTGAGATCATAGCAATCGCGCCCGACGGCCAACCGATTGAACCCCTCCGGACAAAGAGCGCATTTGTTGCTCAGTGCGGGGTTTTGGTTAGGGACAAGATCCCGATCAGCATCCAGCAATGGTTAAAGCCGGCTATAGAAGACCCTGAGGTGTCTTATGTCAATGATATGCAGAAAAATGATCTTTGGACTGAGCTGAAGTCAAATTTCACTCTAATGCAACAGGATGATTCGGAGAAGCCAGTTAAAGAGCAATTAATCAAGTCTTTTGCTCTTAAGAGGATGGCAGAACTATTCAGGAGGTGGAAGAAAGAGCTGAATAAGTTTGTCGAAAATAAAGAGACACCAGAATTCAAGGGCAGATATGAGAAGATCAGAGATCACTGGCCCGCATTTGTGGCCCACAAGACATCGAAAAAGAGTAAGAAGATGTCGGTGACAAACAAGAAAAATGTTGTGAAGAAGAAGCATCACCATCGCACGGGGTCATGTGGCTACCTCGTAGCCCGGCCTAAGTGGGCCAAGACTGAGAATGATCTGGCTGATAAAGGGATCGAACCAGAGACAATTAACTGGCCATACCGTTGCCGGACTTGGTTCTTCGGGGCTGGCGGAACCTTGGACCCTGTAACAGGGAAGTGCATTTGGACGAACGATCAAATGGACATACCAGTCAAGAAGCTTCAGCAGTATATCGAAGCAGCGCAGCAAGGGATGTTCGTTCCAGACAGAGAGAACGACGAGCTCACAATGGCCCTCGGGAATCCTGAGCACCCTGGACGGACACGAGGCACGCCAGGCTCCATTTCGTGGAAGGTTGGGTTTTCGGACGCAGGCAGTTACAAATGCCAGAAGAGGAGGAAAAAAGTGCAGTAGACCCAAATGCAGGCGCTGCAAGCAAGGGTACAAGCGATAGAGGAACGAGAAGCAAATCGCAGCAAACGAACTGTCGAAGCTTCCCCCGAAGCTACCCTGCCAGCTTAGTGGAGAAGCAGCGTGGCTTCCACCGAGCTGCTTCAGCCGGAGCATGTCTTGACGGCTCCTGCCAGCTATCCCGTGGATGCTATCACGGAGTCTCCAAATTGCCACCTTATGACGCAATGGATTAATATGAAGATCAAGGCGGTTGTTGGCTCTGTTTTTCCTACTGAACCCGACGCAACTTTTCACTGCCAGCCGATTCCAGAAGGATATGCTAGGGTGATGGTGGATGAAATAACGGAGGGATTTGAGGACCTCCAGCTTGACCACCCTACCGGTGAAGGGGAGACTCGGCTGGGTTCTGCTCTGAAGACTCCATGCCTATGGCGGAAGGAGCTCATCAACCTTCCGAACTGGACGCCTCCGCCTCCTCCTCCTCCTCCGGCGAGTCAGGGCACTCCGCCTCCTCCACCGCCTCCTCCTCCGGCGAGTGACGATCAGGGCACTCGGCCGGCTCCTTCTCCGGCGCGTGGCGGCACTCCGCCTCCTTCTCCGCCTGCGCCGGCGCGCCCGAGCAGCCAGCCTCCTCCTTCTCCGCCTCGTCAGCAAGGGCGGAAGAGACCTGCCGCCGCTCCGGCTGCTCCGGCGCGTCGTAGTCCTTCTCCTCCGCCTCGTAAGCAAGTAAAGAAGACAACCGCTCCGTCTGCTCTGCCGGCGTCTAGCAGTACAGCCAGAGGCGGGAGGACATACAGATTCGGTCCTTCTCTGAAGACTCCAGAGAAGTTACCATACGAGAGGACCCCGGAGGAGAACGCCGAGATCGCGCGAGAAGAAGTGAGGAACTTCTTTGAAGGGGTGAAAGCAAAGAAACATCCACCTCCGGAGGAGAAGGTAGATCCGGTGAAAGCGAAGCGCACTCTGGCTGCCCTGACAAAACCACCCAAGTCTCCGCCGAAAGGAAACTATGAGCGCATTATTGGAAAGGAATTTGCCGAAGCGGAGCGGTCGGGAAGTACTGTCAGTGATCAAAGGCTGAAAGAACGACGAGCTGGGAAACAAATTGCACAGCTCGGCGAACAAGCGAAGCAATCGTGCCCCCCGCTCAAGGTGCCTAGCGACATCGTCGCTAATGATCCGAGGATGGTGCCCGGTTATAGCAATCTTGGAGATTACCTGCCCGACGATGTACATTATGATTTCATGGAGGTGCAGATACAAAGATACGAGTACGGGAAGCCTCTCGTCAAAGATGAAAGATCTCTATCAACGATGATGCGAAGATTGCATGATTGGTACTTGAAAATCTGCAGAGAGTCTGGGGGGAGGAGTACTTTGTATGTGAGAGTTAAAAAGGAGCATGACCTCGTTGGAATTGATCTGTTGCCTGTTCCATTTGAGGAGTTCTTTCAGTTTTTCAATCAATTGGCCCTCGATAAAGCAACGGTCACCTGCTACTGTCTGTAAGTAGTACTACTTCTGTCATTAAGTCTCTCTATATAGCTCAGCTCTTTCATTGCATGTATTTATAATTATCCTCACTATATTATGCAGATTGAAGATCGTCGAATTAAAGAAACAACAAATCGGTGATATTGGGTTCATTAACACAAATATCATAGATGCAACTCAAGTTAAATTTCATGCCGCAGATACCGAGGCCAACTTGCTACGATCATTGGTAATAAATGAAAACAAAGATATAATACTCTTTCCTTACAACTTCAAGTGAGTGTTACTGTCTTGTGCGTATTCGGTTTCCCTTATATATTAGTCAAGGTTATAGTAATGTAATTGATGAGTTATGCATGCGTGTGCAGTTTCCACTATATTCTCCTAGAGATTAAGCTTGAGCAGGGACTAGTAACCGTCTTAGACTCAAGACGAAAAGATCCCCAGGACTATGCGGACATGACTCAAATGTTCGAGAAGTAAGTTAAATCGATCATTATCCACCATATCAGCAACTTTGTTCATTTCCTGGTATATCAAGTAATTGTTTTCTTTGTCTGGCAGGGTTTGGAAAAAATTCACCAAAAAAGCTCCGGGACTCCCGAAGAAGCTGCAATTTAGACACCCGAAAGTAAGTACTATAGTAGCATGTTCCGCGCATCTCCTATTGATTCAAGCGCTAGTTTCATCAATACCATTTGGCATTCTTGCTTATCAGTTTGATTGACCTCTATTTTTTGTAAAGTGGTTGTGACGGGAATAAGGGAATGATTTATGTGGATACTACGTTTGCGAGTCCATCCGCCACACGACATGTGAGCGGGGCTACTCTGACGAACAATATGAAGTGCGTAAATAACAACATTCACAATTTTATTTTATTACCATCATTTGTGTTGAGTTTCATTCATTCATATATATATATGTATTGACCCCCTTCTTCAAATTAGATGTTTCGGAAGCGGGATGAACTCCTAGCACCAGCTCGCATGCGAGCAATTCAAGAGGAATTGGCGGCATTCTTTCTTGACCACGTGATCGCTGAAGACGGAGAATACTATATGGACCATGAGTCCGTATGTTAGGAGATTATATTTGTAAGAGATAATTATTGTATATATGTAGCCGGTAGTGTCGGATAGATATACGAGAACTTGTTGTTCGACCAATCTCTCGGAGAAGGAGAGGTGGTCGATATCACTTCTCTCTGTATGCATATATGTTCATGACGATCTTCTATTTCCTTCGTTTGCTTACTAGCTAGCTAGCGTGTCTAGTCCTCTCTATACGTATGTATAGTACGTAGCGTCGACCAAGCACGGACATAAGAGAGGACACTTCTCTCTATTAATTATAGCTAGCTAACACAAAATATGAAACACCTAAATTAACCCCCCAAAACCCCCAACCCCCCCCCCTTTCAAAAAAAACAAAAACCCCAGCCACAGAAATGATGACGTGTGGATGTCTATTGGTCCCGGTTGGTGCCACCAACCGGGACCAAAGGCCCTCCTGCCTGGGCTCCGCGCACAGGCCATGTGGAGGCCCATCTGTCTCGGTTCTGGATTGAACCGGGACTAAAGCGACAGGGCATTAGTACCGACCCTTTAGTCCCGGTTCAGGAACCGGGACAAAAGGCCCTTACGAACCGGGACAACAGGCCATTTTTCTACTAGTGCCATAGTCAGACCCTTGGGATGTAGCCATATCGGTGAACCTCATTAACAAATCTCGGTGTCGTCTCTCCTGTGATTGATTGGTCCTTGTATGATCGATTAAGCGCCTTGGATTTATTCTAACAATTGATATCAAAGCCCTGGTGCCCGAAATAAATTTCAGTGAACTCACGGGTGGTCATTCATGGTTGGTGGTGCTAGAAAATCTAATGTTAGCGGGCCCATTGTGACCGATGTGTGAGGGGAATATTATTACGTTTAGTCTCACATATGTTATGGGAGGAGACATAACATGATTTATAAGAATGGGGGTATCCCCTCCTAAAAGGCTAGTTTTTTGAGGAAAAGAGTCCAAGGCCTCTCATAAGTCGATGTTTCTCTCTGCTTGCTTTATGCATGTGGGTCGGAAATGCTGTAGTTAGCGAACCCGGGATTGCATAACACGTACGAGGACCATGCATATCCCTAGTCCTCATCTACGCGTTATCTTATTTTTAAGCGAGAGAGATTGCTGATTTGTTTTGTGTGCTTGCTTTGTGACAGTCACATCGTTTAGCCAAGAAGATCGATACCGTGTTTCAATTTTCCACATCAATGTGAAACCTGGGAAACAATATGTGGGCCTACCACCAGACCCGTGTCCTGACTTTGGATCTCAAGTTTGGGACGTATTGTACTATTTTGCTAAGTTTTGTATTTTACATTGCAGACTTGACCATCATAAAGTAACTAAAATTGTATAATCTATTGATCAAATTATTCATGGTGCATGTTCACTTTCACTAAAAGTTCACGAATTTTGCTAGCCAGGATGAGGTTGTCTGGTTACTCCTTAGAGCATCTCCAGCCGCGCCCTCAACAAGGCCCCCAGACGACTTTTCGGTCGTCGGTGTAAAAAAATCAGCCCAGTCACGTCCCCAAGGGCCCAATTTTCATCGGCTCGGGCCGAAATTGGCACCGGCGGATCCAACCCGAACCCGGCGTGCCGGGGGGCGCTCGGGGGCGCCGGGTGAATCGTTTTTGGCATGAAAGAGTCGTGGGCCCTCCTTGCCAGCGACTCGTCTCGCTTCTCGCCGCTTCGTCGTCCTCATCGCCTGGTTTCCCGTGGCGAAACAATGCCAAAGCTGCCGCGCGCTGCCGCGCCGGTCAGCCTCCGCCATTGATGCCTCACGGGCGGCGCAGTGAACACGAGACGACGCGCGTCCCCTCGCATGCCACGCGTAACGCGCCGGCCACGCGTACGTGCGGCGTCTCCGCCTATATAAAGTCGACCCCCAGTGCGCCGGTGGCACGCACAGAGTCTCCACCGCCGACGAGCCCTTTCTCCCCCGTTCCTCCCTCCCCTCTCGCCGTCTCCAGTTCAAAGAATGGCCGAACGCTTCCCAGGCAACGGTGCGGCGGCGAACGGCTTCGTCCGCCGCCACCTTCATGAGCACAAAGCTCGGCTCCTCTTCGAGGCCGAGTATCCGGTCCCACCGGACATGCGGGTGCCCGGGGCCTGGAGAATCAGCGCCGGCGGGGTCCCGGTGCCACCACCGCCCACCAGGGCGGCGCGGCGTGCGGAGATCACGCGTATCCGCGCCTCCCTGCCGCGGGCGGCGAGGGAGGGGCCACGCTACATCCCCGATAGCCCGCTCTGGGAGCCATACTTCCAGCGTCGCCACGCGGAGCAGCTCGAGGCCACCAACGGCGTTGTACCCTCCGGCAGGCTCAAACTCCACGGGGCGGCACCGATGGTGGGGCGTGCCCAGACGCACACTGGAGGCCGTCCTCGAGTACATCGAGGGCGGCAACATGCCGAGGCTGGAGTACCCCGACCCCCCGTCCTTCTCTCGCCGCCGTGGGAGCTCATGGACGCCGAGGCGCATGGACCCCAGGGCGTCCTCCTCCTCGTCCGGTCGGTCGACCGGCTCCCCTGCCTCCACCCCGTCAAGCCGGAGCCCCAAGACACGCCTGTCAAGCCGGAGCCCCAGGACACGCCTGTCAGCCGGCGCACCCGAAGCTTCGGCGTCCGCATCGGCGACTCCACCCCCGCCTCTGGTCGCCTCATCCTCGTTGCACCCAAGCCGGAGCCCGGTCTACCCCCGGAGTACGAGGAGATAGCCCGGCGCGGCTTCTCCGACGACGATGCCCTACGGTGGGCGCGTGACGACTACCTCCGCGACGAGATGGTCCGGCAGCGCCGGGCCCTGGAGGAGATAGCTGCCCACAAACGTGGGTGCGAGGACGAGCACGGCATCGTGGTCCTCGACAGCGACGACGATGAGGACGCCGCCGGACCGTCCAACCTGCCGCGCCAACCGGGGGAGGGTTGCAGCAGGGACGACGGCCGCGGCGAAGGCGATGACGACGACGACGGCGGCGACTACACGCGGTTCTACCGCCTCCTCGGCATATAGAACTATAAGGGCGGAGGGCGGCGAGGAGCGGCGAGGGAGACGGCGAGGAGCAGACTAGTAGCGTTTTTTTGTAAAATATTTTAAATATGAATGAGCTCGCCGAAGTTTGGTTTAATTTGCGTCGTGTTTGTGACAAAATTTAAGTTTTCAGAAAAACATGGGCGCCGCGACTGGGGGGCATCATGTCCCCAGCACATGGTTTAGCGCCGGTGCGCCCCCAGGGACGATTTTAGGCACCTCCTGGGGGGCCAACGGCTGGAGATGCTCTTACCTTCAATACAGTGCAATTGAAATTCTTTTAGGGTTGTGTGGTTAGCAAACATTCGTCGAATTGATTATCATTCGATCAAACCACTTGAAGGAATGCACAAGAATCTATTAGCCCCAAAAGCTAAGTTAAGAAAAAAAATCAGGTAAACTATATCACCTGTAAATCTAAGCTGCCAGAAACAATTATGATCTTATATACTGATCATAGGGATCTACCTTTATCAAAGAACTATGAACTTTGGTGATATATAATCAAGGTGCGAAACCCAAAAAAAAATGTGAGCTTACCGCGCGTTGATTTGATTGTAGTTTGGGACATAGTACTAAGTTTTGTATCTTTCCTGGAGATGAGACACCGTAAATTAATCAAAATTATATGCACTATTGACCAATTTATTCATGGTGCATATTTTATTTAACTAAATATTCATGAATTTTGCTGGTTACACATCCCCACAACAGTGCAATTGAAATTATTTCAGCATTTGTAGGCAACCAAAAGCCCCCTAATTGCCGTTGGGTCACATGCGGGCACAAACAGACCTATCTGTTTAGTACCTCAGTTTGAAACCATGCAGCCTTTTTAAAGTGCAATCCATACTTGATATTATTTTTGTTGTTTCAATTGCGTGGTAGTGGTAATATGAGTCGGTTTGGACCTATCCAGGACACTGATTTTCTTTATGTACGATCAATTGATAATTTGGCAATGGATATTCTATATACCTTACAGATGAATGTGTACAAGGTAGCCCCTACATTGCCTGCGTTGATCAAGGTAGCTTCCTCTTTGAGCTACCTCTGCAACCACACAACCACAGGAGAGCTGATGTGCTCATCACGCATGTGCGGAAGGATTTTCGAATCCATCGTATGACTAAAGATATTCTCCACTGGGAATTATCAATCCATACTCGACAAATAAAGTTTCTCAGTACATGTGACCCTACCTATACTATATCTATGGTTATGTTCAGTCAGAATAACAAGATGCACACATATCCTAATATGTGGTGTTTTCAGGCACTCGGTTGTTCTATTTCTGTCTAAACTTCTGTCCTTATCACTTGGTATATAGGTGTGCTAATTAATTTTGGGGAAAAATAATCAAGTGGCGAAAGTAACTCGAGTCGCTAGCTTGCACTCTATGAAGTCGTGAGAATTTGATGTGTTTGCCAGGGGCAGCTCTGGCACCTAATCTCAACAAACAAATCCACCGCAAGTTAAGGTATTACTTCATATGTATAACTTGTAATTTCTTTATAGAACACTGCATTGCTGTCAGTATTGATGGATTAGTTATTGGTCAAAACCTTAATGCTTAATGGCTCAAAATTGGCCTTATGTTTTGAGACGGATGGAGTTGCCCCACATATAGCTTGTTTTCTTTTTTGAAACGGAGGCAAAAGATTTGCCTCATCTATTAGTTAAGATAAGAAGAGAGTTTGTTACAGAAGTCACTCTTACACGGCATGAGTGATTACTCGCATAAAATAATAGCTCCTAATTTCTTTGCACCGGCAGTGACCCAAAGGTTTGCCTCGCAAATGATGAAGTTGAGCAAGATTGTTGGCGGAGCGCTCTTCTGTCGAAAAACACGGGCATTCCTCTCATTCCAAGTGGTCCATGACACGAGCATGGTAAGAGAGGCCATAGCCTTCCTATTGGGGACTCCGGCACCGGTTATATTTGTCCACCACTCCTCTACCGAATCATGTAGCTGCCAAGTAGTAGTGTCCAAGTGGTGAAGGCCGAATTTTGCGATGACCGAGTTCCATAGCCGAATGGTGTATCGGCATTTGAAGAAGAGATGTGGTCCACTTTCTTGATCTCTCTTGCAGAGAGTGCAAAGCCCGCAGTTTGACCATCCCCGCTTTGCAAGCCTATCCACAGTCCAAATTCTATCTTGGATAGCCAACCAAGCAAAGAATTTAGCCTTTGGCGGCGCCCAAGCCTTCCAAATCATTTGATCCATGGGGGAGAGGACCAATCCTAGAAATTGGCCCTTGTAGGCGGAGGCCGCAGAGTAATGCCCGCTTGTCGTGTGCTTCCACACAATGGTGTCTTCGGCATGTTCAACAAGGTGGACATCAATTAAAAGTGCCCAAAGAGTGAAGAATTGTCGAAGGTGTTCAACTGATACGACCGTGAAGGTGTTGATCTTGAGGATCCACACATTATTTTTTAGAGCCTCGCGCACCTTCCAATTCTTCCTCGAGGAGGCCTCAAAAATGAGAGGAGCGACATCCTTGGGTTTGCATCCATGAAGCCAAGGAGAATCCCAAAAAGGTTTTTTAGCACCATTCCCCATGGTGATGGTTGTGGATGCATAGAAGAAGTCAAGGTCCTCCTCATCACATGGGTTTCCCAATCCCACCCACATCTTGTGAGGCGCCGTCCATTCAAACCATGGCCACCTCAAACGCAAGGCCCTCTCAAATTTGTCGGTGTTGAGGACCCCTATACCACCATATTCACGCGGCCGATAGATAATCTCCCAATTCACCTTGCACTTGGCACCCGTCGTCTTGTCCGATCCGGACCAAAGGAAGGCTCGCTCGAGTTTGTTGATGCTTTGAAGAATGCTCGGCGGTACGACTAATGGCGTGATGAAGTAGATCGCTTGGGAGGTGATGACGGACTTGACAAGGGCAGTGCGTCCACTGGTGGTGATATTTTGTCCATCATAGGTAACCAGCTTGCCCGCAACCTTGTCCACAAGGAATTGCCAATCCACCAACTTAAGCTTCCAGACGGATAGAGGAAGGCCCAAATATCGACGCCCTTTTTGCCGGCAAGTTTTGAAGGATGTGCTCTAGATTGAGGTGATTGCATCGAATGGCCACAACAAAGCTCTTATGGAAATTGGTGCATAGCCCGTTGACATCCCCGAATCCGTTTAAGATGGCTGAGAGGTTGTCAATATCATTTTTAATTGGGGCCATGAAAATGGCTGCATCATCTGCATAGAGTGAAGTTCTCACCATGACCCCTCTCCCCCGCACCTTGTGAAGTAGCCCTTTTCCGGTTGCCAACTCAAGCAGTTGTTGGAGTGCATCAATTACAATGACGAAAAGGAGCGGGGATAGGGGATCCCCTTGCCGAAGGACCCGACCATGCTTGATGGGGTGGCCGGCCACACCATTCAGCAGGATCCTCGAGGATGATGTGCAAAGAAGAGCCGCAATCCAGTCTCGAAACTTGGGGGGAAGCCCCTTCACCGTAGGAGATCAAGGATGTATTCCCATCTGACTGAGTCGAAGGCCTTGCGGATGTCAAGCTTGAACAACAGAGACGGGGTCTTGCATTTGTGCAGTCTGCGGGCCAGGTTGCGAACACACAAAAAATTGTCGTGTATGCTTCTGCGCTTGATGAATGCGCTTTGGGCGTTGGAGACCAGCTTTTCCATGTGCGGAGCAAGACGGGTTGCGAGGATTTTTGCGATAATCTTAGTGATGGCATGGATGAGACTGATGGGCCTAAAGTCTGCAATCCCCTCGGCGCCTTCTTTTTTGGGCAGAAGGACCACATTTGTAGAGTTGAGCCAGTGAAGATTTGTCGTATGGAGGGCATCAAAATGGTGTACCACCCTCATCATGTCCTACTTCATGATGCCCCAACACTTCTTAAAGAAAGCACCAGTGAAACCGTCCGGGCCCGGTGCCTTATCACTTGGCATGCCATTGATAGCCTCCCGCATCTCCTCCTCGGTGATGGGCGAGTCAAGGCCGTGCAAGTCGTGCACCTCTAAGTTGAGCTCATCCCAATTGAAGTCTTTGTCGCTTGTGCTCCCTTTTTTCATCACGTTAGCGAAGTGATCCAGAATGAGCTTCTTTTTGGCGTCGTGCTCGGTGACCCAACCTTGGTCATGCTTTAGCCTATGGATATGATTCTTCCTCCTTCTACCATTAATCCGGCGATGAAAGAACTTGGTGTTTGCGTCGCCCTCCTTGAGGTTAGCAATTCTTGAACATTGCTTTTTCCGAGCTCTCTCGAGTGCGGCCAAGCTGATAACTCTCCTCTTCAGCCGGGCCCTAAGGTCCCTCTCATCAGGGGAGAGTTGCCGATTCTCTTGAGCAATGTCGAGGCGGAGAATCACCAAGAGAGCGGCATGAAGGTGAACTTTTGCCTTCGAGAAGAGGCCCCTACTCCACTCTGAGAGTCGGAGGGCCACCTTCTTGAGCTTATGGAATAAGACTTGATATGGCTCGGAGTGCTCGAGGGGCTCGTTCCATGCCTTATTTACCACTTCCATGAAACCGGGCATAGAGATCCAAAAGTTTTCAAACTTGAAAGTTCACGGTCTCCGCGGTCCCTTGTCATCGGCGAGAAGGAGTGGACAATGATCGGACAGAGATGACGAGAGGGCGTGTAGCAAATGAGTGTTGAAAGTGGACAATGATCGGACATATAGCTTGTGATTTCTTTGCCGAATTTGTACAACCGGTGCTACTTGCACATGGGCAGGAATCAAATCAAATCGAATCAGCTACGACATAACCTGTGAAAGCTAATACAAGGCGTGACATTTACCGGATTCCAAAACCTCGTACAGTGCACACAAGAAACATCCATTTGCAAGAAAAATATTGTTGCCCTTTCACAGGTTCCAGAGATGGCAGCAAATTGCATGATAAATTTAGTTAAGGAAATGACCGAGCTCATCGATCAGCATGCACTTTGCCTCCTTAATTTGCTACTAGTTGCATTAGTTAATCTGCAGGTTGCGTATTTGGATGAGTAGCTAACTACGCTTGCCTTACTTCAGTTCGTTCACAGTCCTGCTCAGACACAACCATCTATTAATTGGACTGGAGCGAATATCTGCTAGCAGATAATTACCCCCGCAAAAAAAAACTAGCAGATAATTAAGGAGTTGAGTGAATATATGCTTAATTAAGGAGATCGAAGAGCTATCATGATGAGGGGCAAGATTGTGATTAGGAGGACTGAGAACATGAGCAGAAGGTAGGTCACCTTCTCCAAGAGGCGTAGTGGCTTGCTGAAGAAAGCACGTGAGCTGGCCATCCTCTGTAATGTCCAGGTCAGTGCCATGGTCTTCTCCTCCACTTGTCGCCTCTACGAGTATGCCAACTCCACCGCCGCCACCACCATGGGCACGGCCATGCCTTCCATCATTGAAAACTACCAATCTGCACAAGAGCAACAGCAGCTGCTGAATCGAGTGTCACAAGTCATGGTATGCATGCATTCCTTGTAACCTTTTTTTACTCTTAGTGTTCCAAAATACATGATGTTTTTTTACATGTAGACATGCAGTTTGCATGATGCAACTTTGACAGCTAATTCGTTTGTAAAGAAGTTGGTAAAATTACATAATTATAAAAGAAGTTTTCAGAAACAAATGTAATGATGTTATGCTCATATGTGTGACCCAGTAAATGTACATATTGGTAGTCAAATTAGAGAGGCTTGATTCTTACTGTATGCATATACTTTTAGCACTACACCATAAATCAAGAGTATTTGAATAGTACCACTTCTTATATTATTTTGGACAAAAGTTTCACACTCATTTGTAACAGTTTAAAAGTTTATGATAATAGAAAAAATGCATTTGTTTTTCTAGTATTGGCAAGGGGGGGTCTGGAAATTACAGAAGGAAATGCAGATGCTTCAAGAACATCATAGGTATAAGTTCTTAATTCAGTTCCTTCCATTGATACCTACCTATATAAATAAGTTTGAGTAAAGACTGGAAAATGCATTCAAGTCATCCCATCATTGTTTGACTTTCAGGAATCTAATGGGGGAGAGATTATCAAACTTAGGAGTCAAAGACTTATGTTTAATTGAAAATCAGCTGGAGAAGAGCTTACACCATATTAGAGAAAAGAAGGTAGCTGAGCTCTCTCAGTTTATTCTTATTTATGCTAATCATTGTACCCTCTTCCATAATCACGACGCTAACATTGTTTTATAGGAATGACTATGTGTCTCCTGATACCTGTTTTAGGAATAAAGTTTCACCAACCATATTCTACAACTCAACGAGAAGGTTCGCCAATATTTTTATCACATGCGTGTGCAATTTTACTTAGATGCCGTTCTCATGTAAAGTTTACATCAATATATATTAAAAAAAGTTACATTTCATACGTGATAATTCAACAAAGCAACCTTGTAGGGATACATCTTTCATCAAGAGAATATTCGACTGTCCGGGGAAATAAAGCTTATCCATGAGCAAAACTTGGAATTAAAGAACAAGTAACTAAGTAACTTGATTATGTATTCAAAATCTTTGTGGGGGTTGAGATTAATGGTGCTGCTTGATATTGGTTTCAGCTTTGTGTATTGAATGGCTCTTCTAAGGGTGCAACATATTATCCTCCAAGTCAGACTATATATATGAAAAGTATTAAGGAGCACTACTTCTGCCAATTATGTATAACATGGCAACCTCTTCTGGTACTTGAGTTCATAGTTTCATAAAGATGCAGAAGCTGGGAGCTGAACTTTTTTTTATAGTTGTATTGTCTTGATATGGTGCAAATAATAAATAAAATGAAGCTAATTAAACAGGCTTTTCATTTGCATGCGCGTGAGATATTGTGTTGGGTATTGATCCACGCCTTGATATGGAGTCTAGGCCGTGTCTTATTTCAAGTGTGGCTGGTCATCCTCTAGAATATAACGCCTGCATAGTTGTCTTGATCATCTATAGCTAGCTTGTTCAAAATGTTTTCACCATGTATGTATAGTCTTTAATTTTGGATTTATACCCATGAAGAACCTGAAGTATTTTTCAAGTGCTGAGGCAAATCTTTTGCCTCCGTTTTTCAAAATAAATAAATAAAGAGAAAAGTATACTTTTCATCCCTTAATTCTTGGCGAAGTCTAGATTTGGTCCCTCAACTTCAAAACCGGACAACTTGCGCCCTTAACTACTGAAACCGGCCAAGATTCATCCCTGGTCACGGTTTTGACCGGTTTTGGTGCTGTCCCAACCCGGTTTTGACCGTGCCGACTCAAATTCGCATACCTTTTCCAAGTCCGTTCAATGTTTTCAAATTCGGGTATTTTTTTCAAATACGTGAACTTTTTAAAAATTTGTGTACTTTTCCAAATCTGCATACTTTTTTCAAGTTCACGTACTTTTTTTAAATCCACGTACTTCTTTAATGTTCCTGTGGTTTTTTTAAATTCATGTAATTTTTAAAAATTGACATACTTATTCCTATTCACGTATACTTTTTTGGGTTTGAAAATTTTATGTGAAATTGAAAACGTATGCGGATTTGAATATCTTTTACGCGAATTAGAAAAAAATGTGTGGATTTGAAAATTTATGTCAACTTGAAACAAGTATGTGAATTTCAAACAAAGTTCATGGATTGGAAAGGAACACGGATTTGAAAAAAATACACGAACTTTAAAAAGTATGCGGATTTGAAACAAGTACGCGAATTTAAAAAACAGATGGATTTGAAAAAAAATACTTGGATTCGATAAAATTACACGGAGTTGAAAAAATACACTGATTTGAGAAAATTACGCAATTTAAAAAAATCATGGATTTGAAAAAGTACACAAATTTCAAAATAGTTCATAGATTTGAAAAAGGTATGTTTATTTTTGAAAAAATTGCACGACCTTGAAAAACTATGTGGATTTGAAAAGCGTATGTGAATTTTAAAAAGTTCACGGATATGAAAAAATTACGCGAATTTTAGTCGGCACCGGTCAAAACCGGGGTCAGTCAGCACCAAAACCGGTCAAAATCGAGACCAGGGACAAACCTTGTCCGGTTTCGTTAGTTGGGGGTGCAAGTTGTCTGGTTTCGGAGTTGAGGGACCAAATTTAGACTTCACCAAGAGTTGAGGGATGAAAAGTATACTTTTCTCATAAATAAATAACTGATCAGCTAACTGGAGACTGGAATCTCTGCTGAGCTCTTATGTTTGCTGAGTCTGCTATTCGGCAAACACAAATGAACTCCGTAAAGACCTATTTCGCAGTAGTTTGACATGGGAAAATAAAGATGCTCTAATTAATTTGTTTGACTGGAGAAGCAAGAAAGCAGCAGGGAATCGGTGCCTCCAGCTTTGTCCACTCATCCCAAAACACCTGAAGGTACATACAGCTGAGTTGATGCAAGAGCAAAAAGGAAGAATCAAACCAGATCAGATCAGAGTGGTTGCATCGTTAAGGACTATATACTAAAGATCAAGTGGTGCCATGATTCAGAGAACCAAATCTGGAAGGAAATCATCTTTACTCTAATCTAATGCATTACTGGCTCTAATCGAGATTGGAACGCCGTCACTCACGTGGACTGCACATTTTTTGCATCGTGCTCCGTGGCCACTTTACTTACTAACCTTAAAACTGTCCTTTTTTGGATGAGCCAAGTGGAAAGCTAGCTAGTACATAAGTGTGCTCATCAATCTAGCAACCTTAAACAACATGGTACTACTAGCAAACCTTTTATAACTTGGATGTTACCTTTAGCACCCAAATGCAAATGTTCCTGCCACATCCACCTCAATAAGTACGGCTACAATTATTATATGTTAAAAATCACAACCAACAAACTTTTCCAAGGTATCTGCAATACAAACTTCAAACAATATTGTAATTACCATAAGAAAGAAATTGATTGAAAAGAAACTGAAATTCAGGAATTTAGTCGCAAATAGAGGTTTCGCTAGCATGGTTGAGTTGTACCAAAGACGCAACCGGGTTTATTGGTTGTGGTAGATCTATGACTTCTTAATCTGTAAGATTTGGAATCTTACACGTTAGTGCATCGGACGGCGATATTGGCATCAAAAGTCGTACCTCGATTGTCGAAAAAAATCATGCCATTTGTCGCCTTCCATATCGACCATGTTTATATACAATTGGACAGTCGTACCATAATATAAGTACATGGTTATGAAGAAAGTGTACTACCCACATGTTACGTGGTAACATGCCGAGATACAATTTGATGGCCCCACCAAGATATGAGCACACAATTTTATTTTATTTTGCGGGCATGAGCACACAACTTGTAATAAATTAAGTGTACCACTCACAAGTTACATGGTAACGTGTCGAGATTCAATTGGATAGCTCTACCCAGATATAAGCACACAGTTCTGAAGAAATTGTACGACTCACATATACATTGCAAGATAAGAGTATCTCCAGCCGCGCCCCCAACAGGCTCTCCCTAGGCGTTTTTCCCGCGCCGGCGCCCAAAAATTGGCCCAGTCGCACTCACAGGAGCCCGTTTTTCGCCGGTTTGGGCCAAAATTGGCGCCGGCGGACCCAGACAGAACCCGGCGCGCTGGGGGGCGTCCGGGGGCGCCGGGGCGAGACGATTTGGCGCGAAAGCGGATGGGCCCGCCGAGTCAGCGACATGCCGCTTCGTCGCCCTCATCGCATCGGTTCCCGCAGGAATCAATGCGAAGGCTGCCGCGCCGTCCAGCCTCCATTGATGCCTCATGAGCGGCGCAGTGAAGTGCCGGGACGCGCGTCCAACCACGCGTCGTCCGGCATGCAGCCCGACGCCGCCCAGCTACGGCTATAAAAGGCGACCTCCCCGCCGGTGGACGCCACAGCTCTCATTTTGCCCCCTCTCCGGTGCAGAAAGCAGCACTCTCTCCCCTCTCCCCGCCGACAAGAAAGATGGCCGAGAGGTACCCAGGCGATGGCGCGGTGGCGAACGGCTTCGGCCGCCGCCACCTCCAAGAGGCGGAGGCACGACTGCTGTACAAGGCGGAGTACCCGGCGCCCCCGGGCATGCGGGTGTCGGGGACGTGGAGGCTGAGCGTCGGCGGCGTCCCGGTGGCACCGGTACCCGAAGGGGCGGCGCGGCGCGGCGAGATCGCTTGCATTCGCTCATCCCCGACGAAGGAAAAGCGGAACGAGTCGCGCTATGCCGCCGACAGTCACGCCCTCTGGACGATGTACTTTGAGCGCCGCCGCGAGGAGCAGATCGCCTCCACCCACGGCGTCATCCCGCGGGGCCGCCACAACGCCTACGGGCGGCGCGAGTGGTGGGGCATTCCGGGCCGCACCCTCGAGGCCGTCCTCGACCACATCGAGACCGGCAACGTGTCGCGCCTCGAGTACCCGCAGCGGCCATCCTTCTCTCGCCGCTGTGGTAGCTCCTGGACGCCGCGGCGGATGGAGTCAGGGTCGTCCTCGTCGTCGGGCTCCGGCTCGCCGGCCGTGCTCCGCCCCGTCAAACCCGAGCCGAAGGAGATGCCGCTCCGGCGCCCTCTTCATCAACGAGGCCGCCCGATCCCCCCGCGCGGATCCTACCGCTTGGTCCGGCCAAAGCCGGAGCCTGGGCTGCTCCCTGTGATGCCGGAGCACGTCGAGATGGCGGTCCCCGACGACGAGTTCACCCTCAAGTGGGCGAAGGAGGACTACATCCGGGAGCAGGTACACCGCCCTCGCCGGGCGTATGAGGAGCTCCAGGCCCGTCGCCGCGGTCGCGAGGAAGGCGGCGTCACCGTCCTCGACAGCGACGAGGAGCGCGAGGCCGGGCCGTCCAGCGCACCAGCGCGCCTCGGCGACCCGGGTCAAGGCTGCAACAGGGACCGCGCTGGCCCAAGCCAGCCGCGCGACGACGGCGGCGGCGGCGGTGGCGACTACACCCGCTTCTACAGGCTCCTCGGCATGTAGACGGCGGCGACGACGACGGCGGTGGCGGCTAGGCGTAGTTTAGGCGTTGTTAAGGCGTAGTTTGCATGTGCTTTGTGTTTTTTGTATAAATTTCAGTGAAGTTTCGCCGAGTTCGTGTAAAAAACGCTGAGTTTTCATATATTTTGTACGGACGTCGCTGAACCCGGAGCGGCTTATGGGCCGACGACTGGGAGCTAGGTCGCCCCTAAGGGCCAATCTAGCACCGGCTCGCCCCCAGGCGACTCTTTTTCGTCGTACTGGGAGGCCGAACGGCTGGGGATGCTCTAAGAACACATCGTTTTACGCCTAAATACTACTTTGGTTTGAAAAGTGTAAGACGTATGAGCACACGGTTTTGAAGAAACCAGAAACCACTTGCCTCCTAAACACTAAATGGAGCAGGTTCTACCACTCCAACTTTGAATGGGTACCACGCGACTGCTAGACTATTTCAATGGTTCGAACAAAAAGAGGCTGGCTTGGTTGCTGACGCCATATTGTACGGCACAATTTATGGCTACATGTCAGAAGCCAATAGGCTATCCTCGTACCCAAAGTTTATACTATGAACAGTCGAACGATATATATATTATGGACGTCCTTGTGGCAGCCACCGAGGAAAATAATATGTAGTGGGCCATTCATTAACTTAATTTATACAATTAAAATGGTATTTAGTGAGTTGTTTAAGCCTAGGTTAGTGTTGTCATCACATGGGGCCTCTAGATCCCTTTTGGTTTGCAGACCATTAGAAGCAAGCCCAACAATACAAAGATAGCTAGCTGGATCAGGCAGCAGCTGGGGGGGAAGCTTCAACTAGCTAGATTAGACTTGTGGATTGTCACCCAGATAGTAGAGAAGAAACTATTAGCAGACTCTAGTTTAGCTCCATTTCGACCGGTTCTTAATTACTTTCGTCAATTGGCCGGCCAGCCGGCAGAAGAGAGATCTAGAGAAGAAGAAGAAGAAGAAGAAGAAGAAGAAGAAGAAGAAGAAGAAGAGAAGATGGGGAGGGGAAAGATTGCGATTGAGAGGATCGACAACACAATGAACCGGCAGGTGACCTTCTCCAAGCGCCGCGGAGGGCTGATGAAGAAGGCCCGGGAGCTTGCCATCCTCTGTGACGCCGATCTCGCGCTCATCGTCTTCTCCAGCACGGGTCGCCTCTATGACTTCGCGAGCTCCAGGTATGTTCGTTAGACAATTTGTTCCTGCTACCTCCCAATACTCTATCAGTTACTTAATTTCATCCTCTTATAATTTGGATGTGTTTTATTTTTTGTCTTCGTCAGCGGAATGGAGGCAATACTAGAGCGGTACCAGGAGGCGAAAGAGGAACACCGCGGGGTGTTGAACCCAACATCTGAGGCAAAGGTATGTAACTATGTATGCATAGTAGCTTTTCCATGCCGCACATGTATTTACCAAAGAAAGGAAAGTGGTGAAACAAATAGCAATCAAGCTTGGATGATGATCTAGCAATATATGGTCTCTTATTATCCGTGTTTGAGTGGAATTTTGTCTTTTATTTCGTAATGTCTCAAACTATGCAATAAAAATGATTGCATGCACCAAGAGAGGCGTGATTCTGGACCATGGTTCAGCCGAACCTATGGTCGACGCCGTACGATTCAACATCCTGCTACATGTGGATCCGCGTCATGCATTGTTTAACATGCAAACAGCTCCCATCATGCATTTTTTAATCAATCATGCACGGATCCTTATGAAAAGTGTCCAGAGATCAATGGTGTCGAGCGTAGGTTCGGTTGAACCATGGTTCCGTATAACATTTTCGATGCACCAATCGGTGCAGAACCCGGAGGTATTCCTCCTTTTCAGAAAAATAGCAATCAAGCTAGCAAAAGATGTATATATAGTCATTTCCGTGCACTAATTAACTGAAGTGGCAAATCATTAATTCAGTTGAACAGTTAACACCTACCTGTTAGTAGTTGTCGTAGCATTAGTGACTCCTAACGAATCTGAATCTCTAATCAAAGATTGTAACACAAACAAATTAGGGGATCACCATCTTTATTGATTAATCTAGTAGGTTAGGGTCTTGGTCAGGTGAATGATGCACATTTTTCCTGATGTTTCCTTGGTCGCGTGAATGATTGAATGATGCCAAATGGTAAGTGTGTCACATCTTTGCAGCTTCAACCTATGTAGGCCTTCATGGCCATCATTGGAATGCTCGGGCCCAGAAATTTATAATGGCTAGAGGATGGGCCGAATATGATATACAACTAATGATATTGGCATATGATAGAGTAGCTAATGAAAACGCAGAATCACTAAATGCTCCTTTGTGGCTATCATATGCCAATATCATTAGTTTTATGTGAGGGTGGTGGTGTATTTAGTAAACCGTGGCTATCACATGACTATCTAGATATCCACTCAATTTCTCTTCTAAATATCCCCTCATGGCTATCACATGACTCATCCGTGGCCTGATGGCTTGTAACTTCATGCGTGTTTTCTTCTCTCAAGTGTGACCCAAGCTACCCCCTCCGTCTAGGTGCATTAGGCATCTTAGAAGGTGCACCGCAACCTATGCGCAAAGAGATACGGTTAGGAGAAAAATTGAATCGCAAAGAAAGCCAATCACATCATTCCTTTCTCAACTAAAAATATGCTATTAATTAGGAGACTTCTTCAAATCCAAATAGCGTGCCATAGAAATTGCATGCATTGGCCCTCCAATTAATAGATGGGGTCTAATTAATATGCATGCAACTAGTACTACCGTTTTGTGCTTTTGGGATTATTTGTTTTTCGTTATATGTCTAATGCACCGAGATGGAGGGAGTACCTAAGATTGGGATATCTGATGCATGAAACTACAAATTGTTCCTACATACATATATATATATATATATATATATATATATATATATATATATATATATATATATATATATATATATATATATATATATAGAGAGAGAGAGAGAGAGAGAGAGAGAGAGAAATATGGTAGAAAAATACCGACCACTGGAAAACCTCTAAACATACTATTTTTAGCTAGATTGTCCAATTCTGTCGGTAGGCTTTGCCACATTTTGTTCCATTCTTCATTTCACGAAATATATGTATTACTCTTCCCCATGTAGATTTTTTTGGCTAATCTCAGTTTTTGCTAAATCCTCTGCATCCTAAGATGCATATGGACAACCTTATTACATCGCCTCATTACAAAGATATCAAACTTTTATCTTGTTGCCAAAAGTAGGAAGATAAAAAAACATGTCCCAACAAAAACGAATTTGCCAAACAAGATTACTATAAACATCCATAAGCCTGCTGCTGGGACACTGCGCCAAACATGACATAAACTCCCTAGTGGTTCACTCTAGCTTATTTGGGAAAGATCCATCGACTTTCTATGTTGCACCTTCTGCAATAACACATATGGCCACGACCAGAGAGTATCACCTGCATACAAGAATGAACTTCCTTTTTGTTACACATGGCATCATTCTGCATGATCAGATAGACCAAAACATCGTTGTTGGCCTGACCAAAATGAGGCATCCTAATATGTATAATCTCCTGTTGGGATCTAGGTCTAAGAACTAGAGGGAGAACAATGCTACTCCAATATTTAGGAATGGAAGTTTTAGGACAAGACAATGATGAGTAGAGAACTAAAAGTACTTAGGGATTCTCCAATGCCGACCCCTAAAACGGAACCTGTATTCATCCGCGGACCGGTCCGGACTAGTCTGCAGACACTGGTTTGGGAGCCGGCCATCCAACCATGTCCCCTAACTGTCCGCCCCTGTTTTTTCTAAGACCGCAACAATCAAAATAATTATAGAAAATAGCACCTTTCATCCATAAATAACATGCAAATATGTCTAGTACAACAATAGTTCAAATCTAAATATTACATTTCAGACCAAATGTTGAACAAGTTCTTCAAATTCATCGATTCCAAATCCAACGATACTAGAGTCAGAACCGGCGCATGTTATCCCACACGTACTGCCCTTGAGCTTCATCCAATAATGTATGTGCGTGAATGGCCTGCCCTCGGTCATGTAGTACATCACGACATCGCGTGCAAGCAATACAACGTGTAGAGAAACATTGAGTGTATGAATGAAGTAACTAATATATAGAGAAACATGAAGCAAAACTTATGATTTCCATGGTTGATGAGCCCGATGGCCACATTGTCCCCACGCATGCAACTGCACCACAAAACTTCATGACGGAGTTGCAGATGGTGTACCATTAATGTGATATTGACCTCACGTTGCGTTCATGGATGATGTGCATCTCATAATGAGCAAAGTTCTTTCTTGCATGAGACAAAGTGTGCACTAACTGCCAAAAGATCGAGCCCCTTAAGTTCCTGCCAACAAAGTCCGCAGATATGGCCAACCACGCATCGCGCAACAACTCATCCTCGATCACTGAGTATCCTGCCGTCATGTTTATACTCTTGAAAACTACAAGAAGTTCAACAAAAAAGAATAACAACTTTTGACCGAACACCTGCCGCGCATGGTGTCCACCATGGAAGTAGTCGACAGGGGGGAGGAGGTTACCTGGCCGCGGAGGGATCTTGGGTTGATGGCAACGTACTCCAATGAGAGAAAGCACCTTGGTGGGGGCTACGGGCGTCCTACGATTCCTGGACGGCGTCTAGAGAGGTACAAAGGCGGCTACAGACGAAGGATGCAGATGGAAAGCAAGGGGGAGTAGAAGCGGCGCGGAAGAAAAGTGGACTGGGGGTGTCAGAGTCCTACTTGTCAGCGCTCCAGACTCCAGCCAATCCCCGCCCCCCCGGTTTGCTTCTGGTTTGCAGGAAACGTTTGGACCGGTCCATAGACCGATTGGGTACCATATTGGATGGCAAAATGGGTCCGGACAATTCGATCCGCAAGCATGCGGGTGGTTTGAGGGTCAACGTTGGAGATTCCCTTAGAAAGAAACTAAACAAGAGTATTGAGAAGCGAAAATAATAACTTTCAAGTAAGTAGGAGGTAGGGTAAAGGGAATGCAAAAACTCATGAAACGGGATGTTTTTCCTGTGTTTTGGATGGCTGGCAAGATCTTATGTCCACATTGATGGAGGCTTTAAACCAATGGTTCTAGGATCACAAAGGATCTTGATTGCATTGCCCACAAAGCGCAATAAACCTATTTCATCATGGCTTGCACTAAGAAGCCCCGCTAAGGGAAGATCTTCACCAAGTGGACAATCTTAGAGCCCATACAAACTCTTGAGTCTTTCATGTATATAGAACTTGATAGAATCTTAAGTGAACCCTAACTTTATAGGATGCACCCACAATCCAAGAGTAACAAGCAAAGCAAAGTCACTTGATGAAAACTCCTTGCATGATCTTTAATCAAAGCCTATCTCAATAATACAAAGGATCACCTCTCTCACAAGGATAGGATTGCGGTTAAAGAGAAAAACTTAAGTAGGGATTCAAGAATGGAGTTCTTGGCCTTCAAAGAATCAATAAGTGAACATGCAATCACCCCACACTTCTTCTCTTCTCTTCTTGCCTTGGACCTCTCTTCCTCTATGGTGGGGATGGATGAAGTGGAGTCGAGTGGAGTGGGGCCGGTGGAGTGGCTTGCAAAGGGAGGAACGAGTGAGTGGAATGAATAAGGGTAGAATGGAATAGTTGCGACCACGAATGGGTGTTAGAGGATTTTTTTAGAGAGGATCCAAAATCGTATTGTTAATCCAAGTCTACAAAATGTCGGCCAATGATAACCCTACTAAAATCCACATGTGGCAGCTCCAATAACCACAGAAGCATTGTCATTTGTATGGGAAACGATCCTAAATATTCAGGGGTTAGAACCAAAAGCTTCATATCCTTGAGGTACCCATCCTCCCAAAACCAAATTGATTGACCACTTCCACATTAAGCGATCAAAATTGAAAAAAAATATTCTTAACCTTTAGGAGGTCCTTTCAAAAGTGGGAGCCTATTGGTTTGACTATAACCACTAAGAGTGATTTTGCCCCCAAATACTTAGTACTATGTAAGAGAAACTACCACACTTTACCGTTGCTTATACTTAAACAATCATTTACTAAGATGACACATAGTGTTGACTTCTAGATCATGAATCACAGGGCTACACCCATCGTTAGGGATACATAAAATATATCACCATGCTAAATGGTACAAACCCTTATGTTGATTCGACCAACAAATGAATTGAGACCGATAGTACCCTAGCCTCTCTCGAACCCTTCGGGGATCTCCGAAAAAAAGAAATCATAAGGATGGGGAGGTTACTCGTCACAAAATTAATCAAGACTAGGCAACCCCAAGAGGAAAGATTCTTGGACTACCCAACACTAAGATACTCCTAAAGGCGTCTTCAATGACCTTATAGTCTTACTACAATGCTTGCGGTAATTTGTTAGAGTACCAAGGCATTTTAAGGGGAAAGAACTCATCGACCCTGAAACCAAAAGGTTGCTATTAATCAAGTCTACGCTCCTTGGATTTTCCATTATAACACACCCTTCTGTTGTGGAAGTTAATCTTCAACCCAAAGATCAAAGAGCTTCCCATTATACAAGAGAGAGAGGGGGGGGGGTGGGATATGCAAATTAGGGTTAGTGTTGGTGGTTTTTTATGTGCTACAAGAAAATGGGCTTTGAGTGTTTTTCCGTTGGGTCAATTTTACCACTGAAGGGACCTAGTGTAAAGAGAAAAACAGATCAGTGCCACTATCAAACTTGGATATTTGAGTCCTCCCACTCAAAATTCACTATTTAGGTCTTGGCCACTAATGCTTGTGAAAAAATTAGTTGCATACCCATGCGCGTCATCTACGTGAGTTGTCGTCATGTTGCCATCTTGTTTAACCATTTCCTCCTCTGTGGTCCCACCACCTGTCGTGTGAACTGCACCGAGAACTAGACGTGTTTGAATGCAGACTCCTATGTGGGGCCCATGGTTGATGGGATGGGACAGTAGCGCTCGATAGTGGCACGTCATTGAACATTCTCCTATTCACACGCCACGACGTCTTGCATCGAATTTCGACGACTGAATGTTGATTCTGCCACGACGCCCCTCGATTTGTCGTCCACCTATAACTACTACCCTTCCCTAGTGTTCGCCACAGTACTCACCTTCCCCACAAAACTGCTTGACCTAGGCCTCGCATTGTCCGCCATGGTGCCGCTCATCCCTAGCCGGAGGAGGGCGCCTCGCCGCCCGACATCGAGGAGGATGCCTTGCCAACCCTCGCCACCCGCACAATGGTCTTAGCTGAGGAGCCCTCCTTCCACACAGGACCACACATGCTCGAGCTCCGGCAGCCCATACTAGATCGGAGTAGTTTATTAAACAAGCTTGGATTCCTTTCGCAACTATCTATATTGTATCACTTGCTCAATTGGTGCTTGTCCATGATTTGGAGGAGGGGAATGACGTGAGAGAGAAGAAGGGGGTCTGCAGGTCACCGGTACGTGAATGCCACTATATGACAAGATGCTACATGGGGTGAGTTCGGTGAGGTGGTGCCACTGAGAGGGTGTTTGTTTCCAGGGACTTATTGGTTTAGGGACTTAAAAAAGTCCTTATAAGTCTCATCTAAACCAAACAGGAGGGACTTATAGGGACTTAAAGTGGGCATTTGGGACTTATGAAATAAGACTCTCAAGGAGGGACTTATAGGGACTTATAGTTGTAATATGGTCTTGTAGTCCATGTTAAGTCCCGGGATCCAAACAGGTAGGGACTTATTAGGGACTTGAGACTTATAAGTTGAGACTAAAAAAAGTCTTAGGACTTATGAACCAAACATGGCCTGAACTCAATGATATGTATGGCGGAGGACTCACCTATCTGATAAATTGCTTTTCTGTAAAAAATCTAAAACTCCTTCGTATATCTTGGCACTCGGTTATTTTCCACATATATCTTTTTGTAGTATTGTTTACTTCATATATGTTGATGTCTAAAAGTTTCACAAAATTTAGGATAATTTTACTATATATTATACTCCATCCATTTTTATATACAAGACCACAAACTCAGATTGCAGGTACCAATGTAAAATTTAATGTGTGCTTTGCAAGTTGGTTTTTTTTCGTTTACTGGGATCATTAATACACTGCATGCATGCAAAGAAACTGAGTGGAGAAAGTAGCTGACTGTCAATATGAATGTATGCATGCAAGTATTAAACATGTTGTTAGTACGATAAAATATCATTAATTGTGTCTCGACTACTGTTTGTGGCCTTGTATAGATGCAAAATGTATATTCCATAGTGACCTTGTATAAATAAATGAAGGGAGTGCATTAAATGAATTTTTTTGCACTTACTGAAAGTGATCCCATTTTGAATTATATGTGCATCAAATAAGCTCCAAAATGTAGTAAAAATATAGTTAAGGAAATACATGCAATTTGCAGTCATGTGGTGGAAATGGATGAAATATTCAACTTTATGTTATGGTAAATCTAGCCGAAATTTTGCATCATTTCAGAGAATTGCTAGATATCTTAATGAACTTAAAAAATATGAAAACTTGGTATGATACCCTGGTATAGTCGCATGACCTTGTAATAAAATTTTGAGAAGAATACACAAAATAAAGAATAAAATAGTAGGTTTTTTCACAAAATGAACTATCTCCGAAGAAGTTCCGTAACATTCGTCCAAAATCTCCCACTTTTTACCACCCAAACCAATTTCAGTGACCATTTGAGCTCTTTATTACTTGAATTTTTTTTCTACAACTTGCTTTAACATCCATAATGACAAATGTAAATTAGAATCAAAATTTGTTACATAATAATATTTTTAGCATTATCTTTCAAGGTTAATATGAAAGAATATCTAGATGTTGTCCAAAATTACTAAAAATTGGCAAGGAATCTTAATATTAGTATGATATATTATGATAAAATTCTGAGAGAATACACATAAGATAAATAAGGATTCTTCACCATGTGAACTATCTCACATAACATCCAATGCAAATTCCAGACAGCCCTTTTGAAGTGACCATTGGGATCATTTTCACTTCAAAATTTGTGTACACTTTGCTTTAATATTTGTAATAACGAATGTGAATGAAAATCAACATTTATTATGGAATTATCTACATTTAGCCTTTTCTACACAAAATTTAGAAGAAACCTAAAAAATAAAAATAAAAGTTGTCAAAAGATAGTCAAACTTGGCAGAGTGTCCTAATATTGGTACATGGGGTTTTCATTAAATCTCACATGATTTATGGAAGTTGGAAAAGCCACTTGCTTAGAAATGACAGTTTTGGCCTACTTATGTCACTGTTTTGCAAAACTGCCAGAAAAACAAGTTTCTTCAAAGCAGCTTAAAATATTTTAATAATTCCAAAAACACATACTAGAAGACCCGGGAAAGTATCGACTTAGTTGGCCCAGTAGTTTTAAAATGTGAGCGGATTTTGTTAATCTGGGCCAAAATTTGACAATAAAAAATATTACATATTTAATTTATCGAAGTCACAATACAAATATCTTCTTACAAACTAATACATCACATTTTTATATTACAGGTCACATAACTACAAAAACATCAGACTACATAAACATATAAATACATTTTCCAAACTTGAAACCTACCTGACCCAGCTGGTGCATCTCTTCTCCTCCTCCATTCGAAGCAGGACCTTTATTGAAGTTGACAATGCGCATCTATATCTCATATGCCGCATACACGTCCTTGGCAGCATACTCCACCTGCTTGTCGGGCAGTGACATATCCACCAATTGCTGGTGCTCCTTCTCCCCGAAGCCTTTCTTCGTGTTGGCGTAGTACTTGTCCATGATGGCGGCGGTGCCGTATGGCACCCTCCGCTCCGTTTGGATGTCGACAAAGTTTTGGACCCACAGGCAGCTGCAGTCAAGCATTTCCTTTTCTCCCTCAATGCTGGAGCCAACGAAAACATACTTCTCATTGTGCAAGAAGTGGTAGAGCGAGCCTATCGCTTGGACTGATAGCCCTATAGACTTGGTACACCAGACAATGTTCACGGATGCATAACTGAATGACAGAGGCCTTCTGCGTGGAACGAGACCATGTGTACTCCACGTCAATGCCAACGATCTTCTCCGATCGTTGTCGAGCCACCGCTCGAGCTTGTCCATGCAGTTCTCCCCAATGCGTGCATGACAACGTTATGCCCTGGGAAATAGAGCTTGCGCTGGTCGGATGCCATGGCTGAAACGGTTTCCGTACTTTCTATGTAGGTTGAGAGAGGGAGAAGAGACTATAAAAACTGAAGTTCGAGGTTGCCAAAGGCCACGAGAGTGCAGGTAACTTCCCATCGGATTAGCCGCTGATACTAGACAGTGTAAATGGCCTACGAAAACAAACAACCCCCAAGCAGTTTCTCTCCCGCACTCGGCTCTGATCAATCATCATGCAAATAGAGGGACAAAACTATGAGACGGGAAGAAATGGGGCTCTATGCCCCGGAATATATGTGTACCTGCCATGCTGCAGGTGGGCCCCCACATAGGCAAGATTGGTCAAACGGTCCCCTCTTCATTGCACTTGACGTGGCGAAGTTGTGGGTCCCACAAAAAAAGTTGTGGGTCCCACATCGGCAGGACCTGTCAAACGAGTCCCCTCCTCAGTATTAGTGGGCCTAAATTAGAGTGAAAAAAATGGAAATTATGGTCTCAACTGTGGACCCTCACATCGGCCGAAATGGTCAACCGATTCTCCTCCTCAATATTAGTGGGCCCACACCAGAGTGGCGAAATGAAAATTCTGGTCTCAATGGTTGGCCCCACACCGGACAGAGCGGTCAATAGAATCTCCTCGTCGTTGCGGTTGACGTGACCAAGTGGTGGGTCCTAAATGAAGGGAACGGCCCAAACAATACGCCGTTGTAACGATAACTCACTAAGGCGGCGCACAAGGGTATGTAACTAATTTCTTCACAATCCCTAGTGGCACAAATCAAAATATGGAAGTTTGAGTAGCAGGAGTTGAATATACAACTTGAGCAGTGCCACAGGCCGAGTTTTCTGTAGTGTGAACTATCGGCGGTGAGTTTTATACCACATATGGGCCCTTGTTTTAAGTTTGTCACTCGTCTCAGTCGTCACCTATAACAATTTATCATTGAGGGGGTCATTAGTGGTGAGTTTTGAGTTGAATTTTCTATATGTTCCCTTACGGGCTCGTCCATCAGCTACAAAAAATCATCAACGGGCCCATCAGTGGTGACCTTTTCAGGTGAATTTTCTTCTCTTATGGGCCACAAGGTGTCCATCAATGGAGTTGGTTCAACAAAGGGTCAGCCAGATGGTACCCCACGCATTGCTCCGGGAATCAGTTGCAATATATTTCAGTGAGATTTAATTGTGTGGAATATAGATATTTAGATTAATAATGTGTGAACCCAATTTAAAAATACATATGACTTACTATATTTGATTCTATATAGTTGTAAAATATTTGTTGACTATAAGTAGAATAATAAAATGAAAAATATTTTACCATGCATGGTTGCATGTGGTGGTGGGTGTTTTCTCATGCATGCTTGTATGTTGAGATAAATAAGTAATGGGATCACTCTTAGGTATATACGATGTGCACTAGTAGACCACACAAGGAAGCACACTTATGGATCTCCTTATTAATCTAGTGTGCTTATAGTTAGTATATATCTTATTTCATTTCTATTTGTTGGGCAGCTATGGCAGAGGGAGGTTACAACCTTGAGGCAGCAAGTGCAGAACTTACAACATAATAATAGGTAATATTAATGTTCTTTAGTTTGTATAACACATGCATTGAAATAAAATGCCAATTAGTATAGCTATCAATAAATTGTTGTTTGAGTGGTTTCATATGCAAATTAATTTAACGAAAATATTGCCATGCATGTTAAGATCTCTCACTTGAACACTATGCCGGTGAAAACCCATGTATTTAGTTGTAATGAATGGAGAAGCTAGCTAGCCTAGGTAGCTACTAGCTAGTTATACTGTTAAACCATGTGCCCTGATATGATGTTAGGCAACTGTTGGGAGAGGAGCTATCAGGTACCACTGTTCGAGATATCCAGTTTCTGGTGAACCAAGTTGAGATGAGTTTGCATTCCGTAAGAAAGAGGAAGGTACCTTTTCTTTGCCCTTCCCTTCCCTTTTTCATTTTTCATTTTTTTTGTTTCATACATATTACTTTATTTACAATTGATTTCTTTAGGAGCAAATTATGGCTGCGGAGATCCACGAACTCAACCAAAAGGTTCGCTACATCTTCTTCATGTTCTTGCTTATGCTGCTGTTGGTGTTAAAATAGCTCAGTTAGCGTCAATTACTGTATATGTGTTTGTTATTAACAGCTGAGGTATGATGAGATGGAATTTGCTTTTCTAGGGATTTCTTATTCAGAAGGAAAATATAGAGCTTGGCAAGAAGTTGAGCATTGCTCATGAGCACAACATAGAGCTGCAGAAGAAGGTAAGAAATGCTAGTAGCTTATATATCCTAGCTTGTCATCTGAAAGTCCATGAAAATAATCATCGATGAACCACATGCTATAACATATGCATTACCAAGTCATTGAAAGACATGACCGCATATATATGATTTGAAAAAGAAGAGACAAAGGATCAGTATAAAACCCACACACATTTTCTCGGGTGGATTTTATTCAAGGGTCACATCCTATACAGTGTATTAGCGTGTCTAATACAGATTCAAGTAAAAATATAAATCTTTCACAAAAAAGTCATAATGTGTTGGAACTGGCTGCAACCACATAATATTTTAAAAAGTGTTGGAACTGGTTGCGAGAGCCCTGGCTATTATAACATTGATCATATTAGCTTCAGTTATTTTATTGCAACCATCGAATGAAGCTGATACTTGACAAACTATTAATGTGTGTTAATTAGCTTTCTAGGGCCATGGAATCGAGTGAGCAGCAAGCCAGCGGAAGCAGCTCAAAAGCTGCTGCTGGGTTATTGTTGTCGACTAGAGTACGTGAACCAAATATCGACCTTGAGTTGCGCCAGCACGAGCATGAGGATGAATAACATCTACTATCTCGTCCACTGCGTGCAGTAAGTACTATAATTCATGTGTCAGTTAAATTATTGAGAAGATCCATGTGGTCAATTGCATGCCAAACAAGTCACAGTTAATTATATTTCTAAATTCATGTTTATTGTTTTGCACCAGACAACGTCAACAGTATTTTCAGTCCATGTGTGGACGATCGAAGCTCTTTCGTGTGCAATTTGAAGCAGAGACCTTCTTAGAACCTTTTTTTGGTGTTGTCACAGACATTGTTATATAGCAGCAGCAGATATAGTTTGTATGTGAGTCTAATTACTTGATATTAACAAGGATGCAAGAGAAGATCAAGTATATTATGAGCGAACATGTAAACTTAATTATGTTTTTGGTTACTTGTATATGTTGATCACAATTCAGAACCTAATTAATGAGCTTTTGTTTTTTGTTTTGCGTGGAACCTAATTAATGAGTTGAATATGGAGCGACTAAGTTTGTGTTGTGAGTCAGATTATCGTCCGTTTACAGAAATTTGCACTACTTTGGAGGTCACGGTGTATTATGTGTTTAGGAATGGATGAGATTATCCCCATTTCCATGCGCTCCAGATTATTAGCCACCGGCGCTATAGCCAACCCTACCCTATCATCTTCCCATAAGCCCTTCTTTTACTCTGATGGTATTGCAGATCACAACCGATGCAAAGAAAATGAATACATTTTCATATTGTAATAAAAAGGCAAGTGTAATAAATAGAAAATTCGATCATGTCACAAGACTTATTATTTCCATTTCTACTCTATGAGATCTTACTGAGTCTGTTCATGGTTGTGGCATGATCATAGAAAATATTCTCCTCAAGTAAACAAGACTATCCTTCCTAGGTATGGGACTTACATGTTGACATGGTAAAAGAACCACCTCAACGTGTGGGCATGCATAGAAAATGACTCATACATTTCCGTTATATTATGATTACTTACATCCAATAACTATTTTGTAACTATACAATAAATCATATGTATTGTATTTTAGTTTTAGTTCCCATATTCATGTTCCACACAAATCAATTTCAAAAATACTATATTGCAACCAATACGTACCCATAACACCCAGCACCCCCCCCCCCCCCCCCCCCCCGCGTAAAAACAATACGTACCCATAACAATGCACAGGGTATGATCCAGTTTGAGAAGTGATTGCGCCAATATACAATTGATCGATGCCCTAGATGGAATTAGTTGGCTTCTTAATGCTAAAAGATATTCAGTGAAGGCTTTTTTAGCGTGCTCTTAACTGGAATAGACTAATTGGTTTAACATATTTTATTTTTTGTAAAATCAAGATACCTTCTAAATGCCAAAGTTTTTATTTGATTGGTTCTGAAAGATAGTATTTTAACCAAGGGTGTGGTTAGAAAAAGAGAATGTGAGGTGATGATCTTTGTCTCTTTTGTGGGCTATGTGGAAGCATATACCACCATTTTCTTTAATTTCCCGATAGAATATATCTAGAATGTGGCTTGACGGGTGGCTACTTTTAGCACACCCCCCGCCCTGGTTGTATCGTTTGCCACGACCCACGAGAGGCATTCTGTTTGAATTTCCTAAACGAACTTCTGTGTGGTTTCTTCAATAGAAATCAGGGTACATCCCCTTGTTAGAAAACATCACTACTCCATGAATTATATCTTAATTATCTCATATATCTTCCAATGTAGTGCTTCACCATCTACCCCTAGCCCTGCCTTTTTTTTGCTCGGCCTTCCACCATCACCATGGCTAGGTGCCGCGCGACAATCTTTCCACCCTTGGTCATCATGGCGGGGCCACCATGCCAGCCATCGCAGCCATGAGCTGCTAGTCATCCGGGGATGTAATGAAGGGCTCAAGAGATCTAGCCAAATGTAGGATTTACGATGTCACACTTAGCCATACGATCTCCCATAACATGTCTAAAGTAGTTCGATAAATTATAGCCATGTGTTGGCATGCTTAAGAAAATCTTGCCACACTCACTTCGCTAAAAAAAACAGTGTTCTTTCCTTTATGTCTTTGTGTTAGAGCCACATTAGATTCTCTTGCACGAGCTTTTGATAGGGCCCATCTCGAAAGTCCTATTCTAGCAGTTGCGTCCCCGCTTGATGCGTGCGTTGACTTTATGTGAGAGCGCAAACTCAGGACCTTCTCTCCAGCGCCTTAAGCACTAGCTAGCTAACCGACGCTCATGGGTGGCTAGCGGGGGCTGTAGCCCAAATAAGGAGCGAACAGCTCGGTCGCTGGGTTGCACTAGCGAGCTAAAAAGACCATCCAGAAAAAAACAGTAGTTGTTGATTCCGAAAAATCCGACTTCTGGTTTTTTATCGATAACAAAATGTATATATTTAAAAAGTATTCACACATATTTTTAAAGTTCATGAATTAGATTTTTTTTTCATGAATTTCAATACTGCTTGTGAATTTAAAAAAATCATGAATTAAAAAATGTTCATGAATTTGAAAATAGTATGCGAATTTGAAACTTTTGATAAATTTTAAAAGCATAACGAGTTTGAAAATATATCGTGAATTTGAAAAAGTTGAACAATTTGAAAGTCATTCATGAATTTCAAAAATTGTTCATTAATTGTAAAATAAAAAGAAAAATAGAAAACAAACAAAATGAAAAAATGAAAAGGCGAACAAAACCGGTAGAAAACCCATAAAGGTGTAAAAAGAAATAAAGAAAAAAACGAACCCAAAATATCTAGAATCTTTTCAAAACCGGAACTAGCAGAAGGGTTAGAATGGTTGGCTCAATGGCGGAACGCGCCGGAGCGATGGGTACAAAGATTGAAGTAATCAATGGCTTGATGCTAAGGATAGTCATAGTGGAGAGTAACTTAATGTAGTATCATGTATATGACACTAGTCTATAACTCTATATTACTGCCTTTATAGTGCAAAAATATCGTAGAAGTGTTATTATAGATGGTTGCATTCATCAGGTTGTAGATCATTTTGCCTTGGACTATGTTATGTTACCATAAATATCTCTCTCCTCATTAACTATTTGCCACATAAGCAAACATGTCTTGATGTGCATCATGTTACTAGCTCAGTTACTCCCACTAACCTAAGCGTCGAATAGAAAATGCCAGCTACCACGTTATCCGTGCCTCAACTTTGGACGAGCGCGCGAGCTGTCATGTCGTTGGGCCTAGCCCATGTGTTGAGTGCTTCATCGGGCTCTCATGAGGCGGCATATAGAAGCGCCCAAAATAAACTTGGGAGCCCCTACGTGACGCTCTCCGTGTCAAACTAATCATGTTCCGCACATGCACCCTCCAACTAGGTTGGCTCATCTCGCATATAGTGACCCGGTTCTTGTAGCGAGCTGGCAACTGTAGCGGCTCTGGTTATGGTTGTGGCCTTTTTTTTTGCTTTCATTTGGTATTTGAAGTAAACAAAAAATATATATATATGGAAAGTTTGATTTGTTGAAAACACAAACATTTTTTAAAACAATGAACATTATCGAAAACACAGACATTTTTTTAAATGCACTTTTTTGGAAACACGAATACTTTTTTGAATTTGTGAACATACTTTTAAAGCATGGATATTTTTTTAAAAATGTAAACATTTTCCAAAATTTCAATTTAATAAAACCATAGGCTTAAAAAGTGAACGTTTTCAATATTTTGACCAACTTATTCACACAAACTTCTTTTCAAATTTACGTTTTTTTATAAACAGGTACATTTTATTAAAAAGTGACAGTTTTCCAAATTGGCGAATAGTTTTTCAAAATTCAATTTTTTGATTTAAAAAAAAGTCTAAATGAAAAGAAAAACCCGAAATAAGCCTGTAAAGAAGAAAAAGAAAAACAATATAAACGGCCCGGCCAGCCGTTCGCGAGGAGCGTTGAAGCCTTACACGAGCTTCCGATAAGAGTCCGTCTCCAAAGTCCGACCCGGCCCACTAGCTGCATCCACCGCTCCAAACCCTGGCTGATCCCCTTTCTCTTCTCTGGCTCCGGCCAACGCCGCCACCAGCCCCGGCGTCCCCTCCACCATCTGTTTGCGCCAACGCACATTCCTCACCTCTCTCTCCCACATGGAGCCGATCAAACCCACGCCCACCCTAACAAGCAAGATCTGCATCCAACACGAACCCGCCGACGGCGGAGATGCCGCGAGCGAACCATCGGCGGCCTCCCTTTCCACCTCACGGAGAGGATCCTCCGCTGCATCAGCCCGCTCGAGTCAGTGCGCCTCGCCACCGTCTGCAGGTCCTGGGCGGCGACCATCTCCGAGCGGCTAGCGACACCAACCCCGCACCTGTTCGCGCTGGAGGTCCTCGACGACAAGCACCCCCGCGGGGCGATCTTCCCCGTGCCGGTCGGTGACAACGAGGAGGACTCACAGGCGCCGGCGATCCCGGCCCGGCTGCCGGCCATGGGCAGGCACGCGGAATGTTTCGAGCTGTGTGGCGCCTCTTCCAGCGGCAACCTCTCCTTCGTGAACGGCAGCCTTGTCCTCCTCGTAAACCCCGTCACCGGCGCGTCCCGGAGCGTTGAGATTTCGGCGAGCATCTGTCAGACTGGACCTAACGTGAGTGAAATGTTGCAGGAGGTCGATTGATTTTTTGTTCTGCTACACTTGCATCCTGTCGATCTGACTGAGAACTGTGTCCACTAGCTTTGCACCGGCACCGAGGCATTCTTCATTACAGAGTTCCATAGGGGCGTCTCTCTCTGGTGGTGGTGCGCAGAGGAGTGGAGCGAGCGGAAGCTGCTTCTGCCTGAAGGGTTCAAAATCTACCATGCCATTGCTCTGTCGGCCTACAGCAACGGTGCCCTGTATGCGCTGGAGTTCTCCGGTTTGGTGTACGCCATGGATACCCGCTTGCCGCTGCCTTGGGGCCTGACGAGGCTCAGTGCGCCGAGCATTCTCGAGCAGTACTCCCCGACGGGGCGCCATTCTCGAGCAGTACTCCCCGAGCAACTGCATCTACTTTGTGGGTGATCTCGACGAGTCCTCATTCAGCACTTGGGGCGTCTACTCAATGGAGGAGCGGAAGGTGCTGTTTCAGCGCCCCGTCGGTGGTTCGCCGGGGAAGTACAAAGCTGCCCGGTGGTTCTTCCCTGGTGTTGTGATGCCACTTGCGCGACAATGTACAAACTTGGGACATAGGACAAAAATCAATGGCCTTTAGGTACAATCTGGTTCATCATGTTATGAGAATGCAGTAGCAGTTTTTTAAATGTTACCACGGACTGCTCCTTTTATGCTGGTAGAAGGAGAGGAGGATGGCGAGCAACTGTGAGAAATGGAGACGGCAAGGTATTGCTATGATGTGGTAGTAAGGCCTCCAAGGGCTACTATGCAGCCGATGTGATGGTCTCTATGGCATACCTGAAGGATGCGGTTCAGTTTGGCATGGCTCAAATTATTCTAGGATCTGATTCTCAGAAACTGTACAAAGCGCTGTTTGTGAAATTTCAGACAATCTGATGAAGTTTATGGATTGTATTGTACTTGTAATACAGTTCTGCATGAACTCACTAGGTTTGACGCTCCTTTGGGTTTCTCAGATGTATTAGTGGGGATTTCTCTTAGTTTGTGTGTGCCATGGTGAGCGAAGTTTATGTTGCATCGTCGATGAGTTAGAATACCTCTGAATGCAGTAGAATTTATTGTGTCAGTGGTGTCCTTCAATTTTGTTATGCATTGAACTTGTAGATGGAACTATTTTGCTTAATAAAGGGCGCCATCCAATGTTTTTCTTTCGAAAGTATATGCCTAGGCGTACCATAGATTTATAGAAGGCACAACGCAAAGCAAGCTACAATGCAAAAACGCCTATCCTAGAAAGATACACAAAGCCGCGTCTCGACCAACGCCGAGAACCTCCGAGACCACCAACTGCCGCCGTATATCTGGGGCAGCAACGAGCATGAGAAGGACTCACTGGTTCACAGGCCATCATCGATCCCTGCTACATAGACATGAAGGATTCTTGCAATAAGGACAAGCGTACCTGACACTCGGCCTGGATAGAGAAACTTGACAAAGCTCACGTCGTGTACGCGGCCAAGAAGGCGTACACGAGCTACGAGACGTACAGCCGGATCGTTGACATGAGAAAGTGCCTCCTTCCCCAAAACTGCTATTCTGAATGCAGTAGAATTTATTATGTCTGTGGGGTCCTTCAATTTTGTCATACATTGAACTTGTATAGGGAACTGTTTTGCTTGACAAAGGGCGCCATCCAATGTTTTTTTCCGAGAGTATACGCCTAGGCGTATCAAAAATTTATAGAAGGCAGAATAATAGTTACAAAAAAGCTACCACTCAATGCAGACAACGAGTGTAGCACGAACAACACACACCAAATACAAACACCACACAAAGCGAGCTACAACACAAAAGCACCTACCATAGAGAGATACATAGAGTCGCGTCTCGACCAACGCCAAGAACCTTCGAGACCACCAACTGCCGCAAATCCGGGGCAGCAACGAGCATTAGAAGGACTCACTGGTTCACCTCGTTGAGGCCATCATTGATCCCGACAACAGAGACATGAAGGATTCTTGCAATAAGGACAAGCGTACCTGGCACTCAGCCTGGATGGAGAAACTCGACAAAGCTCACGTCGTGTACGCGGTCAAAGAAGCGTACACGAGCTACGAGATGTACAGGCGGATCGTTGACATGAGGAAGTGTCTCCTTCCCCAAAACTGCTACTCTAAATGCAGTAGAATTTATTGTGTCTTTGGTGTCCTTCAATTTTGTCATACATTGAACTTGTAGATGGAACTGTTTTGCTTGACAAAAGAGCGCCATCCAATGTTTTTTTCGAAAGTACATGCCTAGGCGTACAATAGATTTATAGAAGGCAGAATAATAGTTACAAGAAAGCTACCACTCGATCCAAACAACAGGTGTAGCACAAACAACACACACCAAGTACAAACACCACGCAAAGCGAGCTACAACGCAAAAGCGTCTATCCTAAAGACACTACTAGGGAAACGCTTATACTCGAGAGCTTAGTAGTAGCGTTTTTTTATAAGAAAGCGCTGCTGCTAAAGAACGGTAGCGCTTGTCACCGAAAAGCGTTGCTAATATCCATCTAGCAGTAGCGCTTTTGTTATAAAAAACGCTACTACTATAGTTGCCAGCAATAGCGTCGTCCTCTGTCGAGCGCTACTGCTAAATAGCAGTAGCGGTTGTTTCTAAAGAGCGCTACTACTACGCTCATCTTATCCACCCCGCGCGCGTCCCTCACTTTCCCTCACATACTCACTCGCCGCACGTCGCCTGTTGTCGCCGCCGTCGCCCGCCATCGCCGCCCACTCCCCCAAGGTATCTGCCGCCCTCCCTCCCTCCTTCTCTCGCCGCCCTCCCTCCCTCCCTCCTCCTCCTCTCACCGCCCTCCTCTCTCCCTCCTCCCACGGCCCTCGTCTCTCCTCCCTCTCTGCCGGCGGACCCCTCCGATCCTCCTCCTCCCTCTCCGGCGGCCCCGTCCTCCTTCCTCCTTCCTCTCCTGCTCTCTCCTCCTCCTCCCTCCTCCCTCCTCCTTCCCCTCCTCCTCCCTCCTCCTCCTGGCCTCCTCCCACCTCCTCCTCCTCCTTCCACCTCCTCCTGGCCTCCTCCCCCTTTCTGTAAATAGGTTTTAGTTTTTATTAAATGTAGGTTTATGTTTTTAGTAAATGTAGGTTTTAGTATATTTTGTTTTTAGAAAATTTGAATAAGTAATTTGAAAAGAATAAGTAAATGTAGGTATTTTGAATAGAATAGGAAATTTTAAAATTTTTTGAATAAGTAAATTTGAATAGAATAAAATATGAAGTTGAAAAAAATAAGTAAATGTAGGTCTTTTGAATAGAATAGGAAATTTTTAGAAAATTTGAATAAGTAAGTTTGAATAGAATAGGAAATTATAAGTAAATTTGAATAGAATAATTTAATGTAGCTTATGGAGTTTCACTAAGTCCTAAGATGACGATCATAATGTTTTTGTTTATACTTTGTTTTTGCAGAAACCAAGGAGCCCCTGCATCATCCCCGCAGTCGTCCCCGTCACCGACCCCCTCCGACCTCGATCGAGGTGAGACCAGCCACCCCATGTTGTTAATTTAATTTAGGTATTTTAGGTGTTTAATCTTAGAATAATGTAGTATGAACCCTAGTTATGATCGAATCATGTTCATAATGTAGGTTTTTAATTAGGTGTAGTTAATAGAATTTTTAGGTGTTTTAGGTGTCACATTTGTTGTTATTTTTTTAGTTAAAGCAATTATCCCCGCATCGACGTCGACGATGCCTATCCCGCATCCTTGTCGTCGACTCGGCGGAGGAGGCCTGCTTGATCAGAGGGGCCATGTCCGGGACTGGGCTCCGCCGGGCTGGTACTGGGAGGCGCTACCTACCGGGGGGGCGCAGCTTGGTGAGGAGCCAGCCCGTCGTTGACCCGAACCTTCTTTGGTGGCGGTCGCGTGGGCCAGTGATGGTGCAGGGGCTTGAGGACCCCGTGGAGATGGTACTTCATCGTGTCAGCGAGGAGGACGCGCACGTCCGTCGGTACATGGTTGCGTTGGAGCGCAGGTTCTCCAATACCTGGCAGGTTCTCCAATACCTGGCAGGTTCTCCAGGGATCTCACTGGAGCTATGATCTTTTGATGGTTCCTTCTCTTTGGGTGTCCACCGCCCGCGCTAATACCTGTCGTTCGCTAGGGTTTTAGCTGTATTAGTGATCACTATTCGAGATGTATTAGTGATAATATTCAACGATGTACGGACGAAAGAGATGATTTAGTTTTGCTTATTGAATGAATGCTAATTTGAATACTAATTTATTTTACGATTTGGTTTTGCTTATTGAATGCTCAAATTGGAAAACTACTCCATCAAGTTTGAATGCTCAAATAGTGGCCTATCTTGTGTTGCTCAAATAGGATATGTGCTTGCCCAAGTGACCGTCCATGTTTGCAGGTTACACCTCCTATAGTGGCCTATGTTTTACTGGAGTGTTGATTAATTTCCGTTCCGGCAAATTTCAGGCGCTCGATATGTCCTTTTTTAGCAAAAGGTCGTGCCGGATTTTTTCCGTGAATTCTGGCATGACTTGTGCTAGAATATGTAGGAAATATCGAGTGGCCTGGATTTTCTAGAAAAATAATTAAATGACATTTCGGGTTGACTTTAAGTCTGTCAAGGCTCCATCACCGAAGGTCGAAAAATCAGCGAGGGAGTGTATCCACCATATATGAGAGAGGACAAAGAAGCCCGACTATTGTCGTGGGGTTTGTTTCTCCTTCTTCTCCGGGTGCTAGACCTTTGTTATGCACTAGGGGAAGGAGGAGTAACGACCATCACTGACGGTCGCAAATGTCAGAGAGGAATCACTGAGTGAGAGTCTCCACCACATATGAGAGGACGAAAAATCCTGAATGTTGTCATGGGGGTCGCTTCTCCTTTGTTCCCGTTTGCTAGACATTTTGGTGTAATGCACTCGGGGACGAAAGGATGAGCGATCATCACCAATGACGGTCGAATGTATACACCACACGAGCTGAGAGTTTTCAAGAAAAAGACTCGGCAGACCGATAGTCAACCCGTGATGAATAATAATGATCTAATTTAGTTTTTGTAGTACATATATTGAATTGTACAAGTTTAATCTTTGAATTATGAACCTAGGAAATGTCGTTATCAGACGACGAAAGTCTCCCGGGGGAGTGCGACTAGTGCAACGACGACCGGGGTCTGCGCGACAGGCCTCGCCTGGACGAAGGTCGACGCTTCAGCATTAAGCTCCAAGAGACATTCGATGTTGAAATGGTACACAATGACGACAAGTGTTTTTTTTTCATAATTAAGCATGACTTCAACTATTTCAATGTGTAATTTTCATCTTTTACAATTCGTGTAGCTTATCCCATGCCATGCAAGACGCTATGTCTTGGAGAGGATGGATTTTGAAGACCATAAAAATTCCGAAACAAAGAAAATTCACCTAAGGACCCATCATGGTATGAATTTTGAAGTAAATCTATACAATTCTAAGAGTGTAACCCATTTTGGTTGCACAAATTGGGAAGCACTTTGTAAGATGTATGGTTTTTATGAGGGTATGCTTGTCACCATGGATCTTGGTGATCCTGACATCGACCAAGACAATATGGACATTTGAGTCCTTGTTGATACGCTTACAATTCTACCGCCATGTGAGTTTCTCAAACATAGTTATTAACTAATTTATATTGTTTATTTCAAAATAGTTGACAGCTTATTTCCATTGACAACTTATTTTCATTCTTCAAACAATGTGCAAAAGATGGTAGATAGAACCTACTACACCGATGGCTCTGAGTTAACTTATCAGGAGAAAAATCATCTGGTCGCATTTTGTACTGATCTTGAGAATTACAATATCTATTATAAAAAATCCTCCACATTATGGTCAATACGTGCCACTAGTGCACATGTTGAACTACTGTAACATCCATGGAGATGCCATGGTAAGATTTTTTTACTATTACGACTTCCGTGCATCTTTTGCATAATTTTTTTTAAAACTTAACTACATTGCTAACTACGAAGTTATTACTATGTTTCTCAACAGAAAATCCCGAAGGATTGTGTGCCTCATTTGATGTATCAGAATGGTCGCCTTGATGTTTTGAACATACAGCCAGGTCATCCTACGAATCACACCTGTCCATATTGGATTTCTAAAACCAGTGAAGACATGAAAATCAAAGAATGGAAAAAATGTATGGACGGTCGTAAGGAGGTACTTGGAAGCAACATTGTGCGAAAGGCAATAATTGGAGACAGGATAATCTCCATTCTCCATAATGGAGAGTCAGGGCCTATCTTGTTTTATACTATTTTACCTAAGAGAAGGTAGTAGGTCCTAGTTAATAATACTCATGATCATGTGCTAAGAACAACTAAGTAGGATTGGTTAGATGACTATGATGATGATGTGGTATCGAGTAGAAGTTGTATGATCGATGATGATGAGTATGACTTGTTATTATGATACCAATGATGAGTTATTTATTATTATGATCGATGATGCATGATGCTAAGTTGTTATATGAGCATGATGAGTTATTGTATATATCAGTAGGTGAAATGAACATGGATTAGATTCAAGTGGAGGCAACATGTGGTCCACATCGAAAGTACTACTAATCCAAACTAGATCAAGTCTGGATTAGAGTAGTACTTTCGACATGCACCACATGTTGCCTCCACTCGAATCTACTCCACGTTCATTTCACCCACTGTTATATAATAACTAATCATGGTCATAAAATCATATGACGAAAGTACTGTATATAAAACCACACAACAAAAATAAGTTGTATTTTTAAAAATATAGGAAAAGTTAGTAGCAGTGCTTTTCAGAAGAAACGCTACTACTACCAGTAGCGCTGACCCAACGAAAGCGCTACTGCTAACTAGGTATAGCAGTAGTGCTCCCTTTTCCAGCACTACTGCTACTAGTTAGCTGTAGCGCCTTTGTGGTAGCGCTCGTACAAGCGCTACTGCTAGCTATAAAACAAGCGCTGCTACTAGGGTTTTCCCTAGTAGTGAGAGATACACAGAGCCGCGTCTCGACCAACACCGAGAACCTCTGAGACCACTAACTGCCGCAGATCTGGGGCAGCAACGAGCATGAGAAGGACTCACTGGTTCACTTCGCCGAGGCCATCATCGATCCCTACTACAGAGACATGAAGTATTCTTGCAACAAGGACAAGCGTACCTGGCACTCGGCCTGGATGGAGATACTCGACAAAGCTCACGTCGTGTACGTAGCCAAGGAGGCGTACACGAGCTACGAGATGTACATGCGGATCGTTGACATGAGGAAGTGTCTCCTTCCCCAAAACGGCCAGGGATCTAGCCGGAAGCAAAGCAATTGCAACCTCGTCGCAACAAGTAGATGATTAGATCCTCGTTTCCGACGCACCATCCATCCTGAGTGCCTAAGAGAAAGTGGCAGATGGATGGCAGGACTAGATTCGCTCTGGGAAGCCACCAATGTTGAACCCCAAACAACGGTGGATGCATCTAGTGTCCAAATTCACCTAAACTAGTACCAATTTCGGGGGACGTTTGCTGGAGTCCAGAAACCCTAAATCAAGCCGGAGTCGCAGAAACCCTAAATACCCAAATACCCAAATACCCAAATCGAAACCCTAACTCAAAGTACTAATCCTGATAGCGGCATCGCAAGAGGAAACGTACTCGGAGGCAGAGTCCTTGTTGCTGTCACTGTCATTCCATGACACCATGGTTGCCGGCGATGATACCAGAGAAGAGAGCATGCTTGAGGGAGGAAGGGAGGGAGAGAGAGAGGATGGAGGGAGGGAGGAGGGAGAGAAAGAGAGAGGAGGGAGGGAGGAAGAGAGAGAGAGAGAGAGAGAGAGAGAGAGAGAGAGAGAGAGTCACAACGCGTTTGTCTGACTGACCAGGTCGACCGGGATGTTTTAACCAGACGGCTCCGTCCGCCGGGCTATTAGGCCACGTCAGTGGTTTTGGCTCACCTGTCGGAAATGCGCTTAAAGGCGGCAAAGCAAGCGATCGGTTCATGATATGTCTCCAGCATATCTATAATTTTTGATTGTTCCATGCTATTATATTATCTGTTTTGGATGTTTAACGGGCTTTAATATGCTCTTTTATATTATTTTTAGGACTAACCTATTAACCGGAGGCCCAGTGCCAGTTTCTGTTTTTTTTGCCTATTTTAGTGTTTCGCAGAAAAGGAATATCAAACGGATCCAAACGGGACGAAACCTTCGCGAGGATCTTTCTTGGAACAAACGCAAAGCAGGAGACTTGGAGTGGAAGTCTGGAACTCTGCAAAGCTTCCACGAGGCACGAGGGCGCGCCCCCCACCCTCGTGGGCCCCACAGAGCTCCACCGACATACTTCTTTCGCCTATATATACTCTTATACCCTAAAAACATCAGGGGAGCCACGAAACTACTTTTCCACCACCGCAACCTTCTATACCCGTGAGATCCCATCTGGGGCCTTTTCTGGCGATCTGCCGGAGGGGGATTCGATCACGGAGGGCTCCTACATCAACACCATAGCCTCTCCGATGACGTGTGGGTAGTTTACCAGAGACCCTCGGGTCCATAGTTATTAGCTAGATGACTTCTTCTCTCTCTTTGGTTCTTAATACAAAGTTCTCCTTGATATTCTTGGAGATCTATCCAATGTAATACTTTTTGCGGTGTGTTTGCTGAGATCCGATGAATTGTGGATTTATGATCAAGTTTATCTATGAACAATATTTGGTTCTTCTCAGAATTCTTATATGCATGATTTTATATCTTTGCAAGTCTCTTTGAATTATCGGTTTAGTTTGGCCTACTAGATTGATCTTTCTTGCAATGGGAGAAGTGCTTAGCTTTGGGTTCAATCTTGCAGCGTCCTTTCCCAGTGACAGTAGGGCAGCAAGGCACGTATTGTATTGTTGCCATCGAGGATAAAAAGATGGGGTTTATATCATATTGCTTGAGTTTAACCCTCTACATCATGTCATCTTGCCTAAAGCATTACTCTGTTCTTATGAACTTAATACTCTAGATGCATGCTGGATAGCGGTCGATGTGTGGAGTAATAGTAGTAGATGCCGAATCGTTTCGGTCTACTTAACATGGATGTGATGCCTATATTTCATAATCATTGCCTAGATATTCTCATAACTATGTGCTCTTCTATCAATTGCTCGGCAGTAATTTGTTCACCCACCGTAATACTTGCTATCATGAGAGAAGCCACTAGTGAAACCTATGGCCCCTGGGTCTCTTTCTTATTATATTGCATCTCTTTTATTTACATCGCATCTTGTTTATTATTTTGCAATCGATACAACAAAAATACCAAAATATTTACCTTGCTATCTTTACCAGATCTCACTTTCGCAAGTGGCTGTGAAGGGATTGACAACCCCTTTATCGCGTTGGTTGCGAGGTTCTTGATTGTTTGTGCGGGTACTAGGTGACTTGCGTGTTATCTCCTACTGGATTGATACCTTGGTTCTCAAAACTGAGGGAAATACTTATGCTACTTTGCTGCATCACCCTTTCCTCTTCAAGGGAAAACCAACACATGCTCAAGAGGTAGTAGTTCTTCTTGCAAAAAGTTTACCAGAAACGTAGTGACTTTTGCCAAAGAAAATTAGGGACTACGTTGTTTTTTGTAAACCTAGACGCAAATGTGGTAATTTTCTGCTTTTGACTTAAACATTTGGATGTTGAGACGGACAAAGACGTACTCAGAATTCCTATATTATGGCCTCCAAATTTCATCTACCTAGTGGGACTCAATCATTAGTGTGATATCCTTTTCCCCACTCCCCCTTCCATCCTCGCCGTGAGGGTGGGGATTACATGAAATTTTGTTCGGGTCGCGTATTTTGCCGGATAGACAGAGCTTCAATAGTTGGCCTCGAGATGCTAAATAAGGACGCTGGAATGCCAGATATGGAGGGTCCTCCATAGTGCTTGGCGAAATTGACTCGTATGGCGACTCTGCTAGAGCTGTTTTTTGCTATATGCCCTCAGTTATTTTGGTGTTTGGATGTTGTTGACGACTCTGCTAGAGTCTTTTTTGCAAGGAAAAGGAAATTAATTCATCAAGCGGCTGCCAAGTCTACCAAAAACAATTATGAACTTGTATACTTAGCATAGTGGTCTACCTTTATCAAAGAGCCATGAACTTTGGTGATATGGAATCAAGGTGCAAAACATGAAAAATAATATGTGAGCTTACAGCCGAACTTGCGCCTTGACTTGATTGTAGTTTGGGGCATATTGCTAAATTTTGTATCTTTCATGGAGATGTGACCATCATAAATTAATCAAAATTATATACGCTATTGACCAATTTGTTCATGGTGCATGTTTAATTTTACTAAATATTCATGAACTTCGACCGTTAGTGTTACCCATCCCCACAATAGTGCAATTGAAATTCTTTCAGCATTTGTACGAAACAAAATGGCACCTAATCGCCCTTGGGTCACATGCGGGCACCAGGGATTTTTCAACTCTTAACAATCGTAGCGAAAGAGCGGGACAACCCTTCCTCGTACCCCCCCCCCCGCATCGCCTCCCCGAGCGAGCCAACCGGAGCGACCCCTCAACACCTAGCGTTCCCTCCCTCTCTCCCTCCTGCCGCTGCGATCATCTGGCGCAGGAGGGCATTTGCCCATGCGGTGCCATTCGTGGCTGATGGTGGCAGCCCCCTCCTCTTCCTGACACAGATCCCGGCTCGGGCAGCGTGTTCTGGAGGCAGTGTACATTGGCCGGCGGTGCTCCCGTGGAGGTCGGGTGGCAGCGTCGTGGTTGTGAGCCATGGCTGGGCATTTGGCCTGGCGTGCTCCTGCTCATGTGTCCGGCCTCTACCACCTGAGCCAATGGAGGTTGTCCCCTCCCACGTGGCTATGGTACTATTGATCCCTGTCTACAGTGGCTTCTTTTTGGTTCAGTCGACCTTAGAGCGTTTGCTGTGATGAGACGATGGTGTCCTCGTGGCTATGGTGGCGCATGTTGGTGAGCAGGTAGGCATGGTGGAGCCGACAGTTGGTCCAGGGCTATGGGTGTGAAGGGTTAAGAGAAATCTCTGTCGGGTCTGGTCAGCACCGACGCGGTGACGCCTGTGGGCGCTACCACCCTTCTTGAAGGGCGTTGGGTATACCTCTCCCCCACCCCCTTCCGTTTACTAGGAGGAATCCTAGGACTTGTCCGGGCAGCAGCATCGTCGTCGTCGCAGTCCTTCTTGAAGGTGTTGCTTGGTACGCGGCAACTCGGTAGCATAGGAGTGTGGTGGAATTCTCCGGTGGGTGTAGCTGTACTGGGATACTGCAGCTTTCGTTGATCCGGTGTTGCTCGCATTATTTCTCTTGTTTTTCTTTTGGGCGTGATTGTGTTGTTTGCCCCAGCATGGAACTCACTATTGTATCGGGTGGTTGCTATGTTAATATAGCGGGGCAGAAGCCTATTTCGAGACATGTGGGCACCAAAGGGACCTATCTGCTTAGTACTGTCATTTGAAATCATGTAGCCTTCTTTAAGTGCAATCCATTAATGACATTATTTCCATTGTTTTAATTGGCCTGGTAGTGCTAATACAAATAGGTTTCGACCTATCCAAGACACTGCGGTGGCGACTCGGGTGGAACCCTACCGCCGCTGCCACCTCTTCCCCCTCCGGTCGTGCTCTCCCTGCCGCCACTGAAGGACGCCTCTGGTCAAAGGCCATGATGCTGACGGCGATGGCGGGTCCTCATCCTCCTCGTGCGACTGATGGCATTGGGGGCCCCATTATTTCTCGCGTTGCGGGATCTATAGTTGGAACTTCACCACGGCCTTGGACGGCATGGTTTGTTGGCAAAGATGGGCATCGAGGCTGTGGCCTCGAATTTCTTCGGCAGCGTCGACTGCCGCTGTGGTCGTGAGCGCGGCACGACGACTAGTTCAGGGTACTCGGTGTATCTCGGCTACTCATCTTCGAGTGGTGCGGGTGGAGGTGGCAGTGCCCGCTGAGATCTCCGTCTTCTGTTGGGAGCCAGCGGGTGGCACGGTCCTTGGTTTCTTTTTGCTCTCAGATGGTGTTCTACTGGTTGCTGGCCCTCGTGGATCTGGCCATTGACGAGTTCCAGAATGCTCTACTGGAGACTTCATTGGGTGCTTAACACCTGTAGATTGCTGGATCGGTTGGGATTCAGTCATGTTGTGACGCCCAATATGCGACTCTATCCTAAAGAGACTCAAAGGTCCCACCAAGGATAGAACCGCATATTGACACGCTTTTGCAAGGTGGATATCATTACATCAAACCATTACATAATATATGGGGATACATGCAAGGTATACACATGCCGCAAGAATACATCAATACAACATACAAGAGTACAACATCCGACTACAGATGAAACACAAACAAAAGCTCTAACAACATCCACCCTGCTAGGCCAGGCTGCCGACCAGGAATCTAACCCAAGATCAACGAAGAAGAAGAAGAACTCCAAGACAAGCAAACATCGCTCTCACATCATGATCGTCGCATTACCTGTACCTGCAACTGTTGGTGTAGTAATTTGTGAGCCACGAGGACTCAGCAATCCCATTACCATGGGTATCAAGACTAGCAAAGCTTAAAGGGTAAGGTAGGGGTAAAGTGGTGAGGTTGCAGCAAGCGACTAAGCACAGTATGGTGGCTAACTTACGAGTACATGGGAAAGATGAGAAACTACACAATCGGTCGCAAACTAGTAATGATCAATAAGTGATCCTGTACTACTTACGTTCAAACATAACCCAATCATGTTCTCCTCTTGAACTTCCCCGAAAAGAGACATAACGTGGTTGGTTTATTTTAATTAAGTATACTTCAAGTCCTCTACAACCAGATATTAACAAATTCCCATCTGCCACATAACCGCGGGCACGGCTCTCGAAAGTTTAAACCCTGCAGGGGTGTCCCAACTTAGCCCATGACAAGCTCACGATCCGCGGAGACAATCCTCCATCGCGGGACCCTCCGATCAGACTCGGAATCCCGGTGCACAAGACATTTCGACAATGGTAAAACTAATCCAGCAAGACCTCCTGACGTGCCAACACCCTGATAGTAGCCGCACGTATCTAGTCTCAAAATACCATGTTTCCTAGGGGCGGCCCCGCACAGTGCTCTAGTTTGGGACCAACACCATTGGCACTGCCCCCCTATATGTAGAAAAGAATCCTCGGGTTCATGACGCCCTATGCAATTAATTATTTAGTTCAATATTATTATGGCAAATGTTAAAACCAATGTTGGGCCTTGCTGGAAGAGTTTTATTCAAAGCAAACTGTCAAGGGGCCCCATAAACCCTCACCGTGTTAGGGACGCAAAATCAAGGAACATAATACCGATATGACGGAAACTAGGGCGGCAAGAGTGGAACAAAACACCAGGCATAAGGCCGAGCCTTCCAGTGCATTAATAAAATAAGAGATATTGTGATATCCCATGATATCCATGTCCCAACATGGAACAACCTGCAACTGCACCTACAACTAGCAACACTATAAGAGGGGCTGAGCAAAGCGGTAACATAGCTAAACAACGGTTTGCTAGGAAGGGTGAAAAGGTTAGAGGCTGTCATGGCAATTTGGGAGGCTTGATAAACAAGTGGTAGGTAGCGCGACATAACAATAGCATCGAGACAACTAGCATAGCAAAGATAGTAGTGAGATTCAAGGTGACGGTCATCTTGCCTGAAATCCCGCTAGGAAGAAGAACGAGTCCATGAAGAAGACGAAGCCAGGTAGACGAACCAAGCGTAGTCGAACGAATCCTCACAATCACAACAAAACATGAACTATCGAGAAGGAGCACAACCGGAAAGAAGCAAACGGCATGGTAAACACACAACACATAAACAAGACATGATCCTCAACCAAGTATGATGCTTGACAAGGCTACATGATGCTACTCATGGCAAGATATGATGCATACAAGAACAACACATCAAAGCAAGTTTAAATGAGGCCGGAATCAACATAGAACAATTTCAGTAAGTCCTCATATTAAAAATTCGAAAATTGGTCCAGATCTGAACAAAACATTATGTTAAAGTTGTTAAACATCAAGTTAAAGTGCACCAAGATGGTCTACACGGTTTTCTAGTCAAGTTACATATAAAGTTCGTTTAATTCGGAGCTACGACCTAAAAGATATGAGCAAAACAAGTTAAACATGGCATTGATGCAAAAGCAAACAAAACAACATCATAATCACTCCAAAACATGGATGCAACAAGGTAACATGAAACTACATGCAAAATCAAGCAAGTTTCATACGGAGCATGCTCAAAACAGAGCAAGGGTTCAACACGTACACTCAATACAAGTTTCAAACACAATCTGCCCAAAACAACAACTAAGCACTTTGCAATCAAGGAAACAACATGCTACAGGAATCATATGGGCATAAACTTGACATGCACTTAAAGTAAAGATTACATGCTTCAAATATCATTAAGGTTCAGGTTCATAGGCATCAAGATTAATCCAAGATGATCGCAAAAAGCAACTTAACAACACAGATTATGACTTAGTGAAAAACATGGCATACATGAGCAGAAATAACATGTTGACATGTTGGAGGCATGAAACAATTAAGCTACAGTGCAAGATCATAGCAAACAAAAATATGGCATTAAAATATAGGTTGAACATGGAAAAACATGATTACTAAGCATCTCCATATGAGCCTTAGATCAATGACAATCAACGAGACAAGATGCAACATGATATAAGGTGATTCTCATACTTAATCTGGGAATGCAAAACAATAACATTAAGATGTTGACTTTGGAGGCCCATAACAGCAAGCATAGCAAATTTAATAATAATGAAAAAGACATGGACATGTAGTAGATAAGATATACTTCAACTTAGTCCGAAGGCACACAAGTTCATATGAAGCATGGAGTAATTACTATGATTAATGCAAAAGGAAACATGTTGTTAACAGGATGACAGATTTAGCATGATGGAAACTTCAGAGCAAGAAAGAGACAAACTACAGCAAGATATAAGGCAACCAAGGACATGGCATCAAAGTACACACAACAAAGAACAAATAACATCAAGGCGTCATATACATATAGCTTATGGACTAGTGGGAACCAACAAGACAAGTTTGAATGTTGTAACCGTTTCAGCAATGTAAAATAGCAACAAACAACATAGCATGTTTGCAAGCTTGAAACAGAGATCATATGAAATCCAAAATTAACAAACTTGGCATGTGGACAAGTTACTCATAGCGTAATTCAATTCATGTAATTGGAGCAACTCCAAAAGAGGCATAGATTAATCAATAACAAGTTCGAAACATGGCATCATGAAGTTAACAGAAAACTGGAACATCATTTAGGCATGTTTGAGGCAATGAAAACATATGCTACATGACATATATGAGGCATCAAAAGGCATGGTATGATAGAGCATAACATGGACATCAAAACATGTCAACTAGGCATATTCAGATTATGCATGGAATAGATGATAGCATCAAACTAACATGGCAACTTAAAGTAACAGTTACAGACTTAGCAAAAATCACTGTCTCGGAAATCAGCAACATCAAGTAGCACACTTCACAAGCTTGTGCTAGTCACCAAAAGGCACTTAAAAATACATGGATTGCACCACTGTAAATATGGCATGAAGATGCTCCTAGAGCATGTAGGCATGATGCTCAAAAGATGAACACACAAAATGCAATGAAAAAGACAAATCAGCAAGTTATAACAGTTTTAGCAGGTTATATCATTTAGCACTTTCGCAACGATGATAATGGCATCAATATGAACCCTAACAAGCATGAAACAACAACCAACATGATGATCATCATGAGATTAACATTTCCATATATTATACACTCAAATTGGACCATCATGCACAAAGTCACAAGCAGTCAAGGATGCCAACATATTAAGATATCTCAGGGACTTAGCAGAATCTGAGATGCACGCAAGATAACAATACAACGCCCAGGGCGGGGTTTAGGCGGGCGCTCACGACTGGGCCTCTCGGGCCGGAGCGGAAGAGAAGCGAGGCAGACCAGCGCTGGGTTCGGAGCTGAGCCTCGACGAGGTCGGCCGACCCAGGTCGATGCAGGGCCCATGCGGGCGCGGATCGGGGCGAGGCGTCGTGCTCCCGACCCCTCCTGGATTGGGGCAAGGGCGGCAGCGGCGCCGGGAGGAAGTCCGGCGGGGGAGGGTGAGGTGGTGTGGTGGTGGCCGGAGTCGGGCGCAGGGCGATGGGGAGCAGTGGGCGGCGGCGGCGCGGAGCCCTGCCGACGAGGCGGCGGCGCGGAGCCCTGCCGACGAGGCGGCGGCGCGGTGGGTGGCGCTGGAGGTGGTAGCGGCGTGCGGCGGCGGGGTCGGTGTCCTGCGGCGACGAGGCCGGGCGGCGGTGTTCGGCGGGCGGCGGCGCGTTTGGACGGCGGCGAGGCGGCGCAATCAGGAGTACAGGAGGCTCGGGCGAAGGGCGGCGGCAGGATCTGGGCCAGATCTGGGCCTACAGGGCCGCACGATGGAGGGGGAGCTGGGGCGCGACGTGGCACGTTGTGGTTGGCTGGAGGGCGGCGGCATGGTGACATGTCGGCATCGTATTGGTTCGGGCGACGTGGCTGGCGGCGGGTGGACTATCCGGCGGCAAGGAGGAGGCTTAGGTCTACGGTTTGCCTGAAATTTCGGGGGAGGGGACTAATTTATAGGTAGATGGAGTTAGGAGAGTCCAAATGAGGTGCGGTTTTTGCCCACATGATCGTGATCTAACGACGGAGAACATGGATGAGGGTTTAGATGGGCTAGTGGGCTATTGTGAAGGGGTGCTGGGATGCAAAGAGAAGGGAGGGTTTCAGTTAGCGCGGTTAACAGTTGGGGCATCAAACGACCTCCAAATGGAATGAAATTCGACGTGCGGTCTACCGGTGATATACCAAGGCCACTCGATAAATCTCGGCCCATTCCGAGAACATTTTTATCCCGCTCACGAAACAAGATCTGAGAGGTGCAACGAGTGCATGAGAGAGTGTCTGATTCCAAAACGGACAACGGAGAGAACTGGGGAACCGGGACGGATGCAAGTTTTGAAAACATGAGGATGCAATGCACATGATGACATGGCAAAGTGTAACACGCAAGCAAATGACATGGCAACTGTCGGTGTCAAAACCGGCGGATCTCGGGTAGGGGGTCCCGAACTGTGCGTCTAGGATCGATGGTAACAGGAGACAGGGGACACAATGTTTACCCAGGTTCGAGCCCTCTCTATGGAGGTAATACCCTACGTCATGCTTGATTGGTATTGATGAATATGGGTGTTACAAGAGTTGATCTACCACGAGATTGTGATGGCTAAACCCTAAAAGCCTAGCCTATATGACTATGGTAATGAATGTGTCCTTTTCGGACTATCCCCTCTGGTTTATATAGACACTGAGGGGATCTAGGGTTTACATAGAGCCGGTTATATAAGAAGGAATCTTCATAGTCGGTCGCCAAGCTTGCCTTCCACGCCAAGGAGAGTCCAATCCGGACATAGGTATGGTCTTCGGTCTTCATGTCTTCACAGCCCATCAATCCGGCCCAATAGATAACAGGCCGGACGCCCGAGGACCCCTTAGTCCAGGACTCCCTCAGTAGCCCCTGAACCTGGCTTCAATGACGAGGAGTTCGGCGCGCGGATTGTCTTCGGCATTGCAAGGCGGGTTCCTTGTTATCCGAACTTCAAGATAGCGATTGTATCCGGACTTGTATGCACAACCATAGAGGATATAATATTTCATGGGTTCAACCCACTGACCACTTTTTGGTAATATAACACCACGCCCGGCCTTTACTTGCGAACCGTTTTAGCCGGCCCATCGCCCCACGTCCCAGGACGTGGCATTATTGGCATATTTTATCCAAACGGAGATCGTGCCTCCCTTTTTTAATGGATTCCTGTCGACCCGAACGTGGGTAACCCAACCATCGCTAGGGTACAATTCCTTGGAAACAAGCAAGTTTTTTAGGCCCGAGAGGAGACGTTTGATATTTGTAGCCTTTATATAGGGGTACAGACCCGTGTTTTTCTTCCACGCTTGCCTCTTCCTTAACTCCTTCTACCCCGAGCTCCAACTCTCGGGCTTCCGTCGCCACCAGTCCCAACCATGTCCGGATCTAGCCGTCAAGGCCGGAGGGTAGCCTCTTATGTCACGGAGGAAGACATTGCAAAGCTTCGGGCAGCGCGGTACCTGACCGCTGAAATTCATCATCGGCTTCCCGCCGAGGGGCAGGTCATTCCCACCCCCAGATCTGGCGAGAGGGTCGTGTCCGTGTCCCACTTCCTCCGCGGGTTGGTATTTGCACTTAACCCCTTCGTCCGAGGGCTCATGTATTATTACCGGCTAGACTTCCACGATTTGGCCCCAGACTCTATTCCTCTTATCTCGATGTTTATCGTCACGTGTGAAGCCCTCCTCCGAACTCCTCCGCACTTCGGCTTGTGGCTCAAGACCTTCGATGTGAAGCCGCAAGTGGTAGAGGGGGAGCAGGCCGAGTGCGGCGGCGCTGCAGTAAGCAAGCTTGCTAGCGCCGTTTGGCTGAAAGGATAATTCGCCAAATCTTCCGATCTGTGGCAGCAGGGGTGGTTCTATATCACCGAGCCCCGCAACTCCAAGTGGGCGACCGCGCCCGTATTTTGACCCGCCCCTCCAACTCAACTTGCATCGTGGATTAATAAGGGGCTAGATTGGGGATCAATGAATGATGTGCAAACTCCGCAAAGTCGCATCCGGAACCTCATTGAGAGGGACATTGACATAGCCAGCGTCGTTAATATAATGCTAGTTCGTCGGACCCTGCCGTGCCAGCGATGGCCACTCTGCCTATGGGAGTTCAATCCAGAAGGGCCGCAGACTCTTGAGAGCTTCTTCGGCACAACGCGCGAAGGAAAGTGGAGATTATTCTTCGGAAAACGAAGGCAATGGCCAGACACCGCCAGAGATATCGGCCTAGACTGCAACCATCCGGACAGCCCGGTAAGTACATGTTTACCGAATACCTTACAGTCAGATATCCAGTGGCAAGAAACCAACGGTATCATCCTTTTTCAGGGATGGATAAAGAAGGTGCAATTGATTAGGTGTCTGGCTCCCCTTCCCGAAGACTCAGCTACTCCTGTGTTAACAAGGATGCTGGCCTCGGTGCCATACCAGGCATCAGCCGGGGAGGGCGAGAAGTGTAGGTGAACGTAGTAATTTCAAAAATTTCCTACGCACATACATAGCAACAAGAGGGGAGAGTGTTGTCTACGTACCCTCGTAGACCATTCGCGAAAGCGTTATAACAACGCGGTTGATGTAGTCGTACGTCTTCACGATCTGACCGATCCAAGTACCGAAAGCACGGCACCTCCGAGTTCTGCACACGTTCGGCTCGGTGACGTCCTCGCCTTCTCGATCCAGCAAGAGGGGTGAAGTAGTAGATGAGTTCCGGCAGCATGACGGCGTGGTGACGGTGTTGGTGAAGAACAATCTCCGCAGGGCTTCACCTAAGCACTATGAAAACTAGGACGGAGGATAAACTAGAGGGGACAGGGTTGCCGGCACACGGCTTGGTGTTTCTTGATGTGTCTTGGGTGCTAGCCCTACCCCTCTATTTATATGTTGAGCCTTGGGGTCAAAACTTGGAGTAAAAGCCTCCACAAAGTCGGTTTCACCCGAAATGCAAGAGTCCTTCTCGGAATCCGGGGCCAGACGCCAGGGTTCCCGGCATCTGGATCCAGACGCCAGGGTTCCCGGCATCTGGACTCAGACGCCAGGGACCCTGGCGTCTGGCCCCTGGACTCCGCAAAACTTCCTTTTGCGCTTTCCAAAAACCTTGTAGGCTTTCCCCTTTGGCCCAAATAAAGTGTTCTCGTACCCAAACATTTTGGGAAACATCCGGAACCCCTTCCTGTGAATTTCGGAACCCTTCCGGTGACCAAACACTATTATCCCATATAGCAAACTTTATCTCCGGACCATTCCGGAGTTCCTCGTCATGTCCGTGATCTCATTCCGGACTCCGAACAACATTCGGTCACCAACATACATAACTCATATAGTACTATATCGTCAATGAACATTAAGCGTGCGGACCCTACGGGTTCAAGAACTATGTAGACATGACCGAGACACCTCTCTGGTCAATAACCAATAGCAGGACCTGGATGCCCATATTGGCTCCTACATATTCTACGAAGATCTTTATCAGTCAGACCGCATAACAACAAACGTTGTTCCCTTTGTCATCGGTATGTTACTTTCCCGAGATTCGATCGTCGGTATCTCAATACCTAGTTCAATCTCGTTACCAGCAAGTCTCTTTACTCGTTCCATAATACATCATCCCGCAACTAACTCATTAGTTGCAATGCTTGCAAGGCTTATAGTGATGTGCATTACCAAGTGGGCCCAGAGATACCTCTCTGACAATCGAAGTGACAAATCCTAATCTCGAAATACGCCAACCCAACAAGTACCTTTGGAGACACCTGTAGAGCACCTTTATAATCACCCGGTTACGTTGTGACGTTTGGTGGCACACAAAGTGTTCCTCCGGTAAACGGGAGTTGCATAATCTCATAGTCATAGGAACAAGTATAAGTCATGAAGAAAGTAATAGCAACAAACTAAACGATCAAGTGCTAAGCTAACGGAATGGTTCAAGTTAATCACATCATTCTTCTAATGATGTGATCCCGTTAATCAAATGACAACTCGTGTCTATGGTTAGGAAACTTAACCATCTTTGATCAACGAGCTTGTCAAGTAGAGGTATACTAGTGACACTCTGTTTGTCTATGTATTCACACATGTATTATGTTTCCGGTTAATACAATTCTAGCATGAATAATGAACATTTATCATGAAATAAGGAAATAAATAATTACTTTATTATTGACTCTAGGGCATATTTCCTTCAGTCTCCCACTTGCACTAGAGTCAATAATCTAGATTACACAGTAATGATGCTAACACCCATGGAGCCTTGGTGCTGCTCATGTTTTGCTCGTGGAAGAGGCTTAGTCAACGGGTCTGCAACATTCGGATCCATATGTATCTTGCAAATTTCTATGTCTCCCACCTGGACTAAATCCCGGATGGAATTGAAGCATCTCGTGATATGCTTGGTTCTCTTGTGAAATCTGGATTCCTTCGCCAATGCAATTGCACCAGTATTGTCACAAAAGATTTTCATTGGACCCGATGCACTAGGTATGACACCTAGATCGGATATGAACTCCTTCATCCAGAATCCTTCATTTGCTGCTTCCGAAGCAGCTATGTACTCCGCTTCACACGTAGATCCTGCGATGACGCTTTGTTTAGAATTGCACCAACTGACAGCTCCACCATTTAATATAAACACGTGTCCAGTTTGCGATTTAGAATCGTCCGGATCAGTGTCAAAGCTTGCGTCAACGTAACCATTTACGATCAGCTCTTTGTCACCTCCATAAACGAGAAACATATCCATAGTCTTTTTCAGCTATTTCAGGATGTTCTTGACCGTTGTCCAGTGATCCACTCCTGGATTACTTTGGTACCTCCCTGCTAGACTTATAGCAAGGCACACATCAGGTCTGGTACACAGCAGTGCATACATGATAGAGCCTATGGCTGAAGCATAGGGAACATCTTTCACCTTCTCTCTATCTTCTGCAGTGGTCGGGCATTGAGTCTTACTCAACTTCACACCTTGTAACACAGGCAAGAACCCTTTATTTGCTTGATCCATTTTGAACATTTTCAAAACTTTGTCAAGGTATGTGCTTTGTGAAAGTCCAATTAAGCATCTTGATCTATCTCTATAGATCTTGATGCCCAATATGTAAGCAGCTTCACCGAGGTCTTTCATAGAAAAACTTTTATTCAAGTATCCCTTTATGCTATCCAGAAATTCTATATCATTTCCAATCAGCAATATGTCATCCACATATAATATCAGAAAAGCTACAGAGCTCCCACTCACGTTCTTGTAAATACAGGCTTCTCCAAAAGTCTGTATAAAACCAAATGCTTTGATCACACTATCAAAGAGTTTATTCCAACTCCGAGAGGCTTGCACCAGTCCATAACTGGATCGCTGGAGCTTGCACACTTTGTTAGCTCCCTTTGGATCGACAAAACCTTCTGGTTGCATCATATACAACTCTTCTTCCAGAAATCCATTCAAGAATGCAGTTTTGACATCCATTTACCAAATTTCATAATCATAAAATGCGGCAATTGCTAACATGATTCGAACAGACTTAAGCATCACTACGGGTGAGAAGGTCTCATCGTAGTCAATCCCTTGAACTTGTCGAAAACCTTTTGCAACAATTCGAGATTTATAGACAGTAACATTACCGTCAGCGTCAGTCTTCTTCTTGAAGATCCATTTATTCTCAATTGCTTGCCGATCAACGGGCAAGTCAACCAAAGTCCACACTTTGTTCTCATACATGGATCCCATCTCAGATTTCATGGCCTCAAGCCATTTTGCAGAATCTAGGCTCACCATCGCTTCTTCATAGTTCGTAGGTTCGTCATGGTCTAGTAACATAACTTCCAGAACAGGATTACCGTACCACTCTGGTGCGGATCTTACTCTAGTTGACCTACGAAGTTCAGTAACAACTTGATCTAAAGTTTCATGATCATCATCATTAACTTCCTCACTAATTGGTGTAGGTGTCGCAGAAACCGTTTTCTGTGATGAACTACTTTCCAATTAGGGAGCAGGTATAGTTACCTCATCAAGTTCTACTTTCCTCCCACTCACTTCTTTCAAGAGAAACTCCTTCTCTAGAAAAACTCCAAATTTAGCAACAAAAGTCTTGCCTTCGGATATGTGATAGAAGGTGTACCCAACAGTATCCTTTTGGTATCCTATGAAGACACATTTCTCTGATTTGGGTTCGAGCTTATCAGGTTGAAGCTTTTTCACATAAGCATCGCAACCCCAAACTTTCAGAAACGACAACTTTGGATTTACCAAACCATAGTTCATAAGGCATCGTCTCAACGGATTTCGATGGTGCCCTATTTAAGGTGAATGCGGCCGTCTCTAAAGCATATCCCCAAAATGATAGCGGTAAATCAGTAAGAGACATCATAAATCGCACCATATCTAGTAAAGTACGATTACGACGTTCGGACACACCATTATGCTATGGTGTTCCGGGTGGCGTGAGTTGCGAAACTATTCCGCATTGTTTCAAATGAAGACCAAACTCATAACTCAAATATTCTCCTCCACGATCAGATCGTAGATATTTTATTTTCTTGTTACGATGATTTTCAACTTCACTCTGAAATTCTTTGAACTTTTCAAATGTTTCAGACTTATGTTTCATTAAGTAGATATACCCATATATGCTTAAATCATCTGTGAAGGTGAGAATATAATGATATCCGCCACGAGCCTCAACATTCATTGGACCACATACATCTGTATGTATGATCTCCAACAAATCTCTTGCTCTCTCCATAGTTCCGGAGAACAGCGTTTGAGTCATCTTGCCCATGAGGCACAGTTCGCAAGTACCAAGTGATTCATAATCAAGTGGTTCCAAAAGTCCATCAGTATGGAGTTTCTTCATGCGCTTTACTCCGATATGACCTAAACGGCAGTGCCACAAATAACTTGCACTATCATTATTAACTCTGCATCTTTTGGCTTCAATATTATGAATATGTGTATCACCACTATCGAGATTTAGCAAAAATAGACCACTCTTCAAGGGTGCATGACTGATACGTCTCCAACGTATCTATAATTTTTGATTGCTCCATGCTATATATTATCTACTATTTTGGACTATATTGGGCTTTATTTTCCACTTTTATATTATTTTTGGGACTAACCTATTAACCGGAGGCCCAGCCCAGAATTGTTGTTTTTTGCCTATTTTAGTGTTTCAAAGAAACGGAATATCAAACGGAGTCCAAACGGAATAAAATCTTTGGGAACGTGATTTTCTCACTGAACGTGATCCAGGAGACTTGGACCCTACTAAAAGGAAGCAAAGAGGTGCTCACGAGGGTAGGGGGCGCCCCCCTAGGGCGTGCCCCCTGCCTCGTGGGACCCTCAGTGCTCCACCGACGTACTCCTGCCTCCTATATATACCCACGTACACCCAAACGATCAGAAGGGGAGCCAAAAACCTAATTCCACCGCCGCAACTTTCTGTATCCACGAAATCCCATCTTGGGGCCTGTTCCGGAGCTCCGCCGGAGAGGGCCGTCATCACGGAGGGCTTCTACATCATCATAGCCTCTTCGATGAAGTGTGAGTAGTTTACCTCAGACCTTCGGGTCCATAGTTAGTAGCTAGATGGCTTCTTCTCTCTTTTTGGATCTCAATACAATGTTCTCCCCCTCTCTTGTGGAGATCTATTTGATGTAATCTTCTTCTTTTGCGGTGTGTTTGTTGAGACCGATGAATTGTGGGTTTATGATCAAGTCTATCTATGAACAATATTTGAATCTTCTCTGAATTCTTTTATGTATGATTGGTTATCTTTGCAAGTCTCTTCGAATTATCCGTTTGGTTTGGCCAACTAGATTGGTAGTTCTTGCCATGGGAGAAGTGCTTAGCTTTGGCTTCGATCTTGCGGTGTTCTTTCCCAGTGACAGAAGGGGCAGCAAGACACGTATTGTATCGTTGCCATCGAGGATAACAAGATGGGGTTTATTTCATATTGCATGAATTTATCTCTCTACATCAGGTCATCTTGCTTAAAGCGTTACTCTGTTTTTAACTTAATACTCTAGATGCATGCTGTATAGCGGTCGATGAGTGGAGTAATAGTAGTAGATGCAGAATCGTTTCGATCTACTTGTCACGGACGTGATGCCTATATACATGATCATGCCTAGATATTCTCATAACTATGCTCAATTCTGTCAATTGCTCAACAGTAATTTGTTCACCCACCGTAGAAAACTTATGCTCTCAAGAGAAGCCACTAGTGAAACCTATGGCCCCGGGTCTATTCTCATCATATCAATCTCCATCACTTTTATATTGTTTTGCTATTTACTTTGCTTTTACTTTTTACTTTGCATCTTTATATCAAAAAATACCAAAAATATTCTATCTATCAGATCTCACTCTCGTAAGTGACCGTGAAGGGCTTGACAACCCCTAATCGCGTTGGTTGCGGGTAGCTATCGCTTTGTGCAGGTACGAGGGACTTGAGCGTGGGCTCCTACTGGATTGATACCTTGGTTCTCAAAAACTGAGGGAAATACTTACGCTACTCTGCTGCATCATCCCTTCCTCTTTGGGGAAAACCAACGCAAGCTCAAGACGTAGCAAGAAGGATTTCTGGCACCGTTGCCGGGGAGTCTACGCAAAAGTCAACATACCAAGTACCCATCACAATCCCTATCTCTCGCATTACATTATTTGCCATTTGCCTCTCGTTTTCCTCTCCCCCACTTCACCCTTGCCGTTTTATTCGCCCTCTCCCTCTCTATCCTCCCTCTCTATTTGCCTTTTTTGACTGCTTGCTTCTTGTTTACTCGTATGGTTAGAATAGTTGTTTATTTATTACTAAACAGAGAACCTAAGATCTATGGATCCTCATCCGCTAGCCAATCTTTTTAAGAGATCTAATTATGATGAACCAATTCCTAGTGATTTGGATGCACTAGATTATCTTTATAAGCTTTTGCCTGAAATCCATAAATCTGAAAATTGTGATGAAGTGCTTCACGATAGATCTTTGAATAAAAAGCATGGTTGCAATGATTTTATTATAAATTCTCTTGATTTCAGTTGTGCTAATAATATGCAAAACCCTAAGCTTGGGGATGCTAGTTATGCTATGTCCTATACTTGTTGCAATGATCATGATTGGGGTGATTCTTCTTTTGATCTTGAAAATTTATTTAAACCCCATGATGAATATGAGATTGATTATAATGTTTGCAATAATATTAAAAGTGGGTTTGGAAAGGTCATGACTTTAGTTAATGTTAATCCCACTATTTTGGAAGAGTGTCAACTTTGCATGCATGTGGATCGTGTTGAAAATATTTTATGTGATAGCTAATTTGTAGAATTTTCTTATGATCCTACATATAATTATTATGAGAGAGGAAAATATGGTGGTAGAAATTTTCATGTTACTAAATTACCTCTTGTTATGTTGAGATTGCTATTGTTTCTTTCCGCTTCCTTGCATATGCTAGTTTTTGCTTGCCTTGATAATTTGTTTGCCTATAAGATGCCTATGCATAGGAAGTATGTTAGACTAAGATGTGTTTGTCACGTGTTTTATGATTCTCTCTTTGTGCTTCAATTCTTGTCTTTCATGTGAGCATCATTGAAATAGTATGCCTAGCTATAAGGCTTTAAAGAAAAGCGCTTGTTGGGAGACAACCCAATATTATTCCTTGTTGTTATTTAATAAATAATTTATCTAGAGTCTTCTTTGGTTGATTTTTTGTGTTTAATTAGTGTTTGTGCCAAGTAGAACCGTTGGGAAGACTTGGGGAAAGTCTTGTTGAACTTGCTGTAAAAAACAGAAACTTTAGTGCTCACGAGAACTGCTATCATTTTTATTTGAAGAGTTATATTTAGTTACTTATTTTCACAGATGATTAATAGATAAATTCCTCACGTCCAGAAATTTATTTTAGAATTTTGGGGGTTCCAGATCTTGCGCTAGCTACAGATTACTACAGACTGTTCTGTTTTTGACAGATTCTGTTTTTCGTGTGTTGTTTGCTTATTTTGATGAATCTATGGCTAGTAAAATAGTTTATAAACCATAGAGAAGTTGGAATACAGTAGGTTTAACACCAATATAAATAAATAATGAGTTCATTACATTACCTTGAAGTGGTCTTTTGTTTTCTTTCGCTAACGGAGCTCACGAGTTTTCTATTTTGAGTTTTGTGTTGTGAAGTTTTCAAGTTTTGGGTGAGTTCTTTTGATGGATTATGGAACAAGGAGTGGCAAGAGCCTAAGCTTTGGGATGCCCATGGCACCCCCAAGATAATCCAAGGACACCAAAAAGTCAAAGCTTGGGGATGCCCCGGAAGGCATCCCCTCTTTCGTCCACTTCCATCGATAATTTACTTGGAGCTATATTTTTATTCACCAACATGATATGTGTTTTGCTTGGAGAGTCTTGTATTATTTGTGTCTTTGTTTGTTAGTGTGCCACAATCATCCTTGCTGTACACACTTTTTGAGAGAGCCATACTTGAATTGAAATTTGATAGAATACTCTATGTGCTTCACTTAAATCTTTTGAGCTATGTAGTTTTGCTCTATGCACTTCACTTATATCTTTTGAGTGTTATAATTTTGCTCTATGTGCTTCACTTAGATCTTTTAGAGCATGGTGGTGGTGGTTTGTTTTAAAGAAACTATTGATCTCTCATGCTTCACTTAAATTATTTTGAGAGTCTTAATAGCATGGTAATTTGCTTAATATAAATATGCTTGGTGTTCAAGATATGTGAAATTTTCTTTTGAGTGCGTTGAATACTAAGAGAAGATTGAAGCATGATAATTGTTTTGAGATATGGAGGTGATAATATTAGAGTTATGCTAGTTTAGTAGTTGTGAATTTAAATAATACTTGTGTTAAAGTTTGTGATTCCCGTAGCATGCACGTATGGTGAACCGTTATGTGATGAAGTCGGAGCATAATTTATTTATTGATTGTCTTCCTTATGAGTGGCGGTCGGGGATGAGCGATGGTCTTTTCCTACCAATCTATCCCCCTAGGAGCATGCGCATAATACTTTGCTTTGATAACTTCTAGATTTTTGCAATAAGTATATGAGTTCTTTATGACTAATGTTGAGTCCATGGATTATATGCACTTTTTCCATCCTTCCACCATTGCTAGCCTCTCTAATACCGCACACCTTTTGTCGGTATCATACACCCACCATATACCTTCCTAAAAAGAGCCACCATACCTACCTATCATGGCATTTCCATAGCCATTCCGAGATATATTGCCATGCAACTTTCCACCGTTCCGTTTATTATGACACGCTCCATCATTGTCATATAGCTAGCAGTGGCAAAGCCACCATTCATAATTCTTTCATACATGTCACTCTTGATTCATTGCATATACCGGTACACCGCCAGAGGCATTCATATAGAGTCATATTTGTTCTAAGTATCGAGTTGTAATTGTTGAGCTGTAAGAAAAATAAAAGTGTGATGATCATCATTTTCTAGAGCATTGTCCCAAGTGAGGAAAGGATTATGGAGACTATGATTCCCCCATAAGTCGGGATGAGACTCCGGACGAAAAAAAAGAGGCCATAAAAAAAGAGAAAAGGCCCAAATGAAAAAATGAGAGAAAAAGAGAGAAGGGACAATGTTACTATCCTTTTACCACACTTGTGCTTCAAAGTATCACCATGATCTTCATGATAGAGAGTCTCTCGTTATGTCACTTTCATATACTAGTGGGAATTTTTCATTATAGAACTTGGCTTGTATATTCCAATGATGGGCTTCCTCAAATTGCCCTAGGTCTTCATGAGCAAGCGAGTTGGATGCACACCAACTTAGTTTCTTTTGATGAGCTTTCATATACTTATAGCTCTAGTGCATCCGTTGCATGGCAATCCCTACTCACTCACATTGATATCTATTGATGGGCATCTCCATAACCCGTTGATACGCCTAGTTGATGTGAGACTATCTTCCCCTCCTTTTGTCTTCTCCACAACCACCCTTCTATTCCACATAGTGCTATGTCCATGGCTCACGCTCATGTATTGCGTGAAGATTGAAAAAGTTTTGAAAAAGTTAGAGTATGAAACAATTGCTTGGCTTGTCATCGGGGTTGTGCATGATTTAAATACTTTGTGTGGTGAAGATAGAGCATAGCCAGACTATATGATTTTGTAGGGATAACTTTCTTTGGCCATGTTATTTTGAGAAAACATAATTACTTTATTAGTATGCTTGAAGTGTTATTATTCTTTATGAACTTTTGTCTTGAATCTTTCTAATCTGAATATCCATACCACAATTAAGAAATTTTGCATTGAAATTATGCCAAGTAGCACTCCGCATAAAAAATTCTCCTTTTATCATTTACCTACTCGAGGGCGAGCAGGAATTAAGCTTGGGGATGCCTGATACGTCTCCAACGTATCTATAATTTTTGATTGCTCCATGCTATATTATCTATTATTTTGGACTATATTGGGCTTTATTTTCCACTTTTATATTATTTTTGGGACTAACCTATTAACCGGAGGCCCAGCCCAGAATTGCTGTTTTTTTGCCTATTTCAGTGTTTCGAAGAAACGGGATATCAAATGGAGTCCAAACGGAATAAAATCTTCGGGAACGTGATTTTCTCACCGAACGTGATCCAGGAGACTTGGACCCTACTGCAAGGAAGCAAAGAGTTGCTCACAAGGGTAGGGGCGCCCCCCCTAGGGCGCGCCCCCTGCCTCGTGGGACCCTCGATGCTCCACTGACGTACTCCTTCCTCCTATATATACCCATGTACCCTCAAACGATCAGAAGGGGAGCCAAAAACCTAATTCCACCGCTGCAACTTTCTGTATCCATGAGATCCCATCTTGGGGCCTGTTCCGAAGCTCCGCCGGAGAGGGCCGTCATCACGGAGGGCTTCTACATCAAGCCTCTCCGATGAAGTGTGAGTAGTTTACCTCAGACCTTCGGGTCCATAGTTAGTAGCTAGATGGCTTCTTCTCTCTTTTTGGATCTCAATACAATGTTCTCCCCCTCTCTTGTGGAGATCTATTCGATGTAATCTTCTTCTTTTGCGGTGTGTTTGTTAAGACCGATGAATTGTGGGTTTATGATCAAGTCTATCTATGAACAATATTTGAATCTTCTCTGAATTCTTTTATGTATGATTGGTTATCTTTGCAAGTCTCTTCGAATTATTCGTTTGGTTTGGCCAACTAGATTGGTAGTTCTTGCCATGGGAGAAGTGCTTAGCTTTGGGTTCGATCTTGAAGTGTTCTTTCCCAGTGACAGAAGGGGCAGCAAGACACGTATTGTATCATTGCCATCGAGGATAACAAGATGGGGTTTATTTCATATTGCATGAATTTATCTCTCTACATCATGTCATCTTGCTTAAAGCGTTACTCTGTTTTTAACTTAATACTCTAGATGCATGCTGGATAGCGGTCGATGAGTGGAGTAATAGTAGTAGATGCAGAATTGTTTCGATCTACTTGTCACGGACGTTATGCCTATATACATGATCATGCCTAGATATTCTCATAACTATGCTCAATTCTGTCAATTGCTCAACAGTAATTTGTTCACCCACCGTAGAAAACTTATGCTCTCGAGAGAAGCCACTAGTGAAACCTATGGCCCCCGGGTCTATTCTCATCATATCAATCTCCATCACTTTTATATTTTTTTGCTATTTACTTTGATTTTACTTTTTACTTTGCATCTCTATATCAAAAATACCAAAAGTATTCTATATATCAGATCTCACTCTCGTAAGTGACCGTGAAGGGCTTGACAACCCCTAATCGCGTTGGTTGCGGGTAGCTATCGCTTTGTGCAGGTACGAGGGACTTGAGCGTGGGCTCCTACTAGATTGATACCTTGGTTCTCAAAACTGAGGGAAATACTTATGCTACTCTGCTGCATCATCCCTTCCTCTTCGGGGAAAACCAACGCAAGCTCAAGATGTAGCAATGACCATAAAAGATATTACTCAAATAAATAGAACAACCATTATTCTCCGATTTAAATGAATAACCGTCTCGCATCAAACAAGATCCAGATATAATGTTCATGCTCAACGCTGGCACCAAATAACAATTATTTAGGTCTAATACTAATCCCGAAGGTAGATGTAGAGGTAGCGTGCCGACCGCGATCACATCGACTTTGGAACCATTTCCCACGCGCATCATCACCTTGTCCTTAGCCAATCTTCGCTTAATCCGTAGCCCCTATTTCGAGTTGCAAATGTTAGCAATAGAACCAGTATCAAATACCCAGGTTCTACTGCGAGCATTAGTAAGGTACACATCAATAACATGTATATCACATATACCTTTGTTCACTTTGCCATCCTTCTTATCCGCCAAATACTTGGGGCAGTTCTGCTTCCAGTGACCAGTCTGCTTGCAGTAGAAGCACTCAGTCTCAGGCTTAGGTCCAGACTTGGGTTTCTTCTCCTGAGCAGCAACTTGTTTGTTGTTCTTCTTGAAGTTCCCCTTCTTCTTCCCTTTGCCCTTTTTCTTGATACTAGTGGTCTTATTGACCATCAACACTTGATGCTCCTTCTTGATTTCTACCTCTGCAACCTTTAGCATCGCGAAGAGCTCGGGAATAGTCTAATTCATCCCTTGCATATTATCATTCATCACGAAGCTTTTGTAGCTTGGTGGCAGTGATTGAAGAACTCTGTCAATGACACTATCAACAGGAAGATTAACTCCAAGTTGAGTCAAGTGATTATGATACCCAGACATTTTGAGTATATGTTCACTGACAGAACTATTCTCCTCCATCTTGCAGGTATAGAACTTATTGGAGACTTCATATCTCTCAATCCGGGCATTTGCTTGAAATATTAACTTCAACTCCTGGAACATCTCATATGCTCCATGACGTTCAAAACGTCGTTGAAGACCCGGTTCTAAGCCGTAAAGCATGGCACACTGAACTATCGAGTAGTAATCAGCTTTGCTCTGCCAGACGTTCATAACATCTGGTGTTGCTCCTGCAGCAGGCTTGGCACTTAGCGGTGCTTCCAGGACGTAATTCTTCTGTGCAGCAATGAGGATAATCCTCAAGTTACGGACCCAGTCCGTGTAATTGCTACCATCATCTTTCAACTTTGCTTTCTCAAGGAACGCATTAAAATTCAACGGAACAACAGCACGGGCCATCTATCTACAATCAACATAGACAAGCAAGATACTATCAGGTACTAAGTTCATGATAAATTTAAGTTCAATTTAATCATATTATTTAAGAACTCCCACTTAGATAGACATCCCTCTAATCCTCTAAGTGATCACGTGATCCATATCAACTAAACCATGTCCGATCATCACGTGAGATGGAGTAGTATCAACGGTGAACATCACTATGTTGATCATATCTACTATATGATTCACGCTCGACCTTTCGGTCTCCGTGTTCTGAGGCCATATCTGTTATATGCTAGGCTCGTCAAGTTTACCCTGAGTATTCCGCGTGTGCAACTGTTTTGCACCCGTTGTATTTGAACATAGAGCCTATCACACCCGATCATCACGTGGTGTCTCGGCACGAAGAACTTTCGCAACGGTGCATACTCAGGGAGAACACTTATACTTTCATAATTTAGTGAGGGATCATCTTATAATGCTACTGTCAATCAAAGCAAGATAAGATGCGATAAAATATAAACATCACATGCAATCAATATAAGTGATATGATATGGCCATCATCATCTTGTGCTTGTGATCTCCATCTCCAAAGGACCGTCATGATTACCATCGTCACCAGCTTGACACCTTGATCTCCATCGAAGCATCATTGTCGTCTCGCCAACTATTTCTTCTATGACTATTGCAACCGCTTAGTGATAAAGTAAAGCATTACAGGGTGATTGCATTGCATACAATAAAGCGACAACCATATGGCTCCTGCCAGTTGCCGATAACTCGGTTACAAAACATGATCATCTCATACAATAAAATTTAGCATCATGTCTTGACCATATGACATCACAACATGCCCTGCAAAAACAAGTTAGACATCCTCTACTTTGTTCTTGCAAATTTTATGTGGCTGCTACGGGCTTAGCAAGAACCATTCTTACCTACACATCAAAACCAAAACGATAGTTTGTCAAGTTGGTGTTGTTTTAACCTTCGCAAGGACCGGGCGTAGCCACACTCGGTTCAAATAAAGTTGAAGAAACTAACACCCGCCAGCCACCTGTGTGCAAAGCACGTCGGTAGAACCAGTCTCGCGTAAGTGTACGCGTAATGTCGGTCCGGGCCGCTTCATCCAACAATACCGCCGAACCAAAGTATGACATGCTGGTAAGCAGTATGACTTATATCGCCCACAACTCACTTGTGTTCTACTCGTGCATATGACATCTACGCATAAAACCTGGCTAGGATGCCACTGTAGGGGAACGTAGTAATTTCAAAAATTTCCTACGCACATGCAAGATCATGGTGATGCATAGCAATGAGAGGGGATAGTGTTGTCTACGTACCCTCGTAGACCGTTCACGGAAGTGTTATAACAACGCGGTTCATGTAGTCATACGTCTTCACGATCTGACCGATCCAAGTATCGAAAGCATGGCACCTCCGAGTTCTGCACACGTTCGTCTCGGTGACGTCCTCGCCTTCTCGATCCAGCAAGAGTGGTGAAGTAGTAGATGAGTTCCGGCAGCACGACGGCGTGGTGACGGTGTTGGTGAAGAACAATCTCCGCAGGGCTTCGCCTAAGCACGATGAAAACTAGGACAGAGGATAAACTAGAGGGGACGGGGTTGCCGGCACACGGCTTGGTGTTTCTTGATGTGTCTTGGGTGCTAGCCCTACCCCTCTATTTATATGTTGAGCCTTGGGGTCGAAACTTGGAGTAAAAGCCTCCACAAAGTCGGTTTCACCCGAAAGGCAAGAGTCCTTCTCGGACTCCAGGGCCAGATGCCCAGATTCCCGGCGTCTAGCCCCTGTACTCCGCAAAACTTCCTTTTGCGCTTTCCAAAAACCTTGTGGGATTTCCCCTTTGGCCCAAATAAAGTGTTCTCGTACCCAAACATTTCGGGAAACATCCGGAACCCCTTCCAGTGAATTCCGGAACCCTTCTGGTCACCAAACACTATTATCCCATAGATCAAACTTTATCTCCGGACCATTCCGGAGTTCCTCGTCATGTCCGTGATCTCATCCCGGACTCCGAACAACATTCGGTCACCAACATACATAACTCATATAGTACTATATCATCAACGGACGTTAAGCGTGCGGACCCTATAGGTTCGAGAACTATGTAGACATGACCGAGACACCTCTCTGGTCAATAACCAATAGCGGAACCTGGATGCCCATATTGGCTCCTACATATTCTATGAAGATCTTTATCGGTCAGACCGCATAACAACATACGTTGTTCTCTTTGTCATCGGTATGTTACTTGCCCGAGATTCGATCGTCGGTATCTCATTACCTAGTTCAATATCGTTACCGGCAAGTCTCTTTACTCGTTCCGTAATACATCATCCCGCAACTAACTCATTAGTTGCAATGCTTGCAAGGCTTATAGTGATGTGCATTACCGAGTGGGCCTAAAGATACCTCTCTGACAATCGGAGTGACAAATCCTAATCTCGAAATACGCCAACCCAACAAGTACCTTTGGAGACACCTGTAGAGCACCTTTATAATCACCCAGTTACGTTGTGACGTTTGGTGGCACACAAAGTGTTCCTCTGGTAAACGGGAGTTTCATAATCTCATAGTCATAGGAACATGTATAAGTCATGAAGAAAGCAATAGCAACAAACTAAATGATCAAGTGCTAAGCTAACGGAATGGGTCAAGTCAATCACATCATTCTCCTAATGATGTGATCCCGTTAATCAAATGACAACTCATGTCTATGGTTAGGAAACTTAACCATCTTTGATCAACGAGCTAGTCAAGTAGATGCATACTAGTGACACTCTGTTTGTCTATGTATTCACACATGTATTATGTTTCCGGTTAATACAATTCTACAATGAATAATAAACATTTATCATGAAATAAGGAAATAAATAATTACTTTATTATTACCTCTAGGGCATATTTCCTTCAAGAAGACCCAAGATGACCTTGGTTCTCGAGGCAAGACACTGAGTCCGGAGAAATCGACCTTTCCTCGCCCGAGGATGGAGGCAGGAAAGGACCTAGTGTTCCTTCTCCAAACAGGAGGAAAAGGGCCGCCTCTGAAGATGAGGAGGGGCGGTCTTTCAAGAAGGGCAAGATGCCACCGTCGACCAGCTTGGGTTTGGAAGACGATGCCGTTGAGCAACTCCAACAAGGGGACAAACCCTCGGCCGAACCGTAAGAGAATCCGGAGTGCCTTGATAGCGTCCTTTTCCGTTGCTGTTACCGTAACGCATTCATGCATTTTTACAGGTCGGCACAGAGTTTTTCGGGGCGATCCTCTTCTTCGGGGAGTCTTCTTCCAGAGATGATGGAGAGCGAGACGCCTCCTCCAACCTCCTCGCCCATTAAGGCGGATGACTCTGAAGTGTCATCGCGGAGGGTCCCTTTAGACCAGGGGACATAATAGGCGGCACCCCAAGGTGGACCTCCGACCATCTGGGATTCCGGGGCTGATGGTAACGAGGGCCCCGGACTGTCCGGTTCACAGCCGACAGAGATTTTGGAGGCAGGCGAGAAGATTCCTTCAAAGGATGATCGTGTTGTTGGATCAGTTTTCGGAAACCCGGAGACTCCAAGATATGTTGCGAGACATGTTGCAGAAAGCATCTGTCTCGGGAGAACAGCGTACCTTGATGGGTGCAGTGATTGAGAAGATTTCGTCCACGAAGAGCGGATTAAATGAAGCCTTCATGATCCTACTGAAGGGCTTCGAGGTTTGTAACATAACGTTTTCAGCTATGTGTCATTTGTGAAGATATGCCTGTGTATAGGTAGTAGCCCCTGATACTCGGGTTGGATTCCATTGTGAAGCAAGACGGAGGATCGAAAAAGGATCGTTTGAGGACGAACCTGATAAACCTTGAACGCAGGCTGCTTCCCCTTTGGCCACTTCCCATACGATGGAGATTGTCGATTTGTAGCGGAAGCTTGATGTGGCAGGGGATGATCTTGCTTTAATCAATATGCATCTTGACGAGTCACTAGGTATGTATTCGGTGCGATCCTCATACATTTTTGTAGTGTAAGCATAACACTGAAATTTGGCTGCAGATAGTGCTGCTGGCATTGAAGTTCTTCGAGCCGAGCTAGCCCGGGCCAAGGAGCAGGCCCGGCGTAGCGATGCTACTGCCGAAAAGGCATCGGCTGAATTAGAAGCCGAACGAGCTGCACGGCGCCAAGATGACGAGAAGATATCCAAGGTGACGCTGGAGCTGGAGAATGCCACCTGCCGCTGTGGATTTCTGGAGAAGAAGAAGGAAGCCTTAACGGCTGATTTAGAGAAGGCCTTACAAGAGGCAAGAGGAGCGCGGTTGGAATGCAGGGCGGCCCGTGAGGAGGTTCGACAGGTGAGGGAGATCGCGGCTGGAAAGCCCTTTCTGCTACAAACCAAGTTCGGCGACCCGAACTATGCCCAGCTCAACCAAGTATGGAGTTCTTCGGACGAGTTCTTGGATTTGTCGAAGAGTTCTGCCGATGCGGTGCAATATTACCAAGCGCCGGATGGATATGCAATGGAGAAGCTTTTTTTGGTCGCAGTTTGGTGCGTCAAAGCGCCCTTTGTTTCTTAATGAACAGATGTCCTAGTGGGCCAAACTTCATAGGATGTTCGGCGCTACCATGAAGGACGTCGTAGTCCGGTTGTGGCCAACCGATTCTGTTCCGAATAGCTATTTCGGTTTAGTGCAAAGGCTTGTTGACGCGGTGCCGCGTATCGAGGCTGTGAAGCGGCCTGCATGCATTGAGGGTGCACGTATGGCTTTTGCCCGAGTTAAGATGTTCTGGGGGAAGATGAAGGCCATCGATGTTGCGACGAAGGGTCCACCCAAAGGAAAGGACCGTCCGGAACCGGAGCATTATTTTGAAGACGTCCTAGAGGCTGCCCGCTTTGTAGAGGGTCAGTGCTCAAAATACATATGTTCGAGTGAGTTGTATGAAAATTGTAAAAACAATTTCATAGTTAATCTATTTATGTTTTGCTTGAAAGCTTGAATTCCTCCTGTGTTGTCATTTTGATATAATTTGAAAGTTTTCCAGTCGTCGGCTTCAGCCCCCTCGTAGGAAGTACTAGGGTGTTCGAAAAAGCATTTAATCACTCTTTATCCAATGTCTTGGTCCATGAAGGAGATGATAATGTGGCGAACCAGGCAATCGGACTATAAGGCGTTAACACTTTCACTTAGCCATAGGAGTTTTATGGAGGGGCTACGACATAGCCCCTGGTATGTATGCGGCGTATGGTACCTTACATATGTGACCTAAAAAAGATCCCTCGTGTGACATGGAGAATCGCTAAAGATTCTAATAAGTCGTCAAGTGGTTGACTAGCTCACGTCGCATCATGACAGTCAGTTTTCAGCTTTCTCTACTGAGGTGCTCGTCCGGTTTAGACTAGGGCACAATCGCAGTAGTTCTCCCTTTACTACCCTAGCCGATAGAGCGGAACGTAGGGTAGCAAGCACAGGAGCCGGGCAACCCAACTATTGACCCAAGACAATGATTTGGAGCTTATGCATACAAGGCCAAACTTGCGACGCCGAAGTGTGCTATAGAGTTGTTCGGACTTTTACTGGCAACTCATTTGTTCCCACACCGAGCCCCTGGCAAGTTAGGCCAAGATATTTTTGTGAAATAACCGTAGGAGCCATATTTGTCGAGAAAACCATACGGATGACTAACTCAGATATTCTTTACTGGTAACTGAGCGATATGCCGATAGTTACTTATGATATATGTATATAAAAGCCATCCCCCGGCTATTTGACATGCTCGGGGTTGGAGGCGGAGGAACGGGCATAGTACAGGCTCGAAAAATAGAGAGTACAGTCTACAAAAAAGTTATTTTGGACCTCCTGTCGCACATCTGCGCCGCTAGTCCTCAGTGGGGGATTCCTTGATGGACATAGCCCCTTAGGTGAGTATACGGATCCGGACTCTGATAGAGCTGGTTTTTGATTTTTATCCTGTTCGTCGCCTGTTTTTTTAATGGATATCGAAAGAGGAAATAAAAAAAGAAAGTAAATAGTTGTACATGGGAAAAGGTTACTAGAGTGCTCGCAGGCTTGTCCGTATTGTGCTTCCACCGATGCCCATGGTATCTTGAGTGTGTAATGATGTACGCGTGATACAAACTTTGTAGGTGTACGGAGTGGGCGGCGGAAGCTGGGTTGCTATTGTCGTTCTAGGGGTAGTCGATCCTCGAGTGGAGACTGCTTCAGACCCCCGGTTTTTCGTTGGTGAACCTTTCCGTCATCCCTATCGCTTGGCGGCTTCCTTCCCTGTGTTCGGCATTGAGCTTGCCGGCCTGTTTAAAGACCCATCAGTTTCTGTTGGTGTGATTGGCTGGTTTATCGGGGTGGCCATGAATCTGGTAAGGTCGGTCCAAAATCCTGTCTAGGTTGGATGGTTCATCTCGGTTTGCCCTGGATGGTTTCTTCCGCTGACCGGGCTTGGGGTTGCTAAATCCGGCGTTGACCGCTGTATTGCCTGATCTTTCATTGTCAGTCTGACTGTTGTTTTTGCTTCCTTGTGGCTTGCCGTTGGCGTCTCGGATTTTGGAGATGCCTTGGTTGCTGGTGCCATTGCTTCTATGAGAGAGCCAGGTGTCTTCCCCCGTGCAAAAGCGAGTCATCAGAGCAGTGAGAGCTGTCATGGATTTAGGTCCTTCTTGGCCAAGGTAGCGTGCAAGCCATTCGTCCCGGACGCTGTGTCTGAAAGCCGCGAGGGCTTCCGCATCCGGACAGTCGATGATTTGGTTCTTTTTGACTAAGAACCGGGTCCAGAGCTCCCTGGCTGATTCGCCGGGTTGTTGGACGATGTGACTTAGGTCATCGGCATCCGGTGGCCGGACATGTGTTCCTTGGAAGTTATCGAGGAAGGCCTCTTCCAAGTCCTTCCAGCTGCCTATGGAATTTTCAGGCAAGCTGTTTAACCAGTACCGAGCTGGTCCTTTTATTTTTAGTGGGAGATATTTAATGGCATGGAGGTCGTCTCCACGGGCCATATGGATGTGGAGGATGAAATCTTCTATCCATACTGTGGGATCGGTTGTTCCGTCGTATGATTCAATATTGACGGGTTTGAATCCTTTGGAAAATTCATGATCCAATACCTCATCAGTGAAGCAAAACGGGTGTGCGGCACCTCTATGTTGGGCCACACTGTGGCGTAATTCTGAAGGACTCCCATTGCAGTTTTCGGCCTGGTCGCGGTGAGGTGTGACACGTCTGAATAGGTTGCCATCGTTGTGTGTCGAAGCATGTTTTTGTGATCCATAGATCGGTCTTGCGCTTCCTGCTTTATTGTCCCAGTCCCTCTGCAGGTTGTCTAGGTAATCCTGGCCTATGTTGTTCTTGCCTTTATGGCGAGGTGGGGTCGTCTGGTGTTCGGCTTGAGTTGCCTTTTTATCCGGACAGAGTTGCCAGCGACCTGCCGTGTTGTGTGACGATGGTATGGGCCCTAACGCCCTGTCATTGGACTGGTAGAGCGATCTGTGCGTTGGGTAGCTTTTGGCTGGGCCACTGAGGCCGCATTCTTCGGCGACCAGGACTTCGCTCCATCTGTCGTTGAGTAGGTCCTGGTCGGCTTGAAGCTGCTGCTGCTTCTTTTTCAGGCTCCTTGCCGTAGCTATCAGCCTGTGCTTAAAGTGCTCATGTTCGAGGGGCTCTTCGGGTATGATGCAGTCTTCGTCGTCGAGGCTTTCCTCATCTTCGGAGAGCGGAAGGTAGTTGTCATCTTCCGATCAGTCGCTGTGCAGGGCCTGTTTGTCGGGGCTGGCTTGCCCGTTTTCTTGTTCCTCCTGCTCGAATGTTGCTCCCATGGGGTCTTCATTGCTTTCAGCGTCGTCCGGAGTACTATTTCTCCAGTGCCATTGTTGCTGCGGTGCGGCTTGGGGCGCCAGAACTTAGACTGTGACTTAGGAGTTTTAACTAGGTCTCCCTTGTATCTGCCGCGAGGCTTTTTGAGTGTATCGATCATGTACACATCATGTAAAGGGGTGGCCATTTTGCGCCTGATGACTGGCGAATCTTGGCCTTGCTCCTTATCTGCATCATTGTCTGGGCCGTTGATGTCTGCGAAGCCAGGAGTGGGCATGTCGGTTAAGTCCTCGACAGTGGCTATGAAGTAGGTGGCGGGCGGGAAGCAAAATTCTCCATCGTCGGCCCCTAGTTTGAACTGGACATAGTTTGGCTGCAAGCCTCCCGTGAATGACAGGTTCTTTAAGGAGTTTAGCACATCGCCCAAAGGTGAGTGCTGAAAGACGTCTGCAGCACTGTCGTGGGTTTGTCATCGCAGATGTCCTTGTGAAAGGACTTAGTCGTGGACCCATCGCAACGGGTTAGCTTAAAGGGGTTAAACCGGACAAGGGGACACGGGGAGTTTATACTAGTTCGGCCCCTTCGATGAAGGTAAAAGCCTACGTCTAGTTGTGTTTGGTATTGCTAGGGTTTCGAAGGCCAGGGAGCGAATCCGCTTGTCTGGCTCTCGAGTTGTTATCTGTTGTCCTGAACCGCTGCCGGGTCATCCCCTTATATATATATGGGTGGCGCCCGTCGGTTTACAGAGTCCCGAGACCGGCTCATAAACGTGTCTGGTTTGGTCTCCACTCTTTCTATATTACAATACAAGTTTCATAAAAATGCCGGTTCACGGCTACAGGCGGTTCTGGGCCCTGGACCTTTCCTCTTCTGTCTACATGGGCTTCAAGCAAAATCAACTACGGATGAAGTTAACCCGGCCTTTCCTGGCCGGTTTACGCCCAGTAGTAATACCCCCAACATTAGGCCCCAGATTGATTTGAACAGGTTCATGTCAATTCTTAGTAAAAACTTCGTCTTCAACATCTTCTCATAATTTAGTAAACCGCCGTGATGTCATCTTCTCGGATCGTGGTAAACTGTCGTGACGTCATCTGTTTAAAAAATTGTGTATGACACACCTTCATTAATGGGTCTCCAACAAAAGAGGCGACAGCTCTGCCTCACTTCCAAATTTCTGGCCCCTCGATTTTTGCGCATGACACTTATCCCTTGCCTTTATAAATAGGACCGAGGGGTCATTTTCACCTTTTCCCCCTCGTGCCTCTTCGCGTCGTCTTCCTTGCGTTGCTCAGCCTCTGGAGCTCCGCCGCCATCGTTGACCGTCGCCTCGGCTCCGACCCTGGCCGCTGCATCACCCTGAACGCACCAGAATACTGCGGTGCTTTTCCGCTTCCTCATTAGCTCCGGTAAGTTCTCTGCTTTTTTCTGCCACAGATCTGTTCTAGGGTTTCGACGTTCTTCGCAGTTCTTCTAAAGTTCATCAGTGCTTCAGTGTTGTTCTTCCCTGTTCTGCCTTTAGTCTGTAGATGGACACTTCGTGCTTGATGTAGCCCTTGTCGTGACTAATCTTCTGTTACCACCACAAATCCTTATGCGCAAAAAACTGATCTAGTCCTTCATAAATGGTTTCGGGTCCTACTCTTTTTAGGTCAGAATATTTTTGCCTTTCTGTCTTCGGTAGATCCAAAATTCCCATGTGATCCTGTGAAAGTTGTTTTTCCTTAATTAGCCCTTTTCGCCTTAGATCTGCATCCTCTGTAGGCGGTTTACCTTTGCAAAAACAATCTATCTCATAGCATTAGTCCCCTAGTAAACCGGCAGACCTTCTTTATGTTGATTGTAATAATCCGGTTTAACAACACATGCATGCCCTTGATATGATCTTGCCATTCGCTATTGTATTCGTCTCCGGTTTACGCAATTTCACATACCTGTATAACTTTATTCCACTGCATCTTGTATACCACCGTGAATAATTTGCAAATGGGCATTTCTTTCACAGCTTTTTGTTTGACGATGGCCAAACAGTTTGCCGCTTGCAATTGGGCTCGTTCCCGGGTCACCGAGGAACAGTTGAACGGGATGGTCAGCATTGGTACCTTACCTAAGAAAACTGAAATTCGATGGCAAGTTCCAGGAACAGAAAATCCTCCAACCCCAAGGCAGGGAGAGGTTGTGGTCTTCGTTGACCACATAGGCCGTGGTTTCAAACCGCCAGGGTCAAAGTTCTACCAAGATGTGCTTGCCAGTTTCCAACTCCATCCTCAGGATATCGGACCCAACTCGATGTCCAATCTATGCAACTTCCAGGTCTTCTGTGAAGTGTACCTGCAAGAAGAGCCCACTGCTGAGCTGTTCCGGGACTTTTTTCATCTAAACTGGCGCACAGAGTTTGTAAATGGCCCCAACACTGAGCTTGGTGGTGTCTCAATTCAAAAGCAGAAGGAAGTTGAATTCCCTCATGCCAAACTGCACAGTCACCCGAAGGAATGGAACCAGACTTGGTTTTACTACAGAAATACTTCTCCTGAAGATGAAAATCCCCTTCCAGGCTATCGTGATCACCAGCTTTCGAACACCCATCATATGCCGCAATGCTTAAGTTCTGCAGAACGGGCCAAGTATGCCCCTCAACTCGTCAAGCTCTGGGCTTTTATGGCCAACGGTTTAACAGGCGTTGATTTGGTGTGCTGTTGGATATCTTGGAGCGTCTTGCCGCTAAGCCGGCGCCCCGGTTTAATGTATGAGTACACCAGTGATGTTGAAGACCCTCAACACCATTGCAACATTCAGGTGACTGATGAAGAGGTCACTGAAAGTGTAAAAAAGATTTTGAATTAGTCGGAATCAGTCTGTAGTCAAACCGGCTTGAGCCCCTTCTATACTAGGAACAAGCCGCCTGCTATAAGCACTATACTTCCTTTTCATCTTTGATATCTTTAATTTGCTCAACTTGTAATCCTTCTTCTCGCTATGTATATATAGGGTGACGATCCCTTCTAGAAACGGAAATCCGTTGATAAAGCAGTGAAGCCAACCGGGGATAAAGCGGTCAAACAATCTTGTCCCAAAATCAAAGCCGTCAAGCGGACCTCAAAGCGGAAAACAGCTGACTGGATCAACATGGAACTTGATGACGATGCTGATGATTCGGAAGTTGAGGTAGAACTTAACTCACTTGGATCCCTTTTCATGCACCTCATTAACAATGATCTTTATCAGGAGGACGTAGAAGGCAGCCAAGCTGATGATGTAGAGGTAATTACCCTTTCCTCCGGTTCAGACTCTATGCCAACACAAAAAACCCGTCAAGCAGTCCAGAAAGTAAGATTTTCTCATCCTCTTTCTTACTTGGACCCAACATTTATTTTGAAGACACATCAGCATGAAGCTCGCCGGACAACTCGGCACAGTGGCCAACAGGTCACTTTGGCCGGTTTACCTGATAACCCGGTTCGGAAGCGCCGGTCTGAGGTCTCTTCCACTTCTGACCATTCTTCCCAAGGCAGGTTATTTCAGTCAACCTCTTAATCCGCCTGATTCAAATTATTAGGTGACACCTCCCTCATCCTCTCACGAGTCAACAGCAACCCAACTCCCTCCTTTAAAAACTCTGCCTGGGTAAGCTTTCAAACCCTTTCTTCCAATGTGTTACAAATCTTGAATAGGATGCTAATCCTCTTTTATTTTTGTTTGCAGAGCCAAAGCCAGACCCAGTGAGGGAGTCCTGGATTAGGGGATGTTCGGATAGCCGGACTATACCTTCAGCCGGACTCCTGGACTATGAAGATATAAGATTGAAGACTTCGTCCCATGTCCGGATGGGACTTTCCTTGGCGTGGAAGGCAAGCTTGGCGATGCGATATTCAAGATCTCCTACCATTGTAACCGACTCTGTGTAACCCTAACCCTATCCGGTGTCTATGTAAACCTGAGGGTTGTAGTCCGTAGAGGATCAACTCCATACACAATCATACCATAGGCTAGCTTCTAGGGTTTAGCCTCCTTGATCTCGTGGTAGATCTACTCTTGTACTACCCATATCTTCAATATTAATCAAGCAGGAGTAGGGTTTTACCTCCATCGAGAGGGCCCGAACCTGGGTAAAACAAAGTGTCCCCAGTCTCCTGTTACCATCCGGCCTAGACGCACAGTTCGGGACCCCCTACCCGAGATCCGCCGGTTTTGACACCGACATTGGTGCTTTCATTGAGAGTTCCTCTGTGTTGTCGCCTTTAGGCCCGATGGCTCCTTCGATCTTCAACAATGATGCAGTCCGGGGTGAGACTTTCCTCCCCGGACAGATCTTCGTCTTCGGCGGCTTCGCACTGCGGGCCAATTCGCTTGGCCACCTTGAGCAGATCGGAAGCTACGCCCCTGGCCATCAGGTCAGGTTTTGAAGCCTAAACTACACGGCTAACATCCGCGGAGACTTGATCTTCGACGGATTCGAGCCACAGCCAAGTGTGCCGCACTGTCCCGATGGGCACGATATAGCTCTGCCGCTGAACAGCGCCTTGGAGGCCGCACACGCATCGGTTTCGACCATTGATTCGGAACCTACTGCGCCGATCGAGGATCAGCGGTTGGACGCTGCCTCAGGGGCTGCGATCTCAGAGGCGATCGAGTCGAACTCCAGCCCCGCACTCCGCATGGCCCGTGACTCCGAGGAGCCGGATCCCTCTCCGAACTCCGAGCCCCCCCGCGCCCCTGCCAATCGAATCCGAGTGGGCACCGGTAATGGAGTTCACCGCAGTGGACATCTTTCAGCATTCTCCTTTTGGCGACATCCTGAATTCTCTTAAGTCTCTCTCTTTATCAGGAGAGCCCTGGCCGGACTACGGTCAGCAAGGGTGGGATACAGATGGTGAGGAAATTCAAAACCCACCCACCACCCACTTTGTAGCCACTGTCGACGACTTAACCGACATAGTTGACTTCGGCTCCGAAGACATCGACGGCATGGACGACGATATAGGAGACGAACAGGAACCAGCACCTGTAGGGCGCTGGAAAGCCACCTCGTCATATGACATATACATGGTGGATACTCCAAACGATGGAGATGGCGATGGAACAATGGGGGATAACGCCCCCAAGAAACAGCCAAAGCGCTGGCGTCAGCGGCGCCGCTCTAAATCCCGCCAAAGCAAAAACGGTGATTCCGGCACGGGAGATACCGGACAGCGCTGAAGAACACCCACCTCAGCAAGATTCAGCACAGGAAGATGGAGAAGCCAGCCCTCACGAGAGAGCGGCAGACCAAGAGGTCGAGGATCATAACTATACGCCTCCCTCCAAAGACGAGGCAAGCCTCGATGACGACGAATTCGTCATACCATCAGACCCCGCCGAACAAGAGCGTTTTAAACGCAGGCTTTTAGCTATGGCAAGCAGCCTCAAGAAAAAGCAGCAACAGCTTAGAGCTGCCCAAGATTTGCTAGCTGACAGATGGACTGAAGTCCTTGCGGCCGAAGAGTATGAACTCGAATGCCCCTCCAAGAGTTACCCGAAGCACAGGCCGCTACCCCGATCAGAGGAGGAAGCACCTACATCACCAGCGCATGACATGGCAGACCGGCCACCCCATGGCCGTGACAGAGAGGCCGCTCAGCCCTCCACCCAAGCCATGCCCCGACGCCGCACAACTAAGGCACGGGAAAATGTGCCCGACCTGCGAGACATACTGGAGGATAAAGCAAGACAAACAAGATTGATCTATGGAACGCGCAGGCACCCTACGGCATGTGACAATGATCTTCACTCCGGATACAACAAATCCGGCCGGGCCGAACACAACAGACATAGCTCTTCCAGCTGCGTCGTGATATAGCCCAGTACAGAGGCGCCGCACATCCGCTAAGCTTCATGAATGAAGTAATGGATCATAAAATCCCAGAGGGCTTCAAACCCGTAAACATCAAATCATACGATGGCACCACAGACCCGGCGGTATGGATCGAGGACTATCTCCTTCACATCCACATGGCACGCGGCGATGATCTACACGCCATCAAGTACCTCCCGCTCAAACTTAAAGGACCGGCCCGGCATTGGCTTAACAGCTTGCCAGCAGACTCAATCGGTTCTTGGGAGGACCTGGAAGCCGCATTCCTCGATAACTTCCAGGGCACTTACGTACGACCGCTGGATGCCGACGACTTAAGCCACATAATTCAGCAGCCAGAAGAATCAGCCAGACAATTCTGGACACGGTTCCTAACAAAGAAAAACCAGATAGTTGACTGTCCGAACGCAGAGGCCCTAGCAGCCTTCAAGCATAACATCCGCGACGAGTGGCTTGCCCAGCACCTGGGACAGGAAAAGCCGAAATCCATGGCAGCACTCACGACACTCATGACCCGCTTTTGCATGGGAGAAGACAACTGGCTAGCTCGCAGTAACAACTTATCAAAGAACCCTCGTAATTCGGATACCAAGGACAAAAGTGGCAGGACACGTTGGAATAAGCAAAAACGCCGCGTTAACAGCGACAGCAATGAAGAGACGGCAGTCAATGCCGGATTCAGAGGCTATAAATCCGGTCAGCGAAAAAGCCATTCAAAAAGAATACTCAAGGCCGTCCAGTTTGGACCGAATACTCGATCGCTTGTGCCAGATACATGGCACCCCTGAAAAGCCAGCCAATCACACTAACAGGGATTGTTGGGTGTTCAAGCAGGCAGGCAAGTTAGGAGCCGAAAACAGAGACAAGGGGCTGCACAGCGACGACGAAGAGCCCAAGCCGCCGAACAACAATGGACAAAAGGGCTTTCCCCCACAAGTGCGGAAGGTGAACATGATATACGCAACCCACATTCCCAAGCGGGAGCGGAAGCGTGCGCTGCGGGACGTATACGCGATGGAGCCAGTCGCCCCAAAGTTCAACCCATGGTCCTCCTGCCCGATCACCTTTGATCGAAGGGACCATCCCACTAGCATCTGTCATGGCGGCTTCGCCGCATTGGTTCTCGACCCAATCATCGATGGATTTCACCTCACAAGAGTCCTCATGGACGGCGGCAGTAGCCTGAACCTGCTTTATCAGGACACAGTGCGGAAAATGGGCATAGATCCCTCAAGGATCAAACCCACAAGAACGACCTTTAAAGGCGTTATACCAGGTGTAGACGCCAACTGTACAGGCTCAGTAACACTTGATGTGGTCTTCGGATCCCCGGATAATTTCCGAAGCAAAGAGTTAATCTTCGATATAGTCCCGTTTCGCAGTGGCTATCACGCCCTGCTCGGACGAACCGCATTCGCAAAATTCAATGCGGTGTCGCATTACGCATATCTCAAACTCAAGATGCCAGGCCCTCGAGGAGTAATCACGGTCAATGGAAACACCGAACGCTCCCTCCGTACGGAGGAGCATACGGCGGCTCTCGCAGCGGAGATACAAAGTAGCCTTCTTAGGCAATTCCCCAGTCCGGCCATTAAAAAGCCAGACACCGCCAAGCGCGCCCGGAGTAACCTACAGCAGGACCGCCTGGCACACTCTGAGCAAGCATAGCAATGCGGCCCCAACCCCAACTTTCGCGACCTAGCGAAACCAGTACCTCGCGTACACAACTATGCCCTTGAAATACCATGGGCACAGGGGAAGGGCACAATAAACGGCACGCCCAACATACGGCTTAAAACGTACTAGGGGCTGCCGGATCCTTTTTTTTAATTTTTTCTTACTTTCAGGACTCCATACTTCGGACGACCTGTTCGGCAACTCGACTGCCGCACAAACAATGCAAGATCCAGGGAGGCAGAGAAGCCATGCCGCATTATGGAACTCCCAGGTGGTCTCTGTTATGAGCGGTATACCTGTTTTAAATACAATTCCGCGGCCTGCCCCTGGTCAGGACATACTGAATAGTCCAATATCTTTTGCTTATTGCACTATTTTTATCATTCGGCTTTGATAAATAGCCTCTCTATAAACAATGCTTAGCTTCTCGTCTATTTTTTGCATTACTCTATTTTATATATGTTCATTAATGACATGCTGCACCCGTACACTATGGTACGACAAGTACGCCAGGGGCTTCAGTACCCTTTAATATGGTGTGAGAAGTCCGTACACTTTCACAAGTGCGGCACCCCGAACTTATAGCACTATATGCATCGGCTCCGAATCATGATTTGGGTCAATAGTTGGGTTTGCCCGGCTCCTATGTTTTGGTGCCTTACGTTCCGCTATATCGGCTAAGGTAGCACTAGGAGAACCACTGCGATTGAGCCCCGGTTGAGCTGGGCTAAGCACCTCAGTGGAGAAAGCTAAAACTGACTGTCATGATGAGGCGAGAGACCGGTCGCTGTTCGAGAGGTTTTTCGGGTCCCTAAAGGCCTATGCCGCTTCGAGCGAGGAGCTGTATAACCCCAGCCAAGGCGTGGATAGCGCCCCGAACTCGGTCTTCCGAACTAGGGGCTTCGCCGAAATTTAAAATTATAAAGTTCTATGGCTAAGTGAGAGTGTTCAAGCATTATAGTCCGATTGCCTGGTTCACCGTGCTGAGCGCCTCCCTCGAAGGACCCAACTATGGGGAAAAGAGTGCTCAGGTTTATCCCCGAACACCCCTGCACTAGTGGCATGGGGGCAGAAGCCGACGACTGGCCATCTCTCAAATTTTTGATAAACGGCCGCACAGAAAATAATATTTTAAATTCAACAAGCATTGCTTAAGCGCCTATGAACAAGTTTTCAGCGCACAGGATAAAAACGAGCGAGTTTATTCAAAAATTACATCCTTGGTACATTCATCTGCCACAAGGCAAGCACCCGCAAGAACATCCTTGTAATAGTTCTCGAGCTTGCGATGCTCCTTCCCCGACGGCGGCCCGTCCTTCACAAGATTCTCACCGTCTAGCTTACCCCAGTGCACCTTTACATGGGCAAGGGCCCTACGGGCACCTTCCATGCGGACGGAGCGCTTGAGGACCTCGAGCCTTGGACAGGCCTCCACCAGCCGCCGCACCAGCCCGAAGTAGCTCCCAGGCAGGGCCTCTCCGGGCCACAGTCGAACTATGAAGCCCTTCATGGCCTGTTCGACCGCCTTGTGGAGTTCGACCAGCTGTTTCAGCTGGTCGCTCAAGGGCACAGGGTGTCCGGCCTCAGCATACTGAGACCAGAACACCTTCTCCGTCGAGCTGCCCTCTTTAGCTCGGTAGAATGCGGCGGCATCGGATACGCTGCGGGGAAGATCTGCGAATGCCCCTGGAGAACTCCGGATTCGGGTAAGCAACAAGTACTTTACTTTTATATTTCTGCTTTGCATAAAGAATGCCTTACCCGCTGCTATCTCCTTCATATCCTCCAACTCTCGGAGGGCCTTTTGGGCTTCGTCCTTGGCAGACTTGGCAGTCTCAAGGGCCGCCGCAAGCTCGGACGCTCGGGTCTCTTACTCAAGCTCCAAACTCTCATGTTTTCTCATGAGAGCCTGAAGCTCTTGCTGCACCTCGCCGACCTGAGCCCCAAGTTTTTCTCGCTCGGTGCGCTCCGTGGCCGTTTTCTTTTCGGCCTCAGACAGTGCCTGCTTGAGGGTCGCCACCTCAGTCGTGGCCCCTACAATAAGTAGTACAATCCTGTTATTTTTTGCAATCACGCCTCTCTATAGGCACTTATTTCTGTAAGGTATTTCTTACCTTCTTTCTCCTCGAGTTGTCGCTTGGCAAAGCCGAGCTCTTGCTCGGACCGCTCGAGTCCCTGTTTCAGGACACCCACCTCCGCAGTCAGTGCGGCGGTGGACAGCAGCGAAGCCTGCATACGCATATTGACTCTTTATTGTTAGACTCCTGCGAAATTTAATACATCCTCTATTCGGCTTTTCTTTCCGAACGCCAAATAGAGCATCAGGGGCTACTGTCTATGCGGTAATATTTTTACATATTTTTACTTACCTCGAAGCCTGTTAGGAGGCTAGCGCAAGCTTCACTTAGCCCGCTCTTGGCGTACTGGACCTTCTGGATCACCGTACTCATAATAGTACGGTGCTCCTCGTCGATGGAGGCGCCTTCAAGCACCTCCAGCAGATTGTCCGGCACCTCTGGTTGGACGGAGGTTGCCGGCTCATAAGACTTGCTCCTCTTGGAAGGAGCTCGCCTACCGCGGTCCGGAATCGTTGAAGATTCCGGCACGGTGTCCGGCTTAAGGCCGGACTTGGAGCCCTGGGGGGTCTTGTCCCCTTTACTCCTGGAGTCCGGGAGGTTGCCTTGCGGCTCCTCCAGGACCACCTCCTCCTGCCCCGGAGCTTGTCGCGACGCCACTTCGGTGTCGTCCGCAGTGCGGGGGGAGACAGTGGGCGGAACGGAGTTCACGTCCGATGAATCCAGGGAGCCGCTCGACGACTCGTTGAGTTCGGCCCGGGGCGGGCTGCATAAGTATCATCGACATTAGGTAAAGCTGTGCAACAAAGGAACATCACGAGTTACTCTGATATCCGAACTTACAATTTCGCCGGACGCTTGGCCCTGTCCGGCCACTCCTCTTCGTCTTCTTCGGCGTCGGGGGAATAGTCCGGCGGAGGGGTCTTCCTTTTCCTGGACCCCTCGGCCTCCCCAGTTGGGGCAGCCTCCCTCTTCTTTCCTCCCCCCGCTGGAGGGGGAGAGGTTTCTTCTTCCTCCTCCTCGTTTTCATGGGAGGAGGGCGTCTCGGACTCGCCAAATGACGAGTCCGACAACACCACATTACGGGTACTCTTTCGAGTCCCCGTGGTCTTCTTCTTCTTAGCCTTCTTCTCCGGCACCACATAAGGCACCGGAGTCAGCAGCTTCACCAGTAGAGCTAGGGTTGGGTCTTCGGGCAGCGCAGCCAGACAGTTAATCGGTTCGGCCATCGCCCGCCAAGCCTGTCAAAGGCAAGGGAGTTTAGATCCCGCATAGAGTCAAACTATGAAAAAAGCTTGAACATCCTGTAACAGGTGTAGATAGCATACCTTGCTAGCGTGACACTGTGAGCTGTATCCGCGGTCCTCGGAAGCGTTTGCGGGAGCTTCAGCGCCCTTGAATAGCATCTTCCAGGCATCTTCGTACGTTGTGTCGAAGAGCCTGCTGAGGGTTTGATGCTGCGCCGAGTTGAACTCCCACAGATTGAAATCCCGGTGTTGGCATGGGAGGATCCGGCGGACGAGCATAACCTGGATTATGTTGACAAGCCGGATTGGCTTGCTCACCAAGGACCGGATGCATGTTTGCAATCCGGTCACCTCTTTCTCGTCGCCCCACGACAGGCCCATCTCTTTCCAGGACACAAGCCGCGTGGGGGGTCCGAATCGGAACTCAGGGACTGCGGTCCATTCCGGATCGCGTGGCTCGGTGATATAAAACCACCCAGATTGCCATCCCTTTAGGGTCTCCATGAAAGAGCCCTCGAACCATAGGGCGTTGGCCATCTTGCCCGCCATGGCGCCTCCGCACTCCGCCTGGCTGCCGCTCACCACCTTGGGCTTGACGTTGAAAGTCTTGAGCCAGAGGCCGAAATGGGGGCAGACGCAGAGAAAGGCCTCGCACACGACGATAAACGCCGAGATGTTGAGGATGAAGTTCAGAGCCAGATCGTGGAAATCTAGGCTGTAGTAGAACATGAGCCTCCGGACAAATGGGTGGAGTGGAAAACCCAGTCTGCGGAGGAAGTGGAGGAGAAATACCACCCTCTCATGGGGCCTTGGGGTGGGGATAAGTTGTCCCTTCTCGGGAAGCCGGTGCGCGATGTCCTTGGACAGATACCCGGCCTTCCTTAGCTTCTTGATTTTGTCCTCCGTAACGGTGGAGACCATCCATTTGCCTCCCGCTCCGGACATTGCTGGAGAAGGTTGAGGTGGGAAGTGCGGGCTTGGGCGCTGGAGCTCGGGTGCGCGAGAGATGGGTAGGCAAGGGAGGAAGAAAGCGTAGGTAAATAGGGTGGATCCTTATCCCCTTATATAGGCGGATGCGGTTATGCGTCCCCACTTGCCTAATAAAACTCGCTTGCCTCCCGAGCGCCGTGATAAATGGCGCGGTTGGGTTACCCACATCCGTATTAATGAGAATCCCGTAAAAAGGGCACACGATCTCTGCTTTGACAAGACGTGCCAAGGAAACCACCTCGCAAAACATGCTGAGGTGGGGAAGTAAAAACGATTCGAGTAGAGGACTTGGCTGTAGTGTGATGGCGCACTGCAGAATACGTCAGCAAATTTGATTTGTGTTAATATTATTCTCTCTATAGCAATATGTGGAAACTTATTTTACAGAGCCGGACACTACTCTTGGTGATTACAATCTTCTATGAAGGACTTGGAGGAGGAACCCGCCTTGCAATGCCGAAGACAATTTGCGCGCCGGACTCGTCGTCATTGAAGCCTGGTTCAGGGGCTACTGAGGGAGTCCTGGATTAGGGGGTGTTCGGATAGCCGGACTATACCTTCAGCCGGACTCCTGGACTATGAAGATATAAGATTGAAGACTTCGTCCCGTGTCCGGATGGGATTTTCCTTGGCGTGGAAGGCAAGCTTGGCGATGCGATATTCAAGATCTCCTACCATTGTAACCGACTCTGTGTAACCCTAACCCTATCTGGTGTCTATATAAACCGGAGGGTTGTAGTCCGTAGAGGATCAACTCCATACACAATCATACCATAGGCTAGCTTCTAGGGTTTAGCCTCCTTGATCTCGTGGTAGATCTACTCTTGTACTACCCATATCATCAATATTAATCAAGCAGGAGTAGGGTTTTACCTCCATCGAGAGGGCCCGAACCTGGGTAAAACAAAGTGTCCCCAGTCTCCTGTTACCATCCGGCCTAGACGCACAGTTCGGGACCCCCTACCCGAGATTCGCCAGTTTTGACACTGACACCCAGCAAGAAAGCTTGGGCCACTAATCCGTCGGAAGACCAGGCTGTTATTGAAGAAGAGTAAATAGGTGAACTGGACCAAACTCGTGACCCGGAAGGCCCTCCTCCAGAAGCCACCTCTGCTGAACTGCCCCTTCCAGACCGGAATACTAATGAACCAGTAGAAGCTGATCCTGCCGTTCCTGATACTGAACCGGTAGCTCAAAACCAGGCTAGTCCAATGAAAGATACTGAAACTCCGTCATCACCCGCAAAAACCACTGAAGGCCAAGGAGATGATGTTGTTGTTACCGGTATAGGCCACAGCTCTCCTGGCCATCCTGTAATTTTGGCCCAACATAGTGCCAAAGAAGAGCGTGCTGCTAGGGAGAAGGGCAAATGGAGTACTGACTTATCAAGTTATGCCCATCTCAACGCTGAAGAGCTTCACTCCGGTTTCTTAAACCGTCTGCACTCAAACCATGACTATGAAGCCGGTTTGGTGAATTTGATGAAAGAACGTTATGAGGTATTTTCATCTCCCTTTACTTCTTGACTCCAAAGTTGAAATGCCAGCCCAAGTAGCCCCCAAGGGCCGTTTTATGATGTTAATCGTGAACCGGGTCTTTGTAATACTTTAAGTTTCTCCCACTGACCCTCAAAATGTTAGATCCTTAGTGAAAACCAAGGCCGATACTTTACCAATGTAATGATATATCTTTCCTCAGCATAGCCCCCAAAGGCCGGTTTAGCTTTGCAAGGTAATCCGGGTTTTAATTAATGCGTCCGTTTTTGAACAGATATACATTAGCCCCCAAGTGTCAAGGATAATGCTTGCATTGTTCTGGAGACTTTATAAAAGATGTAGTGAATCAGAGCAAACATACATTAGCTCCCAAGTACAAAGTGCATAACTTGTTGTACGCTTTGTACTTTAGAAAAGATATATCTTGTTGTCTGACATTTCTTCATTGTCGTAGGACGAAATAAGCAATAGAGATGCCTGGACTGCTGATTTGCAAGAGAATGTGAAGTCCCAACAAGCAGAAGCTGCAAAAGCTAAAGAGGAGCTGACCAAGGCCCTTGCAGCGATGGAAAAGCTGAAAGAGTCTTTTAACAAAGATCAGGCTGACTGGGAAACCGAAAAATCCGGTTTAACCAAAAGAGCTGAAGATGCTGAAGCGGCCCTGAAACCAGTTGTCGATGAACTAACTGAGTTGAAATGGCAATTCAACGCCATGACTTCCGCTATCTTTGGTAAGTATCTCCTTGTGCAGTTTATCCAATTCATTGAATCTTGTCATTGATCAGAACACTTGATTTTAAACCGTCACAGGCACTCGTATTGCTCATCTGGGCACAGATATGAGGATGAAGCTTAAAGCGGCTTATACCCTTATTGAACAGCTGTACTCTGGGTCCCAGCGTGCGATTTGTACTGCGGCTTACAATAAACTAGCGCCCTCACTGATAAAGGAAACGCTTGAGAAGCTGGCCATGTTACCAGCCCGGATCACCGAACTGAAGAAGGCAGCTGCAAGAGTAGGCGCATTAACCGCGCTAATCCGAGCCAAGGCATGGATTCCAGACCTTGAAGCGGAGGATATCATCAAAGGATATCCAGGTGTGAAAGAGGACGGTTCTGACTTCGACAATGATGACCTCCAAAGGCTGACCAAAGAAATGCGGCCAATAGCTAGCACGCTGGCAGAGGACACAGACTTGTTTCATTTCCAACCGGCTTATGATGCTGAAGGGAAGAGATAGCCTGCCGAAATCCATGAAGTCGAAGAACTTGTGCCTCCAATTCATAAGCATACCTACACTCCTGATATTAACCCTTCCAGCCTTATCCATGAAGAGGTTGTGTTTCAAGCGTTAACTGGAATCGATTGGTCGACGGTTGATTTCCAGCGTCTGGGGAGGGATGAAGAAGAAGTGATGGCACCAACTGACCCTCAACCGTCAAACTGTCCAAATGAAGCATCTTAAACCGGACGCTGGTTTACCAGCCATTGTGTGCCAATGCTTAAAAACAATTATTCAATGGGAGTCGTTTGAAAGCTTCATGTAATAGGATAGCAAAAACTCCTTGATCTGTCATGCCATCGAGCATGTTTTGTGACACTTAGATAATGTGAAAACCTGCTCCACTGTCTGGCATCTATTTATGCTTAACCCATAATGAACTGTGTTCCTGTAGAAAAGAACGTAAAAAGTGTCCTAGTGGTTTACCACTGGACGGGTCATGATGCCCAAGAATAGACAATACTTAGATGGATAACCAAAGTTTGTATATAAAAATAACATGTGTAACATACCTCGTTGGCTGACCAACTACTTGTATGGTAAAGGTGTAAACACCAATCCGGAGCAGAGATAACTCCGTCTTTAATTTGCCAGATTATGACAATAAACCGTACCGGTATATGATAAACACCGGATTTTCCTTATAACACTGGCGACTTATTAGTCAAAACCAGACCGGGGTAGCGAATGCCAGTTTATAACTGATCATGTACTGACAACTTGTAGTTGAGAGACAAGCCGGGTCAAGGACATCGGTTTATCAGAAGACATTATAACCCTTTAAAAAGTCAGGAAACTTAGCAAATAAGTTTCAAAAAAGAAATATGCAATGCTTTTTACGAGCTGCCAGGCTCCAAATCGAGGCTTTTCATGGGCTGCCAGGCCTCTGAGTTAAACCATTTAACAAAGCCTTTTAAGATGGGCCTCCAATTAACCAATCGTCATTTTAACTTTGACAAGTTCAGAGTCTATAGAAGATTGACTTGTCAACCGTTCGGCGGGTCATACCAGGATTACCTGGACAGGAGTGGCTTACTTGATGAAGGCAGGTTAACCCGGGTTTTTAGGCGAATACACCAGGCTTCCAAGTCGTGGCTTGATAGCCAATTACAAGGGTCCTTTCAAACTCTTTGTTGCTTTGCACAAAAAGCCCCCAAGTAACTTTGTGAGCTGTGCTCAGTGGGTGCCCATGTTTGAGTTTGTGCTTTGTGCAACACTCTCTTTGGCCCCACATAATTTCCTTTGTGGCTAAATGCCTATCAAGAGGTGTAGCTACGGTGTGATAACAACCAAGCCCCCTAGTGATATACCTTTGTGGTTTTAAACCGATCAAGAGATGTAGCAATGGTTCAGATATGACCAAGCCCCCTAGTGATTTTCTGTATGTTTGTGCAGCTGCAGAGACCGGTTTAACAAAAAACTCTGCTTTTTAGTAGAAACTCTTGTAAGCACACACATGATGTAAAAGGAACAGATACCCCACTTCAATGGAGGCTCCGGTTTATTATATAATATATACATCATCATAAATATGTACATATGAAGAGCCTCTGGCTCAAGTATAGTAAGGCCGTAGAAGAGCTATGTTCCATGGCCGCTTGGTCTCCTCCTCCGATTTACGTGAGTCTTGGTGCTCTCGAACATCAATGAGGTAGTATGACCCGTTGTGCAGATTCTTACTGACCACAAAAGGTCCTTCCCAAGGTGGGGATAACTTGTGCATATCGGTTTGATCCTGGATGAGCTGGAGCACCAAATAACCCTCTTGAAAGGTTCTGGTCTTAACCCGGCGGCTGTGATAACGTCGGAAATCTTGTTGATAAATCGCTGAACGTGCTGCTGCAAGATCACGCTCCTCATTCAACAGGTCCAGAGAATCCTGATGAGCTATCTCATTATCCGCTTCAACGTAAGCTGCCACACGAGGCGAGTCGTGACGGATGTCACTAGGGAGAACCGCCTCCGCTCCATAAACCATGAAGAAAGGTGTGTAACCCGTCGATCTGTTAGGCGTGGTGTTGATGCTCCATAACATAGAAGGCAATTTCTCCACCCAGCAACCCGGTGTCCGCTTCAAAGGAACCATAAGCCGGGGTTTAATACCTCTCAAAATTTCTTGATTTGCCCTCTCTGCTTGACCATTAGATTGGGGGTGAGCCACCGATGCTATATCAAGCCGGATGTGCTCATGTTGGCAGAACTCCTCCATCTCTCCCTTTGACAGATTAGTACCATTATCAGTGATGATACTGTGTGGAAAGCCAAACCGGAATATCACCTTTTTGACGAATTGAACCGCCGTGGCCGCATCACACTTACTGACTGGCTCTGCTTCCACCCATTTGGTGAATTTATCAACTGCCACTAACAAGTGAGTCTTTTTGTCCTTGGATCGCTTGAATGGTCCAACTGTATCGAGCCCCCAAGTTGCAAATGGCCAAGTTATTGGAATCATCCTCAACTCCTGAACCGGAATGTGAGCACGGCATGCGAATTTTTGACAACCGTCACATCTCTTGACCAAATCCTCCGCATCAGCATGAGCTGTTAACTAGTAAAAACCATGGCAAAAAGCTTTAGCAACCAAAGACTTTGAACCGGTGTGGTGACCACAATCCCCTTCATGGATTTCTCACAAAATCTCACAACCCTCTTGAGGAGAGACACAACACTGAATTGCTCCTGAAATGTTGTAACGATGTAACTCCCCGTTGAGTATGGTCATGGACTTGGAACGCCGGATTATCTATCGGGCCAAGGTTTCATCGTACGGTAACTCAGCCCGGTTCATGTAAGCCAGATATGGGATTGTCCAATCCGGTATGACATGCAAAGCTGCCACCAATTGAGCCTCCAGATCAGGAATAGCCAACTCTTCCTCTGTTGGTACCTTGACTGACGGATTATGCAATACATCAAGAAAGACATTGGGTGGAACCGGTTTACGCTGAGAACCAAGGCGACTTAAAGCGTCCGCCGCTTCGTTCTTTCGCCGGTCTATATGGTCCATCTAATAACCCTTGAAGTGACCAGCCACAGTGCCCACCTCTGGCCGATATGCAGCCATGAGTGGGTCTTTAGAATCCCAAGTGCCAGACACATGTTGAGCCACTAGATCTGAATCCCCAAAGCACTTGACCCGGCTTAAGTTCATTTCCTTAGCCATCCGCAGACCATGGAGCAAAGCCTCATACTCAGCTGCATTGTTAGTACAAGGGGACATTAAACGGAGGACATAACAAAACTTGTCACCTCTTGGGGAAGTTAGTATGACTCCAGCCCCCGAGCCCTCCAACTGTCTGGATCCATCAAAGTGAATAGTCCAGTATGTATTATCTGGCTTCTCCTCTGGTGCCTGCAACTCCGTCCAATCGTTGATGAAGTCCACGAGTGCCTGGGATTTGATCGTTGTGCGAGGTATATATTTGAGCCAATGAGGTCCAAGCTCAATAGCCCACTTGGCAATCCGGCCCATTGCTTCTCTGTTCTGAATGATATCTCCCAGAGGGGCTGAACTGACCACTGTGATGGGATGGCCCTAAAAATAGTGTTTAAGCTTCCGGCTTGCCATAACCACTCCATACACCAGCTTCTGCCAATGTGGATACCTCTGCTTTGACTCAATGAGCACTTCACTGATATAATAAACTGGACGTTGAACCGGATATTCCTTGCCAGCTTCCTTGCGCTCCACCATAATAGCCATGCTAACAGCTCGAGCATTAGCAGCCACGTATAGCAATAGCGGCTCCTTATCGATCGGTGCTGCAAGCACAGGCGGTTCAGCTAACTGACTCTTCAGATCCTCGAACGCTTTATCAGCTGCCTCGCTCCAGACAAAATTATCTGTTTTCTTGAGCATCTGATATAAAGGGATAGCCTTCTCCCCAAGATGACTGATAAACCGGCTCAAGGCCGCAATCCGGCCGGCCAGACGTTGAACGTCATTGATACACGCCGGTTTAGCCAAAGATGTAATTGCTGGAAAAAATTCCGGATTAGCCTCAATGCCTCTATTTAACACCAGAAAAGCCAAGAGTTTGCCTGCCGGAACACCAAAAACACACTTCTCCGGATTGAGCATCATCTTGTAAACCCGGAGGTTGTCGAAGGTTTCTCTCAAGTCATCTATCAATGTTTCCTCCTTTCTGGATTTTATCACAATATCATCCACATATGCATGAACATTGCGCCCAATCTGCTTATGAAGAAAATTCTGAGCACAATGTTGATAAGTCGCCTGGGCACTCTTGAGCCCAAAGGGCATGGAGACATAGCAGAAGGCTCCAAAGGGAGTGATGAAAGTTGTCTTCTCTTGGTCCTTAACTGCCATTTTGATCTGATGATAACCAGAGTAAGCATCCAAAAAACACAAACGGTCACAACCCGCCATAGCATCAATGATCTGATCAATACGAGGGAGGGTAAAGGGGTCTGCAGGACAAGCCTTGTTCAAATCTATGTAATCCACACACATACGCCAAGTTCCGTTTTTCTTAAGAAACAACACCGGATTAGCCAACCACTCTAGGTGAAAGACTTCCACTATAAACCCTCTGGCCAACAATCGAGCTACCTCCTCACGAATAGCCTTGCGCCTTTCTTCATTGAAGCGGCGAACAAACTGCCGGACCAGTTTAAACTTAGGATCAATGTTAAGTGTGTGCTCAATGATTTCCCTCGGTACACCTGGCATGTCAGAAGGTTTCCATGCAAAGATGTCCCGGTTCTCAGGGATGAACTCGATGAGCGCGCTTTCCTATTTGGGATCTAGGTTAGCGCTGATGCTGAACTGCTTAGATGAATCGCCAGGAACAAAATCAATCATCTTAGTGTCTGTGGCCGATTTGAATTTCAACGCCGGATCATGTTCCGTAGTTTGCTTTTTCAAAGAGGTCATATCCGTCGGATCAACTTGCTCCTTATAGAACTTTAGCTCCTCCGTGGCACAAACCGACTCAGCATAAGCCGCATCACCTTCCTCACACTCCAAAGCGATCTTTCTGCTCCTGTGTACTGTGATAGTCCCCTTATGACCTGGCATTTTAAGCTGTAGATAAACATAACACGGGCTCGCCATGAACTTAGCGTAAGTCGGCCGCCCGAACAAAGCATGGTACGGACTTTTGATTTTCACCACCTCAAAAGTCAATGTTTCTGACATTGAATCATAATCATCTCCAAAAGCCACCTCTAAGGCTATCTTGCCCACTGGATACGCAGACTTGCCAGGTACCACACCATGAAAAACGGTATTTGACGGTTTAAGATTCTTATCTGTCAACCCCATACGGCGGAATGTATCATAATGTAGAATGTTGATACTACTTCCCCCGTCCATGAGTACCTTAGTGAACTTGTATCCCCCAACTTGAGGGGCCACCACTAAGGCCAAGTGACCTGGGTTGTCAACCCGGGGTGGGTGATCCTCTCTACTCCACAAAATGGGCTGCTCAGCCAGCGCAAATACTGAGGCACCGCCGGTTCAACAGAGTTTACTACCCTCTTGTGAAGCTTCTGATCGCGCTTACACAAGCTAGTGGTGAAGACATGATATTGCCCACTATTTAGCTGCTTAGAATTGCTCTGATAGCCCGACTGTTGCTGCTGCTACTAGTTTCCCTGATGGTTGTAACCTCCCTGGTTGCCTTGGTGCCCTTGATTGATGTGTCCGGTTTGATTACCCTAAAATCCTGAACCGGAACTACCACCTCCGTAACCCGGCTCGTGGAAACCACCTCCTGAACTGCCAAGCGGACCATTATCGTACTGGAACATAATGGAGTTCTTGAAATCTCGTATGATATAACAATCCTTCCAAAGATGCGACGCCGGCTTCTCCTTTGATCCATGCTTTGGACAGGGTTGATTTAACAGGCGCTCCAAATTGGGGCCTGAACCTCCGCCCCTCTGGGGCTGCTTGCCCTTATGGCGCTGGCCATTCTCCTAAGCATTGGTGTTAGCGACAAAGTCCAAGCTGTTGTCTGCTTTGCGCTTACCACTGTTCCCATGGCCTGCCGGATTATGCTGCTGACCCTTCGTGTTGCCGTTCTTTTTCCCTTTCCCCGGTTTGTCCTCCTCTGAGTCAGGGTCTTTGGTATTATCTGAATTGGTGTACTTAACCAAAGCGGCCATAAGCGTTGACATATCATTGCAGTGACGTTTGACCCTTCCTAGCTTCTGTTTGAGCGGCAGAAAACGGCAATTGCCCTCCAACATTAGCACTGTGGTATCTGCATTGATACGATCTGATGAATGCAAAATTGCTGAGACCCGCTTGACCCAATGGGTCATGGAGTCCCCCTCCTCTTGGACACAAGCGGCCAGATCCATGATTGACATGGGCTGCTTACAAGTATCTTTGAAGTTCTGGATAAACCGGTGCTTCAATTCGGCCCATGATCCGACAGAGTTAGTTGGTAAGCTCTTCAACCAAGTACGAGCTGTTCCTTCCAACATCATGGTGAAGTATTTAGCACATACTGCCTCATCCACATCTAACATCTCCATTGCCATCTCGTAGCTTTCAACCCACGCCTCTTGTTGTAAATCGGCGGTGTAATTTGGTACCTTACGAGGTCCCTTGAAGTCCTTGGGCAATCTCACATTACACAAAGCGGGGGTGAGACACGGCACCCCTAAGGAACTAAATACCACACATGGCTCTACTGAAGCGGTAGGGTGAACTGGAGTATGTTGACGAGCTTCGTGCCGGGCTGCTAACTCGGCCTCTCGACGTGCGCGACCATGATCCACTACATCCTGTGCATTAGCACCTCCCCTGCCGGGTTGTGTCCTCGTGGTGAATTACGGCGACGCGCACTACTTGACACGGCCGATTCATCCTCAACGTGTCTGCTATAGCTCCGGCTTGGACGGGGAGTGGAATGAATCCTCTCACGACTGTGTGAATATGCCTGCTGCTGATTTAGCGCTGTTTGAAGGAGATCTCTGGCCCGACGTGCCTCAATCACAACCGGTGATTCGCCGTCGGTTGGGAGGGCTGCCAAGCATGAAGCGGTGGCCACAATGTTGTCCAACGGGTTGGAGTAATGCCCAGGAGGCGTTGGTACATACTATGGCACAACGTTGTTCTGACGAGGCGGGTCCATCGTGCGTGGCTGAACCGGCGCTCCTGTTCCTGGTACCTCCGTCCGATTTAATATTGGCTGGTTACTAGTTCCTGCTCCTGGCGTATTGAAGAGATTTCATGGCTTGTAACCCAACGGGAGATGCGATCGGTACCTTCTTCTCATGACTTCTTCAGAAGCGTTCTGATCGAGCCTAATCCGGTAGGCCTGAGCTTCCAACTCAGCCTGCTCTGTAGCCATCCTAGCGGTCTCTGCTGCTAGGTCCGCTTTGGCCTGAGCTATCTGATCCTTCACCTTTGCAATCTCCACGTTGTGCTGATCCCGGGCTGCTGCATCCACTTCTGCGATCATCAACGCTGCCAAAGCGTCGAACAAGTCAGACATGACTTGAGCCGGAGGCGGCGCAGAGCTTCCTGCCCCTGCCGGCGTGGCTGTCGTTGAACCGGAGAGTATTGCTGCGGCAGCTAACGAATGAGGCGCCGACTGTGTACCGGCCATGAAGATAGCGGCCCGGTTTGGCAGATCAGGGGAGTCCGGAATACTGTTGCCCTCGGATCCTCCGCTAATTCGGCCATCCTACAACTGATAGAGCGATTCGGTCTCTCCAGAAGACTCGTCGTCAGAGCAGACAACGGTTTCTCCATCGGACACTGGTCCGTCCTCGTATTCTGCTCCATGGATGACGCCTACAAAAACATGCTTCGCCACGGGCTGAACCGGCGAAGGGCTTGCACGCTGAGCCGTCTCGATGATGTCGGTGCAGATGTCCGGTTCAGGGGCCGGTTCGCCAATCTTGCCAATGAAGACGTGAATCCCAGCAAAGGGGACCCGGTACCCATATTCGATTGAATCGGCCTCGGGACCCCATCCTGTGTTGTCGATGTAGAGCTTTCCACGACGACTCTTCGTCATCCGACCCACAGCGTATCCCTTTAGTCCATCTGAGCTGCCCTTCAAGAACTCAAAACCATCATGCGATAGCCCCACGGTGGGCGCCAACTGTCGTGGGTTTGTCATGGCAGATGTCCTTGTGAAAGGACTTCGTCGTGGAGCCATCGCAACGGGTTAGATTAAAGGGGTTAAATTGGACAAGGGGACACGGGGAGTTTATACTAGTTTGGCCCCTTCGATGAAGGTAAAAGCCTACGTCTATTTGTGTTTGGTATTGCTAGGGTTTCGAAGGCCAGGGAGTGAATCCGCTTGTCTAGCTCTCGAGTTGTTATCTGTTGTCCTGAACCACTGCCGGGTCGTCCCCTTATATACATGGGTGGCGCCCATCGGTTTACAGAGTCCCGAGACCAGCTCATAAACGTGTCCGGTTCGGTCTCCACTCTTTCTATCTTACAATACAAGTTTCATACAAATGCCGGTTCACGGCTACAGGCCTTAAACCGGTTCTGGGCCCTGGACCTTTCCTCTTCTGTCTACATGGGCTTCAAGCATAATCAACTACGGATGAAGTTAACCCGGCCTTTCCTGGCCGGTTTACGCCCAGTAGTAATATCCCCAACAGGCACTGAATTCGAAGATCGATAACCGATCTAGCTCAGTGTCTGCAAGTGTATATGGCCCGGAATTTATAGCCAGAGGCGAATCCAGAGTTCCACTGACACAGATATCGCGGGGTGCCGAGTCCATGTGCGGCTCCAACGCCGTGGGCTCTGTGGCTTCGGATGGCACGGTCTGCTCTGGTTCTAGGGCTGTTACAGCAACAGGAACCATCTCCTGGATGTGATCCAATGATAGATTTAAGTCATGTTCCTCGGAGCGAAGGGGAACGATCGCTGCGGTCTCGAATCCATTGAAGATCAAGTCTCCACGGATATCTGCGACGTAGTTCAAGTTCCCAAATCTGACGTGGTGGTCAGGAGCGTAGCTATCGATCTGCCAGATGGCCGAGCGAGTTGGCCCGTAGTACGAAGCCGCCGAACACGAAAATCTGTCCGGGGAGGAAGGTTTCTCCTTAGACAGCATCGCTATAGACGATTGAAGGGGCCATCGAACCCTTCGTCGATGACATAGTGGAACTCTCAATGAAAGCACTAATGTCGATGTCAAAACCGGCGGATCTCGGGTAGGGGGTCCCGAACTATGCGTCTAGGATCGATGGTAACAGGAGACAGGGGACACAATGTTTACCCAGGTTCAGGCCCTCTCTATGGAGGTAATACCCTACATCCTGCTTGATTGGTATTGATAAATATGGGTGTTACAAGAGTTGATCTACCACAACATCATGATGGCTAAACCCTAAAAGCCTAGCCTATATGACTATGGTAATGAATGTGTCCTTTCTGGACTATCCCCTCCGGTTTATATAGACATCGAGGGGATCTAGGGTTTACATAGAGTCGGTTACATAAAAAGGAATCTTCATAGTCGGTCGCCAAGCTTGCCTTCCACGCCAAGGAGAGTCCAATCCGGACATAGGTATGGTCTTCGGTCTTCATGTATTCATCGTCGATCAATCCGGCCCAATAGATAATAGGCCGGACGCCCAAGGACCCCTTAGTCCAGGACTCCCTCAGCAACAACGACGAATAACTGGAAGACACCTGGCGCATCGGACTCGGGGCGTTACACGTGTGCACCCCTATTTTAGCCCGAGTGTCTTCAAGAGGGTGTGACGTGAAGCTTATTTGTGTGTTGACATTATGAGACACGTCGGTATTTCGATTTCGGTGGTGAATACAGTGGCGCAAAACATCATTGTGGTTGAGATCTGAGGCCTTCTATTGACGGATCAAGTCTTCATGGCGATGAGGACTTTACTTGGCGATTCATGACCCGTAGCAGGGCCATCAGCAAGTGGGGCAGCAGCACAAGCGGAGTACAGAGTCTTAGCTTTTAGGGTGAAAACCCAAGGTCTGACCTTAATTGGTTGTGTCTGGCAGTGACCTTATTGAAGGCATTGTTTTGAGAAGAGCACAGATCTTCTCCAGGGTGAAAACCTAAGATCTAGGATTGGGCGATGATGGTGCTTGTGCAATGTTTCCTTCTTGGAGGCGTCGCTTTTGGAGAATTTGGACTTCAGGTGTTGTCGTGCTGCAGCTATAAGGAATTGATCACTGTAGTGAGATCTTTCTTTTTTATCTTTTTGTCTTTTGGTTGTGTGCAACTGTAATGTCTTTACGACATTGTGTTGTTGCATAACTGGGTGTAATTGGTATCTCTGAGATATTTATATATTTTCTTTGTCGGAATTTGAGGACACAGTTTTTTTATGTATGATCCACTTATAATTTGCTAGTGGATATTATACCTTATAGATGAATGCGTGCAACCCCTACCCTTCCTACGTGGATCAAGGTGGCTTCCTCTTTGAGCTACCTCTCTACAACCACACAACTCAAGATGGCAGCGGGGCCCCGAAACCCGCATCCCCGCGGGTTTTTACCCTATTAGGGGACGGGGATGGGCGTCTTTTCATCCCCACGGGGCTTTTGTTGGGCACATTATACAACCCGACACGTTTCGTGGGTTTGCGCCCGTTTTGGCAGTCCCCGAACCCGAAACCTGGCAAACCCGGCAAAATACATTTTTTACCAAGAAATGCTCCAGTGCGGCCCAACCCAAAACTACCAACCCTGACTGCCTGAGCGACCGAGCCCCCCCCCCCCACCTCCCAGCGTCGAAGGCTGATACGTCTCTGTCATATCTACTTTTCCAAACACGTTTGCCCTTGTTTTGGACTCTAACTTGCATGATTTGAATGGAACTAACCCAGACTGACGCTGTTTTCAGCGGAATTGCCATGGTGTTATTTTTGTGCAGAAATAAAAGTTCTCGGAATGACCTGAAAATCAACGAAGATTATTTTTGGAATATATAAAAAATACTAGCGAAAATATCCACGTTAGGGGGCCCACACCCTGTCCACGAGGGTGGGGGCGCGCCTACCCCCCTACGCGCGCCCCTGCCTCATGGCCCCCCTGACGCTCCACCGATGTCCATCTTGACTCCATATATTCACTTTCGGGGAGAGAAAAATCGGGGAGAAGGATTTATCGCGTTTTACGATATGGAGCCGCCGCCAAGCCCTAAACTCTCTCGGGAGGGCTGATCTGGAGTCTGTTCGGGGCTCCAGAGAGGGGAATCCGTAGCCATCGTCATCATCAACCTTCCTCCATCACCAATTTCATGATGATCACCATCGTGCGTGAGTAATTTCATTGTAGGCTTGCTGGACGGTGATGGGTTGGATGAGATTTATCATGTAATCGAGTTAGTTTTGTTAGGGTTTGATCCCTAGTATCCACTATGTTCTGAGATTGATGTTGCTATGACTTTGCTATGCTTAATGCTTGTCACTAGGGCCCGAGTGCCATGATTTCAGATCTGAACCTATTATCTTTTCATGAATATATGTGAGTTCGTGATCCTATCTTGCAAGTCTATAGTCACCTATTATGTGTTATGATCCGTTAACCCCGAAGTGACAATAATCGGGATACTTACCGGTGATGACCGTAGTTTGAGGAGTTCATGTATTCACTATGTGTTAATGCTTTGGTCCGGTACTCTATTAAAAGGAGGCCTTAACATCCCTTAGTTTCCAATAGGACCCCGCTGCCACGGGAGGGTAGGACAAACGATGTCATGCAAGTTCTTTTCCATAAGCACGTATGACTATATTTGGAATACATGCCTACATTACATTGATGAACTGGAGCTAGTTCTGTGTCACCCTATGTTATAACTGCTGCATGATTGATCGCATCCCACATAATTCTCCATCACCGATCCAATGCCTACGAGCTTTTCATATATTGTTCTTCGCTCATTTACTTTTCCGTTGCTACTGTTACAATCACTATAAAACCAAAACTATTACTTTTGCTATCGTTACCGCTACTATCATATTACTTTGCTACTAAATACCTTGCTACAGATATTAAGTTTCCAGGTGTGGTTAAATTGACAACTCAGCTGCTAATACTTGAGAATATTCTTTGGCTCCCCTTATGTCGAATCAATAAATTTGGGTTGAATACTCTACCCTCGAAAACGGTTGCGATCCCCTATACTTGCGGGTTATCAAGACTATTTTCTGGTGCCGTTGCCGGGGAGCATAGCTCTATTCTTTGAGTCACTTGGATTTATATCTGTTGATCACTATGAAGAACTTGAAAGATTAAAGAACCAAGATTTTTCCCTCAACTACGAGGGGAGGTAAGGAACTGCCATCTAGCTAGCTCTGCACTTGATTCACCTTCTGTTTTGAGTAAACTTGCGACACCTACACATGCTATTGATTCTGATAGGTCGCATGTTATTGATGATGCCACTTCTGCTTTGCATGATACTTATGATGAAACTACTTCTATGATTGATAATATTGTGCCACTAGGTGAATTTCTGGATGAACAACTTGGTAGGGCTAGAGAGAATGAAATTATTGAGTTTGATAATATTGATGGAAGTGATGATGAAGATTCTCCCCCTAGATATGAATTGCCTGTTGTGCCTGAGGGTTATGTTATGGATGAAGAAACTGCTAGAGACTTCTTGGCTTGCAATGATAGATCTGATCTTAAGGAATTATTAGCTAAGCTTAAAGAAAAGTATTTGAATGCTAGAATGAAATATGACCCTGCTTTTGCTACTTCACCTATCTTTATTACTAATAAGGATTATGATTTCTCTGTCGATCCTGAGTTAATTACTTTGGTCGAATCTGATCCTTTTTATGACTATGAATCTCAAACTGTTGTGGCACATCTTACTTAATTAAATGATATAGCCACCCTATTTACTCATGATGAGAAAACTCGCTATTACTTTATCCTTAAGTTGTTTCCGTTCTCATTAAAGGGTGATGCTAAAACATGGTTTAATTCTCTTGATCCTGGTTGTGTGCGTAGTCCCCGGGATATGATTAATTACTTCTCTGCTAAATATTTCCCCGCTCATAAGAAACAAGCTGCTTTAAGGGAAATATATAATTTTGTGCAAATTGAAGAAGAGAGACTCCCACAAGCTTGGGGGAGGCTTCTCCAATTACTTAATGGTTTGCCTGACCATCCTCTCAAGAAAAATGAAATACTTGATATCTTTTATAATGGACTAACCAATGCTTCCAGAGACTACCTGGATAGTTGTGTTGGTTGTGTTTTCAGGGAAAGAACTGTTGATCAAGCTGAATTGCTATTGAATAATATGTTCACTAATGAAAATAATTGGACACTTCCTGAACCAACTCCTAAGCCAACTCCGAAGAAAAGGGGTATTCTATTTCTTTGTCCTGAAGATATGCAAGAGGCAAAGAAATCTATGAAAGAAAAAGGTATTAAAGCTGAAGATGTTAAGAATTTACCACATATTGAAGAAATACATGGTCTTGATAACCCGACACATGTAGTAAAGGTAAATTCTCTCTATAGATTTGATAAATGTGAAATCCCATTTACTAAGTTCACTAGCCAATGCTTGGATGAGTTTGATGACTTTATGGTTAAACAAGAAAACTTGAATGATTATGTTGGTAGACAATTGAAAAACAATGCTGATATGCTTGAACACTTGAGTGATTATATGTCTAGAGTTAAAGGTGAACTTAAAATTATTAGTAAACATGCTTCTATGGTTACCCCTCAAGTAGAACAAGTACTTAAGGCTTAGAATGCTTTGCTCAATGAATTAAATAATAATAATAATGATAATGTTGTTAGAGTTATGACTAGAGGAGGTAAAATGACTCAGGAACCTTTGTATCCTGAGGGCCACCCTAAGAGAATTGAGCAAGATTCTCAGAGAACTAATGTTGATGCACCTAATCCTTCTAAAAGGAAGAAAAAGAAAAATGATAGGACTTTGCATGCTTCTAGTGAACCTGTTGTGGATACACTTGAGAATCCCAATGATATTTCTATTTCTGATGCTGAAACACAATCTGGTAATGAACATAAACCTAGTGATAATGTTAATGATGATGTTCATATTGATGCTCAACCTAGCAATGATAATGATGTAGAGATTGAACCTGCTGTTGATCTTGATAAACCACAATCAAAGAATCAACGTTATGATAAGAGAGACTTTGTTGCTAGGAAGCACGATAAAGAAAGAGAACCATGGGTTCAGAAACCCATGCCTTTTCCTCCTAAGCCATCCAAGAAAAAGGATGATGAGGATTTTGAGCGCTTTGCTGAAATGATTAGACCTATATTTTCTCGTATGCGTTTGACTGATATGCTTAAAATGAATCCTTATGCTAAATACATGAAGGATATTGTTATAAATAAAAGAAAGATACTGGAAGCTGAATTTTCCACCATGCTTGCTAATTACACTTTTAAGGGTGGAATACCAGAGAAACTTGGAGATCCAGGAGTACCAACTATACCATGCTCCATGTCGGTGTCAAAACCGGCGGATCTCGGGTAGGGGGTCCCGAACTGTGCGTCTAAGGCGGATGGTAACAGGAGGCAGGGGACACTATGTTTTACCCTGGTTCGGGCCCTCTTGATGGAGGTAAAACCCTATGTCCTGCTTGATTTATTCTTGATGATATGAGTGTTACAAGAGTTGATCTACCACGAGATCGGAGAGGCTAAACCCTAGAAGCTAGCCTATGGTATGATTGTATGTTGTCCTACGGACCTAAACCCTCCGATTTATATAGACATCGGAGGGGGCTAGGGTTACACAAGGTCGGTTACAAAGGAGGAGATATACATATCCATATTGCCTAGCTTGCCTTCCACGCCAAGTAGAGTCCCATCCGGACACGAGACAAAGTCTTCAATCTTGTATCTTCATAGTCCAACAGCCCGGCCAAAGGATATAATACAGCTATCCGGATACCCCCTAATCCAGGACTCCCTCACTCCATTAAAAGAAACTATGTTAAAACTGCTTTATGTGATCTTGGAGCCAGTGTTAGTGTTATGCCTCTCTCTTTATATCGTAGACTTGATTTGAATAAGTTGACACCTACTGAAATATCTTTGCAAATGGCTGATAAATCAACTGCTATACCTGTCGGTATTTGTGAGGATGTGCCTGTTGTGGTTGCAAATGTTACTATTTTAACAGACTTTGTTATTCTTGATATTCCCGAGGAGGATAGTATGTCGATTATCCTTGGTAGACCCTTTTTGAATACTGCAGGGGCTGTTATTGATTGCAACAAAGGCAATGTCACTTTTCATGTTAATGGTAATGAGCATACGGTACACTTTCGGAGGAAACAACCTCAAGTCCATAGCATCAATTCTATTGGAAAATTTTCAACAATCGCTATTGGAGGTTTTGAATTTCCTCTTCCTACTGTCAAGAAGAAATATGATATTCTTATTGTTGGGGACATGCATATCCCCATTGAGGTAACCTAGTGTTATTCGAAATTTCTCTGGTTTCATGTTATTCGGAATGAGTTTGTTAACAAGACCTGATCAACCTTGTTAGTGGATTCCTTTTGATGAGCATGAGATGGATGAAGTTAGAAAGCACAACTTTCTGTACCCTTTTTTTACATTTTGTTATTTATATTAAATAAAGCAAAAATATTATTTTCTGTCTGTTTTCTGAATTATCCATGCAATAAAAATACCCCGAAAATAAAAGTTCTCCAAATGCCCTGAAAATTAAATATGATTTTTTTCTAGAATATTTGAGAATATCTGGCACTGAGATCACACCAGGGGGACTCACCACGTGCCCATGAGGGTGGAGGGCACGCCCTACCCCCCCTGGGCGCGCCCCCTGCCTCGTGGACCCCACGTGGGTCCCCTCCACTTATTCTTGCACCCACACACTTCGTCTTGCTCCAGAAAAAATCATCCACTAGCTCAAACCCGAGTTCTTGCTCATCTTGTTGTCATTTTTGATCTCCTTGCTCAAAGCTCCTCTCACAAAACCGCTTTGGAGGATTGTTCTTTGGTATGTGACTCCTCCAATGGTCCAATTAGTTTTTGTTCTAGTGCTTTATTCATTACAAATTTTTGTTGCTTAGGTGACCCTATTCTTGAGCTTGCATGTCAAATTTATGTGGTCAAAAGTAGTTTTAATGCATGATATAGCCTCTAGACACTTGTAGGAGTAGTTGCTATCAATTTTGTTGAGTTTGGTTCACTTTTATTTTGAGTCACTAAAAATTTTAGAAAATTTTCAGAGGAAGAAATATGTTTAGGAAAATGTACCAAGGTGGTTCCTCAAGGAAGCAAGGACCCAGGCCCGCGATACGTGAGCCGGCCAATGAACTACCAAGAGATGCCCAAGTGCGGCCTTGTGAATTATCGTCCGAAGACTTTCTAGTTCAAGCGGGAATCAAGGAGGAATTTGACGCATATGTGCGTAACGCTGATCTTGAGAGCTTCGAGGAAGATAAGTGCCTCCAATATTATTACCTAACTGATTCCTTTATAAGAAGATTTAAATTTACATCATCACGCAGTTCTCAAACTGTCCTGTTTGACCTTTATGATAAATCTTATACCATGGACTTAGAAGATATTAATACTGCCTGTAGACTCCGCAGTGGGGTAATGTTAGTGAACCTTGCAAATCTGAGTATAAAGACTTTCTTGCTAGTATAACTATGGGGGAATCTAGAGAAATCACGCAAGCTACCATAGGGAGCATTCATTTTCCTGCTATACATTATTTTGCTCTCTTTATAGGTAGATGCATAAATGGTAAGGATGAGGCATGTCACATGTGTGTCCCAGATCTTAATGTTCTCAAGAGTGTTGTATTGGGAGATAGACAATATAACTTGGGGGCCATTGTTGCACGTAGGTTGCATAATAACAGTATTAATGGGGATTTGTTCGCTGGAATTTACACAACCCGTTTAGCTAATTTTCTTGAGGTACCCATACATGGATATGATATTGAGTTGCCTCCTGCTTATTTAGATTATAATGCTATGGTTCATCATCAGTTTGTTGAGAGGAACGGTCAGTCCCTCCAGTACCGACTAATCTTTGACAGACGACGCACCTATCACGTCGCTCTCCCTGCTCCTACTTTCTTTGACTTTCAGGCAAAAAGGAGATATATTATAACCAGGGAGGAGGCGGACGAGTACGAGAGGAGGACGGAGGCAGCCCGCCTCCAAGCTGCAGCTCTTCAGGCAGTAGCTGATGCATCTCAGTACGACCCCAGCTTTAACTTCGGATATCCACTAGGCCATCCATGGGCATAGACCAACTTAGGCCAAAAGCCTAAGCTTGGGGGAGTATGTATTTCTCACCGACATTACATTCATGTTCACATATTCATGCCAGTTGTCGGTGCTCATACTTTTTCATTGTATCATCCATGCTAGTTTATTTTCATTTTCTCGCTTTCTCCTTATGCGTTTGAAAAACCTTAAGAAAAACCAAAAAAAATTGTTGTAGCTTTTAGTTAGTTTATTTTCCATGCGTGTAGTAGTAATAATTAAAAAGAAAACCCAAAACGATTTCTCGTTCTTCTTTGGATTATTGGGAGCTTTACCATGTAAATAGTTTTGTTTCTTTTCTTTTCTTTGGGGGTCGAGAGGAGAAGACCATAATGAAAATGTTGAGTGGCTCTTATATGCATTATTGTTGATCTAACAAAGAGCCCATATTACCTTGTCTTCTCCTGAGCTGAATGCTTGCAGATTCCAGCTTAGTCCAATGCATGTGCACTATTATTATTATTATCCATACTATTCGGTTGTGCAAGTGAAAGGCAATAAGGACGATATATGATGAACTAGTTGAGATGAAAAAGGCTGGTATGAACTCGACCTCTTTTGTTTTTGTAAATATGATTAGTTCATCGTTGCTGATTCAGCCTATTATGGATGAAACATGTTTGCAATGACAACTAGAGATTATAGTTGCTTATGCCATGCTTAATTAGCTAGGAGTTTATAATGGTTTACCTTGCGTGCCAACATGCTATTAAAATGGTTGTGATGTGGTATGATGGGATGGTATCCTCCTTTGAACGATTTGAGTGGCTTGACTTAGCACATGTTCACGCATGTAGCTGAAACAAAATCAACATAGCCTCTACGATATTTATGTTCATGGTGAATTATATCCTACTCATGCTTGCATTCGGTGTTGATTAATTTTAATGCATGTTCATGACTGTTGTCACTCTCTGGCTGGTCGCTTCCTAGTCTTTTTCTAGCCTTCACTTGTACTAAGCAGGAATACTGCTTGTGCATCCAACTCCATAAACCCCAAAAGTTATTCCATATGAGTCCACCATACCTTCCTATATGCGGTATCTACTTGCCCTTCCAAGTAAATTTGTATGTGCCAAACTCTAAACCTTCAAATAAATATTTTGTTTTGTATGCTCGAATAGCTCATGTATCAACTAGGGTTGTCTGTATCCTCCATGTTAGGCGGGTTATTCTCAAGAGGAGTGGACTCCGCTCCTCATTCACGAGAAAATGGCTGGTCACCGGGATGCCTGGTCCCATGCTCAAATCAAATCAAGATAATTGCAAACAAAACTCCCCCAGAATTGTCGTTAGTTGGAGGCACCCGTTGTTTCGGGCAAGCCATGGATTGATGCTTGTTGGTGGTGGGGGATTATAAACTTTACCATTCTACTTGGGAACCGCCTATAATGTGTGTAGCATGGAAGATATCAAGATCTCTCGGTTGTTATGTTGACAATGAAAGTATACCGCTCAAAATATTATTCATCTCTATTTCAAAATCGAGCTCTGGCACCTCTACAAATCCCTGCTTCCCTCTGCGAAGGGCCTATCTATTTACTTTTATGTTGAGTCATCATCCTCTTATTAAAAAGCACCAGTTAGAGAGCACTGCTATCATTTGCATGTATTACTGTTAGTTTACATTGAGTATGACTTGACTGGATCTCTTTTACCATGAATTAAAGGTGCTCTGCATTTGCATTGTGAATATGGTTAGTTCATAATCTTTGCTGAAAACTTGAATGCTGGCTTTACATATTTGCAACAACAAGAGCAAACCGAGTTTGTAAAAGTTTTTCTTTATCACTTTAAGTTTATCAACTGAATTCCTTGAGGATAAGCAAAGGTTTAAGCTTGGGGGAGTTGATACGTCTCCGTCGTATCTACTTTTCCAAACACTTCTGCCCTTGTTTTGGACTCTAACTTGCATGATTTGAATGGAACTAACCCGGACTGACGTTGTTTTCAGCAGAATTGCCATGGTATTATTTTTGTGCAGAAGTAAAAGTTCTCGGAATGACCTGAAAATCAACGGAGAATATTTTTGGAATATATAAAAAATACTGGCAAAAAGATCCACGTCAGGGGGCCCACACCCTGTCCATGAGGGTGGGGCGCACCTTCCCCCTGGGCGTGCCCCCTGCCTCGTGGTCCCCCTGACGCTCCACCGACATCCATCTTGACTCCATATATTCACTTTCGGGGATAAAAAAATCAGGGAGAAGGATTCATCGCGTTTTACGATACGGAGCCGCCGCCAAGCCCTAAACTCTCTCGGGAGGGCTGATCTGGAGTCCATTCGGGGCTCCGGAGAGGGGAATCCGCCGCCATCGTCAACATCAACCTTCCTCCATCACCAATTTCATGATGCTCACCGCCGTGCGTGAGTAATTCCATTGTAGGCTTGCTAGACGGTGATGGGTAGGATGAGATTTATCATGTAATCGAGTTAGTTTTGTTAGGGTTTGATCCCTAGTATCCACTATGTTCTGAGATTGATGTTGCTATGACTTTGCTATGCTTAATGCTTGTCACTAGGGCCCGAGTGCCATGATTTCAGATCTGAACCTATTATCTTTTCATGAATATATGTGAGTTCGTGATCCTATCTTGCAAGTCTATAGTCACCTATTATTTGTTATGATCTGTTAACCCCGAAGTGACAATAATCGGGATACTTACCGGTGATGACCGTAGTTTGAGGAGTTCATGTGTTCACTATGTGTTAATGCTTTGGTCCGGTACTCTATTAAAAGGAGGCCTTAATATCCCTTAGTTTCCAATAGGACCCCGCTGCCACGGGAGGGTAGGACAAAAGATGTCATGCAAGTTCTTTTCGATAAGCACGTATGACTATATTCGAAATACATGCCTACATTACATTGATGAACTGGAGCTAGTTCTGTGTCACCCTATGTTATAACTGTTGCATGATTGGTCGCATACGACACAATTCTCCATCACCGATCCAATGCCTACGAGCTTTTCATATATTGTTCTTCGCTCACTTTTCCGTTGCTACTGTTATAATCACTATAAAACCAAAACTATTACTTTTGCTATCGTTACCGCTAATATCATATTACTTTGCTACTAAATACCTTGTTGCCTATATTAAGTTTCCAGGTGTGGTTGAATTCACAACTCAGCTGCTAATACTTGAGAATATTCTTTGGCTCCCCTTGTGTCGAATCAATAAATTTGGGTTGAATACTCTACCCTCGAAAACTGTTGCGATCCCCTATACTTATGGGTTATTAAAGGCCAAACCAACCCCTAGCTGGGGTGGCCAGTATCGCTTGCTCCTTTCTCCCTCGCTCGAGCCCTCATCTCTCTCTCTCCCACATAATACCTAACCCTAAACCTACGATCCCAGCCACCGCCTGGCTCGATCCCATCTCGCAAGATCCGCCGACCATGATCTGCGTCGGCGAGCCTCCTCCCTCCACGTCTTCTCCACCGCCATCGGTATGATCTGGAGAAAGGGCGTCACCACCGGTGACGAACCCCATGGTGGCCTCTTCACGTCCCAGGTCGGGTGAAAGGGCGCCGCCGCCGGTGCCGCCAGCGAAGTCTGCAGCCACTCGCCGCCTTCCTCTCTCTACTACAACTATGCGTGGCGGTGGTGGAAGGGTAGCAGGTCGTGGTCTTCATGGAAGAGGAGGCAGAGGGCTTTCAAATCCGATTCCCGAGCCTCCATCCAACTTCAACGTCCGCAAGAAGTTAAAGACGAGGTGAGTAATCCCGATCTCTCATAATCTGAGATGGATGGTGCTAGGGTTTGTGATGGATGATGTTAATTTTCTATGAATTCATGGATTAGATTTGCTAGGGTTTGGTTTAGATTGTAGTATATGGTCTTTTTTCATGAAAGTTTCAGAAGTGAAGCTATTACACTTATGCAGGAAAGAAACAAAATAGATTCGGAATCGTTGTACAAACAATATGCAGCGTGTTTTTTCTGGTCATGATATTGCAGGCTACGTGTACAAATTGTTACTGTTTTAGTAGACTTGCAAGAAATACATATAGTAGAGTCCAAATTGCTACTGGCACTATGTACACCAAAGCTAATAATTCTGTTTTTATTCTTTTTGATAGGATAATTGATTCATTGACGACGCCGTCAACAGAAACTGCAATTGTACATTCAGTTACAAGTAGTGTGCCTGAATCTGAGGATGTGGACGAAGTAATTTGATGAATCCGTCGATTATGATGCAATGTTTGTTGGAGAACATGTTGAAATTACGGATGACGAGGAAGTTGTGGATGAAGGAGATAAAGAGGAAGATGAGGATGAGGATGAGGATGAGGATGAGGATGGAGAGGAAGACGGGAATGAGGATGAAGAGGAAGATGTGGCTGAGGAAGGACATGCAGTTGGTTCCAAGAGAAAGCTCAAATCAGTTGTTTGGGTTGATTTCAAGAAAGTGAGGGTCCGTGGGAGATGGAAGGCACAATGTCTTCATTGTAAGAAGAAACTTGGAGGGGAATCAAATAATGGGACAAAGCATCTTCATGTTCATTTGACGTCTTGTACTATGAAGAAGGTCCATAGCAATGGTAAAACATTGAGCCAATCTTCTTTGAGGTTCAGTTCTAGTAGCCAAGGAAAAGTTTCGGTGGAGAACTATACTTTTAACCAATTTTTTGCTAGAAAGATGCTTGCTTCCATGATTGTGCTGCATGAGTACCCCTTATCCATAGTTGATCATATGGGGTTTCGAAGATTTGTTAGTGCATTGCAACCCTTGTTTACTATGGTGACAAGAAACACTATTAGGTATGTCTTATGCAACTATGAATTGTTCTACTAATATGCTATGTTTTCTTTAATATCTTAAATGTCTAATTGCCACCTCTTTATTCATAGGAAGGATATTCTGGACGCTTACAAAGTTGAAAGGAAGAAGGCTATCGAGTACATGGCTGCAAATCGATCAAGAGTGGCTATCACTACTGATTTATGGACGGCTGACAATCAAAAGAAATGATACATGGCAATCACAAGCCATTTCATTGATGACTCTTGGAAGCTTAGGAGTGTTATCATGAGGTATATGATGCTATAGTACATTCTTTGGTGTTTTAATCGATATTTGCTATTGTAGTTCATTGTTTGGTGTTGTCTTTATCAATATTTGCTGTTGTAGTACATTGTTTGGTGTTGTTTGTATTGATAGTTGCTGTTATAGTACATTGTTTGGTGTTGTTTTTATCAACATTTACTGCTGTAGTAAATCGTTTGGTGTTGTTTTCATCAATATATGATGTTGTATAACATATATTCATTGCATTTGTAGGTTTATTTATGTGCCAGCTCCTCACACTGCTGAAGTTATAGCCGAAGAACTTCATGAATCATTGATATCTTGGAATCTCGATGAGAAGCTATCAACGGTGACTGTTGACAATTGTTCTTCAAATGACAAGACAATTGACTTGTTGGTGAAGAGGATAGGGAAGGACAAACTCATGTTGCAAGGTACCTTGACTCACATGCGTTGTTGTGCCCACATTTTGAATTTAATTGTCAAAGATGGCTTAGATGCTATGAAACCAGCAATTGAAAAAATTAGAGATAGTGTAGCTTTTTGGATTGCCTCACCAAAATGAATAGAGAAGTTTGAGGAAATTGCTAAGTTTAAAAAGGTCAAAATAACAAGAAAATTAATACTTGTAAGACTAGGTGGAATTCAACTTTCACAATGCTTAGTGTGGCTCTACCATATAAGGTTGTATTTGAGAGATTAAAGAAGGTTGAGAAGCAATACGAGAAGAATAGGCATTTGCTATTGATGTTATAGAAAGGCTATTGATGTTATAGAAAGGCTATGACTGTTCTTTGAAATCACTGAAATGCTTTCCAGGACAGATTATGTAACTGCCAACATCTATTTTCCCAAGATTTGTGAAATTAAAATGAATATGAGGCAATGGTCAACTTGCGGTAATGAGGTGATAGAAGCCATGACATTTAGCATGGAAGAGAAATTTAACAAGTATTGGACTAATATTCAAGGTCTAATGGGAATGACTACACTTCTTGATCCTCGGTACAAAAATGAAATGTTACTTGTTTGCTTTGCTATGTTGCATGGTATTAGTCCTTCTAGTCCAGAATTTGAGGACCATGTTAATGGAATAATTTCCAAGATATGCACATTGTTGGAGGAGTACAATCTTGAGAGTGATGATGATCATGGGCAACCATCTTCCTCATTCTCTTCTTTGGAAGCTCCAGCCCTTATGTCACTCTTCAATGCACGTGTTGCTCAAAAGAGGCATGCATCTTTTAGGATGAAATCTGAACTAGACCGTTACTTGGAAGATGAGCTAGTTCCATTGTCCAAAAATAAGTTCAGTGTGTTAGATTGGTGGAAAGTTTCTGGAACATGCTATCCAACTTTGAGGTTGCTAGCACGTGATGTTTTTGCAACTCCGGTCAGCATGGTTACCTCAGAATCAGCATTCAACACAAGTGGTAGAGTTCTAAGTGACCACCGTAGTCATCTTACCCCTGAAATCTTAGAGGCCTTGATGTGTTCACAAGATTGGATAAGAAACAAATATAAAGGTGTGTCTTTCTTTACATATCATCATATAGTTTATCATTATCTTGCTGCAATGTTTCATTAGATGTTCATTACTACTTATTTCATTCTTATAGATGCTGACAATGAAGATGGACAAAGCTTTTGGAGTTGTCTTCAAGACATTCAAGAGGGAATGCAGGTGAAGTACAAGTACTTTCACATTTCATATACAAATCTGCATATTTTTCATATTTAACTTTAGCTTGAGTGAATTTTGATCTTCTATAGGACTTGGCACTCTGAATTGGCATGCTTTGAAGATTGTCTTTTGGAGGCTTGGAGATGTGAAAGATGCCATGATGATGACCACTTTAAATTGATTTGTGAACTACAAAATCTATTTTAGAACTTATGTATTGGACAATTTTGTATCATTTGTGCTCGTGATGTGTGAACCATGATTTCTGTTTCAGAACTTCTATAATTGGACATCTTGTTGAACAATGTATGACCGAAATATGCTCATGTTTGTTGCTGAAATATGCTTATCTTCGTTGTTGAAATGGGCTATAGTTGTGCTGAAATAGGCTTCTTTTAGCTGATGTTATTCCTGAGTATTGTGCTAAAATTTGCAGTTGTTTTGCTGCTGAAATATACTATGTTGCTGCTGAAATGATATCATTGTTGCTACTATTTATCTTATGTTTGCTGCCTCTGAAATATACTATGTATGTTGTTTAAATCTGCTGAAATACACTCTATATAGCTATTGAACCATCTACTATTGTTTTTTGTTGAAATTTGCTCTAGTTATGCTCCTGAAATGTGATTGTTTTGTTGCACAAATGTTATTCTTTGTAGCCACTATGTTTGTTTAAATATTTTGATTTTCTCGTGGGTTCCCCGAAACCCGATGGGTTTAGGGGACGGGCGGAAAACTAGTCCCGTGCAAGGTGATGGGGACGGGGACGGGTTTGCGATTTTCTCATGAAGATGGGTTTGGGAAGGCAAAACCCGATGGGTTTCGTCCCCGTTGCCATCTGGACACACAACCACAGGAGAGCTCAGGTGCTCATCACACATGTGTGGAAGGATTTTTGAATCCATCGTATGACTAAAGATATTATCCACTAGGAATTATCAATCCATACTCTATAAATAAAGTTTTTCAGTACTTGTGACCCTACCTATAATATATCTATGATTATGTTCGGTTAGAAGATGCACATATATCCTAATATGTGGTGTTTTCAGGCACTCAACTGTTCTATTTCTGTCTATACTTATGTCCTTATCACTTGGTATATAAGTGTGCTAATTAATTTTGGGGCAAAAAAATCAAGTGGCGAAAGTATCTCGACTCTCTAGCTTGCGCTCCATGAAATCGTGAGAATTTGATGTGTTTGCTAGGGGCAGCTCTGGCGCCTAATCTCAGCAAACAAATCCACCGCAAGTTAAGGTATTACTTCATATATATAACTTGTAATTTCTTTATAGAACACTACATTGCTGCAGATATTGATGGACTATGGTCAAAACCTTAATGCTTAACGACTCAAAATAGGTCTTATGTTTTGAAACGGATGGGGTTGCCCTAATTTCTTTGCGGAATTTGTACTGCCGATGACAAAGTGGTGCTACTTGCCCATGGGCAGGAATCGAATCGAATCAAATCGAATCAGCTCCGATATTTGCATGGATCGAGAGCTAACCTTTCAAAAGTAAAACAAGGCGCGACGTTTACCAGATTCCAAAACCTCATACGTTGCACACAAGAAACACCCATTTGCAAGAAAAATATTGTTGCCCTTTCACAGGTTCCACAGATAGCAGCAAGCTGCATGATATATTTAGTTAAGGAAATGACCGAGCGCATCGCTAAGCATGCACTTTGCCTCCTTAATTTGCTAATATTTACATTTGTTAATCTGCAAGTTGCATATTTGCATATTTGGCATCATCATCTTCTCCTCCACTGGTCGCCTCTACGAATATGCCAACTCCAGCGTTGCCACCACCATGGGCATGGCCATGCCTTCCATCATTGAAAACTACCAATCTGCAAAGAGCACCATATTAGCTGTTGAATCCAGTCTCACAAGTCATGGTATGCGCACATGCATTCCTTGCAACCTTTTATTTACTCCCAACTTTCCATACATGACGTTTTTGACATGTAGACATGCAGTTTGCATGATGCAACTTTGAATGATATTTTTTTATACAAAATAGTTGGTTAAATTACAGACTTATAAAAAAATCTAATGATCGTCTTATGCTCATTTGAACAATCTCACTAAAAATGTACATATTTATAGTCAAATTAGAGAAGTTTAAGTCTTACTGTATGCATATACTTTTAGCACTACACCGTAAGCCAAAAAAAGTAATGCTTATTTGGCAAATACCCATAATAGTACCACTTCTTATTTTATTTTATTTTGCAAAAAAGTTGTGTAACTCGGTTTCCAGTAACTCAAAGTTTCTGATGACAGAAAAATGTCTTTTTTTCTAGTTTTGGAAAGGGGGAGTCAGGAAATTATAGAAGGAAATAGACATGTTTCAAGAACATCATCGGTACACGTTCTTAATTATGTTCCTTCCAATGCTATCTATCTAGTTTAAATAAGTTAGAGTAAAGACAGGAAAGTCCACTCAAGTAATCACATTATTGTTAGGAAGCTAATGGAGGAGAGATTATCAAACTTAGGAGTCAAAGGCTTATGTTTAATGGAAAATTAACTGGAGAAGACCTTACACTGTATATTAGAGAAAAGAAGGTAGCTGAGCTCCCTCAGTTTGTTCTTATTTCTGCTAATCATTGTACCCACTTCCATACTCACGACACTAACATTTTTTATAAGAATGATAGTAACTATGTGTCTCCTGATACCCATTTTAGGAACAAAGTTTCACCAAATATATTCTACAACTCAACGAGAAGGTTCACCAATATTTCTATCACTCGTGTGTCCAATTTTACTTAGATTCCCATTATCGTGTAAAGTTTAAATAATACATATTTGAAAACGTTATATTACATACATGATAAATCAATAAAGTGACCTTGTAGGGATACATCTTTCATCAAGAGAATATTCAACTCTATGGGGAAATAAAGCTTATCGATGAACAAAACTTGGAATTGAAGAACAAGGTAACTTTTTTTTACTATGCTGTCAAAAAAAAAACTGACTGACTTGACTATGTACCAGTGCCTTTTGGGGGTTTGAGATTAATGGTGCCGCTTGATATTGGTTTCAGCTTTTTATATTGAATGGCTCTACTAAGGGTGCAACATGGTTATTGACTTCACAGTTTCATAAAGATGCAGAAACCGGGAGTTGAACTTTTCTGTAGTTGTATCATCTTGTTGTGGTACAAATAATCAACAAAATAATGCTGATACAGGATTTTCATTTGCAAACGCATGAGATTTATTGGGTATTGATTTGTATATATATGTGCACGTAAGTTGTTACACCAGGCTTTCAACTATCATGGAAAATTGCCTCCCTAGGAGTTTAGGCCGTGTCCCGTGTGTCAGTCCAAGCGTGGCTAATCATCCTCTAGAATATGACTCCTGCATATAATTGTATTGATCATCTACTGCTAGCTTGATCAAAATGTTTTCACCATGTATGTGAAGAACCTGAAGTAATTTTCGAGTGCTAATATAACTGAGATGGGAAAAGAAAGATGCTTTAATTAATAATTTAGCTGGAGAAGAAAGAAAGCAGCAGGGAGAATCAGTGCCTCCAGCTTTGTCCAGTCATCCCAAAACACTTGAAGTCCATACAGCTGAGCTGATGCAAGAGCAAAAAGAAAGAATCAAACCAGATCAGATCAGAGTGGTTGCATCAATAAGGACTACATACTAAAGATCAAGTGGTGCCATGACTCAGAGCACCAAATCTGAAAGGAAATCATCTTTACTCGGATCTAATCCATTACTGGCTCCAATCGAGGTCAAAACGCCGTCACTCGCGTGGACTGCACATTTTTGCATCGTGCTCCGTGGCCACTTTACTTACTAACCTTAAAACTGTCCTTTTTTGGATGAGCCAAGTGGACAGCTAGCTGGTACATATGTGTGCTCACGAATCTAGAAACCTTAAACAACATGGTACTACTACCTAGGCTTTATAACTTGGATGTTACCTTTAGCACCCAAATGCCAATGTTCCTGGCGCACCCACCTCAATAAGTATGGCTATAGTTATTATATCCGTCAAAAATGACAACCAACAAGGTTTCCCCAAGTGTGAAATACAAACTTAAACATATAATACTGTAGCCACCATATGCAATAAATGAATTTAAAAAGAAACTGAAAGACGCAACAGGGTCTATTGGTTGTGGTGGATCTACGACTTCTTAATCCGTAAGATTTGTCATCTTACACGACAGAGCATCAGATGCGCCATATTGGCATCAAAAGTCGTACCGTCATTGTTGATAAAAAGCCATGCCATTTGTCGCCTTCTATATCAACCGTGTTAATACGCAATTGGACAACTGTACCAAGATATAAGTACACACTTATGAAGAAAGTGTACTACCCACATGTTACATGGTAACATGACGAGATACAATTGGATGGCTCCACCAAGATACGAGCCCACAATTTCAAGTGTACCACTTACAAATTACGTCGTAATGTGTCGAGATACAATTGGATAGCTCTACCAAATATAAGCACATGGTTTCGAAGAAAATATACACCCACATATGACAAGATAGGAGCGCACCATTTCCAGGAAAGTGTACACCCATATATTACGAGGTATGAGCACAAGGTTTTGAAGAAAGTGACAAACTAGAAACCACTTGCCTCTGAACGAAATGGAGCAGGTTTTACCGCTCCAACCTCAGTTAGAAACAAATCTACAACTTTGAATAGGTAGCTAACACAACGCTAGTCTGTTTCAACGGTTCGAACAAAAAGCGTCTGGCTTGGTAGCTGACGCCATATTCTATGGCAATGGCAACATGTCCAAAGGCAATAGGCTATCCTCGTACCCCAAATTTAAACTATGAACAGTCGCAACAATATATATATTATGGATGTCCTTGTCGCAACCACCGAGGAAAATAGTATATAATGGGCCATTCATTAACCTAATTTAAAATTAAAATAGTACTATTTAGCAGTTGTTTAAGCCTAGCTTAGTGTTGTCAGCACATGGCCACCACCATCTCGATCCCTTTTCGTTGCAGACCATTACAAGCAAACCCAAGAATACAAAAAATAGCTAGCTGGATCAGGTAGCAGCTGGGGGGAAAGCTTCAACTAGCTAGATTAGACTTGTCGATTGTCACCCAGCTAGACAGTAGAGAAGAAACAATTAGCAGCCTCTAGCTTAGCTCCATTTCGATCGGTTCTTAATTACTTTCGTCAATCGGCCGGCCAGCCGGCAGGAGAGAGATCTAGAGAAGAAGAAGAGGAAGGGGAAGAGGAAGAAGAAGAAGATGGGGAGGGGGAAGATTGCGATTGAGAGGATCGACAACACAACGAACCGTCAGGTGACCTTCTCCAAGCGGCGCGGAGGGCTGATGAAGAAGGCCCGGGAGCTTGCCATTCTTTGTGACGCCGATCTCGCGCTCATCATCTTCTCCAGCACGGGTCGCCTCTATGACTTCGCGAGCTCCAGGTCTGTTAGTTAACAATTTGTTCCTGCACCTTCCCAATACTCTACTCCCTCTGTAAAGAAATGTAAGAGTGTTTAGATCACTACTTTAGTGATCTAAACGCTATTATATTTCTTTACGGAGGGAGTATCAGTTACTTAATTTCATCCTCTCATAGTTTGGATGTGTTTCTATTTATTTTATTTTATTGTCTTCATCAGTGGAATGCAGGCAATACTAGAGCGGTACCAGAAGGCAAAAGAGGAGCACTGCGGAGTGTTGAATCCAACATCTGAGGCAAAGGTATGTAAGTATATATGCATAGTAATTTTTCCACGCCACATATATATTTACCAAAGGAAAGAGAACGGTGAAACGAATAGCAAACAAGCTTGGATGAAGATCTAGCAATATGATCTCTGATGATCCGCCTTCGAGTGAGATTTTGTCTTTTATTTCATAATGCTTCAAACTATGCAATAAAGATGACCGCATGTATGATCGATGCAGAAACAGAACCCAGAGGTATTCCTCTCCCTTTGTGAAAAAATAGCAATCTAGCTAGCTAGATGTGCATATAGCTCATTTCCATGAACTAATTAACTGAAGTGGTTAATCATTCAGTTGAACGGTTCTAAACAGACTTTCGCCATGGTGCTAAAGGAGGTAAATAGTCTCATGGGTGAAAGAGAGTGTGTGTTTGCTCATATTTCTAGGGAGCAGAATAAAATTAGCCATGTTCTTGCTAACTTTGGTTGTCAGGAGGATCACACTGTTGTTTGGATCCAATCTGGACATGACAATATCCTTAGTGTAGGAATGAACTTCTTTGCTCTTGAGCAATACACCCTTTTTACCACCATAAAAAATAAAAGCAAACCACCAAGTCCAAATGTCAGAAGAAAATAATAATAACTCCTACCTATTAGTAGTTATCGTACGTTAGTGTCTCCTCACGGAATTAAATCTCTAATCAAAATTTTACGCCAAACGAATTAGGGAATCATAATCATTATTGATTCATAATTAATTACTAGGTTAGAGCATCTACAACTTGGGCTAATATGAGCCCCTATATGTTTGCGGAGGCGTCTGGACATGTACGTGGACAGGACCAAGCCACCACCTATATGTCCTCCCGTGCAACCACATCCTCCTTTATAAAACCTCAAATGCATGCAATGACATGCACGTCCATCATTTGACGATATAAATACACATAACAATGAATTTAACACACAAATAAAATTTATTTGAAGAGCAAAATACATAGTTCAAACATAAATTATTCAGAGTGCATAATTTAAACATAAAATTAAATGATTTTCATTGTGGATTCACATATGCTCCGCAAGATCATTCAGTAGTTACACAACAATTCATCCTTGATCACCGAGTTCACAACATGCTCTACATCTTGTTTCGGGAGGCAGGCATGTACTCCAGACGTTTCAAAATCTTGTGTGTGTGTGTGTGTGTGTGTGTGTGTGTGTTTTGCCCCTTCGCCCTCATCCTTCACAATCATGTTGTGCAAGATTACACAACACATGTCATCGACTGCTACAATGTCTCCGGTCACACATCATTGCAACTCCACGAACAGTACCCCAGTGAGCTTGGAGCACTCCAAATGCCCTCTCCACATCCTTCCTAGCACCTTCTTGCATTTATGCAAACAGACACCATTTGTTACCTTGGGACTCGGATATAGTCTTCAGAACGCCGCTCATCGGGTAATAAGTATTATCATCAAGGTAGTATCCCATAGTGTAGTTATGTCTGTTGATGGTGTAGTTGCATTCAGGGTAACAACTATCTTGCCCTTTATCGAACCCTTGAAGTTCAAAACATGCTCCACTTGCTTCTCTATTTCTTCCTGGATGCTCATCATCAACATAATGAATCAAGCTCGTTGTTCTCAAATTCATCATCATGCGCATACATGTTTGCCTACTAATGAGCAAAAGAATGTAAAAATAGTTCAAACATTTTGTCGAACACAAAGATGGCGAAGTGTATGTCAGGAGGAGTAGGATGTACCAGGGTAGCCTAAGGACTTCTTTGGAGAAAAAATTCCATGCATTCAAACCTCTTTGTATAACTACTTTGTTTTACTTGTACCATCCGACACTCTATGATCCAAATTCCAATGTTTTTCTAGTCTTACAGGATTCAAGAAAAAAATTCCAATCACGTGGTTTTCTTCTTTTCCATGCATTTTGAGGATAATGTGAATCAAAGAGTACCTAAGGGCCTCTTTGGCTCGAATTATAAAAATATTTAAACTGCAAAAAAACATCAAAATGGTTGTCATGTTATATTAGTTCCTACATAAATTGAATACACGTCATACTATAATAGAGCATGTTTGGTTGTGTCATAGTAAAAAAATGAGAAACAATTCCGAAAAGATTGTGAACATGGCATACTTGTCAAACAAATAATGAAATTCCATGAAGTTGCTCAATGGGAATTTCATTTTGACCTATAGGTAGAGGAGACTATATGAAAAATTCTTACGGCTTTTTAATCCTAGAAACTAAAAAGTCTAATGAAATTCGTTTAAACTGGTGACGCCCTAAAAATGTTATCATATAGGAGGGGGTGGGGTATTTAGAAAACTGTGGCTATCACATGACTATATAGATATCCACTCAGTCTTCTAAATAACCCGTCATGGCTATCACAAGACTCATCCATGGCCAGATGGCATGTAACCCCATGCATGTTTTCTTGTCTCAAGTGTGAAGCTACCATAGATTATCTGATGCATGCCACTGCAAATGATTCCCACAAATATCTATCTATAAATACTTTAGAAAAGTAACGACAACTAGAAAACCTCCAAAACATCTTGGTTGTAGCTAGATAGTCCAAATATGTCATGAGATTGTGCCACATTTTTTCCATTCTTCATTTCTAGAAATACACACACACAGAGAGAGAGAGAGAGAGAGACATTCTTTCTCTCTATATATATAATACCACCCCGCGGTAGTTCCCTCATGGTAGTATATATAATACTTTATCATTCTAAGTATGTTCATATACTATATCTAAGATATTTCAAAGCAAGATAGCTAAAAAACTGCATGTAAGTCCATAGTATTTATATATTTTAACAATAGCTTCATATTTGTACGTATAAAACAATATCTCAATCTTCCCCATGTAGGTGTTCTTGGATAATGTTATCTTTTGTTAAACCACCTCCATCCTTAGATGTGTATGGTCAACCTTATTACACTGTTTCATTATGAAAATATCAAGCTTTGTACTTGTTGTCAAAAGGAGAGAAAAAAACATGGACCAACAAAGACCAGCATGCCAAAAACACCACTCTAATCAATCATAAACCAATCACTAGTCAATCGTCCAAACATTAGACATAAATTGCCCAGTAATTCACTCATGCTTCTTTGGACAAGCTCCATCGACTCTCTATGTTGCACCTTCTGCAATAACACATATGACTGCAACATATTGTAGATGAGAGTATCACCTACATACAAGAATAAGCCTTCTTTTTGTCAAACATGAAATCATTTTTGTATCATCAGATAGATCAGAACATCATTGTTGGTCCGCGACCAATGTGAGAAATCTTAAGATTTGTCATCTCCTGTTGGGACCAATTTCTAAGGGCTAGAGGGCGAATGGTGAAGTCATATTAAGGAACTATACGCCAAGTTTTGGGGTTGGCACTTTTAGAACAAGACAATGAAGACTATGCAACTTAAAGTACTTAGCAAGAAGGTAAACAAGAGCATTGAGCAGTGAAAAATAATAACTTGCAAGTAAGAGATATATGGCAAAGGGAATCCAAATACTCGTGACACGAGAATATATTTCCCCTTGGTTTGGATAATTGGCACTATTCTACATGCACATTGATGGAGTCTTCAAACAACAATTCTAGGATCACAAGGATCTGGATTGCATTGCCCACCAAGTGGTCGGCCCAGTGCAATCAACCTATTTCATCATGGCTTGCACATAGAAGCATCCACTAATTAAGGGCATATCTTCACTAAGAGGGCAATCTCAGAGCTCGTATGAGCTCTTGAGTCCTTCACACATAGAACTTGGTAGGCTCTCAACTGACTCCTAACCATCTAGGATGCACTCACTATCCTTGAGTAACAAGCAAAGTAGATTCACTTGATAAGAACTCCTTGAATAATCTTTGATCAAAGCTTCTCCCAATAATCCAAAAGATCACTCTCTCATAAGGATCAGAGTGTGGTTAAAGTAATGAACTTAAGATGTGTAGGGATTAAAGAAGGAAGTTCTTCGACTTGAAAGAATCAAGAAGTGAAATGGAATCACCCAACACCTTTTCTCTTCTATTGTTGCCTTGGACCTCTCTTCATCTATGGCGCTTTAAACTTCCATAGTAAAGGCCCAAAAATATGCAAAATACTACAAAGCAGGAGATATTAAATGCCAGATCGATAGCTTGCTATGCAACAGATGCTAGACAACAATAAAAAAATGTTGAACGGTTTCTTGTTAATAACAATAGCTACAATGAGTGTCCCCTGGCATATTTATTTAACCACATTGTCCTTTGTTAGTATAAATTTTGGATCAAGAACTAAGGAAAATCTTTATCTCTAACGGTAATTTAAGACTCGACAATTTTTAGACGTAAAATTGAACCTTTTATCTGTTAAAGACGAACACAGCAAGTGCACAGAGAAAACTCCACAAGTGTGAAGATCTCATTGAAGCATGTAATGGTCTGTGGTTAGACGTGGATGCACAATCTTAGGGACAGTCTCATTCGAGTTTGCTAAATGTTGGCCAATGAATACTCTCTACTAAATTCCACATGTGGGTTCTCAGCTCCAATAATCAATGAAGCACTGGAATTCTTACGACGTACAATACTAAATATCCCGCAGTTATAGCCAAAAGAAGCCTATCCATGATGTACCTATCCTCTCAAAGTTAAATTGACTTACCATTCCCTCACTAAATGGTTTAAATTTATCAGAAGTATCATCAACCTTCATGAGTCCCTTTCAAAAGTAGGAGTATGTTGATTTGACTTTAACCACTGAGAGTTTTTTACCCCAAAATAGCTAGTACTATGTAAGAGAAACTACCACACTTCATCCTTGCTTAGCAACTTAAACAACCATTTTACTCACATTTTTTACTTGTAGATCATGAATTCCAAGGCTACACTCATTGTTAGGGATACATAAAATATCCAGCCATGAAAATGGTACTTTTTCTTCTATTCCTTCGACTGTCAAATGAATTAAGACTGATAATAGTCTAGCCTCTCCCGAACCCTCCTGATATCTCCAAAAAAGATAGCATAAGGATGGGGAGACTCCTATCACAAAATTAATCAAGACCAAGCACCCTCACCAGGAAAGATTCTTGGACTTACCAATACTAAGACACTCCTCAAAGTGGTCTTCGATGACCTTCCAATCGCATCGCAAATCTTGCAGCAATTTATTAGAGTACAAAGGTATTTAAAGGGGAAGAACCCATCATGTAACCAAAAGGTTGCATATACTCAAGTTCATGCTCCTTGGCTTTTCCAAAATAATACAACTCCCTCTTGTGGTAGTTTATCTTAAACTGAAAGACCTACTCAAACATGCAAATGATTAGCTACATATTGGTAGCTTTAGCCAAGTCAAGATCCATAAAAAGGATCGTGTCATCGGCTTTCCCCATGTAAGTGTGTAATCCATTACGCTCAATTGTTGCAACGGTACCACTACTGCAAAATGACTCTACACTGACCAACACTAAAACCCAATACTAATAGGTTTGATCGTCTGTCAATAAAGAAATGCCAATGGGACCGGTGGAGACCATGACAAAACCCAAAAATATCGGGCTATGCCAGTAGGCCTTGCTAGTAGTTCATCGTTGGCATGACCTGGTATCACTCTCTCCCCTAACATCACCTTACTATCTCCTCATGGTCTCCATTACATCCTCCCGACCAATGGTGAGAAGATCCCATAGCTCCTGCCTTGGATGGTGGCGAGGAGGCCCACCATTGGTGTCATGGGTGAGTACAATGACATTCAAGAGGGGCAACACCGGGTGGGCACATTGGAGGGGCATTGCAAGGTAGCATAATCATTGTGCAAAGCAAAGATAGGAGACCCACGAGTTAGAGGGCGGGGCAGGGGTGGATTAGGGAAGAAGGTGAAGAAGGGAGGGATTTGGGAGAAAGTGGGGCATGTGGGAGAAATCAAGGGGATCAGGAAGCGAGAAGTTCAACTGTTGCATGAGAGAGAGAGAGAGGGTAGGGGCGCAAATAAGGGTTAGGGTTGGTGGTTTTATATGTGCTACAAGAACAACGCATGATTTGGGTTTTTCCATTGGGTCAATCTTCCCATTGGCATGCCCTTGGTGTAAACTATCGACGATGAGTTATATGCCACAAATGGGCTCTTATTTTTGGTCCATCACTGGTCTCGTCTGTCACCAATATAAATTTATCATTGACGGGCCACATATTTGGCATGGCCCATCAGTGGTGACCCATTCAGTTGAATTTTTTACATGTTCGCTTACGGGTCACAAGGAGCCCATCAGCGGAGGAGGGGTCAATAGTGTGTCATTATATGTAGTAGTACAGTATGCAAGGAAGCACGGTTATGGGTCTCCTAATTAATTTGGTGTGCTTATAGTTAGTATCTTATTTCATTTCTATTTGTTGGGCAGTTATGGCAGAGGGAGGTTACAACCTTGAGGCAGCAAGTGCAGAACTTACACCACAATAATAGGTAATATTAATGTTCAAATAAAACTAGGTGATTTCGCCGCACGTTGTTGCGACAATTTCAAGATTACTTTTTGACGAATTCTGTATCAACGAAATGACCTAAATCAAAAACTATTATTTTCAGAAGTAATTGTGTGTGAATAAATAGTATGCATGCATGTTGGACCACTGGAGTTGCAACTATTAAATTGGGGCATGCATGTGCTGCAAAATGGTGTTAGTGGATGATGATGTGGCACATTTAGTGATGCGGAGGGCTGCATGTTAAGAGAATTGAAGTTAGTGGAGATCAACTATTTAGGTATATAGGATATAGGATGCCAATAGTATAGCTATGCGGAAGTTTGACTGGTTTCATGTGCAAATTAATTGAATTAAAAGAGTGTGCCATACTGCCATGTGTGCCAAGATCTCTGACTTGAAGACTAGGCCGGTGAAAGACCATGTATTTAGTAGCATCTTTTTTTTTAATGAATGGAGAAGCTAGATAGGTACACTCTTAAACCATGTGACCTCTAATGTTAGGCAATTGTTGGGAGAGGAGCTATCGGGGACCACTATTCGAGATCTGCAGTTTCTAGTGAACCAGGTTGAGATGAGCTTGCATTCCATAAGAAAGACGAAGGTGCCCTTTCATTTCACCTTCTGTTACCTTCTTTTTATTTTTTATTTTTTCATACATATTTTACTTATAATTGCTTTCTTTAGGAGCAAGTTATGGCTGCGGAGATCCATGAACTTAACCAAAAGGTTCACTGCATCTTCTTCATGTTCTTGCTTGTACTGTTGTTGGTGTTGAAATAGCTCAGTTAGCATTGATTCTCGTATATGTGTCTGTTATTGACAGCTGAGGTATCATGAGATGGAATTTGCTTTTGCAGGGATTTCTTGTTCAGAAGGAAAATGTCAAACTTGACAAGAAGTTCAGTATTGCTCATGAGCAGAACATAGAGCTGCGGAAGCAGGCAAGAAGTGCCATGGATTCTCATGTACTAAATGAATGCTAGTAGCTAATATATCCTAGCTTGTCATCTGATAGCCCAGATATACTTAGAAATTGAAGTAATTGTTGATGAACCACATTTTATAACGTATGCATTAGCAAGTCACTGAAAGAATTGAAATTTAAATTTGACTTGAAGTTCACATATAGATGATTAGTATATGATTTGAAAAAGGAGACAAATTTGACAGATCAGTATAGAACCCCTACATATATTCTCGGGTAGGTTTTATTCAATATTTCACATCCCAGATAGCGTATTAGCATGACTAATGCAGATTCAAGTAAAAATAATTCTTTCTGAAAAAGTAATAATCTATTGGACAAATTAGAAATGCGATGCAACCCTGTAATTTAAAAAATATATGTGTTGGAACTGGTTGCAAACTATATATGTAGCAGCTCTAGCCAATATAACATTGACCATATATATTAGCTTCAGTTTTTTTTATTTACTGCAAGCATAGAAGGAAGCTGGCACTTGACAAACTATTAATGTGTGTTAATTAGCTTTCGGCGGCCATGAGATCGAGTGAGCAGCAAGCCAGCGGAAGCAACTCAAAAGCTGCTGCCGGATTATTGTTGTCTACTAGAGTACGTGAACCAAATATTGACCTTGAGTTGCGCCAGCAGGAGCATGAGGATGAATAACATCTACTATACGTCCACTGCATGCAGTAAGTACTGTAATCCATATGCTCAATCGATGCCAAACAAGTCGCAGTTAATTACATTTCTAACTTTAAGTTTATTGTTTTGCATGAGACAGCGTCAAGTGGTTAACTGTATTTTCAGTGCATGCGTGAACGAACGAAGCTCTTTCGTGTGCAATTTGCGCCTGGTGTGTACAAACAATATTGAAGCAGACACCTGCTTAGAACCATATATATTTTTGGTGTTATATATAGAAGCAGCAGACGTAGTATGTATGTGAGTCTAATTACTCGATATTAACAAGGAGGCAAGAGAAGATCAAGTATATTATGAATGGACATGTTTCCCAAACTTAATCATGTTTTTGGTTACTTGTATATGTTGGTCACAATTCAGAACCTAATTAATGAGCTTCTGTTCTTTATTTTGTGTGGGACCTAATTAATGAGTTGAATATGGAGCTACTAAGTTTTTGTTGCGAGTCAGATATCGGCCGTCTACAGAAATTTGCACAACTTTGGAGGTCATGGTGTATTATGTGTTTAGGAATGGATGAGAGTATCCCCATTTCCATGCGTTTGAGATTATTAGCCACTAGCAGTATAGTCAACCCTACCCTACCATGTTCTCATAAGCCCTTCTTTTACTCCGATAGTATTCCGGATCACAATTGATGCAGAGAAAAGGGATATATTTTTATATTATAATAAAAAGGCAAGTGTAGTAAATAGAGAATCCGATCGTGTCATGACTTATTATTCCATTTCTACTCCATGAGATCTTACGGAGTCTATTCATGGATGCCACGGTTGAGGTATGATCATAGAAAATGTTCTCCTCCAGTGAACAAGGCTATCCTTCCTAGGTAGGGGGAACTTGCGTGTTGACATGGTAAAATACCCACCCTAACATGCGATCATGCAGAGAAAATGGCCCATACATTTCCGTTATATTATGATATTTATATCCAATAATTATTTTGTCACTATACAATAAATCATACAATAAGTAATTGTTGATGAACCACATTTCATACATGCAGAGAAATTGTCACTAAATTATTTATTGTATAGCTCATATGTCACTATACAATCAAATTTCAAAAAAAATTGCAATACCCATAACAATGCACAGGGTATGATCCAGTTTGAGGAGTGATTGTGCCGATATACAATTGATCGATGCCCCAGATGGAATTAGCTGGCTTCATAATGCTAAAAGATTTTCAGTGAAGGTTTTCTTTAATCATGCTCTTACATGGAATGGAGTAATTGGTTATATATTGAAAAATCAAGATACCTTCCAAAAGCCGGAGTTTTTATTTGGTTGGTTCTGAAAGATAGTATTTGAACCAAGGGTGTCGTTAGGAAAAGAGGATGTAAGGTGATGATCTTTGTCTCTTTTTTGGGCCACACGAAAGCAAATACCACCATTTTCTTTCATTGCCCGATTGCAAAATATATCTGGAATGTGGTTTGACGTGTTGGTGTCTACTTTTAGCATGTCTTACGCGCTAGTTAACTAACTGACGCTCATGCATAGCTCGCATGGGCCATAGCCCAAATAACGAGCAAATGGCTCGGTCACTTGGTTGCACTAGCAAGCTAAAAAGATCATCTAGAAAAACCAGCAGTTGTTGGTTTAGAAAAATCTGACATCTGGTTTTTTATAGATAACAAAATGCATATATTTAAAAATGTTCGCAGATTTTTTAAGAGTACATGAATTAATTTTTTTCAATGAATTTCAATACTGCTCATGAATTTGAAAATTTGAAAAAGTTCATTGACTAGCAGAAGGGCTAGAATGATTGGCCCAATGGCGGAACGCTCGCGAGCAATGCGTACAAAGATTGAAGTAATTGATTGGCTGCTAAGACTAGTCGTAAAGAAGAGTAACTTTGAGTAGTGTCATGCATACGTCATTAGTCTATAATTATATGTTATTAGTTTTATAGTGTAAAGTATCATATAACTAGTATCATAAATATTCGATTGTTTTGCCTTGGTTATGTTACGATAACATATTAGAGCATGGACAATAGTATAGCCAGCTGCAGCCTGCAGGCTATATGATGGTGTCATGTTTTTTATAGCGAAGTTTATAGCCGGTGATTATAATAGTTGGATAAATATGTACTATTTTATTGATGATGGTCCCTCTCACTCTGTCACGGAGTCTCTAGGAGCACGTGTTACAGCTGATTATTAATTAGTAGCATGCATCTTCTCTTTCCTCTTCATCCTCTTCCAACTCAGCAAAAAAATAATATTTAAAGTCTTACAACCTGCCCACTCGCGGAGCTTCCGCAAGGTCGAGTGGGCCGTGGCCCGCCCAGGTCTGGAGCAATTGTTTTTTATATATGTATGCTTCATACCCAGCCGACCAGCCCAGCCCACAACCAGTACGCAGGTGTAGCCCATAGCCGATACACACATCTCAGCCTCTCTGCCTCTCCCTCGCAGACTAGCATGCCCGCACAACCGCACGTCTCTGACCGCCGTCTCTTAGCGCAGCCGCCGGCTGCCGCGGTGCCCGCCACCGGCCAGCGCCGCCCACAGGCGCGGTGCACATCAGTCCCTCCCTTCCCTAGTTCCCTTCATCCAACGCCCCACCGGCACCACCACTCCTTATCCGACCCACGCACGGACGCTCACACGCAGCCGCGAGCAAGTTAGCCGGCGAAGGCGGCGATGGTGCCAGGCAGTGAACTGCCAAGTGGGAAAATCCTTCTCTGAATCCTTACAAGTTGCGAGCTAAATCGATTCAAATCATCCCGATTTTATTCCCCTAAACTGACCTAGGTCATCGTTCATTGAAACTGAATCATCCCCAAAATTCCCAATTGGCTGAATATTTCACTGAAGATCATATACTAGGTTAGTGTCAAGTGTCCACAGACCACAGTAGATGGTTTCTAATTTAGTAGGCAAGTTGTGTTTCCACAATTGAGCAATTGGCCTTGCTGTAGCATAAATAATTCATTCCATTGTGTTTACAGGTTACAAGTTGAGGTCTAGGCAGCCATGGGCAACGCCAGTCAGCGAAAAATCGATTTGGTTTTCAAAAGAAAAAGAGATGATGACATGATTGGAGTTGAGGAAGATCCTTCACCAATGGCAGATCAACCTTTGCCAATGCTTGAAATTGAACAGCCACAACAGCCACACCCAGAGAGCCAAGATGAAGGTCTTCATGCAAATGAACCTATAACATTCTTGCCAATAACTTGTTAGTTAACATAGAGGGTGAAATTCTGGAGAAGTACAGCTATGAGCATATCATTGAAGATTTCAAATGCGTGAAGGAACGGAATGCTGATTTATAGTATGTAACTCCACACAACCTTGCCTGATGGTCAAATGGTATGGCTTATTTTGGTTTGGAGTAGTATATGTGGTCAAATGTTATGGCTTATTTTGGTCTCGGTAATATATATGTATATATATGCATTTGCTCATCTTGTATTCAATGCGAACAGAAGGTGTGGCGACTATATCTATTGAAATAGTATATATGCTTTAGAATTTGAAGAATATTGTGCTCTTTGGCCCGTCCAACTTTTTTTTCCAAGCTCCGCCACTGAATCCGCCTACAATAATTATAACACTCTGGACGCACCGCCGGTTACTGGCCGTTACTTCTGATGCGATCTAGACTGACCCCACAGATCAACATTAGTTTTCCCTGCGCACTTTGCCCCCACTCATGCACACCTGGGGCCAACTTCTCAGTTTGTCACCCATACTAAAATTGTTTCAAGTTGAGCATGCTTAACTTTGGATATCTTTTCGAATGGGCTTCAGAAAAAAAAAATTCTTGATGATATAAATAGTTTATCATTTCTATTAAGCCAAGTTCTCACACTATTTCTAGTCTAAGCGTCGAATAGAAAATGCAGGCTACCATGTCATCCGTGCCTCAACTTTGAGCGAGCGCGCGAGCTGTCGTGTCGTTTGGCCTGACCCATGTGTTGAGTGATAGAAGCGCCCAAAATAAACTTGGGAGCCCCAATGTGACGCTCCATGTGTCAAATTAGTTATGTTTCGCACAGGCTCCCTCTAACTAGGTCGGCCTATTTAGCGTATACTGACATGGTTCTTATAGTGAGCTAGCTACTGTAAAGGCTCAGGTTATGGTAGTGGCCTTTTTTTCATTTGGTTTTCGAAGAAAACAGAAAAAACATATATTGTTGTAAATTTTGAAGTTTTAATATTACGAACATTTTTTGAAATAATGAACATTGTGGGAAACACTAATATTTTCTAAAAGAGTTGAACTTTCTCTAGAAACGCAAGAGTTTTTTTAATTTGTTGAATTTCTGAACATGCTTTTAAAGGATTGACTTTTTTCAGATACTCAAATATTTTTTGAAGAAACATTGACTTAAAAAGTGAATACAATATTTTTATAACACAGACTTGTTTTCAAATTTACTTTTTTTATAAACAGTACATTTTATAAATAAGTGAACATTGTTTAATAAGCATGATTTTTTTCAAATTTGCAAATATCTTTTCAAACTTTTAGGAAATCAAAATGAGAAAGAAAACCCTGAAATAAACATGTAAAGAAGAAACAGAATATATATATAGGGTCACGCTATTCGTCACCCTGGGTGAGGAATAGTTATTCTTCACCCCCTCTCTATTTTGACATCAATGCACCGTATTTTTACGTTTCGTAAATTTTGTTTTATTTCATACTTAAAAAGAGAACGTAAGAAAAGATGTACTCACCCTAAAAAATATTTTATGTTACGTAAAATCACGAATGTAAAAACATAGTGTAAAACATATATAAAATGTGATTTTTCTGTTCATATAACCTATATTTTTGTTTTTTATACCAAATTTTACATATTAAATCAAAATGCATGTAACTATTTATATTCTAAACGTAATTTATTTAGGAAGCGATCGTAAGATTACCTCGGGTGAAGAATAACTTATGTAATCTTACGATCGCTTCCTAAATAAATTACGTTTAGAATATAAATAGTTACATGCATATTGATTCAATATGTAACATTTGGTATAAAAAAGCAAAAATATAGGTTATAAGATCAGAAAATTCACATTTTATTTATGTTTTACACTATGTTTTTACATTCATAATTTTACGTAACATAAAATGTTTTTTAAGGCGAGTACATATTTTCTTACGTTCTCTTTTTATGTACGAAATAAGACAAATTTTATGAAACGTAAAAATTCGGTGTCTTGATGTCAAAATAGAGAGGGGGTGAAGAATAATTATTCCTCATCCATAATGACGAATAGCGCGACCCTATATATAGTCTTACACGAGAGCCGTTCGCGCGAAGCGTTGAAGCCTTACACGAGTTTCTAATAAGAATCCGTCTCCAAACCTGGATGATCCCCTTTCTGTTCTCTCGCTTCGGCGAACGCTGCCTTAAGCCCGGCCTTGTCTCCATGTTGTCGCCTATGTGCACCCACATTCCTCTCATCTTTTTCCCACATAGAGCCGATCAAACCCATGGCCACCCTAACAAGCAAAACCCTTCTCCAACACGAACCCGCCGACGACGGAGATGCCGTGAGCAGAACCATCGGCGGCATCCCTTTCCACCTCACGGAGAGGATCCTCCGATGCATCAGCCCGCTCGAGTCAGTGTTCCTCGTCACCGTCTGCAAGTCCTGGGCGGCGACCATCTCCAAGGTGGACACCAGTGGCAGCTCCGGATCTGGAGCGACGAGGCAGCTCCTGTGCCGCCGCAGCGCGGACGCTGGAGCAGGACCCTCCTGGCCCGTGCAGCTCTGCCAGGACAGTGCGGTCCGCGACGCCACCGCACCGTCTTGTTCTCCCGCCGGCCGCTCCTCCATGCTGGCAGCGGTGGGTGCTAGTGCCCACTCCGTCGGCCCGCACGAGCACTACGGAATCGAAGGCGCGCGTCGCGCGCAGCATGAGGCAGCGGACACGGGAGAGGGACGCGGCGGAGCAGTCCGCGCATCGCCACCGCCGGATGCAGGCAGAGCCCGATGAGGACGAGCGGCTCCTCGCATGGGTCTACGGCCGGTCCCTCACAACAGCGGAGACAGACGCTCACCGCCTCCAATGGAAGGAGGTAGTGGCAGAGCAAGCTCGGGTCGCCAAGTTGAAGCGGGAGCAGAACAGGGTTGTCCGTCGGATGAAGGGGCTCATTGTCCTCTCTTACTCCGACGACAACGATGACGACTGCAAGTCTGCAACAGCTGCACCTCCTCCTTGGACGAGCAAGACCCTCCAGCAGTCGTGGATGCCTACAGCTGCGGTGGTGACAGGAAGGGCAAAGGCCTGACGAGGAAGTGGTGATCCCGCCCCTCTCCACATATGTACTGAAAGGCGAGCCTACTTCAGCTGGCATGATTTACCGGCCAGCTGAGTTCCATGCCGATCCACTGGCTAGCTGGTTGCACGCTCACTTATACTCCCTCGTTCTGAATTACTTGTCTTGGATTTGTCTAGATACGGATGTATCTAGACTCATTTTAATGCTAGATACTTCCGTATCTAGACAAATCTAAGACAAGTAATTTGGAACGGAGGGAGTATCTGCTTGATTTATCCCCAGGATACACTTGCAGGATTCCTGCCATAGTCAAGCTGCTATTGAGGGACACCCTCCGGCTTGGCGATTTTCTCTTTTTATTTATCTGTTGTGGAGAAAGACCTCGACAAAGATGTTCAGGTACTATCTGTTGCCTTTTCCTAATTCGGTCTTCTGTGTTTTCTGTTTTTGTCGTTGATGGAGCATGGAGATCATCCGATTGACCTTCGAAAAATGATAACTGCTGACCGTCAGCTGTGGCCGATTTCGCAGCGACCCCCCAATCTGCCGACGGTTCCGTTTACGCGAATCTTGGCGCAGGATTGAAGTCACGTCAGATTTTAAAGTAGTTCGCTGTGTGAGAAATGCCAGCGAATGTATTAGAGAATCAAAAGTTCAAAACACTAAAGCGCAGCAGTGGACCCCCCCCCCCCCCCCAGCAGATGGCGATTTTGTAGGAAAATTTAACATGCTAGTTTATAAAAAAAATTGTCACATGGCATTTTCAAATTAAGAGATGTCATTTTTTATTTATCAAGAGATAGCATTTTTTCCCATTTTATTAAGAGATGTCATTTAAATATTAAAATATGGCATTTCTTTTATTATTAAGAGGTGGCATTTTTATATTAAGGAATAGCATTTTTATATTAAGGAATAGCATTTTTATATAATAGATGGCATTTTTCTATTTTATTAAGAGATTGCATTTTTTATTTAAGAGATGACATTTTTCCTTTTTATTAAGGGATGACATTTCTTATTATTAAGAGATGCCTCTTTTAGGTGCATGACATTTTTCTAATAAAAATGCATTTTTTATATAAAACCAAACTACTTTTTTAGGGGTTATAAAACGAAAGAGGTAATATCATTGGTGGTCATACAACTTGCGTTGGAGGTGCAGTTTAGTGCTAGAACTATCAAAATAAGTTTTTCTGGTCATACAACTTGCACTTTGGTGCAGATACGGTCATTCCCTCCATATCCGCCGCTGGCGTGGCATGCCACGTAAGCACGGGGCCATTGTCAGTGACAGAAAACGTCCTGGAGCCATCCGCGTGCGTGGTAAACTTGCACAGACCCTCCTCGGAAAATATTTATTCGCGTCAAAAGTCCCTGCATACAGTGGCCCCAACATAACCTGTTATGGTGGTCTCTTTGTTTGCAAATCCCCCCGATTCCCAAATCTGTAGTCTTCCAAAAAAAGAACCCTAGGCGGGCGACGGCGGCTGCTAGCAATTTAAGTGTCAAATTCAGAGTACACGCCCTCAGTGTCAAAAAAATCAGTTTACTACAGTTTTTTTCTTCAGAAATTCAGTTTACTACAGCACACATACTTGACATAGCAATTTAAGTGGCAAATTCATAGTACACGCCCTCAGTGTAAAAAAAATAGTTTACTACAGGTTTTTTTCCAGAAATTCAGTTTACTGCAGCACACATACTTGACATAGCAATTTAAGTGCCAAATTCATAGTACACGCCCTTAGTGTCAAAAAAGTTCAGTTTACTGCAGTTTTTTTCAGAAATTCAGAGTACATACAATATTATTTACATCTCGAAAACATCACACAATTTCAACCACATAATCCAACCAAACAGGAGCATGTCATAAACCATAGCCAAAACAACGAATTTATCATACTTTTACACACATAAAACTGCGTCCTTTCATAACCCCTTCCTAAACCCTAGGTCGATATGCGAACAGGGGAGCTTCACCGTCGTAATCTAATGGCTACAGGGGAGCTGAACCGTAGCGTGACCGAACATCTGTCAAGAACCCTAAGGAGGCAGACACCGACCTAGCGCGGCACTACAAAAGACGGCGGCACAAAGAAGATGGCGGGGAGCAGAGGAAAAAAACGAGACGGCGGAGACCAACAAGGGGGCAGACGTACCATAGGACGGTACTGCTTCGCCCGGACGTGGACGGCGCGGTTCACTCATCTCCTCCGACGACGGCCGCCGTGACGTGCCGGCTCCTCCACCTCCGCCTCCGCCTCTGTATGATCAGGACACGAAACGGTGGGGAGTCGAACTGAAGCGCCAGCGATTTTGGGGTGCCGCTCGCAAATACACACACCTGCTTGTTCCCGCCTTTGTAGGGACTTTTTTGTGCACATAGTAACAAGTTGAGGGGGGGGGTCCGTGCAACTTTACCATGCGCGGGTGGCTCCAGGACGTTTTCTGTCACTGACAGTGGCCCCGTGCTTACGTGGCATGCCACGCCAGCTGCGCATACGGAGGGAATGACCGTATCTGCACCAAAGTGCAAGTCGTATGACCAGAAAAACGTATTTTGATAGTTCTAGCACTAAACTGCACATCCAACACAAGTTGTATGACCACCCGTGATATTACCTCAAAACGAAACTACTAAATGGGCATTTTGGGTGGGGAGTGGCCCCGGCCTGCCACCCAGCGAAGTGAAAAACGATCACTGGGTCTGGGAGCCCCTGGCGAACGAATCAATCGCGGATTCGTGGGGGTCCTTCCCGCCGACCTGTCCGGCGGGTAAGGGCGTCCTTAGATCATCTTCAGCCGTTGGCCCCTCAGGCAGCGATTTTACGCGTCCCCTGGGGCAAGCCGGCGTTTAAATCGGCGCGGGGGCGAGCGGGTTTCAAGCCGCTCGTCCCAGGGTTGCCCTGTTTTTTTAAAGCTGAATTCGGCGAAGTTCAACAAAGTTCAGCTAAAATTTGGCAATCTTGATATTCATATTAAATATGTTCGGCGTTTTACATAAATTATTTAAAAAAACTAATCTATGGGGCAAAGAACTCGATTAGCGCGGTGAAGTCGCCGCCGTCCTCGTCGGCGGCGGCGGCCTTCTCCTTCTTGATGGCGCGGCCGCCCCTGCTGGACCCCTGCCCAGCATCTTCATGGCGGACAGGCGGTGGCGGCGCGTCGTCATCGGTGCTGTCGTCGAGGACGACGATGCCTCCCTCATCCCGGCCATGGCAACAAGCTTCGAACCGCGCGAGGGTGACGCACTGGTGCTCCCTCTCCGTCTGCATCCAGTCGTCACGCGCCCATTTGAGGGACACTTCGTCGTCGAGCGCCTCCTCCTTGACGCCGCTGGTGAGCTGTAACACCCCGGACACACCCGCTGGTGGTCATTATTCCTGGCGGGATCTAGACTGGCCCCACAGATCAATACTAGTCTTTTCTGCGCACTTTGTCCTCACTCATGCGCACCCGAGAGCAACTTCCCGGTTGGTCACCCATCCTGACACTACTCCAAGCTGAGCACGCTTAACTTTGGAGTTATGTCCGAATGGGCTCCTGGAAAAGAAGGAATTCCTTATTGATATGAGTAGTCTATCATCCCTAATAAGCCAGGCCATCACATACACCCCCACTCAGAGGAACCGACGTCCTCGTCAGGCCACAGGAACATTCCCTCTTGGCACATACGTCTGTGCTTCTAGTCCAGTACATGTGCCATCAGTGTGCCACGACGGGTCACAAACGTCATGAACAACATGACCACGCACCTGTCCGCAACCATCCGTGTAACCGTAAGGGTCAGCTCTGATACCAACTTGTAACGCTCCGGACACATCCACCGGTGGTCGTTACTCCTGGCGGGATCTAGACTAGCCCCACAGATCAATACTAGTCTTTTCTGCGCATTTTGTCCTCACTCATGCGCACCCGGGAGCAACTTCCCGGTCGGTCACCCATCCTAACACTACTCCAAGCTGAGCACGCTTAACTTTGGAGTTCTGTCTGAATGGGCTCCCGGAAAAGAAGGATTCCTTATTGATATGAGTAGTCTATCATCCTTAATAAGTCAGGCCATCACACGAGCCCGGGCTCCGTATTCACGGCGGGGAGCCCTGGCTCCGTCTTCGGCTTGACGAGTCGGGGAGGAGCCGAGGACGAGGCGCGCCCGCCGCCTTCGTTGATGACGATGCCGGCCGAGCGGGTGCGCCGGCCGAGCGGGGTCACCGCTACGGGCTCGGCCTTGACGCAGAACACCGCCGGAGAGCCGGAGGAGTGGGAAGAGGAGTGGTAGGAGGAACGGGACGAGGACAACAAACCGGAGGCAAACCTCTTTGGCATCCATTGCCCGACATCGCGGCGGGGCACCGGAGCGACAGCCGGTCCCCGAGGGCATGCGAGCGGCGGGTTGTTGCCGCCCTCGAGGTGCGCGAGAACCTCGCGGGGCGTCCGGCTGGGGACGGACCATCACAGGCGTCGCCCCTCGCTGTTCCACCGGCCGCCCGCCACCACCGGTGCCCCGTTGGTGGAGGCGAGGCGTTGCTCCTGGCGGCGCTGGAAGTACGCCGCCCACGTCTCGTGGTTGTCGGCGGCGTACTGCGGGGAGGCGCGCTGCTCCTGGTGAGTGACGACCGAACGTGGTCGACCTCGCCGGCGAAGAGATCGGGGCGTGTGACGGTGAGAGAGTATACATCCCAGATCCAGAACTTCGGCGAACAAGCAGGGGTCGACGTAAGGCCCGTCGAATCCGAAATGATATGGACCAATCTGAAGCTGGTGGAGCAACCAGACAATGTTTGCTATGCGCGGCTTATGGGCATAGGATGAAATATTGTCCTGACCTGAACAAAGATGGTGCTTCCACATCGACGAGTGCTTCCACATCGACGGCTGCAACAACAGGAGCAAGAGGCGGACGTGGTCGTGGCAGTCGAGGCAGAAGGGGACGACGAGGAAGGAATAACTCAGAAGCTATATAATGTGGGGGAGAATGTTTTAATTTGTAATATCGTCTGGACTATGTTTTATTTTGCAATGTCTGAACTATGTATTAATTTATAATGTCGGCTGGACTATATTTTACTTTGTATGTCCGAACTATGTATTAATTTGTAATGTCGACTGAACTATGTTTTACTTTGTATGTCTGAACTATGTATTAATTTGCAATGTCTGGACTATGTTTTGATTGCAGATATGTCTTTGTATCCGTTGCTTAATGGTACGATTGATAGAGGTCACCGGGCTGCACTTATGCAAGGGGGCAAGAACTTAGACGTTTTGGTCACTCGCACCCCGAAGACTAACTGGATGATACACCCTTCATGGGTTGATAGGTATTGATACATATAGTGCCTTACATGTTTGACATAGGTATTGAAACATATAATTACTTACTTTTCATGCTACATTCTCTTTTTTTGTAGGTTAAGTTGGGCTGGACTTCTACCCTTGGCACGGCTGGTTGAGGGTACGTTGGAAGAGTGGGTTGACCATCCGAACTTGGATGAGGCAGGTGAACCAATGCAGTTGAAAAAGAGGCAAGTGAAACGATTCTCTTACGACAGGTCACTCCTTACTTGCTTAGTAGATAGATGGAGACCAGAGACACACACCTTTCACTTTCCCTGGGGAGAGATGGCGCCTACTTTACAGGATGTCTCCTACTTGTTGGGATTACCTTTGGCCGGTGATGCCATAGGTCCTTTAGAGGCAGAACCTGGCTGGCTTGCAAATATGCAGGCCCGTTTTCTAGCTGCGGTGCCAACTGCTACGGGCTTAAATGATGATCCTCACGGGCCACGTTTTAGGTGGTTGAGCCAGTTTCAGGTAACCTTCGTGGCCACATGACTATGTTTTTTTAGTTACCAATAGTACATCGTTCACACAATTGTATGTTTTCTATGTAGATTGTCTCATTAGGATACCCCGCAGTAGATTTGTCAGACGCACAGATTGATCGATCCCTAGAGGCATATATTCTATGGTTGTTCGGCAAGACGATGTTCACGGAGAACCACGTGACCACTGTTGATGCACGATTCATCGGTATTGCACGAGAGATAGCTGACGCACGTTGCCCTACGGATATTGTCCAGAGGAGTTTTGGTTCTGCCGTGTTAACAGCTACGTATAGAGGCTTGTGCAAAGGTTGCTTATTGAAGTCTAGAAAGTCAGGTCTGGTTGGATGTCCACTATTGTTGCAGCTCTGGTCTTACGAGAGATTCCCTATTGGACGACCCTATGTCTCCATTGACACACCGTTTGGGTTGGAGGACATGGCAGGGGCTTACGTGCTTGCTATCGGCGACTTGCCTACTATGGGATCTGTTTGGGCACGGAGAGAGGTAGTTTTAAATTATGTAATTCCTTCGATTATTTTTGCCGTGCAATAGTATTACTAATGTAAATTTGTTGTCATGTACAGAGACAGTTTGCACATACCCAGGTGAAGGGCTGCTACCCGTCCTTCACGGTGCAGTTTGATAGTTTGCATGAGGATCAAGTTATCTGGGAGCCCTACTCGTATCAGACTATAACATCCAGGTATCCAGTTGGGATCTCTGCCTTATGCACTAGAGATCGGCACTACTGGATGACCAAGGCAAAGTTGGTGTTCGACGTGACGGTTGAGGAGATGGCTCTTCATAGGGTGATGAGACAGTTTGGTCTATGTCAAGAGCCTGCAATTCCAGATATTCCACGGATACCAGACCACGTTCACAAGTAAGTAATAATATTAAAGTTGTCAGCACTACATTCAGAATATATCTAACCATGCAACGCGCATGTCAATCTGATTAATCTGTCAATCTCAGGTACAGTCACGTAGGAGGAAACAAGTCCATGGTTGTTTGGCTTCAGAGCATTAGCCCTTACGTTCAAGAATGGACTACGGCACCGACAAATATCTGGAATGAGGTTGGGCCCTTTGACTGGGACAAGTTTGGGTTGTATTTACAAACTTACCGGCATACAACGAGGATCTACTTGGTTCCATCAGCTGCTCCTGATCAGATTGAAGCCCCTCTGACCAGTGATATGTACCCAACTACCTCTGTTGTGGGAACGAGACACCACGCGGTACGTGTCATGCTTCTCATATGTGTAGTTCTATCATAACCTTATCATATACAATGGGTTAACTCTTCATGTGCAGAGTGACTTGACAGTCCAGGCGCGAGAGGAGGTTTCCGCTTTAATGCGGCAGGTTGAGAGGGGGGATACTATCCCACAGCCAGAGTACCTCTCATGGTTGAGGCGTATGGATGAGAAGTTAAGAGGGATTTACGCATCACTTACATGTAGGCGATCTACGGATGTTGTCATTCCTCGTCCCGCACATCGGCCCCCACGTCCCTCTGTCCATCGTTCAGAACCACGACACTCTGTGCAGCGTTCAGAACCACGACACTCCGTGCAGCAACCACGCCTCTCTGTGCATCAACCATCTCCTTCACAACCAGGGAGCTCTTCCTGGAATCAGCCATCGCCTTCTCAACCAGGCACCTCTTCCTGGTCTCATCAAATGGAACTAGGTAACACTACTTTGTACATTCTTTTCAACATTGTAGGTTCGCAAATTAATTTAACCGTTTTACTATATTGCGGTAGGCAACCAGTCGCGACAGTTCATGCATTCAGTGCAATCACCAATACTTAGTGGTGCTGGATGTGGATTAGAGGGCTATGGCGATGACGATGACCAAGCTGAAAACATTTATGACTTCTTGCACACGGTGTTTCACACTCCACCACCACCACCACCGTCGCAGGAGACACAGACAGTGACAGACGAGGTTATCTATGGTCGTGGTTTTCGTGAGCATCGTCCACCGCCTCAGCGCTTATCGCCTTCCGGTCCTCGCCCGAGGAAGACCCAGATTCGTCGTCGACCCCCGCAGTGATATGATTATCTATTTATGAGTCATTATCTATGTTAGTTTCAGACTATTCGCATACGTGAGTCAGTATTTATGTATGAGACATGCTTCATGTATGTGTTACTATTGCACTTGCTTCTATCTGATAAGGAGACATATATCGTTTTATGTATGCGAGAGACATATTACTATTAATTCGCATTGTTATTTCAGTTACATTTTCAAAGAGACTACAACCGATAATTAAGATACAAGCACATCTAAATTAAACGGTGCGGTTGAACTTAATAAATACAGCTTACATACTACAAAATGAAATTAACGTAGAACATAATGCCCTACTTGTTGAGGTACAACTGGAATACAGCTTACATACTACATGAAGTCATCATCGTCATCCTCCGTTGATGCAGAACTCTTGCCCTTCGACGATGCAGAACTCTTGCCCTTCGTGGATGCAGAACTCTTGCCCTTCGACGATGCAGAACTCTTGTCCTTCGTGGATGCAGAACTCTTGCCCTTTGACGATGCAGAACTCTTGCCCTTCGATGATGCGGAACCCGGGAGCGGCGGCATGAAGATATCATCTTCGTCCTCGCTCTCCTCAGTCCATAAAAATGGATGCTTTTCTAAAGTCCTTCTAAAAGTTTCACTCTTCGGCTCCACTACCTTCTTCCACCTTTCATTCAACCTAAGAAGTTCTTTACGTAACTCCGCATAAGTCCTTTCAGGCCACCCAGCCCTACGTAATTGGTGAGCCAACTCATTCATTATGGTGTCACTACCGGTGAGTTCTTCCCATGGAACTATCCTATTATCCATCCTGAAATCGGTAGCTAGCCTCAGAAGAGTGCTGCTCATCTCAGTGCGTTCGGCAGGGGGTCCTTTTGGACAAAAAATCCGTCCACCCTCTCCTCCGTCAGGTTGTCGATGTCGTCGAGGTCCCGCCTGATCTCCTCGTCGCCGATAAGCTGTATGCAGACATAGATCGATCGAAATCCCTTTTTATATATATTCGATATCGAGCTTGCATGCATGATTGATGGAAAGAAAATAAGTTACCTTGAGCAGCCCATAGTCGGAGGAGACGCACACTATCTTCCCCTGGGAGGAAGAGGAAGATTGCAGCAGCAGAGGCAGAAGGGCTTGGGTGACATGCTTGGTGCCGTAGTAGTTCGTCTCCACGGCTTTCTTTGCGGCGCCGATGGGCTCCCGGACAGTCTTTATCATCCAGTCAAGTCTCTGCTTGATATCCATGCCAGCGAACTGCAGAGCTAACTGTTCAGCCTACATACATGATACATGTCCGAGCAAATGCAGAACAGATTAATTAGACACTTCACTCACCTTTTCCTCGTTGGTATCCACATCTTGGGGGTACTCAACCCCGGCGATTGCAGCATTGTTCACCTGCAAATTAATCATCCACAGTCGCTTCAAACCTTGGGTGATGCATGCATCGCAGCCTTACTAGCAGCATGGAAATGGAAGCAGACGGAGTTAAAACTTGCCAGGATGTCCAGCTTCCCGAAACGGGTCTTGAGGAAATCGGCTAGCGTGGCGATGCTCGAAGCGTCCGTGATGTCCAGCTGATGGAAGACGACGTTGGCGTCGGTGAGCCCCAGCGTTCTGAGCTTCTCGACCGCCTCCGTGCCCCTCGTCTCGTCCCGGGCCGTCAGGACGACCGTGACTCCTCCGTCGCTGGCTAGCTGCCGGCACACCTCGAAGCCGATCCCCTTGTTCCCGCCGGTGACGACGGCGACCCTAGAAACCGCCGCCGAGAAATCAGAGCAATGCAGACATGATGTGGTAGTCGGGCTAACCTCGTGTTTGGCCGGCTGGGGATGGCTCCTTCCATGAGTGCTAGCTGCAACACGAGCTAGCTCAAACAACCATATGCGTTCCCACAATCATCAGATTCGTGATGTTAAGCCTTGCACAATGTGGTCGACCCGGTTCATTAAAATATTCATCATATATATTCGTGATGTTAGGCCTTCCACAATGTAGTCGATGCCCAGTTCATTAACATATTCATCAGATGCCTGATGTCAGGCCTTCATGCCCAGCCCATTAAAATATGTCCGGCTGAGCAGCGATGCCCTGAGAAGTTTATTTGGCACGGTCTTTTTTTTTTGAAACGGAGACAAAAGCTTTGCCTCATCTCATTAATAAAGAAGGAGTATAGAACAAAGTCTCAATGAGGGTCATTACTCCTCAACAAATGCAGAAACAAAATGGACTACTCTCACGGCATCAAGGATCCCAAGTGTTTAGCCCCGGCCAGAACCCAATTCCTGGCCTCCACCTTGATGCCCTCTAGCACCGTGGTTGGCATTGAGGATTTCTTTTGGAACACCCTCGCGTTTCTCTCTTTCCAAACCTCCCAAGAGACTAGCATTACAAGCGAAGAGATCGTCTTCCTCCGGTGTCCGCGGCCAAGGATCGTTCTAGTCCACCACTCATGGACCGAAGAGATTCCAACCCAATCGGCGGTGTCGAGCTCCGGCGTGTCAAGCCAACATCTCACCGCATTCCAAATGCGCGTGGAGAACCTACACTGGAACATAATGTGTGCCGCCGTCTCCGGCTCCCTTTTGCATAGTTGGCATAAATTGCAATTTGGCCACCCTCGCCGTTGTAGCCGGTCTGCCGTCCAAACCCTGTTCTTGTTCATGAGCCACGCGAAAAACTTGCACTTGGGGGGTGCCCAGTTTCCCCATATCACTTTCTTCATGTTGGTTGCCACCGCCCCTTCGAATTGCACCTTGTAGGACGAGGCGGACGAATATGTGCCATTGGTCGTGAGGTTCCACTTTATGTCATCGGCCATGTCATCTCGAAGTTCAACTTGGCTGAGCTTCTCCCAAAGCGTGCAGAACTGTGCAATATGGTCAACTGAAAGCCCATCCTCCATTTTAATCCAGTGCACCCAATTTTGATCCTGCATGGCCTCCTTTACAGATTTATTCTTGTTGGATGAGCTCGCAAACACGAGCGGGGTGATGTCCTTGGGTTTCTTTCCTTCCAGCCACGGTGAGTGCCAGAAAAGCGCCATCCGACCATCCCCCACGGTGATAGTAGTCGCCGCATAGAAGAGCTCTCTGTCCATGGAGTCGCATGGGTTTCCCAAGCCGACCCATGGTCTATCGGGTTCCTTCCATTCGTACCATAGCCATCTGAGGCGCAATGCTCTCGCATATAAGTGAAGGTCGAGGACTCCCAAGCCGCCAAGGCTCTTTGGTCTGCACACGGCCTTCCAGTTGACCTTGCATTGCCCGCCAGAGACCTTCTCCGCTCCCGCCCAAAGGAAGGCCCTCTCGAGTTTATTGAGATTGCTCAGAGTACTCTCAGGAAGTTTAATCGCTGTGGCATGGAAAGTGGCCTGGGAGGTGGTCACCGATCTAACCAACTCGGTTCGCCCAGCCGCCGTGATGAACCGGCCCTGCCAAGGAACCAAGCTCCCTGCAGCTTTGTCTACCAAGTGTTGAAGATTAATTTTCCTGAGCCGGTGAACGGACAGTGGGAGGCCGAGGTAGCGCATTGGGAAAGTAGCACATTTGGCCGGAAAGCACTCAAGAACGGCATCCAGGTCAATGCCGCTGCAACTAATAGGAACCACCGAGCTCTTTTCGAGGTTCGTTGTGAGACCGATGACTTCGCCAAACCCAGTCAGGATGGAGGTTAATTGCTGGATGTCCTCCTTGAAAGGCGCCACATATATGGCGGCATCATCGGCATATAGCGAGGAGCGCATGCAGGTGGCCCTGCCCCCTATCCGGTGTAGCTTGCCCTGTCTTGTGGCGGTGTCGAGAATGCTCTGGATAGGGTCAATGGCCAGGACTTTGGCACGGTCTCACCAGCGTGTGTTTACAGTATTACTTTTACTAAATGACAATTCGCGGAACACAATCCGCTCATTGACTCCAAAATAACTTAATTATTTGCGAGTCTAATCCGGAGTCACGCTAAACCGTTTGGCTATATTCATACATGTGGTGCCGTCAAATTGTTTGACTGCACTAAGTGACTGCTCTAATTGGTTTGGAGCGACTCTCAAATCACTTTAGGAGGTGTGTTGTAGTCGTGTCAAACCGTTTGAAACGACAAATAAACATAGAATAGCCAAACGATTTAGCTACATTGTGTATATGAATGTAGTCGAATGAGTTGACGTATATAGAGGTTTTCATTGGGTCAGTGAGCGGATTAAGTTTCACAAAGTATCATTTAGTGAATATAATACATGTTCACAGCCTGGAAAAAAAAGTGAGACGTAGACACGAATAAAAAGAACTCAATCGAGCCAACTACTTGCTTTGTGTATTTGGTTTGTTTCCTTCGGTGGGTCAGGGAGCTAATAATTTGCTGCTTTGTGTATTGGCATCCGAGCAGCTACTTGTTCTGATTTTCAGAAGGAAAAAATTATTGCACCGACGGAGGGCATCGATGTCAAATGAAGGAAAAGAGAATTTGGCACGGGTTTGAACGTACATAGTGGTGAGCATTATCTAATTTACCGTGCTGGTTGCCAGCAGCACATGTGTTGCTTTGGCGCACAAAGCAACAAGTCAGCCCCATCCCCATCCCCTGCCAGCGCACATGCATTGCTATCGCTGGAAACTTGCCGGCAGCTCCGTCCCCAGATAATGACTCGCGACAGGAGGTGCTCAGAGATAGAAAAGAGTAAAATTTAGCACAAATTTTGTTAAATGCAATAAAACGGATGAAAATCTCTTAAATGTGGTCATTCATGTCAAAATGCCAAAAGAGGAGGTAAAAAAAAACTGAAATTTACTCTAAATATTTCCATCTCTGCACTGGAATGAAAACTCTAATGGTGCAAGTTTGCCATGCTAAGTTCGGCGGTTAGAAACTCTGTTTCAGCTCTCCACTTATGGCTGAAATAAATTGGCTCACTAGAATTTTGTAACACCCAACACAATGAGGAAAGTAACCGAAGATGACGTGGCTTCAGGAATACGTGAGTAGCAGGCACAAACATGGCCGAGTTGAAGTAGTTGCATATTAATATAAAATAGAGTAGTGAGGATGAATTTCTTAGGTATATATAGGATTCCAGTTCCTTCCCAAATTCTCCACCTTCGTATTCCTTGCCAGGCCCTGCAACGTGATAGGCCCTACCACGTGACATGTTCTGACTCCGAGTACTAACAACATCCCGCACCTACAGCATTTTCAGTTTAAACCGGTGTCCTTAGCTCATTAATTACATAATTTTATCAGCTAATTTAGTTCAATTCAATAACTTTTTAGAATATTTTCAGAATTCCAATTAGTGGTTTCATTGACTAATTAGAAATGATATTGTTTTTAAAATTTCATTTCAAATAAAATTTCAATAATTTTAAAAACTAATTCCTAATCTTTTAGAAAACAGATTTCAAATACCAATTCAGTTATTTTAGAAAAATGATTTCATCCGTTTCAAAAAGTTTGTCTCGATAATTATAAATAGTTAATTTCACTCTTTTCCATACATTTGAAATATTCAATTTCACAAGCTGAAATGATCAATTTCACATATTTGAAATATATTTTTCACTTATTTCATCCATTTCCAAAAGTTGGTTCAATTATTTTAAATTTTAATTTACTTGTTTAGAATTAATTGATTTCAGGTCTTTTGAAAAATAAATCTCAATTATTTCAAAAGGCTAATTTCACTCTTTTCCATACATTTGAAATATTCAACTTCACATGCTAAAACAACCAATCTATTATATAATTAAGACAAGAGGCAAACAAGCTTTCACGTTCGTCCACATATATTGAATTATCTCGATCGTCGATATTAGAAATTAACAGTTAAGATTAAAAAAATATAGCGTTACATACGAATATTTTAATGTACAAATAAGTTGACATGACACGTCTCACATACAACTTGATAAGTCACGTACGCATCACTTGATAAGGCACATATAAAAAGTGCAAAAGAAAAAAAATACCAAAGACGCTACACACGCAGGTATGTACGTAACCAGTCAGAGTCCAATTCCTATAGGAACTAGCCTTTCCATCTAATGACCGGGAGCCAACAAAGAAATTAAAAGTTGGGCAGTCAATTACAACCGGCCCAAAGGAATCCGATTGGCCCAGGAAATTCTAACTGGCTATATGCATGCGATGACATCCTTGCTGATGTCATTAGTTAATTATTATTGTATTATAAATTTTATATCCATGGCTACCATTGAATATACTGTTTTATATGCAGTAAAAAGAAATATTGTGTGGGTAGATAAAACAAACAACTCTATTAGTACTTATGTTTTTACCCAAAGGAATTGGATTAAAATATGTTAACTCATAAATAGTATTTGTACGCAGACGAGGAAATTCAACTTTAAAGTAGAATGTAGAATTAGAATTAAATGAACAACCTATAATAAGGACCATTCGATATCGCAAAGAATATAATAGCATAGATTTAATATTAACACAACATGATGTATGTAAACTTCGTCATGAATGGATTCATTTACTTATGAAAATGAGTCCATGTTAGTAGAAAAGAGTCGCTCATGAGAATAGTTTAGGATGTTGATAAATGATAATGAAATGATAGATTGTGTTCGCTCGAATAGGTCAGGCATGTACTAAGATTGATTGCATCGTTAGATCAGATTGGATATGGACATGTGTAACTGACATCAAATATTTTAGCAAAAAATTGTAAGAAATGCATATATGCCAATTATTTAGTATGACATTTTTATTATTTCTACCTTGAATAGAATGTAAGTCAATGTATAATAATCTAGACACAATCAGAAATATATATGGAATCAAGAGGGGTTTGTATATGCAATTTAAATGGCAAACGATACATCAAATAAAAAATGGTAATATCAGGTAAAGGTCAACGCAACATGCCTAAGAGTATCGACATCATGTGTTGATTGAACCATGAAAAAAGTAATAGATGTGTATTAGATCATCTACATAAATGCTTTGGACAATATAATGAAACAGTGCAGCTGAAGTAGAATGGAGATGAGTGGAAGCATTCATGCATTTTTTTTATTACCGGTAGATCATGTTCATGGTCAATGAAAGGGCATGGCATGAAGTAGATTAGGAAAAACCAACCAGTATATGCTTGCATTCATATAGTATATAGGGCATGCATGAGAACTATCCAATACCAAGAATTGGTGAATCGATGCAATTATGCATGCAATACATGCTAGCTAGCATATCATGTAAGCGAAGGAATGGGTGCTGTGGAAACAACAATAAAGTTTTTGAATTGTGCCAAAAACTTATGATTGGAGCATATATCATGAAGAATATGTTAATTTAGTGGTGATAAAGAATACAGGGTGACTAAAAAACATGCGAGCAATTAGAAACTACAAAATGTATGCGAGAGTATTCAGCGGCTTAGCAAAATTTGGTGAGAATACCACAAATGATGAGGCAGATGATAAATGCTTATATTATACATCACTGCACATTCTCTCTCATCATAAATGAATATTTGGGAGTGGACGCAACAATTCGGCTCATGATCTCATCTGCTCCCTTGTGTGAACAGTGAAATAAAAATACCTAGGAAAATTCAATAAATTCTGAGTAGCTCCGTGGAAAAACATTTGGGGTTTGTAGAAAGTTTACTATTCATGCACTATTCAGACTGATTTTTTCATTACTGCCACGAGCTTCTCAGATGTCCAAACACAATGAAATTTAACATGGACATCAGGCATTTGAGTGTCTTGGTGGGAAAAAATAGATGCTTTTGAATTTTTCTAATAATGTTTTTTATTTCACTCTTCACCGAGGGCAGATGAGCAGCGTTTTTTAGGAGGGGTTCGTAAATGAATATTTGGGAGTTAGATACTTAGCATATCACTCACTATTCAGATAAGTTACAAAAATGAACTTAAGAGTACTTTGCGCCAACATTGTTTTCTAACATTACCTCTCAATTTATAAAAAACTAATATCACTATATTTTTCGTAGTTTCATCATTCATAATTCTATAAAAAGTCAAGTATACTGTAGAATGTCTCAAATATAAAAGCAATATTATTGATGATATAGGAATCTAGCCGCGCAAATGCGCGGGTAACTCCGCTAGTTTCACCTATATGAAATAACCATTTCACATATTTCATAAAAACACACTGTAATAAGTTTAATATATTTGAAATGAGTTTCACTTACTTTAATTATTATACAAAATTTAATGGTCAAACATCCATTTTCACATATCATATTAAAGTGAAACTTGCATAAAAAGTTGCATTTCAATTTCATGAAATTGTCTACGGTTGATTGCAAAAAGTAATTTCAATTATTAACAAAAACCCTATTTCAATTATTTTCTAAAAACTGATTTTAGAAGACACATTTTAGTTTCATAAAAGACAATTCACAATTTCAGAAATCATCTCTCCATATATGACTATCAATTTCAAATCACTTCCAAATATGACTATTTCATTAAGATTTTCAATTATTTTCCACTTGTTCACATAATAACAACTTCATACAAAACCAGTACCATATCTCATAATTTTATGTCTTATATCACTAGCTTTCACTTCTTTCAAAAAACATATTTCAGATATTAAAATATAAATCAAAATCGCTTTTTTATGAGAAAAAAATGAACATGCACCTCTTTCATATTTCACAAAATCGCACATATTACCAAAACCATTCACGAATCGAAACATTTCACAAATTTGACATTGAACCGATATCACACACGGAATCAATATTCAAAAAATGAGTACCATTCGCCTTCAAGATTCCAGTCAATGCTCTCGAATCTTCAAAGGAAAATAATCATCTATTTGAGGAAAGATCTAAAATCAGAAGAAAAAAAAAACAAAACTAAGATCTTGAAGAACGAAGAAGGTAGGCTTTAGCTTACTAGAGGTCGAGAGATGAGGTGCAGAAGAACCTAAAAGAAGGGGTCCGCAGACACTGGCGGGTTGTCCTCACGTAGTGGCTTCGGGCAGAGGCCCTGCTAGGTGTGTGTGAATGTCGGAGTGCCAGCCATCGGCAGTAAGTACGATGAAGACCGTTGCGACGTTCGCCGTATCGCTCCCTCCCGACTGGCGCGAAGTTCATCGTGCCATGAAGTGTTGTGATGAATTTCGTGCGGGGTGATTGGTAGTGGATGTTGGAGGTCTGCCATGCATCTTGACCAGCTTTGGTGATCCAGATGCCCTTGGGTGGTCCGGGTCCTCAAATCCTGAAGAGCGACGAGGAGCTCTGGTAAAAGCTTCACCCCAACCTTGGTGAAAGCTAGAGATGGCGGTACCTAAGGTCGTCGTCTACATTTCTAGAGGCATCTTTATGGAGCTTCATTGATGTCGGGAGGATTTGGGACCTCTAGGTGAAAATCATAGCTCTAGTTTACTGAAGAGGGCCATGGCGGCATCTACATCATGACAACCATGATGATGTCGTTTGGGAGAGGCAACTTACGACTGTTGCAGGGGATTTCTCTACTGCAAGGGCAAGTGGATGTTGTGGTACCGAACTCGAGACTGTGCGCCGAGATGGCGGTCTCGAGCAGCGGTGTGGCGACGGCTACATGAGTAAGGAAAGTAGCTAAACATGATGGATTGGTTGGCGGCATGGTTGTCAGCTCGGTCGACGCGTCTCAAAAGGATGGTTGGACGTATTGTCTGGGCAGCGGCTGCGAAAGTGAGTTGTCCCTCCTGACGTCTAGCGGATTAATGTATATCTAGCACAATGAATTGGCATCAATCGTAAGGAAGCTACATATTTGATAAAGAAACATATATGATTCTATTCTGATGCTAACAAGGAAGCCCAGTCTTGCTACCTTGGCAGCTAGTCAAGTGTTTATGTGTGCTCCTGGGGTGAAGTTTTACCTTGCCGACGGTGTGGCATCCTTCAATCCAGCGCGAGACGGCATGAGCCTTCTTCAGTAGTGGAGACGGATGGCACTGCAATGTTGCTCACCAACTGGGAACAAACAGAGGCGCGATCTTTCTCCTGTGGTGCTAGAGCAATTCCAACGGGGAGACCCAAACGGACATCGATTTTGTCCGTTTTATGTCCGTTTGGGTCGCCCGTCCGCTCGTCCGCGTTCGTTTTTTTAATTGGGTCAGCCAGTACGCCCAACGGAGGATGGACGCATATTTTGACATGTACGTCTGGGCATTCCGTCGAACACGTAGTAGGCAGAGAGCTTGTAGCTAGGAGCGTCGCCGGTGCCGGCCGTCCGTAGGCGTGGATACCACCTAGGCGAGGCGCCGCCGATGTCGGACTGCAGCACGGGCACAGACTCGCCGCGGGCGGACTCCGTCGACAAGCAGCCGCCCGCTGACGCCGAGTTGCCCGGCGGAGGCCAGAGCAAGCCCGAGCCCGTAGCTCAGCGCCGCCTCCCAGTCCACGTCCGTCTCCGTCGTCTAGGCGTCCTCCTTGTCGTCCGGGTGGTCGCTGTGCGGGACGTGGAGCGAGAAGAAGTAGTGACCGGCGTCGAGCTTGAGGCTGCGGTCGGGGTCGACGAGGTGGAGCTGCGCGCCTAGCTCATCTCGACGCCGCCGTCGCTACTGAAGCCGGACGAGCCGTTGCTGGGGCTTCCCTGCCCCTGCCCCGGCGTCGGCCAGGACGAGCCGCCTTCGTCGTCAGCCGCGAAGAGGTCGTACACGCCGGAGGTCGCCGCCATGGCGGCCGCCAGCGGCACGCGCTCGTGGCGGGAGGCCAGAGGGTTCGCGGAGTGGACAGCCGCGTCGCAGGGCACGCAGAGAGCCGTCGCGTCTGCCGGACAGTACAAGGCCGCGGCACCGGCACCGGGGCTCGTGCTGCCTTCGCTCTCCATGCCCTTGGCCTCTGCTGGCTTTGCCACTCTGCCGAGGAGGATTTCTTGGTTTGATATTGGTCAACGGAGAAATCACCAAGTGTGTGTGTGTGTGTGTGACTCTGCTGCTTGGAGGCGGAAGCCATGGCGGATACGCTGGTCGGCTGTTGCGTCGTGTCACAGTTCGCCGGATCGAGAGGGGAACGAAGCGGGGGCGAGGCGAGTCGACGGGCGCGGCCGGGCACGTCTGCCGGAGGAGCACGAGCCCACCACGGCGGAGCGCCGGCGCCGGAGGAGCACGAGTCCCGCCTGTCCTCTGCTGCTGTGTGCGGGGGAGCGTGCGCGGCCATGTTCGGTGGGCGGGTGGGTAGGAGAAAAAAGAGGGAAAGGAGGAGAGAGATGGGATGAGAGAGATCGGTGGATGGCAAGTGGGCCAAAAGCCACATGCAGCCGGACAGAGGGGGGCGAAGAGGGCACAAAGAACATCCGTTTTGCGTCCGTGTTTGACTCAAATTTTCCTAAATTTGAGTCCAAAATGGGTCCGAGCGGACACCAAACGGACAGTATGCGGACGTCGTGTCCGTTTGGATCGTCCCTTTGGATTGAATTTTGTGTCCGGATGACCTAAATAGACAAAATGGATTGCCACATTAGAGTTGCTCTTACTCTCTTCAGGACTTTGCCTAAGCCTATGGTATGATTGCGATGGTGGATAGAGCCTCGACGTTGTAGCAGTTTTTCTTCTTTGTTCATTGCATGCTAGCTTTTCTTCAGCACTATGCATTGGTCATTGCAGGTCTATCCTCCGTTTATTTGTATGTTGTTGGTCATTGCAATCCTGACTAGTTGATGACGTTGTCAATTCAAAACCTGCTCGTATGGATCCTCATTTTTTTAAACCAGGAAAACCGTGGTACTCCCTGAATGTGATATAAGTTTTTCCACTGAAGGTGACAAATATAGCTTGAGAAAAACGAGTCATAGAAACATGAAATAAAAATAGAAATGAACCAATTAACCGTGATAGAGTAGTAGACCTTAATTTGGAATTTGGATTTTAGAAAATAGTGCTTCCTCTGTAAACTAATATAAGAGTGTTTAGATCACAATTTTAGTATTCTAAATGCTTTTATATTAGTTTACGGGGAGAGTAACAATTAATCGCCAAGCATATGGGCAGCAGGGTTTTTGGTAACGAGTATATTTGCGGAATTCAGAGTTTAATTTAATAATAATGCTACAAATGAATCCAGCGTACCGAGCAGTGCACTAGTGCAACTCAAGGTACGGCATCCGGAGGTCCTTGATGGTGCAGCTTCGTATCCTCGTTTTTATAGGCTCTACCCAGTCACAAAACATGGGCCGACATTCACGGGCATCGAGCAGCTCAAGACGTGGGCAGTGGTCGAAGAGGGCGTCGAGTAGCTCTTTCTGGAAACAGCCGCTCCACAGCTCCAGGCGCTCCAGCAGAGGGAGCTTCCTGATAATCTCCGTGACGAGTTTTCCGTCACGGATGTAAGGCCAGCCTGTGACAGAAAGGTTCCTCAGCAATGGCGCACTGCAGGCGATCAATTAGGATTTAGGAGAGGTACGTAGTCAGGACAGATAGATTTACAGAAATGTGGCCGCTTCAACAGATATATGCATGCATGTCATGTCATGTCAATGAATTAGACTCGATGCAGCGCGCGAGATGGAAGTAGGTCAGGAGTACGTGCCTGTCGGCGAGGTGGACCAGGACATCGGCGTCGACGTGGCCGCTGAACGATTCGCAGCGGCCGTCGCTGCGCTCCACGGCGGCGCGGGCCATCGCCTTCCATCCTGTCGGGGGCGGTGAAAGCCGAAGAGGGTTAGGAGACAGATCGATGTGACGCCACAGCAGGGGCTCGACCTTGGCTACCCGCCGCCAGGGCGGGCACGCGAGCCCTGCGCCGCTGAGGATGTCGGTCTGCCGGTGTTAGACTGTATTTTCATGTGTATATTGTAACGTTGTATACCACCTCATTATATATATATATATATGTAATAGGCCATTCCTAGAGGGTTGTGCCGGTTCCTCCCAAAGCCTATTGTCTTACATGGTATCACGCTAGGTTACGTCCGCTTCCGCCTAAAAACCCTAAACCGCCGCCGCCGCCGCCGCCGCCGCCGCCGCCACCGCCGCCGCCGTCGCCCGACTGCTATGACGTCCGCCGCTGCGTCCGGCTCCACCGCCACCGGTTTTCTGCCGGCCTCCCTCGCGGCACTTCTCTCGAGGCCGCTGGATGTCGCCTCCCTTCAGGCGCCGATCGGGACACGGAGCGTCGGCTCCCTCTTCGCGCTCCCGCCGGCTCCTACTTCGTCCGGGCAGGCGCTTGTGGCCCACACCACCGCCGCCCCGTCAACCGCGGTTGTCGCACCCTCGGCCATTGCGCCGCTGGTGGCGGAGGACGTCGCGCTGGCAGGCTTCGCGGCGTCAACCGCGGCCATCGCGCCCTCTGTCACCGCGCCGGCTACCCCTCCGACTGTCTCCACGGTGTTCTCACCTCAGCCAGTCTCCTCGATGGGATCGCAGCCGCCGCCGCCGTTTCACTTCGGCCATCTCATCACCATCAAGTTGTCGTCGGACAATTACATCTTCTGGCGCGCGCAGGTTCTTCCGCTTCTTGGGAGTCACTACCTGCTTGGCTATGTCGACGGCTCTCTCCCTTGCCCTCCTGCGCTGGTTGACAGCGTGCATGGTCCGGTCTATAATCCGGCTCACCGTGTCTGGACAGGGCAGGATCAGGCGAACCTCTCCTCCATCCAGGGGTCGCTCTCTCCGGCCGTTGCTGGGCTTGTTGTCTTCGCCAAGACGTCCCACGAGGCATGGACTATTCTTGAGCGCTCGTTTGCGGCACAGTCGCAGGCTCGTGTATCTGGGCTCCGTCGCCAACTTGGGGAGTATCAGAAGCTTGACTCCACCGCCACTGAGCTCTACAACAAAGTCAAGAGTCTCGCCGACACGCTGGCCTCCATTGGACAGCCCCTCACCGACTCCGAGTTCAACTCATTTATTGTCAATGGTCTTGATGAGGAGTATGACGCCCTAGTCGAGATCATCAATGAGAGGGGCAACTCCACGCCCATGCCAGCACACGAGGTCTTTTCACGCCTCCTGCTTACTGAGCAACGAGTCGAGACGCGCCGATCCAGGGGCAACGGCGCCCTCTCGGCAAACGCCGCCACCAAGGGTGGTCGCTCCTCTGCTTCATCCAGGGCTCCTTCGGGGCAGTCACCACCACCCGCCTCGGCCCCTCCTCCTACTGCGACGCTACCAGGGGCTGGCGGTCCACATGTGTGCCAGCTTTGTGGTCGCGATGGGCACTGGGCCTCGAAGTGTCACAAGCGCTTTCAGCGGGGTTTTCTTGGTCTTGGCAATGACGGGAAGGATACACGCAACTTTGCTCGTCAGGTCGCCATGGCTGATCGTCCGCCGCCGCAGAAGCCACAGGGACACACTCAGTCCTACTCCATTGATCCCCACTGGTACATGGACTCTGGGGCGACAGAGCACCTGACCAGTGAGATGGGGAAGCTTCACACTCGTGAACCCTACCATGGCTCCGACAAGATCCACACCGCCAATGGAGCAGGTATGCACATCTCTCATATTGGTCAAGCATCACTTCTCACTAGACATGCCAATAGGAGTCTCCAACTTCGCAATGTTCTTCGAGTTCCATCTGTGACATGTAATCTTCTTTCAGTTCCTAAACTCACTCGTGATAATAATGTGCTTTGTGAATTTCATCCTTTTGATCTTTTTATTAAGGATCGGGGCACGAGGGACATTCTTCTTAGTGGGCGGCTCTGCCAAGGTCTCTATCGTCTGGAGCATCCTGGCGTCGGTCGCGTCTTCAGTGGAGTTCGGGTATCTCCGTCGCAGTGGCATGCTCGTCTTGGTCACCCGGCCACACCTATTGTCCGGCATGTTTTGTGTCGTCATGAGCTTCCTAGTGTGTCTAGTAATAAAGATGTAGCAGTGTGTGATGCTTGTCAGCAGGGGAAGAGTCATCAACTTCCTTTTTCGGAGTCCAGTCGTGAGGTGAAACATCCTTTAGAACTTGTGTTTTCAGATGTATGGGGTCCTGCTCAGACTTCTGTTAGTGGTCATAATTATTATATCAGTTTTGTTGATGCTTACAGCCGCTTTACCTGGCTTTATCTTATCGAACGTAAATCTGATGTGTTTGACATTTTTGTTCAGTTCCAAAAACATGTTGAACGCCTTCTCAAGCACAAAATTGTTCATGTTCAGTCGGACTGGGGTGGCGAGTATCGCAACCTCAACTCCTTCTTTCAGTCGCTTGGGATCACTCACCGTTTAGCATGTCCACATACACATCAGCAGAATGGTTCAGTAGAACGTAAGCATCGTCACATTATTGAAGCTGGTCTGACTCTTTTGGCCCATGCATCTGTTCCGTTTCGTTTTTGGAGTGATGCTTTCACCACTGCATGTTTTCTCATCAATCGTACTCCCACTCGTGTTTTGAATATGAAGACTCCCATTGAAGTTCTCCTTAATGAACAACCGGATTACACCTTTCTCAAGGTGTTTGGGTGTGCTTGCTGGCCCCATCTCCGTCCATATAACAAGCGTAAGCTCGAGTTTCGTTCCAAGAAGTGTGTTTTTCTTGGTTATAGCTCTTTTCATAAAGGATACAAATGTCTTCATGTTCCCACTAATCGTGTCTACATCTCTCGGGATGTTGTGTTTGATGAGCATGTTTTTCCCTTTGCTAAACTCCCTGTGTCCACTACCGAGCCACCTGTCATGCATTCACCTCTGTTGCTTCTGACCAATTTGATGATGTTGCATATTCTCCTCTATTGTTGCCTAACCATGGTGCAGGCACTGGTCGTGGGGCTCGTTTGGAGATTCTGGAAGCACCGTCTTCCTCTTCGTCGCCACCGCCTTCATCCTCGGCACCTTCTGTTGTGCATGAGGAGCACATGGCGCCCCTGCATGGCCTCGGTTTCCGTGCTCATGCACGGCCGATCGACGTCCTGGCCCGGTCGCCTCTGGCTTCTGGGCTGCCTTCGCCATCGTCGCGCCCTGCAACCCCGCCGACTGGGCCGGCCTCCTCGGTCCCCGTCTCGCCTAGGGCGTCGGGGCAGTCATCACCAGGCCTGGCCTCGCCCGCCCCTGCCTCGCCCAGGGTGTCTGGGCCCTTCTCACCAGGGCTGGCCTCGCCTACTCTCGCCTCGCCAAGGCCGTCTGGGCCGGTGTCACCGGAGCTGGCCTCGCCCACCCTCGGTTCGCCCATGGCCTCTGAGCCCCTGTCGTCGGGCCAGTCTTCGCCATGCAGCCCGGAGTCGTCTGTCCCGAGCTCGCCTGAGGTGATTCCTGCATCTCCGGCGACCGTCACGTCTCCGTCACCTTCGCCTCCGCCGGCTCCTGCTGCTGCTCTACGTCCACATACGCGCAGTCGGAGTGGCATTTTTCAGCCTAAGCAACGTCACGATGGCACAGTTGCTTGGTTAGCGGCGTGCATGTCTGCTGCTCTCGCAGATCCATCCTCTGAGCCACGCACGTATCAAGCTGCTATGCGCATTCCTCATTGGAGAGAGGCCATGGAGCAGGAGTATCAAGCGCTTCTTCGCAATCAGACATGGACTCTTGTTCCTCCACAATCACGGGTAAATGTCATTGATTCCAAATGGGGTTTCAAAGTGAAGAGGCATTCTGATGGGTCCATTGAGCGCTATAAGGCTCGTCTGGTTGCTCGTGGTTTTCGACAGCGTTTTGGACTTGACTATGAAGACACCTTCAGTCCAGTGGTCAAGCCTACTACCATCAGACTTTTCTCTCTCTGGCTGTTACTCGAGGTTGGTTTCTTCGTCAGCTTGATGTTCAAAATGCTTTTCTTCATGGTGTCTTGGCGGAGGAGGTTTACATGCGCCAGCCTCCGGGTTTCTCTGATCCGGATCGTCCTGATCATCTCTGTCGTCTGTCCAAGGCAATTTATGGTCTGAAGCAGGCTCCTCGTGCTTGGCATGCTCGTCTTGCAATGGCTCTTCGTGCTCATGGTTTTGCATCATCAACTGCTGACTCCTCATTGTTTCTTCTTCAAAGGCCTGAGGTTACTATGTACTTGTTGGTCTATGTAGATGATATCATTTTGGTCAGCTCCTCTCAGTCGGCTGCTACTGCGCTTGTTCGCTCACTTGGTGCTGATTTTGCGGTCAAGGACCTTGGGAAGCTTCATTACTTTCTTGGTGTGGAGGTTACTTCTCGTGCTGCTGGTCTTGTTATGACGCAGAAGAAGTACTCTCTGGATTTGTTGCAGCGAGCTGGGATGCTTAAGTGCAAACCGACGACTACACCCATGTCTACCACTGATAAGCTCAATGCTGTTGATGGTGTGCTTCTTTCTTCTTCTGATGCGACCGAGTACCGGAGTATTGTTGGTGGGCTCCAGTACTTGACGATCACGCGACCAGACATTTCCTATGCTGTTAACCGAGTCTGCCAGTATCTGCAGTCACCCCGTGACACTCATTGGTCTGCTGTTAAGCGGATTTTGCGCTATATTCGTTTCACGGTGGCTCATGGTTTGCATATTCGGCCGTCTGACTCTGGTTGTCTTTCAGCATATTCTGATGCAGACTGGGCTGGCAATCCGGATGACAGGCGATCCACGGGGGGTTATGCTGTCTTCTTTGGCTCTAACCTGATTGCCTGGAGTGCTCGGAAACAGGCTACTGTCTCGCGTAGCAGTACTGAGGCTGAGTATAAGGCTGTGGCCAATGCCACATCAGAGATTATCTGGGTACAGTCCTTGCTTCAGGAGTTAAGTATACCCCAATCACAGCCTCCTGTTCTTTGGTGTGATAACATCGGTGCTACATACCTTTCTGCAAATCCGGTATTCCATGCCCAAACGAAACACATTGAAGTTGACTATCACTTTGTGCGTGAACGTGTCTCTCAGAAGCAACTACAGATCAAGTTTATTTCTTCCAAGGATCAACTTGCTGACATCTTCACCAAGCCATTGCCTTTGCCACAGTTTGAGACTTGCAGGCGCAATCTTACCCTTCTAGATTCATTAGAAAGTGGCTAAGATTGAGGGAGGGTGTTAGACTGTATTTCCATGTGTATATTGTAACGTTGTATACCACCTCATTATATATATATGTGATAGGCCACCCCTAGAGAGTTGTGCCGGTTCCCCCCAAAGCCTATTGTCTTACAGCCGGAGTCGGCTGAGGATGATGTATAGGACGTCGTGGGGCAGCGACGCCCAGTCCCTCCACTCCTCCGGCGAGGCAACATGGTCCGGCTCACCGCGGCGCGAAGACGAAGGGGCGGTCGCGTAGGTTAGGGTTTCGCATTTCCTCTTCTTCGTATCCATCTTACTGTGGAGAGATCTGTTCCCACTTCCCATAACGGAAGAGGAACGCAAATTTCGGCCATGGCCCAAAGGGCCGCCAATGTTCCGGGTTCTTTTTTCTGGTGAAAATATTCCGATTTGCAGTGTCTGGATAGTTTGCAAATTGCATCGTTTGCCTCGTATATTTTGCTCGTGAATCTGTGATCAATTGAAGGGAGAAAAAATTGTCGCTCATTTTGTAGCTACACACATATTTTTTAGGTGACCCTACACAACACTTTGTTAGCATGGAAATTCGCATGGGCGTGCGTGTCAGGGTTAAGCCCGCCCATTTGCTTTAAGATTGATGCACTAATGACCGGAGGTCCATGCATGCTAATGCTAGCTTTTCGCATGATTGTATTTTTTATTTTATCTTAAAATTTGAATCTTATTCAGAATTTTAAATAAAGTCAAAACATATTTGGACTTGATCTTATTTCAACGCCCTCGTCACAAGGAACATGAATATGTAAACAAAATATAAATTGGACTACCGGTTTAAAAGATATAATATATTTAAATGTACAAGTCTAAATGAAAAGCATGAGAGGTGCGTGGGTGGGGCATGCACTCTGTCAAAAGTTGCATGCATGCTCTAATTAAGCTCTAATCATAAAACCACTTTTCAAATCTTAGCGCAATCATATAGCTGCATGCATGCATTTTGTTGGAAGTGTCAAAATAGCAATGGTTCTGTTGAAACCGGCAGCGATTAAATTATCGTGTATCCTAAAAAATGCAATTATAACTTATCCAATATCAGCAAGCAATTAACATATTGTCTCATATTACTTCGAAAATAGAAACTTATCTTATATTAAGATGCAATGCTATTAATATATGGACTCTAATAAGGGAGATAACATGTTGGCCCTGGTGCCCATGGCACGAATGAATGGCCAGATCAAGTCATGCCGTCTAATGGCCGTTCATGCGGCCCGTGACCCCCTGCCACGTCGGCTCAGAGAGCGGAGCCCGCCTGTCGGTTTTTGCGTTTGCGTCAAAACACAGTCAACCAAGCAGTTGGTATTTCTGGTAAAAAAACGATGTTTTTTTTTCAAACTTTAGGGTGCGTTTAGAAGCCAAAGTATTTTTGTAGTTTTTAAGAAATACTGTGGCTTCTAAAAAAACCTTGGTATTCAATACTTTGAGTCGTTTGGATGAAAAAAATACTACAGTTTAACAAACTGTGGTATCTCTAAAACTATAGTCTTTTTGTAGTATATAAAAAAGAGGTCCGGACCTCTTTTAAAAAAAACTGAGAAACGCTTGCTGGGTTGTTTCTTTGTGTTCATCTTCTTCTGGCCATCGATGCTCGTGACATGTAAAATTGATAGCTAACCGATCGATCTATCCGGCTAGAGGGGCACACATACACGTACAAATGACGACTTAGTACCGGCTGAAAACACATGTCGACTTGCAGTGCATGTTGTAACTAGCTTGGTTTTTGATTCATTACAACAGATAGCTCTACTGCTACTACTACAGATCCTTCCTAGCATCTCGGAGAGAACATGCCCGTGCAAGGCTGCATGCATACGGTGGCCATTAGCACAAGCTGATCCATGAGTGTAGCTGAATATGCATGCAACAACGTAACAGTCTGTCCAAACCAAAGAAAACTGAGAAAAACTGCCACTTGCCAAACACCTCGGTGGTTTTATCAAAACTGAGAAAAAAATATGTTTTTCATAAACTGGAGTATTTGTTATACTCTGATCTCCCCTTGTTCTTCTTCGGTAGCGTAGGTTCTGCGTGGCACCGAGATCTCAGGATCCGCTTTGTAAGAGGGCTACCTCTCCACTATGTATCGTTCGGCCGTGTACTTTGATCGGTGCTTTATCTATAAAGCGGGGCGCGAGCCTGTTTCGAAGATCTATTGAAATACTGAGGTTTTGGAATACTATGGTTCTGGAAAAATGGTGTTGCCAAACTAGGCCTTAGTGTTTTTGATGGTTTTTGATAAACTTCGATACAATTGTGCTGGCTTTTTGCAATTCAGGCTCACAACCCAGTCTATGTAACTAACCTGCTGGTGGAATATTAGTATCTCCCTGGTCTATTTTAGAGGTAAAGGGCCAAAACCAAGCTGCGATCAATTCGGGAGCCAAATTGTATATGCGCTTTTCAAGTGAGGTTTTCAGAACCATCGGCTGGAATAGGAAGGGCACTGGGGTGCTGTATAGTACTGTTCTTTTCACAAGTCTTCTGGTTTGCTTTATGCTGGTTGTGTGCTCGTTGCCTGTAGGGGCAACCTGGAAATGTTCAGAGACGTTCAGTAGTCTGTCCTCTTTTTTTCCTATGTTGCGACCACCCATTGCTCGATTTCCTTTTTCAAAATAAAAATCTAGAAAAATTGGAGGATTCCATTTCATAGAAAAATATCGATTTTTTTGTTTATTTTTAAAATGTGGCATTGCCTTCCCTAAAAAAAAAGTAGCATTGCCGAGCACATGTGTGGCAGTAAGGTTTCAGTAACAGGTCTAGATTACTAATTAACCTCCAAGTAGTAAAGAAAATAAGGTTCTCATTTCTCAAATCCAGTCAGAATTTTGCGTAACCGACCAGTTACCAGTTTACCTGCCCCTCCCGGTGGAGAAAATGCTGGCCGGAATTGGCTGGTGTAGACAAAATTAGCTTGAATTCAACAAATTTGGTTTGAAAGTTAAATAATTGAAAATTGTGTTCAAATGATTTCGCATGGAAATTAATTAGAAGAGATCTGAGATTAATAAGGTTTACTGGAAACCGATTCTTCCAGGCCCTAAATAAACATCATATATAGAGAAAAAAAGGCTTGGTCAAAACTCCAAATATCACTTTATAATTTAATTTGGCCAAAGACAAGTATAGTGTCACCACTACATGAGCAGTTCAAGCTCGGTCTCTGCGAGCAATGGACTATTCCCCGGCAGCCGGAGGTCTTTGATGGTGCAGCTCTGGATCCTTGCGCTAATAGGAGCTTTCGATACACAAAACATGGGCCAACAACACCTGACATCGAGCAGCTGGAGACATGGGCAGTGTCAATGAAGTAGAATCGATGCAGTAGGAGGGGCGGCACAGGTAGATTCATTGACGCGACGCCATGAAGTGGGCCAGGGGTACGTGCCTGTTGGCAAGGTGGACAAGGACATCGGCGTCGACGTGGCCGCTAAATAACTACTCCCTCGGTCCCATAATATAAGAGTGTTTTTTACACTAGTGTAGAGTTAAAAACGTTTTTATATTATGGAACGGAGGGAGTAACAGATATTCATGGTTAAGTACTACTCCCTCCATCGAAAATTAATAATATAAAAGCGTGTTTAACACTAAAAACGCTTTTATATTATGGAACGAAAGGAGTAGCTCGCTGCAGATGTGGACCTTTGATCATGTCACACAAGCGAAAACGATCACTTTCATCAGATGCCAATCATGTTATAAGCAAAGAAAGTTCAACTCGAGTAACACATAATATGATCATGTTTAAACACGGGGTACAGTGCCAACCGTAACCCCTTGTACGCACTGGCCGAGTTTTAGTTACAACACAGGTATCCAATGAACAAGTAACAGCAGCAGGTAGCAGCATCTTTTAGTAACAGAACCTTTTCTTGTGTACATATTGTAGTTCAGTAATAGGGCACATCACGAATAGGGCGTTTTGGTGCCCAGGCTCATCTGCACCTGGTTAGATAAGAATTCGTAAAAAATTCAAAACAAATTCAAAAAATTCCAAATAAAAAATTTGTGTGGTAGACAATTTGATGCGTGATATCCGATCCAAATTTCAAGTCATTTGGACATATAAGCAGCTCTCAGCAAAAAAGACAAATCAGGCCAAAACGGTACATGAACAGTAAACATTTTTACAGACCCCCAATTTGTCTTTTTTGCTGAGAGCTGCTCATATGTCCAAATGACTTGAAATTTGGAGCGGGCCTCGCGCATCAAATTGTCTACCACACAAATTTTATTTGGAATTTTTTGAATTTTGCTAGTATTTGTTTTGATTTTTTTCGTCGGCTCGGGTGCAGATGAGCTCGGGTGCAGAAATGGATTTCCAGGCACATCACTCCCTTCTTCGGCTTTTGTGATGGTGGTGGCGGTGCCGATGCTTAGATTTCTTCTTATCTTTTCTCTCCTTTCTCTCTTTTTTCTCTGATTTCCTCTCCTTTTTATTTTCCTTTTTTCCGCGTGGTTCAGAAGAGCTGGATGGCTTATCGTCCAATGTTTCCTTATGCCAGCAATCATCAGGAGACTTGGATCTCAAAAACAGTGGCCTCTCCGGACCTTGTACTCGCCGTTCCCATTTTTCTTCCAAACGTATATCCGGGCTAGGTTCTTCGTCTCGACAATGTGATGAAGCCTTTAGGTATGGACCAGGTTCATCCATCCTAGAGCCAACGGCACCTCTTCCTCGCTTTACCCTGACATAGCACCAAATTACATATTTTGTAAACAGAACTGAAAATATGTAACAGATGCAAATGCGCACAAGTTAAACATAACACTCCCCTTGAAAAACATCACCTAATAGGATATGGCAATCTCAGCAGAATAATGTGATACTACGACTATAATACTGCAGATAATTTGCATCAATAGTTTTGACATAAGCAGAGAAATTCTTAGTTATCTGGCAGGTGTCAATCAATATACTGTCCGCTTGTTCTATGAAGAAACTAACCTTGAATGCAGAAACTTTTCAATTTCATCATCCCCTAGACCATCATCCTGGTCTGAGTAAGAACTATTATAAGTGGTTTCTTCTTCAATCTTTGAGTTGGAACTCATATTTCTCGAGTCACCTTTGCGTTTCTCCCCTCTAGAGTCACCACGCTCTTTATTTCTTCTTTTCAGCTTAGACTCAAGTTCAAGTTCCTTCTCCCTGGCACGCCACATTTCATCAACCTCCACAACACGGTTTGCTGCAGGGGGAACAATCAAGTGTCAATTTAATAATAAAATCGCATGAGAAAGTTAAATGATTCGATTTCACGATATAATGAGCAATGTGAGTTCAAAAAAGGACGTGAGGTTTCTACTCCGAGCACATATGGTCACTATATCTGCGCCACTGAATGTTGTCTCGTGATCTGCTCCAGTTCTTTTACCTGGGAAATACTGAGCGGTATTAAATGTGCTTTTGTCTGGCATACGTATGCTGGTGTCATGTTCTGTGGGGCAGGAAAACGGCAGACATCCGTGGGCGTGAGAGTCATCGTTACTTCCATTGGAGACTCTGGTGGTGAGCCACAGCTCGTAAGGTTTGCTTTAATCTAGTGCATGGAACAGAAAAACAGCTTTCTGGTTAGTACGGACGGAGAGGATTCCTCAACTTTTCCATTGCAAACAAGGAGGTTGGAGAGGCGAAGCAGTTCGAAGGTGCAGCTTGATGTGCACCTACCGGAGGCTGCTGAGCTTGGTCTTGCTGGGCGACAGGATGGCATTCCAGCTCGGCGACGTAGCCTTCAGGCCATCTGAAGAACCACACAGTCCGGTCTGTGGAGTGCATGTACTGATAAGGTTAGCAGGGACTAGATTTAGGCTATAATTGACTCATTACATATAGATTTGTGGCAAGGGATCTTTCTTGACGCACTTGTAGATCCGGGTGCAAGAGATGAAGGGACCTTGTCCCGGCAAGAAATCAGCGGGAGGATTTTGTTGGCAGCAGAGTACGAGGTGGCAGGGAGGACGATCGAGGATTAGGGAGTGAGTTGGGGCCGGGGGGGGGGGGGGGGGTTTGGTGGTGGTCTGTGCTTGGTACCGTATAGGTAGGAGAAGAATCTTGAAGGGGAAAGCTTGCTGGTAGAAGTGAAGTTGTTTGTGGGATTTTTTTTATGGAAGTTTCTGGGATGGAATGTGTTAATGGGTCTGCTCAGGACGATGGAGAAAGGTGCAGATTGCCCACATCGTGAAATGGTGTCTGGGCCAGAAGACATCTGTGAGTATCCGGCACAATAACTCAGCGATCAGTGTGGGCCAGATCAACAGTGAAGGAGAAAATACCGATTTTTATACAAGCTGCAGTACCAGAACCTTCATGAATCTAGGAGAGAACAACGTGCGAGATAAGCGGAGCATCTGTGCTCGCACACCGATTGACACTTTCGGTTCAAAAATACTTATAAAGTAGTCATTAATGCTTATTTAGTGAACCACCCCAAGTTAGAGGAAGCAATTTAAAGTGGTGCCTACATGATTGCCAAATTGTAACTGCGTTCAATTGTGATTAGTTTTGGATGAATTCTCCTAATGAGAAGGTTTCAAGGACATAAAAAAACATTTTCTTCAGTAAAAAACATGATTACAGCTGCTTTGATCAGGTAATCAACACCAGGAGGCAAGGATAATGTAAAACAAACATGATGCTAACCTTGTTGAACTCCACGAACTGTGGCTGTGAGGAAACGGGAGTTTGGACGATGCCTAACATTGGGCTTTCGCAGATATGCATGAACACCTTCCCTGTCAGCCTCTAACTGTAATCTCCGTGCTTCTTCAAGGAGTAATGAAGCTAGACGATTCTCTGTGTCCAGATCCATTGCCCAATTTGAACTTCAGCAACTATGGAGACAGAAATGAAATATTTAGTACATTAAACAATATTAAACTCTGATCTAAAGCAACATCAAAAGAACAATTTATTAGCAGTCAAATCACAAGTATGACAGAAGGGCAGGCGTGGCGCAGTTGTTAGAGTCTCTTCGCTTGTGGCCTAGAGGTCCTGGGTTCGAACCAGCCTCCTTGCAGAATTATTATGCAAGAGTAAGGCGTCCAGAAATTGCCTTCCCCAGACCACACCTTGTGTGGCCGCTTTCAGCACTGTGTACGCCCTTTTTCATTCACAAATTCACAAGTATGACACCGAGGTTCTACAAACTGAACTTTACAACAAAAATCCAATTTTCACACCATATTTGATGTTTGATAAAAAATACTACTCCCTCCGTTTTTAAATATAATGCCACTATCAAAAATACAATTTGCAACTATACAAGGCTACTATCTCTTCCCAAGAAGCATTGACTAGATTTTTGCCTCGTGCGATGGTGCTTATTAATGAGAACGTTGCATGCAGCCATAGAGAAAGAGGCACCACATGCAAAATGTTTAATTAGCCCGGAACATGAGAGGTTTTCCACACAATTAACTGTGCTATTTATTAGTTGGCTTTGTTTTCTTGGTATCTGAAAAATGAGATAGTGACCTTGTATACAAAAACAGAGAGAGTATAAATTATGAACAAAAGTGGGGTTTTCGGACTGGCATCCTATGTTAGATTATCACTTTAAATTTTACTATCTATTCGGCAGGATTACTAAACTGCCTATAGTTATGAAGAAATATCAAATCCTTGTGAACAGCAGCATGGATCTGGAACCTTCAAGATGACAAGGTGCGGGTGATGCTCGGATGTGGGCTCTCTTTAACATATAAACAGAGTCGCCATGCTTAACTGTTGTGCCAAGCGGTCCCATAAACTAGTGATTCCGTCCTACAATAGAGTCAATCCTACAAGCTAATAAATCTTACCAATTAGTTATTGTAAAATGGACTTCCATAAAAGTTAAAAAAAAAATTGTTCAGCTTCAACAATCTTGAGGATTTAGAACAGCAAAATCCAAAAGGCGCATTTTTCCTACCTTCTACGAACAGGGGCAGACTAACGGCCAGTTCAGCAACCCTCCAGCCCTCATAAATCAAAAACCTCCGCTCCACTAATACATTTGGAATTTGACAAAACATTCCACCACCAGCTCCACCCCCTCACATGTACTCCCTCCGTTCTAAAATAGATGACTCAACTTTATACTAACTTTAGTATAAAGTTGGGTCATCTATTTTGGAACGGAGGGAGTATATTTTACAGAGTCTTGCTCAATGAACAAGCATACCCCATGTTTCCATTGGTGGTTTTTTTTTTTTTTTTGAGAGAGGATGTTTCCATTGGTGTTGCGCAGACAAGGTTGCAAGTTCGCTTCGCAAATATATGTACTCAAGGTATTCAAATAGTATAAATTTCGCACTAGGCAACTTTGCAAATGTTTCAAATTGATGATACAGATTTAAATTGCATAAATGTCACAGTGCAATGATATGCCAAATATAGAAGGATCATAAGATTCTTCGGCATTACAAAACACTGAACCAGCTAGAAGGGGCCAAAAAAATTACAAGTGTTCTCAATGGATTTCACACCCAAAGTCATACAACGATATCACAGCCAATTAATACAAACCTGCTGTTACTTATCAAAACTGAGCCGGACATGAGCTGGGAGTCGAGGAGAAGGAGGGGTCAGGAGCTCACCTCGCTGTCGCTGATGAAGATCTGCTGATGCCGGGGAAGAGCGGACCCGCCCTCGCGCGGATGAAGGACGCGGGGGCCCTAAGTGGAGCAGCGGAGGGCGTCGCCGTCGACGGTGAGTGAAGGAGGCGGAGGCGCGGGATCCGAAGGAGAGGGGCCGGAGGGAGGGATCCGGAGGGGCAGCTGAGGGCGGCGGGGATGGGCGGGCGCGGGAGGGAGGGAGGGAGGAGGGAGACCATTACCTGGCCGGTGACACGGTGCAGAGGGGGGGTGGCAGGTTGTTCCCCTCTCCTTCCGATCAGACACCGCCGCCAACAAGCTAGGGAAGAAGAGAAAACAGAAGAAATCAGTACGAGATGGAAAAGGGGAGCAAGGAGAAGGGGCCGACTGACCTCGATTCGAGGTCGAGGGTGGCTGCCGCCGACGGAGCCGATTGAGGTCGGCGGCGCCGCCGATGCTCCTTCCTCTCACTGCAGTGGAGAGAGACTGCGGAGGAGAAAAGTGCAGGCGAATCCTGGCCTGGACAAGCCCGGCCCACTGTCAATTTCTTTTTAAGAAAAAACAGCCTATGGCTTTGCTGAGTCTCCAATCCAAAGCCCAGCTATCCACGCAAACCTTCGTGTGATTTGTTTCTCAAAACAAAAAAACTATTGTGTTATAGGGGCCAGTGTGTCCATCGTAACAAGAGGGGCGGGAGCGCGAGGACCGTCCCGTCACCGATGTGGCGGCGCGCCGCGCTGCCACGGAAGAGGAAGCTATTTGTGTCTGTATCCTCCGTAAGCGACACATGAGGAACACGCATGCCCTCACCCCGAGAGCAAGCCCGGACGGTCCGTGCCATAGCCCGAATGCCATCCAAAGAGGAGAAGGACGACAGTGACGGGGCAGATAACTCCGGCGTGGAAGAGATCCGGCTTGATCCATGTTGTATTAGAAGTTTACGATGCACGTGTAATGTGAATTTGTGGTTTGCTAATTGAGATATCCAAATATGGGAACGAAAATTTAAGGTGTCATCGGACGCATCCGGTCGTGTGCGTGGACGTTTGAGGGGCCAATTTAGCTGTAGATGCTCTAAGCACCATTTTCGGCAAACACCCACGTGCAAAATTGATTTCCCTTTACATGGATTAGTATATACGCCCTCCCCGTGGTTTTAGGCCCAAACCACGGGGATCCACACGGAAATAGTCACGGCCTATTCGATCGATTTACCCTCGAGTGGATCTTTATTCAACCCAAACCCCTCAAAACCATGAGGAAAAATAATTAGCTCCTACACACCCGTGGGAAAAATCATGGAGAATCTCATTACGTATAAACAAACACCCCCACAACGTTAATAGGAGTATATTTCTTTCCAAATCAACGAGAGGTTGTTCCAGTGCATGGAGAAGCCATTCGTTCCCGTGTGCTCAACTTCCTTAATTGTTGGTAGCCTCCAAACAGCAGACATGGTACTCCAAGGCTCTCGGGCATAAGCAAAAGGGATGGAAATTGTCTTCTGTGCCATTGCCACAAAATGGACGGACGTTGGTCTCCCAAGTCCTCCCTTCTGTTTGTATTGCCAGGTTGGTAATGAATCAGTTGCAATACCCCATCAGACAAGAAATTATAGCAGGAGAAACATCGCAGGACCAAATGTACTTCCAACACGGTCTGCATCCATCAGGAGTCGAGCTTGATGCAAATGCATTGTCTCCTGTAGCTTCCTCCAACGCTAGAGTATATGCATTTTTTACCATAAAAAGACCATATTTCCCCGAGCTCCATGTCAACGTATCATCACACGTCTTGGGGAAGATCTTATTTTTAGTATCTCGGATCCATCACACGGCAGAAAGTGGGTTTGCACGGAGTCAACCCCCACGGATACTCCTTTCTTTTCTTTTTTTTCGGAAAAACTTCCAATCTATTCATCTTTAATCATGGCAGTACAACGAATACCAGAAATAAAAATTACATCCAGATTCATAGACCACCTAGCGATGACTGCAAACACTGAAACGAGCCGACGCGCCGTCATCGCCCCTCCATCGCCGGGCACAACTTGTTGTAGTAGACAGTCGGAAAGTCGTTGTGCTAACCCCCACGGATACTCCTTTCGTTCTCAACTCTCCTAATCGTTGTCCATGACGAAGAAGCATAACCCGCGAAAACTATGTTCTCAACCTTACCAAGTGAATAATGACAAGCTTTTAAAATCTGAGCACACAAACTATCTTGCTTAGACTGGTTGTAATGGAGAGTATCATGATACTAGTATATATTACTACCTTTGTAATGCATAGTATTATAAGTTAGTATCTTAGGTTTGTTAGATTGATCTCTTCCCCAATGGGCCCAACGTCCCATTGGACCCTTGACCCACGCCCTGATCGGGGGCATCCAGCCCAAGCAAGGCTGATGGGCCCTGTCGCGCAATGCCATATAGAGGAGGTGGGGACCACGGCACAAGGTATGAGGTTCGTCGCCGCCACTGTTCCCCACTCCTAACCCTAGTCCGATCAAGAGGGAAGCGCTGAAGCGATGGGAAGCGCCACCAGCCACTTCACCGTCAACCTCTACGCCGAGCTCCCCACCATCACCATGGCCGGCACCGGGAGTTCCTCGAGTCACAGAGAAGGTACTCCACCATAGATTCCTAACCCTAACCGATCCAAAGCAATCTATCAATGGTATCAGACAGGTTTGGTTATAGGATCTTCGGTACAAAGAAAAACAGAGATAGAAAGATCCCCCCTCCTCAAGAACCCTAACCCTAACAGAGAAAAGAGGGAAAAGAAATCCGAAAAGTAGCGCCGCCGCACCGTTCCTCTCGGTCCCGAATCGCATCGGCATGCCGAGGATTCGGGAAGAAGAACTCCACCCCGACCGAGGCTAAGGGCACCGCGGCCAAACCGTTCGACGGCGACGCACTCACTGCAAGGCGAACGCGCAGCCGGTGAAGGGGATGGCAACGGCGCCACCACCAAGTGCTCCACCATCGCCGTCTTCAAGCGAGGCAGAGGAGGAGCGGGCGCAGCTGCGCCTTGTTCTCTCTGGAAAAGGGGGCGGTGGATGGAGAAAGAGAGGGGGGAACAAGAGCAGGCACGTGCGCAGCGGTGGCCGCTCGATGCCATCGCCGACGGCAGGACAGAGACTCGCCGGTGGCCTTGCGGGACAGGAGCATAAGATAGCTCCGCCGCGCCCTTATCTCTCTCTCTCTCTCTGTCAACGAACAGAGGTTAAGAAGAAAATGCGGCGCGGTGGCCATTGACGCCGTCGCCGGCGGCCGGCGCGACCGAACCGGCCGGCGGAGCCGCCGCTATGGAGACGAACAGAGAGAGGGAGGAGAGCGGTGCGCAGGCGGGAAATGAGCGAAGGTTTTCGCCGGTGGCCGCGTCGCTAGCTGGTTTTGATCCAGCGATCGGCGCGCTGGACCGTCGGATCTGATCAGACGGCCGCAAGTAAACCCTAGATCGCTACCGGACCTTTGGGCCGACAGAAGGCGGGCCTCTGGTCAGACGGGCCAGGCCGCAGCCACCCTCACCTGCGCTAGGCCTTATGGGCCGAAAGTGAGGCGGACCAGGCCGAGGCTCGGCTCGGCTGCAGTTTTGTCTGTTTTCTGTCCAAGTTTTGGGCAAATTTTTATATAGTTTTTCTAATCAAATTTAATAAAACGAAAATTTGTTTAGAAAATAGAAAGTGACAGAAAATTTTCTATAAAGAATAAAATGTTCATGAATTTTTTATTCATGTTTTTCCGCTGCAAATAAAAATAAAAGTGCTCTTTTAAAAGTGAATAGAACTAAAGTAAAAGATTAAATTGTTGCTTCTCTAATGCAATTTTGAACAAACCGGTTAATATTGCTTAGAGAGTAAAAGAGTACAGAATTGTTTCTGGATGGAATATTGTAAAGTTTCCGCTGGAAAGAAAAAGTTTTATCCTCCAATTAAATTGGAACCAATGGGAAAATTTAATTGAAAGAATTGTTCTTAGCAATGTTTTCCCCTGTGGGTGAAATAAGATGCAGATAGTTTCCGCTATGACAAAAGAAAGATTTGTGTTTTAAAGTTAAAATATGGTATCGTTATTTTCTGACCAACGCTGATGATAATAGTATTATAATTCTATGAGTCTTATGTTCAAAGCTTAAATCTCTGACAAATTTTGTATCAAAGTGATCAATTTTTAGAGAACATATAAAGATCAAGAAATGCTCTTGGACTAGAGAAATGTATATTTTTTGTTCCCGCTGCAATAAAGTTGATGATAATGATTATTTCTTAGCAAATTTGTCTAATAGACATACACATTGTTTATGAGTTATATGCATTATTTCCATTTTCCGCCCAACGGTGATATGGAATTATGTAGAAGGATGATGTTTTATTCTAATTCTGCCCAACGGTGATTTAGAATATAAAAGAAAATTTTAAAAGTTTAATGTGCATATTTTTTAACCAGACCAACATGGGGTTATTTTTTATGCTCATTCTTGTTGATTATTTGCTAATTCTTCTCAGAAGACTAAAAGTTTTTCATGCTTTCATTTGTTAAAGAGAATGGTTGGGTACTTGTGACCCGAAAGATGACCAGGAAAGGTCATAACGTGAGGGAGTATGTTCTCTCTAAAGAATGGCTTCAAAAGAAAAGAGATAGACCATTGAGAAGTCTTGGTTGACGAATGTCTTTCATGTACTCTCTATGAAGAAGATGTTTCAGTTAACATGATTTGAGATGAAACAAGCAACATGCGTGTTTAATTTGACCAACGTCGGATCACGCATGTGTGTCAAAGAGCATTCGGGTTTATTCCTAAATTTGATGATTGAATATGCAGTCAAAAGAGCCAATTCTGGCATTTATGTCTCTTACAGGGAATTACCCGCATGGTGGGAAAAGATGATTATGATAAAACCCGCATGGCGGAAAAAGTCTGGAAAAATACCTGCGTAATGGGGTAAAGTTGACATAATATTATGTCAAAAATCCCGTATGGAGGGAGAAATTTATGCAAAGGACTTATCCTGTATGACAGGAGAAAGATATGATGACTCATGTGCTTTTAATGTGTCTCACTCTCGGAGGGAAGGATGGAGTAGCTATTATGCTTTCCTAGTATCGACCGTACACCTTATGTGTAACGGTCATTAAGCACTCAATAAATCCAAAGAGAATAAAAGTTACAAACGAACCTAAAGATAAGAATGATATTCAAGTGTGACTTGCAAAAGTACTAATGATAAAGAACTCTGTTGAGTTTCTGAAATGGAATGAGGAAAAAGTACTCACATACCAGTTAATAGATAACTTCATTTCGTATGAAGTAATCAGATAAATGAAGTAGATAATCGAAGTTTCCTCAATTCACAAGAGTTATGAATGGTTTTTCAAAATTGTGGCAGAAAGGTTCTTGCCACATTTCGAGGGGGAGAAAGAAATATGAGATAAATTAAGAATGCTGAAACTCCCCTATACTTTAGATAATGTGATCGCCTGGGGGAGTACGACGGTTATCATAATACCCCTAAAGAAAAGAAATAGCTGTATTCCTGGATCTTTTACAGTTCCAAAAGCAGAATAAGGAATACTAAGATGGTTCTTAAAGTGGCATAAAGAAGAAAGTTTTAACAGAATAAACCCAAATAATAAAGTTTAAAGCTACGCCATTTTTTAGTGAAGATGGAGTAATCTGGGGGAGCATGTTGTATGATCTATACAACACCTGTTGTCAGCTCTATAAAGGATGAATGAGTAAACATGGATCTTGTGATACAGGTCCCTGTAAAATCTATTGCCTCTTGAAATGAAAGACTATAGAATTAATTTGCCTCTTGGCAATGACAGATCAACAACAACCCCATATGAAAGAAGTGCTAGTACCTGAGACACAGATGATCTCAAGGAATGAGAAAATTAGATACTTCCGATTACTATAAAGTCTATGTTAGTGAAATTCAAATGGAGGTTGATCCCACCTCATTTAAAGTGCTCAATCGAGCTTTGAGAAGTGTCTGTTTGTCTAAATGATAAGAGACTATGTGAGATGAAATAAAATTGGTGAATCCCGGCGATGTTTGGGACTCATAAGTAATTTCCAATGGAGCCAAAATAGTAGGCTATACAGGGTCTACAAGGCCAATGTGACTCCAAAGGAAATATGTAAAGGTGTAAAACACGACTTAAATCGAAAGTTTTTGTGCAAAGAGAATGAATAAATTACAATGAGTGTTAGTGGCACATCATGATCGACATCATGATCTGAGTTACATCAGATGAAAGTAAAGAACACAAGGGATACTGCTTCAAGAAGTCTTTTATGGACTAGAGCAAGTCTCTAGACAGTGGCATTTAAAGTTAGAAGAATCAGATGTTATTTTGGGTTAAAGAAAATGAGAGGACAATTGTATTTATGCAAAGTTATAGAATAGGGAATTCATTCTAATCATGTGCATGTGGATGTTGTCCTACTTGATAGTGGTCATGTCAATCTACTGCAGGAGGAGAAAAGAAGTTCTTGTCCTCAAAGTTCGAAAGAGTGTTCTCGGTAGAGTGTCTCTCGTTATAATTATCGAGATTCACCAAGAAAAGAATAAAAAGGGGGTATTAGGAATGTCAAATGGACATGCTAAGAAAGGTCTCTAAAGTATGCATGGGAGAAAACCTACACTTGTTTTTATAGTCAAGGGTAATGGAACTGGAAACTTTGGTGTTCCAAAAGTTGATGAGAAAAGATTGAAAATGGATATGGTGCCATATGCTTCAGCTGTTGGAAGCTCAATATATTACACAGTTCACATATCCGGGTTGTTTTGGCAATGTCCAGTCCATATATAGATCACTATGGAGTCAAAGATATCGGCCTCATGCTGAAAGAAATAAGTGCTCCCAAAAGATTGTGAGTACAAAGACATGACTTGTGAAATGTATAGCAAAATCCACAATTGTCGCCATCTTTCAAACTTCGAGTTTTTGTGTGGAAAAGCTCCAAAGAATGAAATAATTATCATCAATGTGATGCAAAAACATGTTATAGCTTGATATGAGGCTGAGGGACAGGCAAAGTGGTTAAGAAGACCTATACCCAGAGTTGATAATGGTTGACAACATCGATAACCATTTTAAGTTTTTGCTCCTATGACAACGAGTCAAGTGTTGATGCCAAACACACTGACACAGAGTTATGCGTTGTAAAGGAGAAAGTACGGAATTATGTAGAAGTGCTTGAAGCATAAAAGCAACAGACAAGTGTTTTGCAGATCTGCTTATTAAAGGCTTACCGCCCAATGTGTTCGGAGAACACACAGTCGACATGGGTTTTATGGCATAGTCTAAGATTTCCAGACAATAAAAGGGCCCAAGGTTAAAGAATCTATTTCAAAACAGAGGAGTGTGTTGTAGGTGTTGATTCTATCGGGGATCCCTGATGATGAGACATGTTCTAATGCAAATCTGTGATGGAACGAATACTTTGAAAAGAGTTATTTCAAAGTATAAAGTTAAAAGTATATGATGAGATCAAGGGGGGGGGAATGTTAGATTGTTCTCTTCCCTAATGGGCCCAACGGCCCATTGGACCCTTGACCCATGCCCTGATCAGGGGCGTCTAGCCCAAGCAAGGCTGATGGGCCCCTATCGCGCAGTGCCATATAGAGGAGGTGGGGACCACGGCACAAGGTATGAGGTTCGCCGCCGCCGCTGTTCCCCACTCCTAACCCTAGTCCGATCGAGAGGGAGGCGCTAAAGCGATGGGAAGCGCCACCAGCCACTTCACCGTCAACCTCTACGCCGAGCTCCCCACCATCACCATGGCCGTGTTGGAAATATGCCCTAGAGGCAATAATAAATTGGTTATTATTATATTTCCTTGTTCATGATAATCGTTTATTATCCATGCTAGAATTGTATTGATAGGAAACTCAGTTACATGTGTGGATACATAGACAACACCATGTCCCTTAGACCATGAGATTGTGCAACTCTCGGATACCGTAGGAATACTTTGGGTGTGCCAAACGTCACAACGTAACTGGGTGGCTATAAAGGTGCACTACAGGTATCTCCGAAAGTGTCTGTTGGGTTGGCACGAATAGAGACTGGGATTTGTCACTCCGTGTAAATGGAGAGGTATCTTTGGCCCACTCGGTAGGACATCATCATAATGTGCACAATGTGACCAAGGAGTTGATCACGGGATGATATTTTATGGAACGAGTAAAGAGACTTGCCGGTAACGAGGTTGAACAAGGTATCGGGATACCGACGATTGAATCTCGGGCAAGTATCGTACCACTAGACAAAGGGAATTGTATACATGATTGATTGAATCCTCGACATCATGGTTCATCCGATGAGATCATCGTGGAACATGTGGGAGCCAACATGGGTATCCAGATCCCGCTGTTGGTTATTGGCCGGAGAGTTATCTCGGCCATGTCTGCATGACTCCCGAACCCGTAGGGTCTACACACTTAAGGTTCGATGACGCTAGGGTTATAGGGAATAGATATACGTGGTTACCGAATGTTGTTCGGAGTCCCGGATGAGATCCCGGACGTCACGAGGAGTTCCGGAATGGTCCGGAGGTAAATATTAATATATAGGAAGTATGGTTTTTGGCCATCGGAAGTGTTCCGGGCATCACCGGTAGTGTACCGGGACCACCGGAGGGGTCCGGGGGTCCACCAGGTGGGGCCACCAGCCCCGGAGGCCTACATGGGCCAATAGTGGGAAGGTATCAGCCCCTAAGTGGGCTGGGGCGCCTCCCCACCAAGGCCCATGCGCCTAAGGGGAAGAGGGGGCAAACCCTAAGGGCAGATGGGCCTTAAGGCCCATGCCTGGTGCGCCTCCCTCTCCCCCTCCACTTGGCCGCCACCCTAGATGGGATTGGGGCTGGCCGCCGCCCCTAGGGTGGAACCCTAGGTGGGGCGCACCCCTCCCTCTCCCCTATATATACTTGAGGACTTGGGGCTGCCAACAGATGAGTTCCTCTCCTTCTTGGCGCAGCCCTACCCCTCTCCCTCCTCGTCTCTTGCGGTGCTTGACGAAGCCCTGCCGGAGTACCACGCTCCTCCACCACCACCACGCCGTCGTGCTGCTGCTGGATGGAGTCTTCCCCAACCTCTCCTTCTCCCCTTGCTGGATCAAGGTGTAGGAGACATCACCGGGCTGTACGTGTGTTGAACACGGAGGTGCCGTCCATTCGGCACTAGGATCATCGGTGATTTGGATCACAACGAGTACGACTCCATCAACCCCGTTCTCTTGAACGCTTCCACGTAGCGATCTACAAGGGTATGTAGATGCACTCTCCTTTCCTCGTTGGTAGACTTCCTCATAGATTGATCTTGGTGATGCGTAGAAAATTTTGAATTTCTGCTACGTTCCCCATCAGTGGCATCATGAGCTAGGTCTATGCGTAGTTTCTATGCACGAGTAGAACACAAAGTAGTTGTGGGCGTTGATTTTGTTCAATATGCTTACCGTTACTAGTCCAATCTTGATTCGGCGGCACTGTGGGATGAAGCGGCCCGGACCGACCTTACACGTACTCTTACGTGAGACTGGTTCCACCGACTGACATGCACTAGTTGCATAAGGTGGCTAGCGGGTGTCTGTCTCTCCCACTTTAGTCGGATCGGATTCGATGAAAAGGGTCCTTATGAAGGGTAAATAGCAATTGGCATATCACATTGTGGTTTTTGCATAGGTAAGAAACGTTCTTGCTAGAAACCCATAGCAGCCACGTAAAGCATGCAAACAACAATTAGAGGACGTCTAACTTGTTTTTGCAGGGTATGCTATGTGATGTGATATGGCCAAGAAGAATGTGATGAATGATATGTGATGTATGAGATTGATCATGTTCTTGTAATAGGAATCACGACTTGCATGTCGATGAGTATGACAACAGGCGGGAGCCATAGGAGTTGTCTTTATTTATTGTATGACCTGCGTGTCATTGAACAACGCCATGTAATTACTTTACTTTATTGCTAACTGGTAGCCATAGTAGTAGAAGTAATAAGTTGGCGAGACAACTTCATGGAGACACAATGATGGAGATCATGATGATGGAGATCATGGTGTCATTCCGGTGACGATGATGATCATGGAGCCCCGAAGATGGAGATCAAAAGGAGCAATATGAAATTGGCCATATCATGTCACTATTTGATTGCATGTGATGTTTATCATGTTTATGCATCTTATTTGCTTAGAACAACGGTAGCTTAAATAAGATGATCCCTCACTAAAATTTCAAGAGAAGTGTTCTCCCTAACTGTGCACCGTTGCAAAAGTTCGTCATTTCGAAGCACCACGTGATGATCGGTTGTGATAGATTCTTACGTTCGAATACAACGGGTGTTGACGAGCCTAGCATGTACAGACATGGCCTCAGAACACATGCGAAACACTTAGGTTAACTTGACGAGCCTAGCATGTACAGACATGGCCTCGGAACACGGAGGACCGAAAGGTCAAACATGAGTCGTATAGAAGATGCGATCAACATGAGATGTTCACCGATGATGACTACCGTCTCACGTGATGATCGGACACGGCCTAGTTGATTCGGATCATGTATCACTTAGATGACTAGAGGGATGTCTATCTGAGTGGGAGTTCATAAGATGAACTTAATTATCCTGAACATAGTCAAAAGGTCTTCGCAAATTATGTCGTAGCTCGCGCTTCAGTTCTACTGTTTAGATATGTTCCTAGAGAAAAATTAGTTGAAAGTTGATAGTAGCATTTATGCAGACAGTAGAAGGCTTATGTCCTTAATGCACTGCTCAGTATGCTGAACCTCGAACGTCGTCTGTGGATGTTGCGAACATCTGACATACACGTTTTGATGACTACATGATAGTTCAGTGCGTAATGCTAAATGGTTTAGAATTGAGGCACCAAAGACGTTTTTGAAACATCGCAGAACATATGAGATGTTCCAAGGACTGAAATTGGGATTTCAGGCTCGTGCCCACGTCAAGAGGTATAAGACCTCCACGATTTTCTTAGCCTGCATAATAAGGGAGAAAAGCTCAATCTTGAGCTTGTGCTCAGATTGTCTGAGTACAACAATCGCTTGAATCGAGTGGGAGTTGATCTTCCAGATGAAATAGTGATGGTTCTCCAAAGTCACTACCACCAAGCTACTAGAGCTTCGTGATGAACTATAACATATCAGGGATAGATATGATCCTTGATCTATTCGCGACACCGCGAAAGTAGAAATCAAAAGGGAGCATCAATCGTTGATGGTCAGTAAAACCACTAGTTTCAAGAAGGGCAAGGGCAAGAAAGGGATACTTCATGGAACAACAAATCAGTTGCTATTCTAGTGAAGAAACCCAAAGTTGAACCCAAGCCCGAGACTAAGTGCTTCTGTAATAAGGGGAACAGTCACTGAAGCAAAACCACCCTAGATACTAGGTAGATGAGAAGGCTGGCAAGGTCGACAGAAGTATATTGGATATGCATTATAATGTGTACTTTACTAGTACTCCTAGTAGCACCAGGGTATTAGATACCGGTTCGGTTGCTAAGTGTTAGTAACTCGAAACAAAAGGCTACGGAATAAATGGAGACTAGCTAAAAGGTGAGATGACGATATGTGTTGGAAGTATTTCCAAGGTTGATCAAATATCGTACGCTCCCTCTACCATCGAGATTGGTATTAAAACCTAAATAATTGTTATTTGGTGTTTGTGTTGAGCATAGACATGATTGGATTATGTATATCGCGATACGGTTATTCATTTAAGGAGAATAATGGTTACTTTGTTTATTTGAATAATACCATCCCGATCGTAGTGATACACATTTTCATGCCAAAGGTATAAGATAGTAATGATAATACCACACAAATGTGGCACTGCAATTTGAGTCATATTGGTATAAAACGCATGAAGAAGCTCCATGTTGATGGATCTTTGGACTCACTCATTTTTGAAAGGATTGAGACATGCGAACCATGTTTGTTGGTAGATATGCATGAAGAAACTCTATACAGATGGATCATTTGGACTCACTTGATTTTGAATCACTTGAGACATGCAAATCATACCACATGGGCAAGATGACTGAAGGCCTCGTTTTCAGTAAAATGGAACAAGAAAGCAACTTGTTGGAAGTAATACATCTTGATGTGCGCAGTCCAATGAGTGCTGAGGCATGTAGTGGATATCGCTATGTTCTTACTTCACAGATGATTTGAGTAGATACTGAGTATATTTACTTGATGAAACATAAGTCTGAATTATTGAAAGGTTCAAGTAATTTCAGAGTGAAGTTGAACATCGTCGTGACAAGAGGATAAAATGTCTATGATATGATCGTAGAGATGAATATCTGAATTACGAGTTTGGCACAGAATTAAGACATTGTGGAAATTGTTTCACAACCAATACAGCCTGGAACACAATAGTGTGATGGTGTGTCCGAACATCATAACTACACCCTATTGGATATGATGCATACCATGATGTCTCTTATCAAACTACCACGATAGTTTATGGGTTAGGCATTAGAGACAACCACATTCACTTTAAATAGGGCACCACGTAATTCCAATGAGATGACACCGTGTGAACTATGGTTTAGAGAAACCTAAGCTGTTATTTCTTAAAAGTTTGGGGCTGCAACGCTTATGTGAAAAAGTTTCAGGCTGATAAGCTAGAACCCAAAGCGGATAAATGCATCTTCATAGGACACCCAAAACAGTTGGGTATACCTCCTGTCTCAGATCCGAAAGCAATAAGGGATTGTTTCTAGAATCGGGTCCTTTCTCGAGGAAAAGTTTCTCTCGAAAGAATTGAGTGGGAGGATGGTGGAGACTTGATGAGGTTATTGAACCGTCTCTTCAACTAGTGTGTGGCAGGGCACAGGGAGTTGTTCCTATGGCACCTACACCAATTGAAGTGGAAGCTTATGATAGTGATCATGAAACTTCAGATCAAGTCACTACCAAACCTCATGGGATGACAAGGATGCATACTAATTCAGAGTGGTACGTAATCCTGTCTTGGAAGTCATGTTGCTAGACAACAATGAACCTACGAGCTATGGAGAAGCGATGGTGGGCCTGGATTCCAAAATGGCTCGAGGCCATATAATCTGAGAGAGGATCCATATATGAAAACAAAGTGTAGACTTTGGAATAACTACTTGATGGTCGTAAGGCTATTAGATACATATGGATTTTAAAAAGGAAGACGGACAATGATGGTAAGTATCACCATTAAGAAATCTCGACTTGTCGTTAAGATGTTTTCCGACAAGTTCAAGGAGTTGACTACGATGAGACTTTCTCACTCGTAGCGATGTTAAGAGTCTGTTGGAATTATATTAGCGATTACTGCATTATTTATGAAATCTTGCAGACAAGATGCCAAAACATTGTTTCCTCGACGATTTTCTTCAGGAAAGGTTGTATGTGATACAACCGGAAGGTTTTGTCAATCCTGAAAGATGCTAACAAGTATGCAAAGCTCCAGCAATCCTTCTAAGGACTGGAGTAAGCATCTCGGAGTTGCAATGTATGCTTTGATGAGATGATCAAAGTTTTTGGGTGTATACAAAGTTTATGAGAAACTTGTATTTCCAAAGAAGTGAGTGGGAGCACTATAGAATTTCTGATGAGTATATGTTGTTGACATATTGTTGATCAGAAATGACGTAGAATTTCTAGAAAGCATATAGGGTTATTTGGAAAGTGTTTTTCAATGGAAAGCCTGGATTAAGCTACTTGAACATTGAGCATAAGATCTATATGGATAGATCAAAACGCTTAATGGTACTTTCAAATGAGCACATACCTTGACATGATCTTGAAGGTGTTCAAGATGGATCAGTCAAAGAAGGAGTTCTTGCCTGAGTTGTAAGGTATGAAGTTAAGACTTAAAGCTCGACCACGGTAGAAGAAAGAGGAAGGACGAAGGTCGTCCCCTATGCTTTTGTCATAGGCTCCATACGGTATGCCATGCTAAGTACCACACCTGATGTGTGCCTTGCCACATATTTGGCAAGAGGGTACAAAGGTGATCTAGGAGTAGATCACCAGATAGCGGTCTAAATTATCCTTAGAGGAATAAGGATATGTTTCTCAGTTATGGAGGTGATAAAGAGTACGACGTAAAGAGTTATGTCGATGCAAGCTTAACACCTATCCGGATAGCTCTGAGTAGAGATATCGGATACGTATAATGGAGCAACAATTTAGAATAGCTCCAAGTAGAACAGTTATTTGAAATGGCTCCAAATGTAGCATAGTAGTTGCATCTACAAGATGACATAGAAATTTGCGAAGTACATACGGATCTGAATGCTGCAGACCCGTTGACTGAAACCTCTCTCACAAGCATAACATGATCAAACCCAGAACTCTTTGGGTGTTAGTCACATGGGGATGTGACCTTGAGTGTTAATCACATATCGATGTGAATTGGATTATTGACTCTAGTGCAAGTGGGAGACTGTTGGAAATATGCCCTAGAGGCAATAATAAATTGGTTATTATTATATTTCCTTATTCATGATAATCGCTTATTATCCATGCTAGAATTGTATTGATAGGAAACTCAGTTACATGTGTGGATACATAGACAACACCATGTCCCTAGTAAGCCTCTAGTTGACTGGCTCGTTGATCAATAGATGGTTACAGTTTCCTGACCATGGACATTGGATGTCGTTGATAACGGGATCACATCATTAGGAGAATGATGCCATGGACAAGACCCAATCCTAAGCCTAGCACAAAGATCGTGTAGTTCGTATGCTAAAGCTTTTCTAATGTCAAGTATCATTTCCTTAGACCATGAGATTGTGCAACTCCCGGATACCGTAGGAATACTTTGGGCGTGCCAAACATCACAACGTAACTGGGTGGCTATAAAGGTACACTACAGGTATCTCCGAAAGTGTCTGTTGGGTTGGCACGAATCGAGACTGGGATTTGTCACTCCGTGTAAACGGAGAGGTATCTCTGGGCCCACTCGGTAGGACATCATCATAATGTGCACAATGTGACCAAGGAGTTGATCACGGGATGATGTGTTACAGAACGAGTAAAGAGACTTGCCGGTAACGAGATTGAACAAGGTATCGGGATACCGACGATCGAATCTCGGGCAAGTATCATACCACTAGACAAAGGGAATTGTATACGGGATTGATTGAATCCTCGACATCGTGGTTCATCCGATGAGATCATCGTGGAACATGTGGGAGCCAACATGGGTATACAAATCCCGCTATTGGTTATTGGTTGAAGAGTTATCTCGGCCATGTCTGCATGACTCCCGAACCCGTAGGGTCTACACACTTAAGGTTCGATGACGCTAGGGTTACAGGGAATAGATATACGTGGTTACCGAATGTTGCTCGGAGTCCCGGATGAGATCTCGGACGTCACGAGGAGTTCCGAAATGGTCCGGAGGTAAAGATTAATATATAGGAAGTATGGTTTTTGGCCACCAGAAGTGTTCCGGGCATCACCGGTAGTGTACCGGGACCACCGGAGGGGTTCGGGGGTCCACCAGGTGGGGCCACTAGCCCCGGAGGCCTACATGGGCCAATAGTGGGAAGGTATCAGCCCCTAAGTGGGCTGGGGTGCCTCCCCACCAAGGCCCATGCGCCTAAGGGGAAGAGGGGGCAAACCCTAAGGGCAGATGGGCCTTAAGGCCCATGCCTGGTGCGCCTCCCTCTCCCCCTCCACTTGGCCGCCACCCTAGATGGGATTGGGGCTGGCCGCCGCCCCTAGGGTGGAACCCTAGGTGGGGCACACCCCTCCCTCTCCCCTATATATACTTGAGGACTTGGGGATGCCAACAGATGAGTTCCTCTCCTTCTTGGCGCAGCCCTACCCCTCTCCCTCCTCGTCTCTTGCGGTGCTTGGCGAAGCCTTGCTGGAGTACCACGCTCCTCCACCACCACCACGCCGTCGTGCTGCTGCTGGATGGAGTCTTCCCCAACCTCTCCTTGTCCCCTTGCTGGATCAAGGCGTAGGAGACGTCACCGGGCTGTACGTGTGTTGAACACGGAGGTGCCGTCCATTCGGCACTAGGATCATCGGTGATTTGGATCACGACGAGTACGACTCCATCAACCCCGTTCTCTTGAACGCTTCCGCGTAGCGATCTACAAGGGTATGTAGATGCACTCTCCTTCCCTCGTTGGTAGACTTCTCCATAGATTGATCTTGGTGATGCGTAGAAAATTTTGAATTTCTGCTACGTTCCCCATCAGGTCGGCACCGGGAGTTCCTTGAGTCACAGAGAAGGTACTCCACCGTAGATTACTAACTCTAACTGATCCAAAGCAATCTATCAATGGTATCAGACATGTTTGGTTATAGGATCTTCGTTACAAAGAAAAACAGAGATAGAAAGATCCCCCCTCCTCAAGAACCCTAACCCTAACAGAGAAAAGAGGGAGAATAAATCCGAAAAGTAGTGCCACCGCACGGCCGCGCCGTTCCTCCCGATCCCAAATCGCATCAGCATGCCAAGGATTCGGGAAGAAGAACTCCACCCCGACTGGGGCAAAGGGCACCACGGCCAAACCGTTCGATGGTGACGCGCTCACTGCAAGGCGAACGCGCAACCGACGAAGGGGATGGCAACGGCGCCACCACCAAGTGCTCCACCATCGCCATCTTCAAGCGAGGCAGAGGAGGAGCGGGCGCAGCTACGCCTTGTTCTCTTTGGAAAAGGGGCGGTAGATGGAGAAAGAGAGGAGGGGAACAAGAGCAGGCTCGCGCGCAGCGGTGGCCGCTCGATGCCGTCGCCGACTGGATAGAGACTTGTCGGTGGCCTTGCGGGATAGGAGTAGAAGATGTTTCCGCCGCGCCCTTATCTCTCTCTGTCAAAGAAGAGGGATTAAGAAGAAAAGGCGGCGCGGCCGGACAGGCCGGCAGAGCCGCCGCTGTGGAGACGAACAGAGAGAGGGAGGAGAGTGGCGCGCAGGAGGGAAATGAGCGAAGGTTTTGATCCAGTGATCGGTGCGCTGGACCGTCGGATCTGATCTAACGGCCGTGAGTAAACCCTAGATCGCTACCGGGCCTTTGGGCCGAAAGAAGGCGGGCCTCTGGTCAGACGGACCAGGCCGCAGCCACCCTCACCCGCGCTAGGCCTTATGGGCCGAAAGTGAGGCGGACCAGGCCGAAACTCGGCTGGGCTGCAGTTTTGTCTGTTTTTTGTCCAAGTTTTGGGAAAAATTTTATATAGCTTTTCTAATCAAATTTAATAAAACGAAAATTTGTTTAGAAAATAGAAAGTGACAGAAAAGTTTATGTAAAGAATAAAAGGTTCATGAATTTTTTATTCATGTTTTTCCGCTGCAAATAAAAATAAAAGTGCTCTTTTAAAAGTGAATAGAACAAAAGTAAAAGGTTAAATTGTTGCTTCTCTAATGCAATTTTGAACAAACCGGTTAAAATTGCTTAGAGAGTAAAAGAGTTAAGAATTATTTCTGGATGGAATATTGTAAAGTTTCCGCTGCAAAGAAAAAGTTTTATCTTCCAATTAAATTGGAACCAACGGGAAAATTTAATTGGAAGAATTGTTTTTAGCAATGTTTTCCTCTATGGGTGAAATAAGATGCAGATAGTTTCCGCTATGACAAAAGAAATATTTGCGTTTTAAAGTTAAAATATGGTATTGTTATTTTTTGACCAACGTTGATGATAACAGTGTTGGGGAACGTAGTAATTTCAAAAAAATCCTACGCACACGCAGGATCATGGTGATGCATAGCAACGAGAGGGGAGAGTGTTGTCCACATACCCTCGTAGACCGAAAGCGGAAGCGTTAGCACAACGCAGTTGATGTAGTCGTACATCTTCACGATCCAACCGATCCAAGTACCTAACGTACGGCACCTCCGAGTTCAGCACACGTTCAGCTCGATGACGTCCCGCGAACTCCAATCCAGCAGAGCTTCATGGGAGAGTTCCGTCAGCATGACGGCGTGATGACGGTGATGATGTTGCTACCGATGCAGGGCTTCGCCTAAGCAACGCTATGATATGACCGAGGTGGAATATGGTGGAGGGGGGCACCGCACACGGCTGGAATAGATCAACAGATCAACTTGTGTGTCTAGAGGTGCCCCCTGCCCCGTATATAAAGGAGCAAGGGGGAAGGCGGCCGGCCAGGAGGAGGGCGCGCCAAGGGGGGAGTCCTACTCCCACCGGGAGTAGGACTCCTCCTTTTCCTTGTTGGAGTAGGAGAGGGAAGGAAGGGAGAGAGGAGGAGAAGGAAAAAGGGGGGCGCGCGGCTGCCCTGGCCGCCCCTCCTCTTCTCCCACTAAGGCCCATGAGGCCCAATTAATTCCCCGGGGGGTTCCGGTAACCCCCTGGCACTCCGGTTTTCTCCGAAACCACTCGGAACACTTCCGGTGTCCGAATATAGTCGTCCAATATATCGATCTTTACGTCTTGACCATTTCGAGACTCGTCGTCATGTCCGTGATCATATCCGGGACTCCGAACTACCTTCAGTACATCAAAACACAAAAACTCATAATACTGATCGTCACTAAACTTTAAGCGTGCGGACCCTACGGGTTCGAGAACTATGTAGACATGACCGAGACACGTCTTCGGTCAATAACCAATAGCGGAACCATGATGCTCATATTGGCTCCTACATATTCTACGAAGATCTTTATCGGTCAAACCGCATAACAACATACGTTGTTCCCTTTGCCATAGGTATGTTACTTGCCCGAGATTCGATCGTCGGTATCTCAATGCCTAGTTCAATCTCGTTACCGGCAAGTCTCTTTACTCGTCCCGTAATGCATCATCCCGCAACTAACTCATTAGTCACATTGCTTGCAAGGCTTATAGTGATGTGCATTACCGAGAGGGCCCAGAGATACCTCTCCGACAATCGGAGTGACAAATCCTAATCTCGATACGCCAACTCAACAAGTACCTTCGGAGACACCTGTAGAGCACCTTTATAATCACCCAGTTACGTTGTGACGTTTGGTAGCACACAAAGTGTTCCTCCGGTAAACGGGAGTTGCATAATCTCATAGTCATAGGAACATGTATAAGTCATGAAGAAAGCAATTGCAACATACTAAACGATCAAGTGCCAATCTAACGGGATGGGACTTGTTTGTGATGTGATCCCGTTAATCAAATGACAACTCATGTCTATGGCTAGGAAACTCAACCATCTTCGATTAACGAGCTAGTCAAGTAGAGGCATACTAGTGACACTATGTTTGTCTATGTATTCACACATGTATTATGTTTCCGGTTAATACAATTCTAGCATGAATAATAAACATTTATCATGATATGAGGAAATAAATAATAACTTTATTATTGCCTCTAGGGCATATTTCCTTCAGTCTCCCACTTGCACTAGAGTCAATAATCTAGATTACACAGTAATGATTCTAACACCCATGGAGTTTTGGTGATGATCATGTTTTGCTCGTGGAAGAGGCTTAGTCAACGGGTCTGCAACATTCAGATCCGTATGTATCTTGCAAATCTCTATGTCTCCCACCTGGACTTGGTACCGGATGGACGTGAAGCGTCTCTTGATGTGCTTGGTCCTCTTATGAAATCTGGATTCTTTTGCCAAGGCAATTGCACCAGTATTGTCACAAAAGATTTTCATTGGACCCGATGCACTAGGTATGACACCTAGATCGGATATGAACTCCTTCATCCAGACTCCTTCATTTGCTGCTTCTGAAGCGGCTATGTACTCCGCTTCACACATAGATCCCGCCACGACGCTTTGTTTAGAACTGCACCAACTGACAGCTCCATCGTTCAATGTAAGCATGTATCCGATTTGCGATTTAGAATCGTCCGGATCAGTGTCAAATCTTGCATCGACGTAACCATTTACGACTAGCTCTTTGTCACCTCCATAAATGAGAGACATATCCTTAGTCCTTTTCAGGTATTTCAGGATGTTCTTGACCGCTATCTAGTGATCCACTACTGGATTACTTTGGTACCTCCCTGCTAGGCTAATAGCAAGACACACATCAGGTCTGGTACACAACATTGCATACATGATAGAGCCTATGGCTGAAGCATAGGGAACATCTTTCATTTTCTCTCTATCTTCTGCAGTGGTCGGGCATTGAGTCTGACTCAACTTCACACCTTGTAACACAGGCAAGAACCCTTCACTACAAAAAAAATACAATTCCGTGATGATACGTGTTTGTCACAGTAGGTCGCGTTTTTTATCATGCATGTACATCTATGACAAATTTATGACAGAATCAAGATAGTCATACTTGTGCTGTCATAGAAGTGTTCCATGACATTACCAAAATTATCATCACGGAAGTGTCCACTTCCATGATGATAAATCGTGCGTCACAGAAGTGCTTTCGTCAAGGGTGACCGACACGTGGCATCCACCGTAACGGAAAGCCGTTAAGCTATCGGGTCGGGTTTTGGATACGATAACCCGTTAACAGCCCCGACCAATGGGGATTTTCCACGTGTAAAATCATCATTGGCTGGAGGAGACATGTGTCAGGTCTGCGTTGGCACATGTGTCACTCATCCAATAGGCAAGACGCACCTATGATATGTTGACACGTGGACCGGCCCATCAAGTTTAAATGGGCCAGCCCAACTGAAGGCCCACAAGATTTTACGGACCATAATGGGCCGGCCCAGCTAAAGGCCCACGAGATTTTGTGGGCCATAATGGGCTGGCCCAGCTAAAGGCCCACAAGATTTTGCGGTCCATAATGGGCTGGCCCAGCTAAAGGCCCACAAGATTTTGCGGGCCATAATGGGCCGGCCCAGGTAAAGGCCCACAAGATTTTTGTGTGCCATAATGGGCCGACCCAGGTAAAGGCCCACAAGATTCTTGTGGATCATAATGGGCCAGCCCAGCTAATGGCCCATGAGATTTCGTCGACATTAATGGGCCGGCCCACCTATAGGCTCACAAGATTTTGAGGACCCTAGTAGGCCGGCCCATTAACTGGCTGCCATGTTTTGGGCCAAATGTCGGCCCATATTTGACCCGGTCCATTAATGGCCTGCCACGCTCCGGGCCTAATAGTGGCCCATATGAGATCCGACCCGTTAAAAGCCTACCACGTTCTGGGCCAAATTACGACCCAGATCAGGTTTGGCCCTTTAAGAGGCTTTGGGCTCAATTATGGCCCATATCAGATTCGGCCCGTCAACTGGACACTATGCTTTTGGGCCCACTTGCTAAAGGCCCACTTAGTAATTCGGCCCGATACTAGTTTTGGCATGTTAAAGGCCCATTTAACATTTCGGCCCTATATTAATTTCGACCTGTTAAAAGCCCGTCATATAGTTGGGCCTAACTACGGCCCGGTTTGCATCCGGCCTGCTCGCAGCCAATATCTGATTGGGCCAAACAAGGACCGAGACAATTTTGGCCTGTTAAAAGCCCATGATTTGATTTGCACAATCATGGGCCGGGGTTCATTTCGGGCTGCTGCCGGCCCGTGAGCTGTTCGACACATTTTAGGCCCAACCTACATCGTGATTGCATGACGGCCCGATTATGTACCGTAATTTTATGGTTTGGCCGGTTTACTGCAAAGACAAGATATATATATACAGTAAAATAACTGCAACATCGTGAATAAGAAAAAACCTAGACTATACAATAAAGAAATTACGGCATATTACTTCCACTGGGCATCAAAGTTTGCCACTATGATAATAGAGCACAAGCAGACAGCAGATTACATGCACTGGGCATCAAAGATCGCCACCAGTGCAAATAAACACGCCGACAAAATAATATACAAAACCGACAGCACTTCAATAGAGTTCAAGAAAGGTTAGCCCTACTGGGGAGCTGCAGCGCAAGCAGCTGAGCAACATGATGAGACTGCGCTTGTTCAACACTTATATCTTCCTCACTCTGAAAGATAAACAAGCAGAGAGATGACAGGTTTTGCACATAAAAGTATCAGTGCTGACAATTCATCACATTTCTTACTGACGAATAAAGTGACACAGTTTAAAATTGCATTAACACAATATGGTATTGTTCAGGCCAAGACATGGCAGGAACTGACATTGTGAAGGAGTTGGCAGCTTCACGACACCACTAGATTACAGATCAAGAACTCATAAGTATCAATGGTTAGTGTGTTGTCAATTTATACCATTTTAGATTGGCAAATAAAGAGATGGTTTAAATAATAGTAGAATGATATGACATTGTTCATAGTTAAGACATTGCAGAATATGACATTGTGATGTAGTGGGTAGGTTCACCACACCACTGGATTACAGATGAAGAACAGAAGCATACATGCAGTGCAAAAGAAGATCACTTGCTCTGTATAGTTTAATTTACATGGTATGAAGAAGGAACTTGGTTGTACAACTAAAAACTTAAATTGAGAAAGGACAAACTTTTGTTTATGAACTACATAATAAACTTTAAACAAGCAATTTGATGCAAACACCAAAAAGAAACAACTGTTGCAGTCATGCCTAAACAAATATATACAACAAAGTTTGAAGGCTTGAGATGGACAAACTTACATTATTGGTGAAGACAGGCTCTATAAAGGCCTTGTCCATGCTGATGGGGGGGGGGCAATTCAAGAAGTTTACCACAGAATCTTCTTCAAAAGCATTGCCTTTATTCTACATTTTGTTAACAGTAAATATAGATGTGATAATATATGAAAAAATGGAGAATATTTAAGATAAGATGAAGAGTGATGCTACATAACCAAGTAGCTATAAATGTAAGTGCAGCGATACAGGCAAAAGGTACAGCCAAGAGCAATGCACAGCTAAACTTCTTCAGTACCAACCTTATGGTAAGAGTAAATATAGATCTGATGTGTAGAAAATGGAGGGAAAAGGAAAATAAGTTGCAGAGTGATGGTACATGAACAACTACCTGTCATTATAAATACACTGATAAAGGACAGCATGTACTTACAAGAACAATGCAGAGCTAAAAAACATTGGGATTGGATATATTCTACACTAATGTAATCATTCATACAGATCAGATAATTTGGAGCGAACAACTGATAAGCAAGCTATCATGCATAGTACTATCACATAATGAACCAGGTATGTATGCAAGTACAGTGATACAGGACAACAGGTACTAACAAGAGCAAAGCAGTGGGCAGCATATTTGCGATATCCTGTCGTTCTTGTCAAACCGGAATTCTTCTTCGAGTAGATTTCCTGCAAAAAAGATCCGTAAGGCACATGCGGAAAAGTAGAAGTTCAAATTGTCATGTGATTTCATAGACAGTACCTCATCCTGGGAACAAGACCAGTGCAGGTCCTGGGCTAGTGGTGTGGCCAGTGAAGTATGGGTACAGTCTGCTAGAGTCGGTCCTACGTTTTGTGTCACTGGTTGTACAACCAATATAAGTGGGTTGTTTTCTGATGTCTCCGGCACAACCACGTTTTTCAAGGACTTTGCTGGTGCTCCTTCAGGTTCGGCAATCACCCTCTTCCTTTTTGATGTCTGATGCACAAGAACAACATTTGAGTGAAAAAACATGGTATGATGACAGACGGAATATGTATTGATAATGGATGGGCATGGCATCTCGACATATAATGAGTAAAGTAAGCAGATGGTGATGCAACAAAGTAGAAGAAATGCAAGACAACATATGCAAGATACACACAATCAATAAAACCTTGCCAAACTAGAACAGGCACCTTGATGGGTGAACATGACAGGCCATCTGCCTTTGACTCCTCGAGGTTAGAATAGTCATTAGGATCATATTCTGAACAAGAATCTACAGGTGGGGAGCGTATGAGTTTCATTCCATCCAGAATGGCACTCAATGCCTTGGTGCCAATTTTGTAAGTCATTGCAGTGTTCCACAATATTCTTCTGATGCGCGGATTCCGATATTCACTGTAATTATGTATAATATCTAAGAACCATGAAAACATAAATAGTTGTGAGATTATCTTTGTAATGCAGAGGATATTCTAATATAGGTGCGCCCCTGTAAACACTTGTGTGCTATCACTGGATTCTGATGAGAGAGCTCATGTGTGCTGTAATATGGTGCGTGCATTTATATAATCTGGCACAAGTACACAAAAAATAGGCTCCAGAAGTAAGGATAGTTGGCAGATGATAGGTTTAAAATATACTGTATAGAGAGTTTATTGCCAAACCATGATAACAAGAGCACACAACAACTAGGCAGATCATAGTGTACATAAAAGGGTACACCATAACGATGATATATAAATCGGGAAAGTGGAACTGGCTTGAAAATACGGTGTTGTATTGCCGCTAGTAATTGAAAGCCTATCGATCACATATAGGCCAGCTCTATGAGCTGTTGACTGCAGATGTCCCGGCTCCCCTTCCTAACAAGGAACATACTGTACGTACTAAATACAGAATAACAAAAGAGGAACATGTTAAAGAACAGAAAAGGAAGCATATTCTTGAGGTTCCGCTTAATTGCATACAATGTTGGTTGCCCACTCATGATGAATCACAGCGCCCAAAGAAATGCAATTCAATGTTGTCTCTATATGTGGCAATTTTGAACAAGAGTCATTAGGATCATATTCTGAACAAGAGTCAACGGGTGGGGAGCGTATGAGTTTCATTGCATCCAGAATGGCACTCAATGCCTTGGTGCCAATTTTGTAAGTCATTGCAGTGTTTAGCTTCAAGAGTGGACTGCTACTAGTGCGACACAAAGCAGCTACACAGACCATAGTGTAGATATAACAGGAAAACCATAAACATCAGAGTAAAATCAGCAAAGTGGAACTTGCTGGAATATATGTGCTAGTATTGTCGGTACGGCTAGAAAGGCTCCGGATACCATCTCTCTTCAACTGAAGGTGCGGTACTGTTAATATCAGTGTAACTCTCAAAGGCGACACAACTCCCCGCATTTCCTTGCTATTCTTATAGGATTCAGGTGGGCAGGCCACTACAAATCCTATTCCCATGTTTACAAAATCCTACGAATCAAATAGGCCCGAAGAGTTCAAAGTGTCCATCACAGCCGACCGTATAGACCTCTACACTGCAAATGTCCCTACTCATCTTCACTACAAGGAACATATTGTACTACTATCATACTCCCTCCGTTCCAAAATATAAGTCTTGGTAGAGATTTCCACTATGGATCACATACAGATGTATCCAGATACATTTTAGAGTGTAGATTCACTCATTTTGCTCCATATGTAGTCCATGGTGGAATCTATACAAAGACTTGTATTTAGGAACGGAGAGAGTACTTATTAAAGAAGAACGTAAGAGGAACATGCTAAAGAAGAGCAAGCAGATTTTGGATAATAAAATGTTCGTTGTGTAGTGCCCACACATGATGAACCAGAGCGCATCAAGAAAGCAACTCCCTGCTGTCTCTCTATATGTGGTGCACGTGCTTTTCGAAAGTAAAGTAGGAGCATTAGCTGGACAATTAAATGTTTTCTGTTTTAGTAATATCAGCATCATATCAGATTCGTACTTGAGCAACAAGTTTGGAATTATGAGTGGCACGTTGTTTAGCTTGATGGATTCAGGAGCAGTGCTAAGTAGTTACGATGATGGTACTAAATATAAAGGCATGTATGCATGCAAGTCGCGTGACTTTTGTCATTTGGGTCAGTCGACCATTTCAGGCGGTTGGATGAAGATCCTACGTCTCCTAACCCTTCTTCTTCCTCGTCTTTGATTCTTCCCATATAGAACACCGCACGGGCCACCGGCCAGACCACCGGCCCCCACCTCCTGTGTTCCTCCGCCACCCCACCCCCGCCCCCGCCCCAACCCCCACCCGCGTCGAGTTTTCTTCATTTGGCGAGGCCCCACAACCACCCGAGCCCCTTCGATCGCACCGGCGAACTCCGGCGAGCTCTGAAAAATCGACTGACCCAATTTTGAAATTTAGTCTACTGTGATTTAACTAGTGTTTTATATAAAAGGGGAAACCATAAGCATTGGGAGTATAGTGTTGAGCGTGCCATGGCGGATCTGAAGGTGCAAACCGGACAAAGGCAACTTCTCAACCAAGACAAGAAATCAGAGTAAAGCAGTGGCGATCTATTTTCTTGCTGCGATAAATAAGTTGAGCAGATACGAAAGAGTACCGCCTCTGGTGCGGCGCCGTGTACGCATCTGCTGAGAATTTGACGGTGCTGCTGTAGCGATGGCTGTCGCCAGCGTGGAAGCAGATCTAGGAGGGTAGACGGTGGCGGCGGGGCGCGGTGGACGAGACGGTCGTAGGAGCGGCGCCGGCAAGGTGGACGACGGCGGGGATGAAGCGAGAGGACGGGATGCAAGGATCCCCGTCCGAAGCCGTGGATGAGAGAGGTCGATCTCTTGTAATGGACGGCGGCGTCGGGGTATCAGCTCCGGCATGGTGGAGGAGGACGGTGGTGGATGGGGTGGCGGACGGCGGCGGACGGAGGAGGGTGGGGTGGAGAGGGTGTTTTGGCGCCCACGGAGTACGAATGGGGAAAAGGAAGGTAGAGAGGAAGGGGGAACCATATATTCAGGGCGTGCTTGTCTCAAATGCGAGGAAATTTACAAACTTAGCCCCCGTTTCAAATTTCTACTACATCACAACAACATTAGTCGGTTGGGGATAGGACGGTAATCTCGCATACACCAAATATTTGCCGACGAGAGTTTGTTTTTGGCGCCACCGTGTATGAATATGAATCAGGGAGGGAGTCGATTTCGGCCGAGGACACACTGTGTTTTGGCGCCCACCATGTATGAATCCGGGTGAGAGGCGGTTACGTCACGTTTGGGTGAAATTACAAACCTACCCCTATCGAAACCTATAGAAATCCAGCAGATAGGCTTGGCGTGGCAAGGATAGGTAGTAGTGATTTCCATCTCGCAGATTTTGGTTTCAGGCGGTTACTGCGACTTTCCCCGCTTCGTTCAAATTTTGCAGAGTGCACATTTACCGTGCCAACTCAATTCGAATCCCGTTTGTATTCTATTTTTTTCGGGCGGGATCCATTTTCAATTGGAATTACATTCTATATACATCATTTTTTATATACTTTCAAAAGCACAACAAAGAATTCTGCTCCTTTATATGTATAGTATGATTTACAAATACAACGATCTCGAAATCTTAAGGTTGAATTCGAAAAAATTTAACCAGATTATATTCTACTAAAATGTATGGATCAGTAATATCTACATATTAAATAACATAGATGCACGTGAATTCATATGAGTATGCATGTTTGATAGATCAATTTTGGTTCGAGTATTTATTACATGTATCATCATCTCGAATTCAAATATTTGAATCCCTTTTTTGTTCACTCCTTGCACGCCCATCTCTCTCGCATGCATGCTCCTTTAGGTAGCTATCACTCTCTTTTCTCCAGCTAACCCGCACGCTCACTTCATGTTTCTCCTATCCTCGCAAACATGGTCTCTCGATGGCTCCCTTGAGAAGTGTCACACTCTCCCTATCATTATACATTACACGGTTTTCATTATCTCTCACGTCTCTACTATTCTATGGTATCACTCGGTACCTAAGCTTTCTTTTTCACCACCACACACACAGTCTCCACTCGTCTTTCACTTTGTCTTTCTCTCTATGGGATTCTCTCACACACCCTATATGTCTCTACATATGACTCATACCACTAAAATTACTCTCTCTCCCTCTCCTATAGACACAACATTTGTTGTGGTCTCCTTTTCGTCTCCATCCCAGACTGACATTATTTATTTGTTTACCGATCAGAAAACCCCGACTACCGTCTCCTCTCTCTCTCTCTCTCTCTCTCTCTCACAGACACACACACACACAACTCCTGCTTCCACTCCCCTTCCCGACTACCGTCTCTCTCTCACACACACAAAACTCTAGCTTCCGCACCCCGACTCGTATTTCTCTCACAAACATTTATCGACTAGCTAGCCTCTAGATAGGTTTATACACCCGCACACTCGTGCTTCCACCATCGCATACATGTCTCTCTCCCGCTCCTTGTATCACTAGTAGAAAACAGGGCTTTGGTCCAGGCCGGGTCAGCCCATTAGTCCCGGTTCAGTCCAGAACCGGGACCAATATGGGCATTGGTCCCGGTTCATGAGCCCAGGGGGCCGGCCGGGCCACGTGGGCCATTGGTCCCGGTTCATCTGGACCTTTTGGTCCCGGTTGGTGGGATGAACCGGGACCAATGGGCCTCGCTCCTGGCCCACCACCATAGGTCCCGGTTGGTGGCTTGAACCGGGACCAAAGGCTCCCCTTTAGTCCCGGCTCATGTCACCAACCGGGACCAATGAGATGCCTATGTATACCCCTCGCTCGCGAGCAGAGCACCCCAGTGCTCTGTTTTTCTCTGGCCAAGGGGGAGAGGGCTTGGTGGTGCTCTGGCTCACCTCCTATGCACACAAGGTGTTCGATGGAATGCCCGAGCCACACTACTTAAGCTTTCTCCTCTCCAAGCTCGACCTCCAAGCTCCATTTCCATAATATTTGTCTAGGTTTAGCGGTCCGTCACGCCCCGTCCCCGTCTTCACCGTCGTCGATCACCCGCGCCGAGCTCATCGCCGGCACCACCGTGGTGAGCCTCTTGTTCTTATCTTCTTTCTGAAAGGAAAAATATTCTTACTTGTATGTTTACATAGATACTTGTATTATTTTCTTACTTTTATTATTGCATCTTATATAGTGCGATGGTTTTGGTATCCGCCCCCATCGGCCCTCATCCTGTCTATGATTCAGATGTGGTATATATATATTATCTTCATAACTATTGGTTCATTTATTGTTTATGAAAATTTATGCCGACCAACGTGACATAGATTTTATTTATGTAGGATGTATGTGAATCGGAAATGCCAACCGACCCTATTGTCGAGAGGTTAAATTTATTTGAAGAAGAAAATAATTTGTTGAAGGAAAAAATAAAAAAATTGAGGAGGAGAAGATGATATTGGAGTTGCATGTTGTGGATGTCGTCGATGATCACAAGATCAAGATGGATGCAATGCGCTTGAAGATTAGAAAGATTAGAAAATATGCCATTCATACCGAGGCTTGGTATCATTATGCCGTTGGATCAATTGTTACCTTGGTTGCGATTATGATCGCATTTGTTTTCGCATTGAAATGTTTTACATAGTTTCAATGTATGGTTTAATTAATTAGATGCTTTGGAGAGCTATATGTTGTTAGATGAGAACTATGTATGCACTTTGGTTTTAATGTGATGATGAACTTCTATTAATTTGGACACTTAATTATATATAATGCACGCAGATGAACCGGCAATGGATGTACGGTGACAGACACACCCGCGAGTACATTAAGGGCGTGCATGAGTTTCTCGATGCGGCTGAGGCAAACAAGCAGAATGGTTTTATGTGTTGTCCATGCACTGAATGTGGGAATACGAGGTCTTACTCTAACCGGAAAATCCTTCACTCCCACCTGCTTTACAAGGGTTTCATGCCACACTATAATGTTTGGACGAGGCACGGAGAAATAGGGGTTATGATGGAAGACGGCGAAGAAGAAGAGTACGATGACAACTATGTGCCCCCTGAATACGGTGATGCTGCAACGGGGGGAGCTGGTGAAGATCAAGAGGAACCAGACGATGTGCCCAATGATGCTGCAACGGGTGAAGCTGCTGAAGATCAAGAGGAACCAGACGATGTGCCCGATGATGATGATCTCCGCCGGGTCATTGTCGATGCAAGGACGCAATGCGAAAGTCAAAAGGAGAAGCTGAAGTTCGATCGCATGTTAGAGGATCACAAAAAAGGGTTATACCCCAATTGCGAAGATGGCAACACAAAGCTCGGTACCGTACTGGAATTGCTGCAGTGGAAGGCAGAGAATGCTGTGGCTGACAAAGGATTTGAGAAGCTACTGAAAATATTGAAGAAGAAGCTTCCAAAGGATAACGAATTGCCCGACAGTACATACGCAGCAAAGAAGGTCGTATGCCCTCTAGGATTGGAGGTGGAGAAGATACATGCATGCCCTAATGACTGCATCCTCTACCGCGGTGCATACAAGGATCTGAACGCATGCCCGGTATGCGGTGCATTGCGGTATAAGATCAGACGAGATGACCCTGGTGATGTTGACGGTGAGCCCCCCAGGAAGAGGGTTCCTGCGAAGGTGATGTGGTATGCTCCTATAATACCACGGTTGAAACGTCTGTTCAGAAACGAAGAGCATGCCAAGTTGATGCGATGGCACAGTGAGAACCGAAAGAAAGATGGGAAGTTGAGAGCACCCGCTGACGGGTCGCAGTGGAGAAAAATCGAGAGAAAGTACTGGGATGAGTTTGCAAAGGACCCAAGGAATGTATGGTTTGCTTTAAGCGCGGATGGCATTAATCCTTTCGGGGAGCAGAGCAGCAATCACAGCACCTGGCCCGTGACTCTATGTATGTATAACCTTCCTCCTTGGATGTGCATGAAGCGGAAGTTCATTATGATGCCAGTTCTCATCCAAGGCCCTAAGCAACCCGACAACGAAATTGATGTGTACCTAAGGCCATTAGTTGAAGAACTTTTACAGCTGTGGAATGGAAACGGTGTACGTACGTGGGATGAGCACAGACAGGAGGAATTTAACCTTAAGGCGTTGCTGTTCGTGACCATCAATGATTGGCCCGCTCTCAGTAACCTTTCAGGACAGGCAAACAAAGGATACCACGCATGCACGCACTATTTAGATGACACTGAAAGTATATACCTGGACAAATGCAGGAAGAATGTGTACCTGGGCCATCGTCGATTTCTTCCGACCAACCATCAATGTCGAAAGAAAGGCAAGCATTTCAAAGGCGAGGCAGATCACCGGAAGAAGCCCGCCATGCGCACCGGTGATCACGTGCTTGCTATGGTCAATGATTTACACTACGTAATCTTTGGAAAGGGTCCCGGTGGACTAGCTGTTCCGAATGACGTTGAGGGACACGCACCCATGTGGAAGAAGAAATCTATATTTTGGGACCTACCCTACTAGAAAGACCTAGAGGTCCGCTCCTCAATCGACGTGATGCACGTGACGAAGAACCTTTGCGTGAACCTGCTAGGCTTCTTGGGCGTGTATGGGAAGACAAAAGATACACCTGAGGCACGGGAGGACCTGCAACGTTTGCACGAAAAAGACGGCATGCCTCCGAAGCAGTATAAAGGTCCTGCCAGCTACGCTCTTACGAAAGAAGAGAAAGAAATCTTCTTTGAATGCCTGCTCAGTATGAAGGTCACGACTGGCTTCTCGTCGAATATAAAGGGAATAATAAATATGCCAGAGAAAAAGTTTCAGAACCTAAAGTCTCATGACTGCCACGTGATTATGACGCAACTGCTTCCGGTTGCATTGAGGGGGCTTCTACCGGAAAACGTCCGATTAGCCATTGTGAAGCTATGTGCATTCCTCAATGCAATCTCTCAGAAGGTGATCGATCCAGAAATCGTACCAAGGCTAAGGAGTGATGTGGCGCAATGTCTTGTCAGTTTCGAGCTGGTGTTCCCACCATCCTTCTTCAATATCATGACGCACGTCCTAGTTCATCTAGTCGACGAGATTGTCATCCTGGGGCCCGTATTTCTACACAATATGTTCCCCTTTGAGAGGTTCATGGGAGTCCTAAAGAAATATGTCCGTAACCGCGCTAGGCCAGAAGGAAGCATCTCCATGGGCCATCAAACAGAGGATGTTATCGGGTTTTGTGTTGACTTCATTCCTGGCCTTAAGAAGATAGGTCTCCCTAAATCGCGGTATGAGGGGAGACTGACTGGAAAAGGCACTCTTGGAAGAGACTCAATAATATGCAGGGACGGATATTCTTGGTCTCAAGCACACTACACAGTTCTACAGAACTCTACCTTGGTGACCCCGTATGTCGATGAACACAAGAACAGTCTGCGCTCCAAACACCCGGAGCAGTGCGACGACTGGATTACATGTGAACACATCAGGACTTTCAGCAGTTGGTTGGAAACACGTCTCAGAGGTGACAACACTGTTTGTGATGAGTTGTACTTGTTGTCCAGGGGACCATCTTTGACTGTATTGACTTACAAAGGATACGAGATAAATGGGAATACATTTTACACGATCGCCCAAGATCAAAAGAGCACCAACCAAAACAGCGGTGTCCGCTTTGATGCAGCAACCGAGAGCGGAAAGGACACATATTATGGTTACATAGTGGACATATGGGAACTTGACTACGGACCTGATTTTAAGGTCCCTTTGTTTAAGTGCAAATGGGTCAATCTGTTAGGCGGCGGGGTACAGGTAGACCCACAGTACGGAATGACAACAGTGGATCTGAAAAATCTTGGGTACACTGACGAACCGTTCGTCCTAGCCAATGATGTGGCACATGTTATCTATGTGAAGGACATGTCTACCAAACCGAGAAAAAGAAAAGATAAGGAAGCGAATACATCATACGATGAGCCAAAGCGCCACATAGTTCTTTCAGGAAAAAGGGACATCCTGGGAGTGGACGGCAAGACAGACATGTCTGAAGATTATGAAAAGTTTCATGAAATTCCTCCCTTCAATGTCAAGGCTGACCCAAGCATCCTGATAAACAATGAAGATTATCCATGGTTACGGCGCAATAAGCAAATGACACAAGCGAAGAAAAAGTGAAGACTTTCTCCCGCAACTATTATGATGATACCATGCCAACTTTGTAACACACGAACATGCTACCATTGTCCGTTTTGTACATGCACATGCTATGTGGGTGAAATTATGATACCATCCCAACTTTCAACTTTTTCAGAGTTCATTTGAAATGCTTTCATGTCTTATGGTTCAAGGTTTTATGTGTTGAGGCAAATGGATCAATATGTCAGGAGGCGGGGTACAGGTAGACCCACAGTACGGTATGACAACAGTGGATCTAAACAATCTTGGGTACACAGACGAACCATTCGTCCTAGCCAATGATGTGGCGCAGTTATTGTCCGAAACTTTGATACTTCGAAAGTGATTGTCCATTTTGTACACGAAGTGCATCAAGTTTTTGTCGTAACCCTCTCTACTTTTTGGAACATGCTATGTGGGTGAAATGATGATACCATGCCAACTTTCAACCTTTTCAGAGTTCATTTTAAATGCTTTCCAATTTCAGGGTCATTTAGCTCAAAGAATGAATTAATAGCAAACAGAATGAACTACAAAACTTTTATGAAAATAAAAACAATCAATTAAAATATTATGTTATGATCAACTAAAATAAAACTATAATATTCTTCAATAGCAAAAAGAATATAATTTTTGTGACCTAAAATCAAACTATAAGTATTTAATTGTAAGTATAAATAAAAAATAAATAGCAAAAAAGAAAAAAAATCTATTTTTATAGTAAAGTTATTCATAAACTAGTGATTCACACAAATTTTAAAAAATACAAATTTAAACTATTCAAAATTTTAAAACTAATGGCACTAACAGAAAGTTTATAATTTTTGTGACCTAAAATCAAAAAGAAATCACTAAAAAACTATAAGTATTTAGTTGTAAGTATAAATAAAAATAAATAGAAAAAAATTCTATTTTTATAGTAAAGTTATTCATAAACTAGTGATTCACACAAATTTTTAAAAATTCAAATTTAAACTATTCAAAATTTAAAACTAATGGCACTAAAAGAAAGTTTATAATTTTTGTGACCTAAAAGCAAAAAGAAATCACTAAAAAACTGTAAGTATTTAGTTTTAAGTAGAAATAAAAAAAATAAAAAAACCAAAAAAATGTAGAAATAAAAAGGAAAAAACCAAAAAAATGCCACCTACTGGGCCTCCACGGCCTGAATACGACTAGAAACCCTACATGGGCTAGGATTCAAGCCCGCAGAAGGCCCAATAGGCCCACAGGCAGTAGCAAGTTTAGGCCTGAAAGCCTGCATAAGAGAGGAGCTCGAATGGGGAGGCACACCAGCGCTTATAAACAAGTGTCGGCGCCCTTCAGCTAGCGAGGTGGGACTAAACTTTCGGCCGCGCCAGCGCCAGCACAAGGCCATTGGTCCCGGTTGGAGGCACCAACCGGGACCATAGGGGGGCATTGGTACCGGTTCGTGGCACCAACCGGGACGATTGCCCCCCTATGGTCCCGGTTCGAGCCACCAACCGGGACCAAAGGCCTCTGCTTCCCGCCCTTTCGGCTGCTGAAAAGAGACCTTTGGTCCCGGTTGGTGGCACCAACCGGGACATTAGGTAGGCATTCGTCTCGATTCATGCCACGAACCGGGACCATTGCTCTGGGTATATAAGGTAGCACTTGTGAAAATTTCGCCAACTGCTCCCATTCCCCCCGACACCGCCAGGCCGTTCGTCGTCGTCGTCGCCGCCCCGAGCCCGTCGTCGCCCGCTCCCCGTCGCCGTCGCCCCGCGCCGCCGCAGGCCTTCTCCCCGTCGCTGCATGCGCCGTCACCGGCCTCCTCCTTGTCGCTGCGTGCGCCATCTCCGGCCCCCTCACCGTCGCCCCGCGCCGCGTCGCCGGCCTCCCCCGCGCTGTCGTCGGCCTCCTCCCCGTCGCGCCCCCAGTGAGCTCCCCCCTTCCCATCGATCCCTGTCGCTCTGACCATCGCCGCCGCCGCCGCTCTCTGTGTGTGATAAAAATTTTCATATGTGTATATGTATATGCTCATATGTATTTGGATTTGGCTATGTATGTATGTATATGCTCATATGTATGTATGTATGTATGTATATGCTCTCTGTATATGGATTTGGCTATGTGTATGCTCTCTGTATATGCTCATATGTATGTATGTTCATATAGCATTTTTTCTATATATGAATTATTTTTTTGTTCATGGATATATGCTAAAGAAAACGAGGGGGTGATAGATGATGATGAGGGGTCGAGAGGGGGACGAGAGGTCGAGAGGGGTCGAGGGGAGAAAAAATGTTATCAGGGACGAGGGTCGTCGAGGGGTCGAGAGAGGGACGAGGGGTCGAGAGGGGTACGAACCGGGACCAATACTCTGTGTATATAAGCAGGACTTAGAAAGAAGAAGAGGAGAGGAAGAAGAGGGGAAATAAATAAGAAGAAGAAAAAAGAAGAAAAAGAAGAGGAGAAGAAGAAAGGAATAGTGGAGAAGAAGAGAAAATAGAATATATTCTATTTTCTCTTCTTCTCCACTATTCCTTTCTTCTTCTCCTCTTTTTTTCTTCTTTTTTTCTTCGATCTTCTCCTCTAGCTATTCCTTTCTTCTTCTCCTATTTCTTATTCTTCTTCTTCTTCTTCTTCTTCTTCTTCTTCTTCTTCTTCTTGTTCTTCTTCTTCTTCTTAATTTTTATCGGGAACGAGGGTGTCGAGGATCGCCGAGGGGTCGAGGGTCGGGAACTAGGGTAGAGGGTCGAGGGTCGTTAAGGGGTCAAGGGTCGAGGGTTTCAGGGTCGAGGGTTCGAGGGTTCTATAGGGTCGAGGGTCGAGGGTTCCAGGGTCGTCTAGGGGTCGAGGGTTCCAGGGTCGTCGAGGGTTCGAGGGGTCGAGGATCGCCAAGGGGTCGAGAGAGGTTTCCTAGTGTCAAAGTATTGAAGAAATCCATGGCTTCATCATTAGCCGGAAGTAACCAGGGCATGATGAAGTCCTCCAAAGTTATTTTGGAATGGTGTCCCGGATAGGATAATTTGCCTTTTTGTATGAATTTCAGCAAAGGCCTTCCAAATAACGATATTTGGAAGGTTCTTGCTGAACTTTGTACCAAAAAGCGAATTATCCTATCTAGGACTCTGTTCCAAAATAACTTTGGAGAGCTTCATACCATCATGCACCTGTTACTTTCGCCTAATGATGAAGACATGGTTTTGTTGAATCCTTTGACACTAGGCAACCTCCCGACCCCTCGGTGATCCTCTCAAACATGAGAGGAAGAAGAGGATCGCCGAGGGGTCGAGGGTTCCAGGGTCGTCGAGGGTTCGAGGGGTCGAGGATCGCCGAGGGGTCGAGAGAGAGATTTCCTAGTGTCAAAGTATTGAAGAAATCCATGGCTTCATCATTAGCCAGAAGTAACCAGGGCATGACGAAGTCCTCCAAAGTTATTTTGGAATGGTGTCCCGGATAGGATAATTTGCCTTTTTGTATGAATTTCAGCAAAGGCCTTCCAAATAACGATATTTGGAAGGTTCTTGCTGAACTTTGTACCAAAAAGCGAATTATCCTATCTAGGACTCCGTTCCAAAATAACTTTGGAGAGCTTCGTACCATCATGCACCTGTTACTTTCGCCTAATGATGAAGACATGGTTTTGTTGAATCCTTTGACACTAGGCAACCTCCCGACCCCTCGGCGATCCTCTCGAACATGAGAGGAAGAAGAGGATAAAAAAAGAAGAGGAAGAAGAACTCCTCTATTCTTTCTTCTCCTCTTTTTTTCTTCTTCTTCCTCTTTTTTTATCGGGAACGAGGGTCGTCGAGGGACATAGATGTAGTGTCGTTGTTGTCGATATATACCCCCTCCCGATAGCTTCAACACGTGGGGAGTCGATATTACCCCCTCCTTGAAGCGTTCTCGAGGCCACCCCAAACCCTTGAAGCGTTGTCGAGGCCACCCCAAACCCTAGAGAAGCAGCGTCGAGGCCACTAATTAATATATATGATTCCTTATTATGATTAGGTAGCTAGTTCTACGTTTGCCACTAATATATCCATCTGTCATGTTTGAATAATAATTGCCATGTTGTAAATATTTGTAGAAACTATGGACACCGCCCGAGACGAAGCAAAAGAAGCGTTGTTGAGGGACATAATCGCAGAAGGAAGTGATGTCGTCTCGTTGTTTCTCAACGACACCGATGTTCTGGAAGGAGAGGGTGAAGAAGCTGGCTACGGTGACCTAATGCCTGTGCAAGAAGAAGAACATGAGGACGGCTCCGGTGACCCAATGCCGGTGCAAGAAGGAGACCGTGATGACGGCTCCGGTGACCGAACCGAGTCCGGCCAGGTATATATATTAGTTAAGCCTGTGCTGACTAGCTGATTGATGCATTCATTGTTTTGGTATGTACACATATTAATTAAGTCTTTGTTCTTTTTTCTAGCCCTCCGGATCGAGCACAACTTCGGTAAAGAGACGAGGCCCGAAGAAAAAGTTGAGCTCGGATGAAAAGTTTGAGATCATAGCAATCGCGCCCGACGGCCAACCGATTGAACCCATCCGAACAAAGAACGCATTTGTTGCTCAGTGCGGGGTTCTGGTTAGGGACAAGATCCCGATAAGCATCCAGCAATGGTTTAAGCCGGCTACAGAAGACCCTGAGGTGTCTTATGTCAATGATATGCAGAAAAATGATCTTTGGACTGAGCTGAAGTCAAATTTCACCCTACCGCCAGAGGATAATCCAGAGAACCCAGTTAAAGAGCAATTAATCAAGTCTTTTGCTCTTAAGAGGATGGCAGAACTATTCAGGAGGTGGAAGAAAGAGCTGAATAAGTTTGTCGAAAATAATGAGACACCAGAATTCAAGGGCAGATATGAGAAGATCAGAGATCACTGGCCCGCATTTGTGGCCCACAAGACATCGGAAAAGAGTAAGAAGATGTCGGCGACAAACAAGCAAAATGCTGCGAAGAAGAAGCTTCACCATCGCACGGGGTCAGGTGGCTACCTCGTAGCCCGGCCTAAGTGGGCCAAGACTGAGAATGATCTGGTTGATAAAGGGATCGAACCAGAGACAATTAACTGGCCAGACCGTTGCCGGACTTGGTTCTTCAGGGCTGGCGGAACCTTGGACCCTGTAACAGGGAAGTGCATTTGGACGAACGATCAAATGGACATACCAGTCAGGAAGCTTAAGCAGTATATCGAAGCAGCGCAGCAAGGGACGTTCTTTCCAGACAGAGAGAACGACGAGCTCACAATGGCCCTCGGGAATCCTGAGCACCCTGGACGGACACGAGGCACGCCAGGCTCCATTCCGTGGAAGGTTGGGTTTCCGGACGCAGGCGGTTACAAATCCCATGAGAGGAGGAAAAAAGTGCAGCAGACCCAAATGCAGGCGCTGCAAGCAAGGGTAGACGCGATAGAGGAACGAGAAGCAAATCGCAGCAAACGTACTGCCGAAGCTTCCCCCGAAGCTACCCCGCCATCTCAGCGCAGAAGCAGCATGGCTTCCACCGAGCTGCTTCAGCCGGAGCATGCCTTGACGGCTCCTGCCAGCTATCCCGTGGATGCTATCATGGAGTCTCAAAATTGCCACCTTATGACGCAATGGATGAATTTGAAGGTCAAGGCGGCTGTTGGCTCTGTTTATCCTACTGAAACTGGCGCAACTTTTCACTGCCGGCCGATTCCAGAAGGATATGCTAGGGTGATGGTGGATGAAATAACGGAGGGATTTGAGGACCTCCAGCTTGACCACCCTACCCGTGAAGGGGAGACTCGGCTGGGGTCTGCTCTGAAGACTCCATGCCTATGGCGGAAGGAGCTCATCAACCTTCCGAACTGGACGCCTCCACCTCCTCCTCCTCCTCCACTGCCTCCTCCTCCGGCGAGTGACGATCAGGGCACTCGACCGGCTCCTTCTCCAGCACGTGGAGGCACTCCGCCTCCTTCTCCGCCTGCGCCGGCGCGCCCGAGCAGCCAGCCTCCTCCTTCTCCGCCTCGTCAGCAAGGGCGGAAGAGACCTGCCGCCGCTCCGGCTGCTCCGGCACATCGTAGTCCTTCTCCTCCGCCTCGTAAGCAAGTAAAGAAGACAACCGCTCCGTCTGCTCGGCCGACGTCTAGCAGTACAGCCAGAGGCGGGAGGACATACAAATTCGGTCCTTCTCTGAAGACTCCAGAGAAGTTACCATACAATAGGACCCTGGAGGAGAATGCCGAGATCGCACGAACCGAAGTGGATGACTGGTTTCAAGGGTTGAAAGCAAAGAGACATCCACTTCCAGAGGAGAAGGTAGATCCAGTGAAAGCGAAGCGCACTCTGGCTGCCTTGACAAAACCACTGAAGTCTCCGCCGAAAGGAAACTATGAGTGCATTATTGAAAGGAATTTGCCGAAGCGGAGCGGTCAGGAAGTACTGTCAGTGATCAAAGGCTGAAAGAACGATGAGCTGGGAAACAAATTGCCCAGCTCGGCGAACAAGCGAAGCAATCGTGCCCCCCGCTCAAGGTGCCTAGCCACAACGTCGCTAATGATCTGAGGATGGTGCCCGGTTATAGCAATCTTGCAGGTTACCTGCCCGTGATGTACATTATGAACCCATGGACGTGCAGATACAAAGATACGAGTACGGGAAGCCTCTCGTCAAAGATGAAAGATCTCTATCAACGATGATGCGAAGATTGCATGATTGGTACTTGAAAATCTGCAGAGACTCTGGGGGAGGAGTACTTTGTATGTGAAAGTTAAAAAGGAGCATGACCTCGTTGGAATTGAACTGTTGCCTGTTCTATTTGAGGAGTTCTATCAGTTTTTCAATCAATTGGCCCTCGATAAAACAACGGTCGCCTGCTACTGTCTGTAAGTAGTACTACTTCTGTCATTAAGTCTCTCTATATAGCTCAGCTCTTTCATTGCATGTATTTATAATCATCCTCACTATATTATGCAGATTGAAGATCGCCGAATTGAAGAAAAGACAAGTCGGTGATATTGGGTTCATTAACACATATCTCATAGATGCAACTCAGGTTAAATTTCATGCCGCAGCTACCGAGGCCAACTTGCTACGATCGTTCGTAATAAATGAAAACAAAGATATAATACTCTTTCCTTACAACTTCAAGTGAGTGTTACTGTCTTGTGCGTATTCGGTTTCCCTTATATATTAGTCAAGGTTATAGTAATGTAATTGATGAGTTATGCATGCGTGTGCAGTTTCCACTATATTCTCCTAGAGATTAAGCTTGAGCAGGGACTAGTAACCGTCTTAGACTCAAGACGAAAAGATCCCCAGGACTATGCAGACATGACTCAAATACTCGAGAAGTAAGTTAAATCGATCATTATCCACCATATCAGCAACTTTGTTCATTTCCTGATATATCAAGTAATTGTTTTCTTTGTCCGGCAGGGTTTGGAGAAAATTCACCAGAAAAGCTCCGGGACTGCCGAAGGAGCTGCAATTTAGACACCCGAAAGTAAGTACTATAGTAGCATGTTCCGCGCATCTACTAGTCATTCAAGCGCTAGTTTCATCAATACCATTTGGCATTCTTGCTTATCAGTTTGATTGACCTCTATTTCTTGTAAAGTGGTTGTGGCAGGAACAAGGGAATGATTTCTGTGGATACTACGTTTGCGAGTCCATCCGCCACACGACCTGTGAGCGGGGCTACACTGACGAACAATATGAAGTACGTAAATAACAACATTCACAATTTTATTTTATTACCATCATTTGTGTTGAGTTTCATTCATTCATATATATATGTATTGACCCCCTTCTTTAAATTAGATGTTTCGGAAGCGGGATGAACTCCTAGCACCAGCTCGCATGCGAGCAATTCAAGAGGAATTGGCGGCATTCTTTCTTGACCACGTGATCCCTGAAGACGGAGAATTCTATGTGGACCCTGAGTCCGTATGATTATATTTGTAAGAGATAATTATTGTATATATGTAGCCGGTAGTGTCGGATAGATATACGAGAACTTGTTGTTCGACCAATCTCTCGGAGAAGGAGAGGTGGTCGATATCACTTCTCTCTGTATGCATATATGTTCATGACGATCTTCTGTTTCCTTCGTTTGCTTACTAGCTAGCTAGCGTGTCTAGTCCTCTCTATACGTATGTATAGTACGTAGCGTCGACCAAGCACGGACATAAGAGAGGACACTTCTCTCTATTAATTATAGCTAGCTAACACAATATATGAAACACCTAAATTAACCCCCCAAAACCCCCAACACCCCCCCCTTTCAAAAAAACAAAAACCCCAACCACAGAAATGCTGACGCGTGGATGCCTATTGGTCCCGGTTGGTGCCACCAACCGGGACCAAAGGGTCTCCTGCCTGGGCTCCGCGCACAGGCCACGTGGAGGCCCATCTGTCCCGGTTCTGGATTGAACCGGGACTAAAGGGACAGGGCATTAGTACCGACCCTTTAGTCCCGGTTCCAGAACCGGGACAAAAGGCCCTTACGAACCGGGACAACAGGCCCTTTTTCTACCAGTGTATCTATGTAGATTTTTCTTCCCTTCTTGAGACATGCCCTCTCGATCGTGCACACACACACACTATCGCCTCATTTTAAGCTGATACCTATCGCACACACACTCCTTGTGTCTTTGTCACACATGCACTCCGTCCTCCTCCACTCCCCCTCTCTCTCACACACACATGGGCTTTTTGCAACAACTAGCAAGATGCCCATGCATTGCACGGAACATCAAGATGCATTCGTATGAGTAGTTTATCTTGTGGGGGAAAAGGATGAACGAGGGAAGGCCTTATTTGCAAATGTGGAGAGGGGTGTGGGTATCTTTTTGCGAAATTGTCATAGTTTCCTTCCTATCCGTCAGATATAGATCGGACGGCCTATATTGCAGGATGGCAGGCACATGATCATCACCGACAATGCTTTTTATAAGAGTAGGGATAAAAATTAGAGTTGGTGGTGATGGTGGGCCTGCCATCCTGCAATGTAGGTCGTCCGATTTATATCTGACGGATAGGAAGGAAAATATGGCAATTTACCCGCACTCTTCACCACATTTGCAGATAAGGCCTTCCCTCATTCATCCTTTTCTCCCACAAGATCTTGATGTTCCGTGCAACGCACGGGCATCTTGCTAGTAAGAGTAGAAATTAGACATATGCCACTTCTCGAATCTTGAAACCAACAACATTCCTCCCTTATCTAATCAAAACTGCCAAAGGAATATATTTTGAGTGAAACATAACATATTTTTAGTGATATACGTATTTCAAAACTAGGATTTTTTTTCTATCAGATCGGTGAATATGTATTAATCTAATTTGATCGTGTGGCAATGCATTGGCACATTGCTAGTAGTTATTATAATTTTTTGGACACCATACAAACGGTGGAGTACATATACGAAGAGAAGAGGCGCACGCACGTAGTCGGCCTCTCGCTGTCTCGCACACATGAGTGTTACGTAAAGGTGACGTTAACAAATAAACCCTAAAACCCTAGGTGCACGATTGCTGCATTCGCATGTACCGGGTGCGTGGTGGAGCACCTTTGTAGGAATAGTCAGCTCGTGTGATAATTTGATCCGTAGGAGTTGATGGTCGGGACCACAGGTGAACGACTTGGAGCGCGGTGGCTCGCCAGTTGCCACAGATCAAGTAGCCACATTTAAAATATCATTTTTTAGCGAGGTTAAGAGTTCCGATTTTCAATGGCGTGTTATAAGTAGTAAGTAGTTTTTAGAACGATTGGTATGGAGCGAAAATGGAATTCATAGTACTACGTACCTCCTTGGCGTATGGTTGTATGGTTTTTTTTGCGATGGAGGTTGTATGGGTTTATGTTGCGAGATGTTGAACCTTGTAGTTCTAGGGCAAATACTATGGTTTAGATTTAGATGCAGGTTTTCAGTAATGAAAATCGGAAGGGGAAACCCTTCTTTGATTAAAAAAAACTACTACCTCCATTCTGGTTTACTAGTCCCCATCGTACTTTGGGTCAAAGTTTGTCCACAAATTTTACTTGTAAAATGTGAATTGAAAATGAGATTTTGTTATACCCAAACAAAAAAGGACTGGAGGGAGTGATTGCTCTGACACGGACGCGACCTCTCATAGCGCAGGCATTGAACCGGCGCGCCGGCCAAGAGGGCCGCACTCGCTGCAGGCCCGGCTGAGCACGCCTCCTCGCCGCGTGCAACCAGCTTAAGACTGCCCCGCCTGCCTTCATTGAGTCCGTGCGTGTGCCGACAACACGTCCTTCCGCGAGCCGGCAGGCATTTTAGAACACAAAAAGTGACTAACATATAATTAATTTACGCATGGTCTTGACTTGTTGTGCTCGCACAGGTAGCAGGAACTAGTAGAGGATTTTCTTTATTTATAACTCTCCTCACATTTTTTTGGCTTGGAAGTGAATCATGGTTGTGGACATTATGCATGAATGTGCAGATATCTGTGAACATGAGTTTGATGTGGAAGTTGAACTTGGAATGTCGGGCTTGCGTGTGAACTATACCATGTCCAATGCTTCGTCTGTTATTGTTTGGAAAGTAATTGCTGTTATTACATGAACCAAAAAAACATTTTGTGCCACATCAGTACATGCACGGACCATCGTCACCTCGTCCTTAGCCAGTCTTTGCTTAATCCATAGTCCCTGTTTCGAGTTGCAAATATTAGCAACAAAACCAGTATCAAATACCCAGGTGCTACTGCGAGCTCTAGTAAGGTACCCATCAATAACATGTATATCACATATACCTTTGTTCACCTTGCCATCCTTCTTATCCGCCAAATACTTGGGCAGTTCCGCTTCCAGTGACCAGTCTGCTTGCAGTAGAAGTACTCAGTCTCAGGCTTAGGTCCAGACTTGGGTTTCTTCTCTTGAGCAGCAACTTGTTTGTTGTTTGCTACCTCTTGAGCACTGTGTTGGATTTCCCCGAAGAGGAGAGGATGATGCAGCAAAGTAGCGTAAGTATTTCCCTCAGTTTTTGAGAACCAAGGTATCAATCCAGTAGGAGGCCACGCGCAAGTCCCTCGTACCTACACAAAACAATAGCTCAACGCAACCAACGCGGTTAGGGGTTGTCAATCCCTTCACGGTCACTTACTAGAGTGAGATTTGATAGAGATGATAGATAAAAATTTTGGTATTTTTTGGTATAAAGATGCAAGGTAAAATAAAAGGCAAAGTAAAAAAGCAAAGCAATAATAAAGTGATTGGAGATTGATATGATGAGAATAGACCCGGGGGCCATAGATTTCACTAGTGGCTTCTCTCAAGAGCATAAGTATTTCTACGGTGGGTGAACAAATTACTGTTGAGCAATTGACAGAATTGAGCATAGTTATGAGAATATCTAGGTATGATCATGTATATAGGCATCACGTCCGAGACAAGTAGACCGACTCCTGCCTGCATCTACTACTATTACTCCACTCATCGACCGCTATCCAGCATGCATCTAGAGTATTAAGTTAATGAAAACAGAGTAACGCCTTAAGCAAGATGACATGATGTAGAGGAATAAATTCATGCAATATGATAAATACCCCATCTTGTTATCCTCGATGGCAACAATACAATATGTGCCTTGCTGCGCCTACTGTCACTGGGAAAGGACACCGCAGGATTGAACCCAAAGCTAAGCACTTCTCTGATTGCAAGAAAAACCAATCTAGTAGGCCAAACCAAACTGATAATTCGAAGAGACTTGCAAAGATAACCAATCACACATAAAAGAATTCAGAGAAGATTCAAATATTGTTCGTAGATAATCTTGATCATAAACCCACAATTCATCGGTCTCAACAAACACAACACAAAAAGAAGATTACATCGAATAGATCTCCACGATAGAGGGGGAGAACATTGTATTGAGATCCAAAAGGAGAGAAGAAGTCATCTAGTTACTAACTATGGACCCGAAGGTCTGAGGTAAACTACGCACACTTCATCGGAGGGGCTATGGTCAGAGGCGGAACTAGGATTTGTCAAAGCCTAGGGCTAAAATTGACAGACTAAATGTAATGTCAAATACCACATTATTATCATGAGAGGAAATTTCATTAAACAAATAGTTTAACAAAGTGCATCATTGCAAAAATGGTTTGGTACCAAATTAGTGAAGACTTCCTTAATTCAAGGTCATCATTTCTTCACCAAAAATAGTAGAAGGACCTGGATCTGCAAACATAAAATCAAGTGTTTAAAATCAAGACAATGGACATAGAATAAATCAAATGTTAATATGAAATTTTGCAAAAAAAACATATCATACCATTAACACGAAGTCCACGAGGTAGTTGCCCCTTGCGTTTCCTCATTTTTTGATAGCATTGTATAATCTTAATATCATCAATGCTTCAATTGTATGGGTCCTCTTCATCTTGGATTTCTAAACTCCTTATGACAATGAAATAAAACTCACTGAGCAATATAATTTGACACCACCAATTCACTGAGTTTGCCTGATATAAAGAAACTAGGGAAAAGAATTAGATGATACAGAGTTACAGAATACTTATTACCAGTGCCTGCACTGTAGTTCAGCAATAGTTTAAGAAGATCAGAAGAAGGAGACAAGGAGAGGCAGGTGCTCAGGACGCCGGAGGCATCTGGTGTGGCGGGGAATTGCGGCTTGACAACTGATGACGGCGGTGGTACAGCCGCGCAGCGCATGGACGCTTCGTTTGAGAGAGGCGAGGGTTTCTCTGTTGCCGATCGGGAGAGGGATTTTTTTCTTGGCGAACAAGTGACAAATCTAAGCGTCAACCTGTTATGATCGATAGATTTTCTGGTTGCGCGATTGATTTTCTGTTCCGATCGATCCACTTGAGTTGGGCTAATGGGCTGACACCTTGTACTTCTATGTGAAGCCTGGGGCTAATCCATCTCTGTATCCCAAATTCTCAAATATTTGCTACTATTGTATAAGGGCTAGTTGGGCCACGCCTGGGGCTACAGCCCCAGTTGCCCCAGGCCTAATTTCGCCCCTGGCTATGGTGATGATGTAGAAGCCCTCCGTGATCGATTCCCCTTCCGGCGGAGCTCCGAAACAGGCCCCAAGATGGGATCTTGTGGGTACAGAAGGTTGTGGTGGTGGAATTAGGTTTTTGGCTCCGTATCTGATCGTTTGGGGGTACGTAGGTATATATAGGAGGAAGGAGTACGTCGGTGGAGCTTCGAGGGGCCCACGAGGCAGGGGCGCGCCCTAGGGGGGCGCGCCCTCCACCCTCGTGACTGCCTCTCTGGTTTCTTGATGGAGGGTCCAAGTCTCCTGGATCATATCTGATGAGAAAATCACGTTCCCGAAGGTTTCATTCCGTTTGGACTCCGTTTGATATTCCGTTTCTTCGAAACACTGAAATAGGCAAAAAACAACAATTCTGGGATGGGCCTCCGGTTAATAGGTTAGTCCCAAAAGTAATATAAAAGTGGAAAATAAAGCCCAATATAGTCCAAAATAGTAGATAATATAGCATGGAGCAATCAAAAATTATAGATACATTGGAGACGTATCAGGCATCCCCAAGCTTAATTCCTGCTCGTCCTCGAGTAGGTAAATGATAAAAAAGAATTTTTGATGCGGAGTGCTACTTGGCATAATTTCAATGTAAATCTTCTCAATTGTGGTATGAATGTTCAGATCCGAAAGATTCAAGACAAAAGTTCATATTGACATAAAAATAATAATACTTCAAGCATAATAACAAAGCAATTATGTCTTCTCAAAGTAACATGGCCAAAGAAAGTTTATCCCTACAAAATCATATAGTTTAGTCATGCTCCATTTTCATCACACAAGAATGCTCTCATCATGCACAACCCCGATGACAAGCCAAACAATTGTTTCATACTTTAATAATCTCAAACTCATAAACCTTCATGCAATACATGAGCGTGAGCCATGGATATAGCACTATGGGTGGAATAGAATAAGATGATGGGGGTTATGTGGAGAAGACAAAAAAGGAGAAAATCTCACATCAACGAGGCTAATCAATGGGCTATGGAGATGCCCATTGATTGATGTTAATGCAAGGAGTAGGGATTGCCATGCAACAGATGCACTAGAGCTATAAATATATGAAAGCTCAACAAAAGAAACTAAGTGGGTGTGCATCCAACTTGCTTGCTCACGAAGACCTAGGGCATTTGAGGAATCCCATCGTTGGAATATACAAGCCAAGTTATATAATGAAAAATTCCCACTAGTATATGAAAGTGACAAAACAAGAGACTCTCTATCATGAAGATTATGGTGCTACTTTGAAGCACAAGTGTGGAAAAAGGGTAGTAGCATTGCCCCTTTTTTTGGGCCTTCTTTTTTTCTTTGGCCTTTCTCCCTTTTTTATTGGGACAATGCTCTATTGAAAGATGATCATCACACTTCTATTTATTTACAACTCAATGATTACAACTCGATACTAGAACAAAGTATGACTCTATATGAATGCCTCCGGCGGTGTACCAGGATATGCAACGAATCAAGAGTGACATGTATGAAAGAATTATGAACGGTGGCTTTGCCACAAATACTATGTCAACTACATGATCATGCTAAGCAATATGACAATGATGAATGTCTCATGATGAACGGTATGGTGGAAAGTTGCATGTCAATATATCTCGGAATGGCTATGGAAATGCCATAATAGGTAGGTATGGTGGCTGTTTTGAGGAAGATATAAGGAGGTTTATGTGTGAAAGAGCGTATCATATCACGGGGTTTGGATGCACCGGCGAAGTTTGCATCAACTCTCAATGTGAGAAAGGGCAATGCACGGTACCGAAGAGGCTAGCAATGATGGAAGGGTGAGAGTGCGTATAATCCATGGACTCAACATTAGTCATAAAGAACTCATATACTTATTGCAAAAATCTACAAGTCATCAAATACCAAAGCATTGCGCGCATGCTCCTAGGGGGATAGATTGGTAGGAAAAGACCATCGCTCGTCCCCGACCGCCACTCATAAGGAAGACAATCAAATAACACCTCATGTTTCAAATTTGTTACATAACGTTTACCATACGTGCATGCTACGGGACTTGCTAACTTCAACACAAGCACTTCTCAAATTCAAAATTACTCTAGTAGCATGACTTTGATATTATCACCTCCATATCTCAAAACAATTATCAAGCATCAAACTTTTCTTAGTATTCAACGCACTCAAAAGAAAGTTTTACAAATCTTGAATACCAAGCATATTATTATTTTTAAGCAAATTACCATGCTATTTAAGACTCTCAAAATAATCTAAGTGAAGCATGAGAGATCAATAGTTTCTTTAAAACAAATCCACCACCGTGCTCTAAAAGATATAAGTGAGGCACTAGAGCAAAACTATAAAGCTCAAAAGATATAAGTGAAGCATATAGAGTATTCTATCAAATTCCAATTCATGTATGGATATCTCAAAAGATGTGTACAGCAAGGATGATTGTGGTAAACTAAAAAGGAAAGACTCAAATCATACAAGACGCTCCAAGCAAAACACATATCGTGTGGTGAATAAAAATATAGCTCCAAGTAAAATTACCGATGGAAGTAGACGAAAGAGGGGATGCCTTCCGGGGCATCCCCAAGCTTTGACTTTTTGGTGTCCTTGGATTATCTTGGGGGTGCCATGGGCATACCCAAGCTTAGACTCTTGCCACTCCTTGTTCCATAATCCATCAAAAAAATTTACCCAAAACTTGAAAACTTCACAACACAAAACTCAACAGAAATCTCGTGAGCTCCGTTAGCGAAATAGAACAAAAGACCACTTCAAGGTACTGTAATGGACTCATTCTTTATTTATATTGGTGTTAAACCTACTGTATTCCAACTTCTCTATGGATTATAAACTATTTTACTAGCCATAGATTCATCAAAATAAGAAAACAACACACGAAAAACAGAATCTGTCAAAAACAGAACAGTCTGTAGTAATCTGTAACTAACGCAAACTTTCCCGAAGTTTTCATTCCGTTTGGACTCCGTTTGATATTCATTTCTTCGAAACACTGAAATAGGCAAAAACAGCAATTCTGGGCTGGGCCTCCGGTTAATAGGTTAGTCCCAAGAGTAATATAAAAGTGGAAAATAAAGCCCAATATAGTCCAAAACAGTAGATAATATAGCATGGAGCAATCAAAAATTATAGATACGTTGGAGACGTATCACTGTTCTTCTTGAAGTTCCCCTTCTTCTTCCATTTGCCCTTTTTCTTGAAACTGGTGGTCTTGTTGACCATCAACACTTGATGCTCCTTCTTGATTTCTACCTTCGCAGCCTTTAGCATTGTGAAGAGCTCGGGAATTGTCTTATCCATCCCTTGCATATTATAGTTCATCACGAAGCTCTTGTAGCTTGGTGGCAGTGATTGAAGAATTCTGTCAATGACACTATCATCCGAAAGATTAACTCCCAGTTGAATCAAGTGATTGTTATACCCAGACATTTTGAGTATATGTTCACTGACAGAACTATTCTCCTCCATCTTACAGTTATAGAACTTATTGGAGACTTCATATCTCTCAATCCGGGCATTTGCTTGAAACATTAACTTCAACTCATGGAACATCTCATATGCTCCATGACGTTCAAAACATCGTTGAAGTCCCGGTTCTAAGCCGTAAAGCATGGCACATTGAACTATCGAGTAGTCATCAGGTTTGCTCTACTAGACGTTCTTAACGTCGTCAGTTGCATCTGCAGCAGGCCTAGCACCCAGCAGTGCTTCCAGGACGTAATTCTTCTGTGTAGAAATGAGGATAATCCTCAAGTTATGGACCCAGTCCGTGTAATTGCTACCATCATCTTTCAACTTTGCTTTCTCAAGGAACGCATTAAAATTCAATGGAACAACAGCACGGGCCATCTATCTACAATCAACATAGACAAGCAAAATACTATCAGGTACTAAGTTCATGATAAATGTAAGTTCAATTAATCATATTACTTAAGAACTCCCACTTAGATAGACATCCCTCTAATCATCTAAGTGATCACGTGATCCAAATCAACTAAACCATGTCCGATCATCACGTGAAATGGAGTAGTTTTCAATGGTGAACATCACTATGTTGATCATATCTACTATATGATTCACGCTCGACCTTTCGGTATCAGTGTTCCGAGGCCATATCTGCATATGCTAGGCTCGTCAAGTTTAACCCGAGTATTCTGCGTGTGCAAAACTGGCTTGCACCCGTTGTAGATGAATGTAGAGCTTATCACACCCGATCATCACGTGGTGTCTCGGCACGACGAACTTTGGCAACGGTGCATACTCAGGGAGAACACTTTTATCTTGAAATTTAGTGAGAGATCATCTTATAATGCTACCGTCAATCAAAGCAAAATAAGATGCATAAAGGATAAACATCACATGCAATCAATATAAGTGATATGATATGGCCATCATCATCTTGTGCTTGTGATCTCCATCTCCGAAGCACCGTCATGATCACCATCGTCACCGGCGCGACACCTTGATCTCCATCGTAGCATCGTTGTCGTCTCGCCAACTATTGCTTCTACGACTATCGCTACCGCTTAGTGATAAAGTAAAGCATTACAGGGCGATTGCATTGCATACAATAAAGCGACAACCATATGGCTCCTGCCAGATGCCGATAACTCGGTTACAAAACATGATCATCTCATACAATAAAATATAGCATCATGCCTTGACCATATCACATCACAACATGCCCTGCAAAAACAAGTTAGACGTCCTCTACTTTGTTGTTGCAAGTTTTATGTGGCTGCTACGGGCTAAGCAAGAACCATTCTTACCTACGCATCAAAACCACAACAATAGTTCGTCAAGTTAGTGTTGTTTTAACCTTCTCAAGAACCGGTCATAGCCACACTCAGTTCAACTAAAGTTGGAGAAACTGACACCCGCCAGCCACCTGTGTGCAAAGCACGTCAGTAGAACCAGTCTCGCATAAGCGTACGCGTAATGTCGGTCCGGGACGCTTCATCCAACAATACCGCCGAACAAAGTATGACATGCTGGTAAGCAGTATGACTTGTATCGCCCACAACTCACTTGTGTTCTACTCGTGCATATAACATCTATGCATAAAACCACGCTCGGATGCCACTGTTGGGAAACGTAGTAATTTCAAAATTTTCCTACGCACACGCAGGATCATGGTGATGCATAGCAACGAGAGGGGAGAGTGTTGTCCACGTACCCTCGTAGACCGAATCTGAAAGCGTTAGCACAACGTGGTTGATGTAGTCGTACGTCTTCATGCTCCGACTGATCCAAGTACCGAACGTACGGCACCTCTGAGTTCAGCACACGTTCAGCTCGATGACGTCCCGCGAACTCCGATCCAGCAGAGCTTCACAGGAGAGTTCCGTTAGCATGACGGCGTGATGACAGTGATGATGTTGCTACCGACGCAGGGCTTCGCCTAAGCACCGCTACGATATGGCCGAGGTGGAATATGATGGAGGGGGGCACCGCAGACGGCTGGAATAGATCAACAGATCAACTTGTGTGTCTAGAGGTGTCCCCCTGCCCCCGTATATAAAGGAGCAAGGGGGGAGGCGGCCGGCCAGGAGGAGGGCGCGCCAAGGGGGGTGTCGGTGTCAAAACCGGCAGATCTCGGGTAGGGGGTCCCAAACTGTGCGTCTAAGGCGAATGGTAACAGGAGGCAGGGGACACGATGTTTACCCAGGTTCGGGCCCTCTTGATGGAGGTAATACCCTACTTCCTGCTTGAATGATCTTGATGATATGAGTATTACAAGAGTTGATCTACCACGAGATCGTAGAGGCTAAACCCTAGAAGCTAGCCTATGGTATGATTGTTGTTGTCCTACGGACTAAAGCCTCCGGTTTATATAGACACCGGAGGGGGCTAGGGTTACACAGAGTCGGTTACAAGGAAGGGATCTACATATCCGTATTGCCAAGCTTGCCTTCCACGCCAAGGAGAGTCCCATCCGGACACGGGACAAAGTCTTCAATCTTGTACCTTCATAGTCCAACAGTCCGGCCAAAGGATATAGTCCGGCTGTCCGGATACCCCCTAATCCAGGACTCCCTCAGTAGCCCCCGAACCAGGCTTCAATGACGATGAGTCCGGCGCGCAGATTGTTTTCGGCATTGCAAGGCGGGTTCTTCTCCAAATCCTGAATACCCGTTGAATAGTGTCCAGCTTCCCATAAATGTTGCGCTTCTTGGCTTCCACGTCCAACAATGGCTACCTTCCACGTGTCGAGCGAATGCGAGAAGTCGGGGCATTTTTACATATGCCACCCTGGCTATGTGAGTAAATTGTCTATTAAAGAGACGGGGATTCTTAGATCCAAATCACACCATCCTCCCATGGCGAGTATCCATCGGAGCACGCTCAGAAAAATTCCTTCCAGCATGGCTGGCCATCGCAGCTCCTCCTCTCGCTCCCGCAGCCCTAAGCCCGGAGATTGGAAGAAGTGTTCCGTCCCGCACAATCAATTAGTGGAGTTACAGACCCAGGGATTTCTCCCTCCAGCGTATATGGTCCCTATTCGAGCCGGGCTCGCCACCTACAATGGCGGGGAGCAAGCGGAGAGCTTTCCCAACCCCTCCAAGGGGGAGCGGTTATGCCTCGTCCCTTATTTATTAAGGGGACTCGGATTTCCAATCCATCCGTTCCTCCGAGGGCTCCTGGAGTTTTAGGCCTCCAGTTGCATAACTTCACCCCTGCTTCCATATTACACATCTGTCAGGACCCCGATTCCAAGTCACATCGATCTAGCCGGTAACACCTCATATCACTTTGCGGCCTCACGCACGGCATTCCCACAGGTGTCGCCTTACCATGGCCCGGTACCGTTTGCGCCTTTTGGCTCACGTATATGATAGTGTTGCTAGCATCCATATGACAGAGAACCCGGGCGACATGACTAGTCGTGAACCCAAAGTGGCACTAACTTATGGGGACAGGCATACATGAATCAACATCGAGCATGTCGGTCAGCAACGTGCGAATATGGGCTGTAGCACTGGGCTAACAGGACTCCGGTGAACCGGGCTATAGCAGGCTAGGCAGGACTCCGGATGTCACCGCGTGGCATTTCCCCGAAGGGACAGACACAGGAACAAAGTGAATCACATGCCGGCCAGTCAAGTGTTCCGGAGCAGTAGTGCTGGGCTAGCAGGACTCCAGTGAACCGGGCTGTAGCGGACTACTATGGCTCAAGGAAGCACAAGACTACATTTCCCCATAAGAGAGGCTACCAAGGATAAACAACTAGGTTGTCGGATCCCACACATACCAAGCATTTCAATCATACACACAATATGCTCGATATGTGTAAATACAACATGGCATCACAACAGAACTCTACGACTCAAAGTATTTATTCATTAGGCTCCGAGGAGCGAGATATTACAAACATGGGTCTCATGACACAACATTCAGAGCATACAAGTCAAAGCACATGCGGAAGCTTAACATGTCTGAGTACAGACATCTACAAATGAAAAAGGCTGAGAAGCCTGACTATCTGCTAGATCCTGCCGAGGGCACAAGATCGTAGCTGAGGTAACAAGCTAAACGTCGAAGTCCACACGGAACTACTAGTGAGACTGAAATCTCTCTGCAAAACATAAAATAAGCAAACGTGAGTACAAATGTACCCAGCAAGACTTACATCAGAAATAGCTACATATGCATCGGTATCAATAAAGGGGTGGTGGAGTTTCACTGCAGCAAGCCAGCTTTGACTCGGTGGCTATCCTGAACTACGACTGCAAATAACTCTTGAGGTGGCGCACATGAGTCCACATATTCACCATATCAATACACCACTATGGATCCGCTCCCGTCTTCCTACGAGAACGCCATCCATAGCACTCACGCTTATCTTGCGCATTTTAGAGTATCCACTTTCACTTGTCTATGAACTGTACAGGCAACCCAGAAGTCCTTTACCGCGGTCACGGCTATTAGAATAGATCATGTTAACCCTGCAGGGGTGTACTTCTTCACACAAGCTCTCGCCACTTACCACCATGTACACATCGTGTATCTCGGCAACCTTCAAGCGGAAGCCTGGCGAGGGAGTCGGCCACGACCTGACTAACCACACAAGTCTCTAGTCCAGGTTTATCGCCTATTCAGGTTCCATCCGCAAGGAGATCCGGCTGGGGTGTCGCTCACGGCCCCAAACGATGTGAGCAGGGTTTCCAAGCCCACCATCCGGGTGCCACTTGGTACACCGTGCCACTATGCCTAGTCTGTCCCAAGCCCACCTGTACCGGGTGCCACTTGGTAGACTACTAACACTACCTACAAACACTAGAAACTAGTTCCACTAGTAGAAAACAGGGCTTTGGTCCAGGCCGGGTCAGCCAATTAGTCCTGGTTCAGTCCAGAACTGGGGCCAATGGGGGCATTGGTCCCGGTTCGTGAGCCCAGGGGGCCAGCCGGGCCACGTGGGCCATTGGTCCCGGTTCATCTGGACCTTTTGGTCCCGGTTGGTGGGATGAACCGGGACCAATGGGCCTTGCTCCTGGCCCACAACCATTGGTCCCGGTTCGTGCCTCAAACCGGGACTAAAGATTAGACCTTTAGTCCCGGTTTGAGGCACGAACCGGGACTAATGGGGTTGAGACCTTTAGTCCCGGTTCGTGCCACGAACCGGTACTAAAGGTCCCACTTTCAAACTCTACCCCCCCCTGTGGATCGCCTTTTCAGTTTTAAAAAAATAAAAGAAAATGATGGAAATGTCAAAAAAATAAAAGAAAATAAGTTTCCCATGTGATATGTGGTCTAGTTGTTGGGAAAATTTGCAAATGTGAATTTTGACTTTATTTGCAAAATCTCTCTGAAATTTGTAAAAATGGGCATAACTTTTGCATACTAACTCGAATGAAAAAGTTTTTTATATGAAAAATCATCTACTCGAAAAGTTACATCCGAATTTAACGGGGGAACCCCGTTAAACATTTTCAAAATCCTCAAAAACCTAATAGAAAAGAAGTTACGGGGCTTTTAAGATCTAGAGTGAAAAAATCAAAAAAAATTCAAACAGTGGGCAAACTGTGGTCAAACAATGGTCAAACTAATTATTCTAGAATATTAGTGTTACTAAATAATTATTTCAGTTATTTCAATTTTGGTCAAAACTGGTCAAACTGTGGTCAAACTGTGGTCAAACAATGGTCAAACTAATTATTCAAGAAATATTAGTGTTACTAAATAATTATTGTTTTTTAAAACAATAGTTTCAAAATAAAACTATGAAATGTGTCACTTCATGCTCAAGCAAAATTCCTGAAGGTTAATAGGATTGACATCTTAGTATTGTCAGGAAAATAACAAGTGCAGACTTGGAGCGAGGGAGAATAGAACCCGGAAGTTAAGCGTGCTCAGGCTGGGGGAGTGGGAGGATGGGTGACCGTTCGGGAAGTTAGATGATTTGGAATGAGGAGGGGTGATTAGAGGATAAATTGAGAAGTGATGAGGGGTGGTGATTACAGACTAGAGGTTAAAATAATTCAGAAATTTGAAAATAAAAAAATTAAAAAAAATTCAAAAAAAATGTCAAAAAAAAAATCATAAAATTTCCTTTAGTCCCGGTTGGTGTTACCAACCGGGACTAAAGGTGGAGCTCCACGTGGCCGCGCCCTTTAGTCCCGGTTCTGGATTGAACCGGGACTAAAGGGAGAGGCATTAGTACCGACCCTTTAGTCTCGGTTCCAGAACCGGGACTAAAGGCCCTTATGAACCGGGACTGAAGGCCCTTTTTCTACTAGTGTTCCAACTCCTGGACAGAGATCATGTTGAATAAGAAGTCGAGAGGGGTCGAGTTACCGGAACCCAATGTGTGGTAGTAACTGTTCATGGATCACAAACACAGAACTCAGTTCCTGAGAACGGCTTCAATGAGACAACCCACCATGTACTCCTACATGGCCTCTCACCAATACCTTTACCAAATTGTGTTCACACACTTAGCTCACAACAGTAGGACATGTTCACACACCTCTAATTCATCCCCGATGAATCAGACCTGACTCAACTCTAGGCAGTAGCAGGCATGACAAACAAGCATGAATGAGTAGGCACATCAGTGCTCAAACAACTCCTACTCATGCTAGTGGGTTTCATCTATTTACTGTGGCAATGACAGGTCATGCCGAGGAAAGGGGTTCAGCTACCGCAGCATGTAACAGTTGAAACAGTGTTGTCCTAATGCAGTAAAAGAGAGCGGGAGCGAGAGAGTGGGATTGTATCGGAATGAACAAGGGAGTTTTGCTTGCTTGTCACTTCTAAAGATAGTATAGCTCTTCATCGGTGTCATTGATCACGTCGTCGGAAACATCGTCTACTAAAAGGGAACAACCACCGGAAAACACAAAAGAAACAACATTCACTGCAATGCACAATCAAATGAATGATATGTCATGTTAAGGAACTGAATTGACCTAATGCAGCAGTAAGCCAAGTTAATTGAAGTGGAATTCAAACAGGGTTAAACTCCAACTCCAAATGCTAGTTCATAAATTGCCCTAATCATGATTTATCCTATTCAGTGAGGTTAACTTGTTCAAACATGCATGAAAGTACCATAAACAGATTCTTCATATTTTTCTGATCATTTTTCATATATAAATTATTTCATTCTTAGCTATAGATTATTTTCTATGATTTTTTGAAGTTTTGCTAATTTCTGGAATTTCCTGGATTATTTTTAATCCAGAAAACGATTAACTGCGTCAGCAATGTGTAAGCATGACATCAGCGGGTCAAAGGGGCTGGTCCAAGTCAATCCTGACAGTGGGGCCCAGGTCAACGCTGAGGTGGTGGGGTCAAAGCATTACCTTAATTTAAGCAGGGAAATAACCATGTGGTTAATTATGCGGTGGGGCCCGGCTGCCAATGTAACTAGGGGGTTGGTTAGTAGCATCATTAGCCACTAATGATGGTGCCACGTCGGCACGGCCGGAGTTAAGCCGCCGGCGATGTCCAGAGACGGCGGCGATGCTCGGGTTTTGCTTTCTGGCGACCATATGGGTGGCGAAGTGCGTCTACGCGACGAGGAGGCTCGTCTGCATCGGGTGGTGCACGCAACAGCAGCTCCGGTGGCCTAGGTCGACGGCGGCAGCAACTTGTGCGGCGGCCGGAGTTCGGTGAAGATGGACAGAGCGCTACGGTGCACGGGAGGAAGAGTAGGTAGGTGCTCTGGGTTCCTGGGAACACGCTGAGGACGACAGCGTGCTCGGATGCGGCGTGTGTGGGCTCTAGCCATGGCGACCTCGTGGCCAGCGGCGATGAGCTCTCGGGCTCGACGGAGCTCGTGGTTAGAGGATGAAATCGGCATCGGGGAGAGGGAGGTTCGGTGCGGAGGCTCACAGCGAGTCCAACGAGCGCGAGGGCGAGGTCGGGGACACCCGGTAGCTCCCGAATCGACGGCGAGGATCCACGGCGACCGACGAGGGGAACGACGGTGTTGGCAGCATCCAGGGGCTTCAGGCACCATGTGGCTCGATGAGGAGGAAGAGGGGAACGAGGCGGAGCTTCTTGGCGCGTCGGTGAGGCATGGGGTGGCCGGTGGCCGCAGTGGAGGTCGTCAGTGCGCTGCGAGGCGCTCGGCAGCAGCGGGAGAAGGAGAGCAAAGGAGGAGAGAGGCACCGGAGAGGACGAGGCGGTCCAGGGGAAAACGTGGCATCGTCCAGGGCGTCGAGGCAGCGACGGGTAGCAGGAGGTGGTCCGGCGCATGGCCAGTGCGCGACGAGCACGCACCCAGCGTCCTTCTGGCGCTAGGTTGAAGACGACTGCACTGGTGGTGGGCTGAGCCAGCTCCTGGGCTGCATAGTGCTGGGCCTCTGGGCTGTAGGTAAGCGCCAGGTAAGTTTGCTCTCCTTTTATTTGTTTCTGTTTTTCTATTTGTTTGCCTCTGTTTTGATTTAGTTTAACACCAAATCATTTTTATATAATTCTGAAAATATTTTTTTGGGAACTCTCTGAATTAATCCAGTGTCCCTCAATATTTCTCAGAATATTTGGAGCTGTCAAAATATTTACAGCAATGTTTTGGAGCCCCAATCAAATACAATATGTGTTGAGGTAAAATCCAAGATGGCTAGGAAAAATGTGCATCACCTCTGGTTGTTGTTTCCAGCATCTACAAAAATCATGAACATTTTTCTAAGACCATTTTGGGTTCTTGGAATTTATTTTAGTTGAACCTATTTGAATTCCATTTGCTGCTAGGGTTTGATCATCCCCATTTCAAGTTTCTGAGAAATTTAAACATGATGCAATGAAAAGTAAGGCCAAAGCTAGGGCTGTGACAACTCACCCCCACTAAACAAGAATCTCATCCCGAGATTCATGATGTGGAGTAAGAAGACAGAGGGGACACAAAGCTAACACGACCTTCACGATCCGGCTGTCCTCCTTGAAGATGTTGATTTATTGCTTCAAATTCATCTTGCCATTTTTGCTTTCGAGATCTTCAACCAACACGATGACGATAGGAAGAAACTCTACAGAAAATGATCTTCTCAAAGATCGGGTAACTCAAGATCAACTCATGGAGCGAGATGTTGAAACATCTCTTGAGCTGAGACACAAAACACACATCGAGAGGAAGGGAAGAAACAATTGACAAAGGTTTAATTTGGTAGGCAACAATTCCAGGCTGGAGTAGGATGGTGCATGGTTTCAAAGTAGCGAGGAGATTGATTTCCATGATTCCACAACGGGGCACCTTGGGGGAGGTGACTCGTAGAATTATTACCTTAAGTGGCAAAAAGAATTACTTTCGATCCATAGATCATTGAAACTCTTCACACCAGCCTTAGGCAAATCACAATTGATCGTTTGAAAGAATTCGGAAGAATGACATACTCGGACTAGAATGGATGATGTGGACTACCTTGTTGAAGACAACGCAAGGAAAGATTTTTTTTCTTATCATCGAAAATGGATGGGACCCATGGTAGGACCACTTCTGAAGATGATCATGAACAACAATTGCTGAGAAGGGTAGTCCAAGGGAGATTGGCACAAGGCGGTGCAAGATGGGAACAAAATGCAAATGTCGGGAATGTTCCAACCATCATATCTGCCCGAGATTCAGATCTGGTTGGTGTCAGGACATTCTAGACTCATCAAGTCTAGAAAGAGAAATGAAAGTTTGCAACACAAATCGACGAGATGACGTTGCGAGATTCTCAGGGAGTGAACTACGATAGCAAGCTCCAAAATATGAGCTAATTCTGCTACATACATGTGAACATGTTGTCCAAGACAAGAATGACCACATAGTAGTCTTATAATAAAACACTATCGAGTCAGGTTAGGATCCATCATCGAGGATTTCAAAGTCTTTACGCGCGCTAGACTTCTTTTCCTTGAACAAGTCAATCAGTGGCTTGGGTGCTAGGAGTTCATATGGAACGAAGATGATCAGTCTAACATACCACAGAATACTTTGCACGTGCATGGCTGACTTGGGATGATTCCAGAGGAAGCAAAAACAAGCTTTCTCGAATTCACGGCGGCAACTTGCATCGATTGCACGTGAACTTAGAGGAAGTCTCTACTTTCATCCAAACATATGCTTCATGAACGGAACATGAAGGCATTGTTTACAAAGTTTCCAACACTAGCTTAATGTTTAACACGAATCATGGGGGAGACAAGATGCTGCTGATGGGCTCAACAGCAACTCATCGGAATTTCCATATCACTGGACTTCCACCATTATGTGAACAATGTGATAGTATTGGTCAGACCAAAAGATGTAATGGTGTATGCTCGAGGAATCAACCACGAGTAAGACAACATTATGAATATCGTTGGTTCTAACTTGATTTGATGATAGCCCATACTCAAATCAAGGTTTGGACAAGACAATAGATTCAACAGCTGATCCGGGGATCAGTCGATGAAGATATCATCTTTCTTCAACACACACACACACACACACACTCAAGGATATCCCTTAGTGATGAACTAAGTCGGACAAGCTTTCATCTTCCAACTCTCCAAGTTGTTGTTTAGCTTAACCAACTAGCTCGGGGTATCCAACACAGATTCTTGGAGAATGGATGGTTTAGAGAAAAACCAACATGATCACGAACTCAACATAGCGATCAGGGAACAACCTGGTAATGCTTCCGAGAAGATATTCGGAAAATCACGAACCACCGATATGTTATTAAGCTCGAAAACAATCTTGCTTTTCAGGGTAAGACGATATGATCAAGGTGTTGGAAATATGCCCTAGAGGCAATAATAAAAGTATTATTATATTTCAATGTTCATGATAAATGTCTTTTATTCATGCTATAACTGTATTATCCGGAAATCGTAATACACGTGTGAATACTTAGACCACAATATGTCCCTGGTGAGCCTCTAGTTGACTAGCTCGTTGTGATCAACAGATAGTCATGGTTTCCTGACTATGGACATTGGATGTCGTTGATAACGGGATCACATCATTAGGAGAATGATGTGATGGACAAGACCCAATCCTAAGCATAGCATAAAAGATCGTGTAGTTCGTTTTGCCAGAGCTTTGCCAATGTCAAGTATCTCTTCCTTCGACCATGAGATCGTGTAACTCCCGGATACCGTAAGAGTGCCTTGGGTGTATCAAACGTCACAACGTAACTGGGTGACTATAAAGGTGCATTACAGGTATCTCCGAAAGTATCTGTTGGGTTGACACGGATCGAGATTGGGATTTGTCACTCCGTATGACGGAGAGGTATCTCTGGGCCCACTCGGTAATGCATCATCATAATGAGCTCAATGTGACCAAGTTGTTGGACACGGGATCATGCATTACGGTACGAGTAAAGTGACTTGCCGGTAACGAGACTGAACAAGGTATTGGGATACCGACGATCGAGTCTCGGGCAAGTAACGTACCGATTGACAAAGGGAATTGCATACAGGGTTTGATCGAATCCTCGACATCGTGGTTCATCCGATGATAACATCGAGGAGCATGTGGGAGCCATCATGGGTATCCAGATCCCGCTGTTGGTTATTGACCTGAGAGCGTCTCGATCATGTCTGCATGTCTCCCGAACCCGTAGGGTCTACACACTTAAGGTTCGGTGACGCTAGGGTTATTAGGAAGACTAGTATGTGACTACCGAATGTTGTTCGGAGTCCCGGATGGGATCCCGGACGTCACGAGGAGCTCCGAAAGGGTCCGGAGGTAAAGATTTATATATGGGAAGTTGTCAAACGGGCACCGGGAAGTTTCGGGGTCATACCGGTATTGTACCGGGGCCACCGGAAGGGTTCCGGGGGTCCACCGGGAGGGGCCACCCCTCCCGGGGGGCCACATGGGCTGCGTGGGGCAGGGAGCCAGCCCCTGGTGGGCTGGGCGCACCCCCTCCCTTGGGCCCTTGCGCCTAGGGTTGAGGGGGGAACCCTAGAGGGGGCGCCCCCCTTGACTTGGGGGGCAAGCCACCCTCTCCCCCTCTCCCCTTGGCCGCCGCCCCCCCTCTAGATGGGTTCTAGAGGGGCCGGCCCCCTTCTCCCTTCTCCCTATAAATAGAGGGGTGAGGGGAGGGCAGCCGGACCACCCTCCAAGGCGCAGCCCTCCCCTCCCCAACACCTCTCCTCCTCCGTTGTGTGCTTGGCGAAGCCCTGTCGGAGTACTGCTTCTCCACCATCACCACGCCGTCGTGCTGCCGGTGGAGCTGTCTTCCTCAACCTCTCCTTCCCCCTTGCTGGATCAAGAAGGATGAGACGTCTCCCGTCCCGTACGTGTGTTGAACGCGGAGGTGCTGTCCGTTCAGCACTTGGTCATCGGTGATTCGAATCACGTCGAGTACGACTCCATCATCACCTTGCAAGCTTCCGCACGCGATCTACAAGTGGTATGTAGATGCAAACTCTCTCCCTTGACTCGTTGCTTAGATGAACTCATAGATGGATCTTGGTGAAACCGTAGGAAAAATTTTAATTTTCTGCAACGTTCCCCAACAGTGGCATCATGAGCTAGGTCTATGCGTAGTTCTCTTTGCACGAGTAGAACACAATTTTGTTGTGGGCGTGGATTTTGTCATCTTACTTGCCTCTACTAGTCTTTTCTTGCTCAACAGTATTGTGGGATGAAGCGGCCCGGACCAACCTTACACGTACGCTTACGTGAGACCGGTTCCACCGACTGACATGCACTAGTTGCATAAGGTGGCTGGCGGGTGTCTGTCTCTCCCACTTTAGTTGGAGCAGAATCGATGAACAGGGCCCTTATGAAGGGTAAATAGAAGTTGACAAAATCACGTTGTGGTGATTCGTAGGTAAGAAAACGTTCTTGCTAGAACCCAATTGCAGCCACGTAAAAGATGCAACAACAATTTGAGGACGTCTAACTTGTTTTTGCAGCGATTGATCATGTGATGTGATATGGCCAGAAGTTGTGATGAATGATGAATTGTGATGTATGAGATCATGTTCTTTGTAATAGGATTCACGACTTGCATGTCGATGAGTATGACAACCGGCAGGAGCCATAGGAGTTGTCTTTATTTTTTGTATGACCTGCGTGTCATTGAATAACGCCATGTAAACTACTTTACTTTATTGCTAAACGTTAGTCATAGAAGTATAAGTAGTCGTTGGCGTGACAACTTCATGAAGACACGATGATGGAGATCATGATGATGGAGATCATGGTGTCAAGCCGGTGACAAGATGATCATGGAGCCCCGAAGATGAAGATCAATGGAGCTATATGATATTGGCCATATCATGTCACAACTATATAATTGCATGTGATGTTTATTATGTTTATGCATCTTGTTTACTTAGGACGACGGTAGTAAATAAGATGATCCCTTACAAAAATTTCAAGAAGTGTTCTCCCCTAACTGTGCACCGTTGCTACAGTTCGTCGCTTCTAAGCACCACGTGATGATCGGGTGTGATGGATTCTTACGTTCACATACAACGGGTGTAAGACAGATTTACACAGCGAAAACACTTAGGGTTAACTTGACGAGCCTAGCATGTGCAGACATGGCCTCGGAACACGGAGACCCAAAGGTCGAACACGAATCGTATGGAAGATACGATCAACATGAGAATGTTCACCGACGATGACTAGTCCGTCTCACGTGATGATCGGACACGGGCTAGTCGACTCGGATCGTGTAACACTTAGATGACTAGAGGGATGTCTAATCTAAGTGGGAGTTCATAATTTGATTAGAACTTTATTATCATGAACTTAGTCTAAAACCTTTGCAAATATGTCTTGTAGATCAATGGCCAACGCTAATGTCAACATGAACTTCAATGCGTTCCTAGAGAAAACCAAGCTGAAAGATGATGGCAGCAACTATACGGACTGGGTCCGGAACCTGAGGATCATCCTCATAGCTGCCAGGAAACAATATGTCCTAGAAGGACCGCTAGGTGACGCTCCCGTCCCAGAGAACCAAGACATTATGAATGCTTGGCAGTCTCGTGCTGATGATTACTCCCTCGTTTAGTGCAGCATGCTTTACAGCTTAGAACCGGGGCTCCAAAAGCGTTTTGAGCACCACGGAGCATATGAGATGTTCGAAGAGCTGAAACTAGTTTTTCAAGCTCATGCCTGGGTCGAGAGATATGATGTCTCCGACAAGTTCTACAGTTGTAAGATGGAGGAAAACAGTTCTGTCAGTGAGCACATCCTGAAGATGTCTGGGTTGCACAACCGTATGACCCAGCTGAACATTAACCTCCCAGATGAGGCGGTCATTGATAGAATCCTCCAGTCGCTCCCACCAAGCTACAAGAGCTTTGTGATGAACTACAACATGCAGGGGATGGAAAAGACCATTCCTGAAGTGTTCTCGATGCTGAAGTCAGCAGAGGCTGAAATCAAGAAAGAACATCAAGTGTTGATGGTCAATAAGACCACTAAGTTCAAGAAGGGCAAGGGTAAGAAGAACTTCAAGAAGGACGGCAAGGAGGTTTCCGCGCCTGGTAAGCCAGTTACCGGGAAGAAGTCAAAGAATGGACCCAAGCCTGAGACTGAGTGCTTTTATTGCAAGGGGAAGGGTCACTGGAAGCGGAACTGCCCCAAATACTTAGCGGATAAGAAGGCCGGCAACACCAAAGGTATATTTGATATACATGTGATTGATGTGTACCTTACCAGTACTCGTAGTAACTCCTGGGTATTTGATACCAGTGCCGTTGCTCATATTTGTAACTCACAGCAGGAGCTGCGGAATAAACGGAGACTGGCGAAGGACGAGGTGACGATGCGCGTCGGGAATGGTTCCAGAGTCGATGTGATCGCCGTCGGCACGCTGCCTCTATATTTACCTACGGGATTAGTTTTGAACCTTAATAATTGTTATTTAGTGCCAAGTTTGAGCATGAACATTGTATCTGGATCTCGTTTAATACGAGATGGCTACTCATTTAAGTCTGAGAATAATGGTTGTTCGATTTATATGAGAGATATGTTTTATGGTCATGCTCCGATGGTCAATGGTTTATTCTTAATGAATCTCGAGCGTAATATTACACATGTTCATAGTGTAGATGCCAAAAGATTTAAAGTTGATAACGATAGTCCCACATACTTGTGGCACTGCCGCCTTGGTCACATTGGTGTCAAGCGCATGAAGAAGCTCCATGCCGATGGACTTTTAGAGTCTCTTGATTATGAATCGTTTGACACGTGCGAACCATGCCTCTTGGGCAAAATGACCAAGACTCCGTTCTCCGGAACAATGGAGCGAGCAACCAACTTATTGGAAATCATACATACCGATGTGTGCGGTCCAATGAGCGTTGAGGCTCGCGGAGGATATCGTTATGTTCTCACTCTCACTGATGACTTGAGTAGATATGGGTATGTCTACTTAATGAAACACAAGTCTGAGACCTTTGAAAAGTTCAAGGAATTTCAGAATGAGGTAGAGAATCAACGTGACCGAAAGATAAAATTCTTACGATCAGATCGTGGAGGAGAATACTTAAGTCACGAATTTGGTACACACTTAAGGAAATGTGGAATCGTTTCACAACTCACGCCGCCTGGAACACCTCAGCGAAACGGTGTGTCCAAACGTCGTAATCGCACTCTATTGGATATGGTGCGGTCTATGATGTCTCTTACCGATTTACCGCTATCATTTTGGGGATACGCTCTAGAGACAGCTACATTCACTTTAAATAGGGCACCGTCTAAATCCGTTGAGACGACACCGTATGAATTATGGTTTGGAAAGAAACCTAAGCTGTCGTTTCTAAAAGTTTGGGGATGCGATGCTTATGTCAAGAAACTTCAACCTGAAAAGCTCGAACCCAAGTCGGAAAAATGCGTATTCATAGGATACCCTAAGGAAACTGTCGGGTATACCTTCTACTTAAGATCCGAAGGCAAGATCTTTGTTGCCAAGAACGGATGCTTTCTGGAAAAAGAGTTTCTCTCGAAAGAAGTAAGTGGGAGGAAAGTAGAACTCGATGAAGTACTACCTCTTGAGCGGGAAAGTGGTGCAGCGCAGGAAACTGTTCCTGTGATGCCCACACCAACTGAAGAGGAAAACAATGATGATGATCAAGGTACTTCGGATCAAGTTACTACTGAACTTCGTAGGTCCACAAGGACATGTTTCGCACCATAGTGGTACGGCAACCCTGTCCTGGAAATCATGTTGTTAGACAACAATGAACCTTCGAACTATGAAGAAGCGATGGCGGGCCCGGATTCCAACAAATGGCTTGAAGCCATGAAATCCGAGATAGAATCCATGTATGAAAACAAAGTATGGACTTTGACAGACTTGCCCGACGATCGGCGAGCGATAGAAAACAAATGGATTTTTAAGAAGAAGACGGACGCGGATGGTAATGTAACCATTTATAAGGCTCGACTTGTCGCTAAGGGTTATCGACAAGTTCAAGGGATTGACTACGACGAGACTTTCTCTCCCGTAGCGAAGCTGAAGTCCGTCCGAATCATGTTAGCAATTGCCGCATACTATGATTATGAGATATGGCAGATGGACGTCAAAACGGCATTCCTTAACGGACATCTTAAGGAAGAGCTATATATGATGCAGCCGGAAGGTTTTGTCGATCCTCGGAACGCTAACAAAGTATGCAAGCTCCAGCGATCCATTTATGGACTGGTGCAAGCATCTCGGAGTTGGAACATTCGCTTTGATGAGATGATCAAAGCGTTTGGGTTTATGTAGACTTATGGAGAAGCCTGCGTTTACAAGAAAGTGAGTGGGAGCTCTGTAGCATTTCTCATATTATATGTAGATGACATACTCTTGATGGGAAATAATATAGAATTTCTGGACAGCATTAAGGCCTACTTGAATAAGTGTTTTTCAATGAAGGACCTTGGAGAAGCTGCTTACATATTAGGCATCAAGATCTATAGAGATAGATCGAGACGCCTCATAGGTCTTTCACAAAGCACATACCTTGATAAGATTTTGAAGAGGTTCAAAATGGATCAGTCCAAGAAGGGGTTCTTGCCTATGTTACAAGGTGTGAGACTGAGCTCGGCTCAGTCACCGACCACGGCAAAAGATAAAGAAGAGATGAGTGTCATCCCCTATGCTTCAGCCATAGGATCTATTATGTATGCCATGTTGTGTACCAGACCCGATGTAAACCTTGCTGTAAGTTTGGTAGCAAGATACCAAAGTAATCCCGGCAAGGAACACTAGACAGCGGTCAAGAATATCCTGAAGTACCTGAAAAGGACGAAGGACATGTTTCTCGTTTATGGAGGAGACGAAGAGCTCGTTGTAAAGGGTTACGTCGACGCTAGCTTCGACTCAGATCTGGATGACTCTAAGTCACAAACCGGATACGTGTATATGTTGAATGGTGGAGCAGTAAGCTGGTGCAGCTGCAAGCAGAGCGTCGTGGCGGGATCTACGTGTGAAGCGGAGTACATGGCAGCCTCGGAGGCAGCGCATGAAGCGATTTGGGTGAAGGAGTTCATCACCGACCTAGGAGTCATACCCAATGCGTCGGGGCCGATCAAACTCTTCTGTGACAACACTGCAGCTATTGCCCTCGCAAAGGAGCCCAGGTTTCACAAGAAGACCAGGCACATCAAGCGTCGTTTCAACTCCATCCGTGAAAATGTTCAAGATGGAGACATAGAGATTTGCAAAGTGCACACAGATCTGAATGTCGCAGATCCGCTGACTAAACCTCTCTCGCGTGCAAAACATGATCAACACCAGAACTCTATGGGTGTTCGATTCATCACAATGTAACTAGATTGGTGACTCTAGTGCAAGTGGGAGACTGTTGGAAATATGCCCTAGAGGCAATAATAAAAGTATTATTATATTTCAATGTTCATGATAAATGTCTTTTATTCATGCTATAACTGTATTATCCGGAAATCATAATACACGTGTGAATACTTAGACCACAATATGTCCCTGGTGAGCCTCTAGTTGACTAGCTCCTTGTGATCAACAGATAGTCATGGTTTCCTGACTATGGACATTGGATGTCGTTGATAACGGGATCACATCATTAGGAGAATGATGTGATGGACAAGACCCAATCCTAAGCATAGCATAAAAGATCGTGTAGTTCGTTTTGCTAGAGCTTTGCCAATGTCAAGTATCTCTTCCTTCGACCATGAGATCGTGTAACTCCCGGATACCGTAAGAGTGCCTTGGGTGTATCAAACGTCACAACGTAATTGGGTGACTATAAAGGTGCATTACAGGTATCTCCGAAAGTATCTGTTGGGTTGACACGGATCGAGATTGGGATTTGTCACTCCGTATGACGGAGAGGTATCTCTGGGCCCACTCGGTAATGCATCACCATAATGAGCTCAATGTGACCAAGTTGTTGGACACGGGATCATGCATTACGATACGAGTAAAGTGACTTGCCGGTAACGAGACTGAACAAGGTATTGGGATACCGACGATCGAGTCTCGGGCAAGTAACGTACTGATTGACAAAGGGAATTGCATACAGGGTTTGATCGAATCCTCGACATCGTGGTTCATCCGATGACAACATCGAGGAGCATGTGGGATCCATCATGGGTATCCAGATCCCGCTGTTGGTTATTGACCTGAGAGCGTCTCGGTCATGTCTGCATGTCTCCCTAACCCGTAGGGTCTACACACTTAAGGTTCGGTGACGCTAGGGTTATTAGGAAGACTAGTATGTGACTACCGAATGTTGTTCGGAGTCCCGGATGGGATCCCGGACGTCACGAGGAGCTCCGGAAGGGTCCGGAGGTAAAGATTTATATATGGGAAGTTGTCAAACGGGCACCGGGAAGTTTCGGGGTCATACCGGTATTGTACCGGGGCCACCGAAAGGGTTCCGGGGGTCCACCGGGAGGGGCCACCCCTCCCGGGGGGCCACATGGGCTGCGTGGGGCAGGGAGCCAGCCCCTGGTGGGCTGGGCGCACCCCCTCCCTTGGGCCCTTGCGCCTAGGGTTGAGGGGGGAACCCTAGAGGGGGCGCCCCCCTTGACTTGGGGGGCAAGCCACCCTCTCCCCCTCTCCCCTTGGACGCCGCCCCCCTCTAGATGGGTTCTAGAGGGGCCGGCCCCCTTCTCCCTTCTCCTATAAATAGAGGGGTGAGGGGAGGGCAGCAGGGCCACCCTCCAAGGTGCAGCCCTCCCCTCCCCAACACCTCTCCTCCTCGGTTGTGTGCTTTGCGAAGCCCTGTCGGAGTACTGCTTCTCCACCATCACCACGCCGTCGTGCTGCCGGTGGAGCTGTCTTCCTCAACCTCTCCTTCCCCCTTGCTGGATCAAGAAGGAGGAGACGTCTCCCGTCTCGTACGTGTGTTGAACGCGGAGGTGCTGTCCGTTCAGCACTTGGTCATCGGTGATTCGAATCACGTCGAGTACGACTCCATCATCACCTTGCAAGCTTCCGCACGCGATCTACAAGTGGTATGTAGATGCAAACTGTCTCCCTTGACTCGTTGCTTAGATGAACTCATAGATGGATCTTGGTGAAATCGTAGGAAAAATTTTAATTTTCTGCAACGTTCCCCAACACAAGGAGCGAGGGATTGTCACAATCCTAACTCATTGGTCGATGAGTGCACCCGGAAATATGGACTAGGTAGCACGATCAATCTTAGGATGATGATTCAATAACCAGCACGCTAAGAATGAGAGTATTGTCCATTAACTACCAAGCAACAGAGTTGCTAGGAGTACTGATTTCGCACATCAAAGCACACTTGTCGGCATTCTGGTTACAATAACACGGAACCGAGGAATGAACAATGATAGCAAGAAGTATTACTATGTCAAGAATTCATAAGAGGTGGTGCAATTCTCATGACACTCCTGACATAAAGATGGTAACACTTCAAGGTAGAGTAGAGCAAAAGCTGGATTGGCATTTTGATCTGCGGAATACAATTGTTTTGACCCAATCCTAGATATGGATGAGGTTCTGGAGTTTGTTTCTCCTAGTCATTCCGGAATAGGATGGCTTGACAGACCACAAGAATAATAAGCATCGATAACACGGATGCACAGTTACTCCTGACTATCAATTGACAGACGATGGTCGGAATACAAATGAAGAGGGACAACTCAAGGGGGCATATATGTTTCTGAGTTGTGGATGCATAGATTAATATGTCGAACCAAGTTCAAAAGGTTTCTTCCAGATAACCCATGCAGAAAGGTAGAACTGGCAGAATCATAATTATGGATGTAGAACTCCTCAAGAGTACTCTGATTGTGATATTTTGGTTCAAAGAACTTCTGCCTTAATGGTTCATGGTATTTGGAAGAAGGAAATACCACGAACCTCGAGGACTCTCACAAGGTTACTAATATCCTAAAGGAACGAGCAACACTATCTACGCGAATTAAGTAGAGTGAATCTTGGGTTCAAGAACCCAGAAATAGAATGCCTACTAACTAAATGACATCATGGGATGCTTTCGAGAATAATGGCCAGAATCATCACACCGGGAATACAAAGCATTGCTAGATTACTAGGTGGTTCTCTAAGACACCTAGGGTCATAATAATAGCTCCAACATATATGTCGAGGCAATAGAGTACCTCAACTCACCCATTAGTGTGGTTGAACTGGCCCAAAGGGACATCGGGAATAGAAAGAAGGGATTTGCAAATGCATCAGACTATTTAGAAACCTGGGATGACTCGGACAGCATAACGGCTGTAAATGCTCAAAAATATTTGAGACATCCTGCAAAATAGTGGCATAACCACTCAGAAGCACAATATCAAGATTCCAAGACCAACTATGAACACACGAAGGTAGTAGAAACTGAACTCGGGCTTAAATCCATTAATCCTATAAGTCTCTATCATAGTAACTCGTCATCCTGATAGATAGATGAGAAGGCCTAGTTCTTAATCCCCGTAGAAAGGAAGAGGATGACTCAGATCAGAAGGGCATAAGGTAAAGGAGTAAAAAGAGCCTTACGTTCCCTTCCACAATCAATTCCCTTATATAACTAAAGCATTTCTAGACTCGACTTCGACCAGTTTGGCTTGGTAATCCTACAGGAAGTCAGGCTCTGATACCAAAGCTGTTAGGACCCCGATTCCAAGTCACATCGATCTAGCCGGTAACACCTCATATCACTTTGCGGCCTCACGCACGGTATTCCCACGGGTGTCGCATTACCATGGCCCGGGACCGTTTGTGCCTTTTGGCTCACGTATATGATAGTGTCGCTAGCATCCATATGACAGAGAACCCGGGCCGACATGACTAGTCGTGAACCCAAAGTGGCACTAACTTACGGGGACAGGCATACATGAATCAACGTCGAGCATGTCGGTCAGCAACGTGCGAATCTGGGCTGTAGCACTGGGCTAACAGGACTCCGGTGAACCGGGCTGTAGCAGGCTAGGCAGGACTCCGGATGTCACCGCGTGACATTTCCCCGAAGGGACAGACACAGGAACGAAGTGAATCACATGCCGGCCAGTCAAGTGTTCCGAAGCAGTAGTGTTGGGCTAGCAGGACTCCGATGAACCGGGCTGTCGTGGACTACTATGGCTCAAGGAAGCACAAGACTACATTTCCCCATAAGAGAGGCTACCAAGGATAAACAACTAGGTTGTCGGATCCCACACATACCAAGCATTTCAATCATACACACAATATGCTCGATATGTGTAAATACAACATGGCATCACAACAGAACTCTACGACTCAAAGTATTTATTCATTAGGCTCCGAGGAGCGAGATATTACAAACATGGGTCTCATGACCCAACATTCAGAGCATACAAGTCAAAGCACATGCGGAAGCTTAACAAGTCTGAGTACAGACATCTACAAATGAAAAAGGCTGAGAAGCCTGACTATCTACCAGATCCTGCCGAGGGCACAAGATCGTAGCTGAGGTAACAAGCTAAACGTCGAAGTCCACACGGAACTACTAGTGAGACTGAAGTCTCTCTGTGAAACATAAAATAAGCAAAGGTGAGTACAAATGTACCCAGCAAGACTTACATCAGAACTAGCTAAATATGCATCGGTATCAATAAAGGGGTGGTGGAGTTTGACTGCAGCAAGCCAGCTTTGACTTGGTGGCTATCCTGAACTATGACTGCAAATAACTCTTGAGGTGGCGCACATGACTCCACATATTCACCATATCAATACACCACTATGGATCCGCTCCCGTCTCCCTACGAGAACGCCATCCATAGCACTCATGTTTATCTTGCGCATTTTAGAGTATCCACTTTCACTTGTCTATGAACTGTATAGGCAACCCAGAAGTCCTTTACCGCGGACACGGCTATTCGAATAGATCATGTTAACCCTGCAGGGGTGTACTTCTTCACACACGCTCTCACCACTTACCATCATGTACACATTGTGTATCTCGGCAACCTTCAAGCGGAAGCCTAGCAAGGGAGTCGACCACGACCTGACTAACCACACAAGTCTCTAGTCTAGGTTTATTGCCTATTCGGGTTCCATCCGCAAGGAGATCCGGCCGGGGTGTCGCTCACGGCCCCAAACGATGTGAGCAGGGTTTCCAAGCCCACCATCCGGGTGCCACTTGGTACACCATGCCACTGTGCCTAGTCTGTCCCAAGCCCACCTGTACCGGGTGCCACTTGGTAGACTACTAACACTACCTACAAACACCAGAAACTAGTTCCAACTCCTAGACAGAGATCATGTTGAATAATAAGTCGAGAGGGGTCGAGTTACCGGAACCCAATGTGTGGTAGTAACTGTTCATGGACCACAAACACAGAACTCAGTTTCTAAGAACGGCTTCAATGAGACAACCCACCATGGACTCCTACATGGCCTCTCACCAATACCTTTACCAAATCATGTTCACACACTTAGCTCACGACAGTAGGACATGTTCACACACCTCTAATTCATCCCCGATGAATCAGACCTGACTCAACTCTAGGCAGTAGCAGGCATGACAAACAAGCATGAATGAGTAGGAACATCAGGGCTCAAACAACTCCTACTCATGTTAGTGGGTTTCATCTATTTACTGTGGCAATGACAGGTCATGCCGAGGAAAGGGTTCAGCTACCGCAGCATGTAACAGTTGAAACGGTGTTGTCCTAATGCAGTAAAAGAGAGCAGAAGCGAGAGAGTGGGATTGTATCCGAATGAACAAGGGAGTTTTGACTTCTTAAGATAGTATAGCTCTTCATCGGTGTCATTGATCACGTCGTCGGAAACATCGTCTACTAAAAGGGAACAACCACCGGAAAACACAAAATAAACAACATTCACTGCAATGCACAATCAAATGAATGATATGCCATGTTAAGGAACTGAGTTGACCTAATGCAGCAGTAAGCCAAGTTAATTGAAGTGGAATTCAAACAGGGTTAAACTCCAACTCCAAATGCTAGTTCATAAAGTGCCCTAATCATGATTTATCCTATTCAGTGAGGTTAGCTTGTTCAAACATGCATGAAAGTACCATAAATAGATTCTTCATATTTTTCTGAACTATAGATTATTTTCTATGATTTTTTGAAGTTTTGCTAATTTCTGGAATTTCCTGGATTATTTTTAATCCAGAAAACGATTAACTGCGTCAGCAATGTGTAAGCATGACATCAGCGGGTCAAAGGGGCTGGTCCAAGTCAATCCTGACAGTGGGGCCCAGGTCAACGCTGAGGTGGCGGGGTCAAAGCATTAGCTTAATTTAAGCAGGGAAATAACCCTGTGGTTAATTATGCGATGGGGCCTGGCTGTCAATGTAACTAGGGGGTTGGTTAGTAGCGTCATTAGCCACTAACGATGGTGCCACATCGGCACGGCCGGAGTTAAGCCGCCGGCGACGTCCAGAGACGGCGGCGATGCTTGGGTTTTGCTTTCCGGTGACCATATGGGCGGCGAAGTGCGTCTACGCAACGAGGAGGCTCGTCCGCATCGGGTGGTGCACACAGCAGCAGCTCCAGTGGCCTAGGTCGACGGCGGTGGCAACTTGCGCGGCGGCCAGAGTTCGGTGAAGATGGACAGAGCGCTACGATGCACGGGAGGAAGACTGGGTAGGTGCTCTGGGTTCCTGGGAACGCACTGAGGACGACAGCGTGCTCAAACGCGACGTGTGTGGGCTCTAGCCATGGCGACCTCGTGGCCGGCGGCGATGAGCTCTCGGGCTCGACGGAGCCCATGGTTAGAGGATGAAATCGGCATCGGGGAGAGGGAGGTTCGGTGCGGAGGCTCACAACGAGTCCAACGAGCGCGAGGGCGAGGTCGGGGACGCTCGGTAGCTCCCGAATCGACGGCGAGGATCCACGGCGACCAACGAGGGGAACGGCGGTGTTGGCAGCGTCCAGGGGCTTCAGGCACCATGTGGCTCAGTGAGGAGGAAGAGGGGAACGAGGCGGAGCTTCTTGGCGCGTCGGCGAGGCGTGGGGTGGCCGGTGGCCGTAGTGGAGGTCGTCGGCGCGCTGTGAGGCACTCGGCAGCAGTGGGAGAAGGAGAGCAGAGGAGAAGAGAGGCACGGGAGAGGACGAGGCGGTCCAGGGGGAAACGTGGCATCGTCCAGGGCATCGAGGCAGCGACGGGTAGCAGGAGGTGGCCCGGCGCGTGGCCAGCGCGCGACGAGCACGCGCTCAGCGTCCTTCCGGCGTTGGGTTGAAGACGACTGGCACTGGTGGTGGGCTGGGCCAGCTCCTGGGCTGCATAGTGCTGGGCCTCTGGGCTGTAGGTAAGCGCCAGGTAAGTTTGCTCTCCTTTTATTTGTTTCCGTTTTTCTATTTGTTTGCCTCTATTTTGATTTAGTTTAACACCAAATCATTTTTATATAATTCTGAAAATATTTTTTTGGGAACTCTCGGAATTAATCCAGTGTCCCTCAATATTTCTCAGAATATTTGGAGCTGTCAAAATATTTATAGCAATGTTTTGGAGCCCCAATCAAATATAATATGTGTTGAGGTAAAATCCAAGATGGCTAGGAAAAATGTGCATCACCTCTCGTTGCTGTTTCCAGCATCTACAAAAATCATGAACATTTTTCTAAGACCATTTTGGGTTCTTGGAATTTATTTTAGTTGAACCTATTTGAATTCCATTTGCTGCTAGGGTTTGATCATCCCCATTTCAAGTTTCTGAGAAATTTAAACATGATGCAAGATGATGATGCAATGACAAGCAAGGCCAAAGCTAGGGCTGTGACAACATCGTTGGTTATGTAGCTCTTTATGAGCTGTTTCCGGCCTGCGAAGCTCATTTCGCGCTATGGAAGAAGCTATTCTGCCTTGTGCCCCATACACAGAGGGGGTCAATATATCAAGTGGGCGGAGCCGAAATATGGCGCATCGCCGGGACCGGATACCTGTCCGGTACCCCGAAGAAGACATCCGAAGACTGGCCTTCGGAGTGGTTTTATATGGAGGACGTCCCCGTTCCGGATCCTATTCGGATTGGTCTTCCCGAGTTCGACAATGCCCCTTTGAAAAAACGCCAAAGCTAGAGCCCTCGGAGCCCTCAGGAGGAAGATAACAGAGACGTCCTTTACCTGATGGGCCGGATAAAGGTGCTGGCTCAATCAGGACTGACAATAACCGAGGTCATGTCAATATGCATTATGCGGGGGGTGCAGCCACTTCAATATCAAGGCCACCCCATGTGGCACTTCAACGGGGAAGATGATGCCACTCGCTGCGGGCGTAAGGGACCGGACTCAGTTGCTGCTCTAGCAAAAATTCTGTCCGATTTGTATAAGGGAGAGGAAGAGGAGTTCCTCCGCATCAAGCCACGGGATGGATTCTCCATGCACAACCCTCCAAGCTGGGTGAGCTACCACTTTTTACTCCCATCCTTCCCGCCTTCATTGTCATACGTTTTTACCTTGCCGTTTCATGGCAGGAACTGCGAAAAGCTATAAGGGAGGTCAACATCCCACCTCCACAACCGGAGGATCCTGGCCGGGCCCTCGACCCTGGCCTCGAAGAGGATCTAGACATGTTTGTGGAGCTGATCGACCGGATATTCTATCAATTAAGCTGTGATGATGCCATGGTGGCCATTATAGCTGACTATCCTGGGCTACTCCTCGCCTCACATGTAAGTAAAACCAGAGTCCCGTCTTCCAAGAAGGATCCCCTTTTATGCACTTCACCCATCGTACCTGTATGGTGTTTTACAGGGAAGGCCCTCAGGACGCCATGCCAAACCCGCGGTGACTCACCAACAAGGGGCGCCGAAGCCGGGCCGGCTGAAAAGGAAGGCGATCCGGACTGAGACGCCAGCGCAGAAGTATGATACAAATCCTCGCTCTGTGGTTGTCGTCTTTAAAAACATAATAACACGTCCATGTTTCCTAGAAGGAAAAACGCTCGCCGGACTATATCCGGAGAGGTTGCCGATCACGCCTCCACCAGTCGGGCTCCAGGGCCGGACACAGAGGCGGAAGCTAACAAGGGGCACGCGCCGGATGCTCCTCCTACAGAGGATGCGGATAAAATATCCGCTACAAATTCCAAACTGGAGAGCGCCATGAATCACAGGCGTCACCGGGCCGTACTCCGTGATGCTTGTTTCTCCCAAGAGGCATTTGATGCCTTCAATTTGGGAGACGCGTACATCCGTGCTGCTCAAAATGGTCTTGCCAGAGCCACGGACCAGTATGTAAAGGATATACGGGTAAGAAATTTTGATAATTATATATATCAGTAGCCCCTGAGACTTGAAACAGTTGGCACAACTGATTTAAGGATCATTATTTGTGCAGGTTCTTACAGAGAAGAATACCCAATTGTCTCAAGAGCTGGAAGAGTGCAAGGCCCAACTACGGGCCGCAGTTACCACATTGAAGGAGTCCGAGAAGGCCCCCTCTGGTAACACTTGTTTCAAAGAATGATAGGTACCATATAGTATGCAACATGCCTGCAAATCTAACAATAGACATTGTAGATGACTCCGGAGTGAATCCGGATGAGCAACATGCCAAACGGCAGCTAAAGGCTGGCGAGCGCGTGCTTACAAAAGTTAGGCGGGAGAAAAACGATCTTCAAGACGCCAATACCCAGCTGAGCGTGGAACTGAAGGATGTTCGAGCCCAGCTTGCGGACTCCGTGAAGGAGAATAAGCGGCTTCGACGCGGCATTTTCAGTAAGTGCTTGAACGAACTGCTGAAAGAGTTCGGCGAAGAAGCCGGCTAACAGAGTTATGACTGCAGGTATGCTGACGGGTCGTCCCGCGGAGGAGATGCCCGGGTCTGCGGGTGATCTTCTACTGGAGCTCTCACAGCTGCACGAACAAGTTCGGCAGGTGATGCAGGGTATTGCCCAGGCCTTGTGGCCATCCATCTCCCTGCCAGGAGGCATTGGAGAGCTTGCCGAGAAGCTCAAGGGAGCGCGGCGGGGAGCAATCAAAAATTATAGATACGTTGCAGACGTATCAGGCATCCCCAAGCTTAATTCGTGCTCGTCCTCGAGTAGGTAAATGATAAAAAGAGAATTTTTGATGCGGAGTGCTACTTGGCATAATTTCAATGTAAATATTCTTAATTGTGGTATGAATATTCAGATCCGAAAGATTCAAGACAAAAGTTCATATTGACATAATAATAATAATACTTCAAGCATACTAACAAAGCAATTATGTCTTCTCAAAATAACATGGCCAAAGAAAGTTATCCCTACAAAATCATATAGTCTGGCTATGCTCTATCTTCACCACACAAAGTATTTAAATCATGCACAACCCCGATGACAAGCCAAGCAATTGTTTCATACTTTAACATTTTCAAAACTTTTTCAATCTTCATGCAATACATGAGCGTGAGCCATGGATATAGCACTATATGTGGAATAGAATGGTGGTTGTGGAGAAGACAAAAAGAGGGGAAGTTAGTCTCACATCAACTAGGCGTATCAACGGGCTATGGAGATGCCCATCAATAAATATCAATGTGAGTGAGTAGGGATTGCCATGCAATGGATGCACTAGAGCTATAAGTATATAAAAGCTCAACAAAAGAAACTAAGTGGGTGTGCATCCAACTTGCTTGCTCACGAAGACCTAGGGCATTTTGAGGAAGCCCATCATTGGAATATACAAGCCAAGTTCTATAATGAAAAATTCCCACTAGTATATGAAAGTGACAAAATGAGAGACTCTCTATCACGAAGATCATGGTGCTACTTTGAAGCACAAGTGTGGTAAAAGGATAGTTACATTGTCCCTTGTCTCTTTTTCTCTCATTTTTTTATTTGGGCCTTTTCTCTTTTTTTATGGCCTCTTTTCTTTTTTCTTTTTTTATTTTTCATCCGAAGTCTCATCCTGACTTGTGGGGGAATCATAGTCTCCATCATCCTTTCCTCACTTGGGACAATGCTCTGAAAATGATGATCATCACACTTTTATTTTTCTTACAACTCAACAATTACAACTCAATACTTAGAACAAAATATGACTCTATGTGAATGCCTCTGGCGGTGTACCGGGATATGCAATAAATCAAGAGTGACATGTATGAAAGAATTATGAATGGTGGCTTTGCCACAAATACGATGTCAACTACATGATCATGCTAGCAATATGACAATGATGGAGCGTGTCATAATAAACGGAACGGTGGAAAGTTGCATGGCAATATATCTCGGAATGGCTATGGAAATGCCATGATAGGTAGGTATGGTGGCTGTTTTGAGGAAGGTATATGGTGGGTGTATGATACCGGCGAAAAGTGAAGCGGTATTAGAGAGGCTAGCAATGGTGGAAGGATGGGAAAAGTGTGTATAATCCATGGACTCAACATTAGTCATAAAGAACTCATATACTTATTGCAAAAATCTAGAAGTTATCAAAGCAAAGTATTACGCGCATGCTCCTAGGGGGATAGGTTGGTAGGAAAAGACCATCGCTCATCCCCGACCGCCACTCATAAGGAAGACAATCAATAAATAAATCATGCTCCGACTTCATCACATAACGGTTCACCATACGGGCATGCTACAGGAATCACAAACTTTAACACAAGTATTTCTCAAATTCACAACTACTCAACTAGCATGACTCTAATATCACCATCTTCATATCTCAAAACAATTATCAAGCATCAAACTTTTCTTAGTATTCAACGCACTCAAAAGAAAGTTTTACAAATCTTGAATTCTAAGCATATTATTATTAAGAAAATTACCATGCTATTTAAGACTCTCAAAATAATCTAAGTGAAGCATGAGAAATCAATAGTTTCTTTAAAACAAATCCACCACTATGCTCTAAAAGATCTAAGTGAAGCACATAGAGCAAAACTATAAAGCTCAAAAGATATAAGTGAAGCACTAGAGCAAAACTATAAAGCTCAAAAGATATAAGTGAAGCACATAGAGTATTCTATCAAATTCCAATTCATGTATGGCTCTCTCAAAAGGGTGTACAGCAAGGATGATTGTGGTAAACTAAAAAGGAAAGACTCAAATCATACAAGACGCTCCAAGCAAAACACATATCATGTGGTGAATAAAAATATAGCTCCAAGTAAAATTACCGATGGAAGTAGACGAAAGAGGGGATGCCTTCCGGGGCATCCCCAAGCTTTGACTTTTTGGTGTCCTTGGATTATCTTGGAGGTGCCATGGGAATCCCCAAGCTTAGGCTCTTTCCACTCCTTGTTCCATAATCCATCAAAAGATTTCACCCAAAACTTGAAAACTTCACAACACAAAACTCAACAGAAATCTCGTGAGCTCCGTTAGCGAAAGAAAACAAAAGACCACTTCAAGGTACTGTAATGAACTCATTATTTATTTATATTGGTGTTAAACCTACTTTATTGCAACTTCTCTATGGATTATAAACTATTTTACTAGCCATAGATTCATCAAAATAAGCAAACAACACACGAAAAACAGAATCTGTCAAAAACAGAACAGTCTGTAGTAATCTGTAACTAACTCAAACTTCTGGAACTACAAAACATCATCCAAAATAGGAAGACCTAGGCAATTTGTTTATTGATCAGCAGCAATTGGAATCAGTATTTTATCACGTTCTGGTGATTTTTAACAATTGTTTTCGTGAACAGAAAGTTTCTGGAAATTACAGCAAGATCAAATAACTATCATCCAAGAAGTTCCTATAGGTTTAACTTGGCACAAACACTAATTAAAAGATAAAACCACATCTAAACAGAAGGTAGATGGATTATTTATTCCTAAACAGAATAAAAAACAAAAAAACTAAAATAAAATTGGGTTGCCTCCCAACAAGCGCTATCGTTTAACTCCCCTAGCTAGGCATAAAAGCAAGGATAGATCTAGGTATTGCCATCTTTGGTAGGTAATTCTTCAATGAGGCATCTACCTTCCTTAGAAATTTCTTTCTTTCTAGTAATTATAAAACTCTTAGGCACAATATCGAAAAATTCATTTGTAGAAAATGGTTCCTTAATGATAGCAAAAAGATTGGGATGAATACTTATAGATTTAAGATCCGCAGTTTCCTTACTAGATGATTCACCCTTATTCTTAGGAACATAAATAAGCTTAGTATTTTTAGTAGACGGACTTGGAGTGTTCTTTACGGAAGAAAAGACGGTTCCCAAGTTGGTAATGATACCCTCAAGTTTATCGATTCTAGTGGAATCTATATTTATTTTCTCATTAACTATGGGTTCTTTTTCCTTAATATTTTTCAAAGTCATTACTACCTTAGATCCATATTGGGTAATTTGATTGTGGATCTTTTTATCTAGATTTTCAATTAATTCAATGGTAGCAACTTTATTTTCAATAATTTCAAGTCTTTGCATAACATGCTCCAAAGTTAACATAGTTCCATTAACCAAAAGAGGTGGCGAGCCAAATAAATCTATCATAGCATTATAAGAATCAAAAGTATGGCTACCCAAGAAATTCCCTCCGGTAATGGTATCAAGGATATATCTATACCAAGGATTAGCACCTACATAAAAATTGCGAAGAAGAACTGAAGTAGATCGCTTCCTAGTAGATCTATTTTGAGCATTGCAAATTCTATACCAGGCGTCTTTTATATTTTCTCCCTCCCTTTGTTTAAAATTGAGAACTTCATTCTCGGGAGATAATGGAGAAGATATAAGACTGGCCATAACGACAAGCGAGCGAGAAAAAGGCAAACGGAAAAGAGAGGGCGAATAAAAGGGCAAGGGTGAAGTGTGGGGGAGGAAAACGAGAGGCAAATGGCAAATAATGAAGTGCGAGAGATAGGGGTTGTGATGGGTACTTGGTATGTTGACTTTTGCATAGAATCCCTGGCAACAGCGCCAGAAATTCTTCTTGCTACCTCTTGAGCACTGCGTTGGATTTCCCCGAAGAGGAGAGGATGATGCAACAAAGTAGCGTAAGTATTTCCCTCAGTTTTTGAGAACCAAGGTATCAATCCAGTAGGAGGCCACGCGCGAGTCCCTCGTACCTACACAAAACAATATCTCAACACAACCAACGCGATTAGGGGTTGTCAATCCCTTCACGGTCACTTACGAGAGTGAGATCTGATAGAGATGATAGATAATAATTTTTGGTATTTTTGATATAAAGATGCAAAGTAAAATAAAAGACAAAGTAAAAAGCAAAGCAATAATAAAGTGATTGGAGATTGATATGATGAGAATAGACCCGGGGGCCATAGGTTTCACTGGTGGCTTCTCTCAAGAGCATAGGTATTTCTACGGTGGGTGAACAAATTATTGTTGAGCAATTGACAGAATTGAGCATAGTTATGAGAATATCTAGGTATGATCATGTATATAGGCATCACGTCGGAGACAAGTAGACCGACTCCTGCCTGCATCTACTACTATTACTCCACTCATCGACCGTTATCCAGCATGCATCTAGAGTATTAAGTTAATGAAAACAGAGTAACGCCTTAAGCAAGATGACATGATGTAGAGGAATAAATTCATGCAATATGATAAATACCCCATCTTGTTATCCTCGATGGCAACAATACAATACGTGCCTTGCTGCCCCTTCTGTCACTAGGTAAGGACACCGCAAGATTGAACCCAAAGCTAAGCACTTCTCCCATTGCAAGAAAAACCAATCTAGTAGGCCAAACCAAACTGATAATTCGAAGAGACTTGCAAAGATAACCAATCATACATAAAAGAATTTAGAGAAGATTCAAATATTGTTCATAGATAATCTTGATCATAAACCCACAATTCATCGGTCTCAACAAACACACCGCAAAAAGAAGATTACATCGAATAGATCTACACGAGAGAGGGGGAGAACTTTGTATTGAGATCCAAAAAGAGAGAAGAAGCCATCTAGCTACTAACTATGGACTCGAAGGTCTGAGGTAAACTACTCACACTTCATCGGAGGGGCTATGGTGATGATGTAGAAGCCCTCCGTGATTGATTCCCCTTCCGGCGGAGCTCCGGAACAAGCCCCAAGATGGGATCTTGTGGGTACAGAAGGTTGCGGCGGTGGAATTAGGTTTTTGGCTCCGTATCTAATCGTTTGGGGGTACGTAGGTATATATAGGAGGAAGGAGTACGTCGGTGGAGCTTCGAGGGGCCCACGAGGCAGGGGGCGCGTCCTAGGGGGGCGCCCTCCACCCAAGTGACCGCCTCGTGGATTTCTTGACGGAGGGTCCAAGTCTCCTGGATCATATCTGATGAGAAAATCATGTTGCCGAAGGTTTCATCCCGTTTGGACTCCGTTTGATATTCCGTTTCTTCGAAACACTAAAATAGGCAAAAAAAACAGCAATTCTGGGTTGGGCCTCCGGTTAATAGGTTAGTCCCAAAAGTAATATAAAAGTGGAAAATAAAGCCCAATATAGTCCAAAACAGTAGATAATATAGCATGGAGCAATCAAAAATTATAGATACGTTGGAGACGTATCACCGCCCCTCCTCTTCTCCCACTAAGGCCCATGAGGCCCAATTAACTCCCCGGGGGGGTCCGGTAACCCCCCGGCACTCCGGTTTTCTCCGAAACCACTCGGAACACTTCCAGTGTCCGAATATAGTCGTCCAATATATAAATATTTACGTCTCGATCATTTCGAGACTCCTCGTCATTTCCGTGATCATATCCGGGACTCCGAACTACCTTCAGTACATCAAAACACAAAAACTCATAATACTGAACGTCAGCAAACTTTAAGCGTGCGAACCCTACGGGTTCGAGAACTATGTAGACATGACCGAGACACAACTCCGGTCAATAACCAATAGCAGAACCTGGATGCTCATATTGGCTCCTACATATTCTACGAAGATCTTTATCGGTCAAACCGCATAACAACAGTCGTTGTTCCCTTTGTCATCGGTATGTTACTTGCCCGAGAGTTGATCGTCGGTATCTCAATACCTAGTTCAATCTTGTTACTGGCAAGTCTCTTTACTCGTTCCGTAATGCATCATCCCACAACTAACTCATTAGTCACATTGCTTGCAAGGCTTATAGTGATGTGCATTACCGAGAGGGCCCAGAGATACCTCTCCAACAATCGGAGTGACAAATCCTAATCTCGAAATACGCCAACTCAACAAGTACCTTCGGAGACACTTGTAGAGCACCTTTATAATCACCCAGTTACGTTGTGACATTTGGTAGCACACAAAGTGTTCCTCCGGTAAACGGGAGTTGCATAATCTCATAGTCATAGGAACATGTATAAGTCATGAAGAAAGCAATAGCAACATACTAAATGATCAAGTGCTAAGCTAACGGAATGGGTCAAGTCAATCACATCATTCTCCTAATGATGTGATCCCGTTAATCAAATGACAACTCATGTCTATGGCTAGGAAACTCAACCATCTTCAATTAACGAGCTAGTCAAGTAGAGGCCTACTAGTGACACTATGTTTGTCTATGTATTCACACATGTATTATGTTTTCGGTTAATACAATTCTAGCATGAATAATAAACATTTATCATGATATGAGGAAATAAATAATAACCTTATTATTGCCTCTAGGGCATATTTCCTTCAAACAGTACTATAATTCTATGAGTCTTATGTTCAAAGATTAAATCTCTGACAAATTTTGTATCAAAGTGATCAGTTTTTAGAGAACATATAAAGATCAAGAAATGCTCTTGAACTAGAGAAATGTATATTTTTTGTTCCCGCTGCAATAAAATTGATGATGATGATTATTTCTTAGCAAAGTTGTCTAATAGACATACACATTGTTTATGAGGTATATGCATTATTTCCATTTTCCGCCCAACGGTGATATGGAATTAATGTAGAAGGATGATGTTTTATTCTAATTCTGCCCAATGGTGATTTAGAGTATAAAAGAAAATTTTAAAAGTTTAATGTGCATATGTTTTAACCAGACCAACATGGGGTTATTTTTTATGCTCATTATTATTGATTATTGGCTATTTTTTCTCAGAAGACTAAAAGTTTTTCATGCTTTCATTCGTGAAAGAGAATGGATGGGTACTTGTGACCTGAAAGATGATCAGGAAAGGCCATAACGTGAGGGAGTATGTTCTCTCTAAAGAATGGCTTCAAAAGAAAAGAGATAGATCATTGAGAAGTCTTCGTTGACGAATGTCTTTCATGTACTCTCTATGAAGAAGATTTTTCAGTTAACATGATTTGAGATGAAACAAGCAACATGCATGTTTAATTTGACCAACGTTGGATCAAGCATGTGTGTCAAAGAGCATTTGGATTTATTCCTAAATTTGATGATTGAATATGCAGTCAAAAGAGCCAATTCTGGCATTTATGTCCCTTACAGGGAATTACCCATATGGCGGGAAAAGTCTGGGAAAATACCTACGTAATGGGGTAAAGTTGACATAATATTATGTCAAAAATCCCGTATGGAGGGAGAAATTTATGCAAAGGACTTATCCTGTATGACAGGAGAAAGATATGATGACTCATGTGCTTTTAATGTGTCTCACTCTCAGAGGGAAGGATGGAGTAGCTATTATGCTTTCCTAGTATCGACCGTACACCTTATGTGTAACGGTCATTAAGCACTCAATAAATCCAAAGAGAATAAAAGTTACAAACGAACCTAAAGATAAGAATGATATTCAAGTGTGACTTGCAAAAGTACTAATGATAAAGAACTCTGTTGAGTTTCTGAAATGGAATGAGGAAAAAGTACTCACATACCAGTTAACAGATAACTTCATTTTGTATGAAGTAATCAGATAAATGAAGTAGATAATCGAAGTTTCCTCAATTCACAAGAGTTATGAATGGTTTTTCAAAATTGTGGCAGAAAGGTTCTTGCCACATTTCGAGGGGGAGAAAGAAATATGAGATAAATTAAGAATGCTGAAACTCCCCTATACTTTAGATAATGTGATCGCCTGGGGGAGTACGACGGTTATCGTAATACCCCTAAAGAAAAGAAATGGTTGTATTCCTGGATCTTTTACAGTTCCGAAAGCAGACTAAGGAAAACTAAGACGGTGCTTAAAGTGCCATAAAGAAGAAAGTTTTAACAGAATAAACCCAAATAATAAAGTTTAAAGCTACGCCATTTTTTTAGTGAAGATGGAGTAATCTGGGGGAGCATGTTGTATGACCTGTACAACACCTATTGTCAGCTCTATAAAGGATGAATGAGTAAACATGGATCTTGTGATACAGGTCCCTGTAAAATCTATTGCCTCTTGAAATGAAAGACTATAGAATTAATTTGCCTCTTGGCAATGACAGAGCAACAACAACCCCATATAAAAGAAGTGCCAGTACCTGAAACACAGATGATCTCAAGGAATGAGAAAATCAGATACTTCTGATTACTATAAAGTCTATGTTAGTGAAATTGAAATGGAGGTTGATCCCACCTCATTCCTCTGACTATGAGATTATGCAACTCCTGAATACCGGAGGAACACTTTGTGTGCTAGCAAACGTCATAACGTAACTGGGTGATTATAAAGCTGCTCTACAGGTATCTCCGAAGGTGTTTTTTGGGCTGGCATAGATCAAGATTAGGATTTGTCACTCTGTGTACCGGAGAGGTATCTCTAGGCCCTCTCGGTAATGCACATCACTATAAGCCTTGCAAGCAATGTGACTCATGAGTTAGTTGCGGGATGATGCATTAGGAACAAGTAAAGAGACTTTCCGGTAACGAGATTGAACTAGGTATGATGATACCGATGATCGAATCTCGGGCAAGTAACATACCGATGACAAAGGGAATGACGTATGTTGTTATGCGATTTGATCAATAAAGATCTTCATAGAATATGTAGGAACCAATATGAGCATCCAGGTTCCGCTATTGGTTGTTGACCGGAGATGTGTCTCGGTCATGTCTACATAGTTCTCGAACCCGTAGGGTCCGCACGCTTAACGTTCGATGACATTTGTATTATGAGTTATGTGTTTTAGTGACCGAAGTTTGTTCGGAGCCCCGCATGAGATCACGGACATGGTGAGGAGTCTCAAAATGGTCGAGAGGTAAAGATTCATATATTGGAAGGTTGTATTTGGACATCGGAATGGTTCCGAGTGATTCGGGTATTGTACCAGAGTATGGAGGGGTTACCGGAACCCCCCGGGGAAGTGTTGGGCCAACATGGGCCTAAGGGAGAGAGAGGGAAGCCCGCGGGGGGGGGGGTGGCGCGTGCCCCCTCCTAGGGAGTCCGAATAGGACAAGGAGGAGGGGGCGGCGCCCCCTTCCCTTTCCCTCTCCCTCTCCTTCCTTTTCCCTCCGGTGGAGAAAGGAAAAGGGGGGGGGGGCGAATCCTACTTGGACTAGGAGTACAAGTAGGACTCCCCCCTTGGCGAGCCCCTACTGCCGCCGGCCTCCTCCTCCCCTCCTTTATATACGGGGGCGGGTGGCACCCCAAAGGCCCACCAAGAATTCTCTTAGCCGTGTGCGGTGCCCCCCTCCACAGTTTACTGCTTCGGTCATAGCGTCGTAGTGCTTAGGCTGCGCGGATCACATCACCATCACCGTTGCCACGCCATCGTGCTGACGGAACTCTCCCTCAACCCTCTACTGGATCAAGAGTTCGAGGGACGTCATCAAGTTGAACATGTGCTGAACACGGAGGTGCCATATGTTCGGTACTTGGACCGGTTGGATCGTGAAGACGTTCGACTACATCAACCGCGTTAATCTAATGCTTATGCTTTCGGTCTACGAGGGTACATGGACACACTCTCCCCGTCTCATTGCTATGCATCTCCTAGATAGATCTTGCGTGATCGTAGGAATTTTTTTGAAATTGCATGCTACGTTCCCCAACAGTGGCATCCGAGCCAGGTCTATACGTAGATGATATGCACGAGTAGAACACAAAGAGTTGTGGGTGATAATAGTCATACTGCTTACCACCAACGTCTTACTTTGATTCGGCGGTATTGTTGGATGAAGCGGCCCGAACCGACATTACATGACCGTGTTCATGAGACTGGTTCTACCGACGTGCTTTGCACACAGGTGGCTGGCGGGTGTTTGTTTCTCCAACTTTAGTTGAATCGAGTTTGACTACGGCCGGTCCTTGTTGAAGGTTAAAACAACACACTTGACAAAAAATCGTTGTGGTTTTGATGCGTAGGTAAGAACGGTTCCTACTAGAAGCCCGTAGCATCCACGTAAAACTTGCAACAACAGAGTAGAGGACATCTAACTTGTTTTTGCAAGGCATGTTGTGATGTGATATGGTCAAGACGTGATGAGATATAAATTGTTGTATGAGATGATCATGTTTTGTAAAAGTTATCAGCAACTGGCAGGAGCCTTATGGTTGTCGTTTTTATTGTATGAAATGCAATTGCCATGTAATTGCTTTACTTTATCACTAAGCGGTAGCAATAGTCATAGAAGCAATAGTTGGCGAGACGACAACGACGCTACGATGGAGATCAAGGTGTCAAGCCAGTGACGATGGAGATCATGACGGTGACGATGACATGTACCTAGGGTAGGGTAATGGGCCTGACCTAGACACCCTTCCTAAGGACACTGCCCTACAGTCAAAAGCATTCAAAGTACAACAGCGTCTGCCGACTGAAATCATCCCAGAGTGCAACCCACTCGACCAACAATTCCACTCGGATAACCAAATTCCATTGGACCTGAAGATAATCAGTCGACCATACCAGAAATCACTCGGAGTACAGAAGACCTAAAGTTTCTCAGGATGACAATGGTCAGGCGTTCACTCCGTAGTCTTAATGATCATTTATAGGCCTTTTATTGCTGGCGTTACCAGTAAAGCTACACCCTTATGTACATTGAACCTCCTTGAAACGTGGGCTGGCTGGGGTCCTGGCACACTCTATATAAGCCACCCCCTCCACTTGCACAAGGATTCGCACCCCCTATAACTTCACGCATAATCCAATCGACCAAGCCTCCGGGCACCAAGACGTAGGACTGTTACTTCCTCCGTGAAGGGCTTGAACTTGTAAACCTTGCGTGCACAACCTCATCGTAGCTAGGATCTTGCCTCTCCATACATACCCCCTATTCTATTGTCAGACTTACTCCCACGACAATTGGCGCCCACCTTGGGGCTCTTGTCTTAGCGACTTTCCGGTGAGGTTGCGATTTTTCCGTTTCCTACCATCATAGTTTCTGGCGGTGAATTGGTTGAAGGCCGCGAGATCCGTCTCGGCGCGCTCATTTTCGTCGCTGACGATTCCGCCTGGCTCCAGGAGGCCCCCCTCGACATCGAGACGCTCCCCGTCCGCGGGGCTACTCACTTTCGCGCGTGCATCCGCGGTGTACTTCTGCAGCAGCCGTCGACCCAATATCGGTCGGCTCCCGTGGCATATTCACCCCCCACCGTTTGTCACCGCAAGCGGTCCGGTCGATCGCGACTCCAGCGGTGGGTGAAGCATGCGGTGGCCCATCAGTCGGCCACCCCTCAGGTCCCGGCAATCGAGCCCGATGAATCACTCTACGGGTTGTTTGACCTATCAAATGGATCCGTCGAGACACTGTCTGAGTGTGATAGCAGTGACCCTGCGGCAGAAGTCTTGGTGGTCAACAAGCCACACAGCCCGCCTAGTTTCCGTCGCGGCGACGGCGATGGCGATCCGTCGCGTGTTCATGAGGAATATCATCCTGAAGCCCTCACTTCGTAGCAGAGGGAGGAGTTGCATCGTCGCAACGTAGAGGCGCTCCACACTCCCATCGTCGGGGAGACCGCCGAGGCCCGGGCCTTGGAGGATGCGCACCTGGCCACTTTGGCTGAGCGCACTCGATTGGAGAACCTTCAACATTCACTCGACGAGCGCACCTGGCAGCAGATTCCCGAATCCAGTCGACAACGATAGTTGTTTCCGCCTGAACCTCAGGTATACCGCACTTGATTCAGAATCTTACAGCTGCGGCCCGAATAGCGTTGTCGATCTAGTTGTCTCAATCAAAGGCTGGAAGGGGTTTGATGCAGATCAGGGCACTGCTCCGAGCAGCAGGAGAGCAAAACACAGCTGTTTCTCAGTCTCGCAACAGGATCCACAGCAGATCGGTGGTGGCTGACACAGTTCAGTCGGCTCACAGCCCAAGATCGCCCCTGCGGTGTGAGGGACGTGGACATCGCCAAGAGCAGTATTTGGGTCAGAATCACGAGCAGTATGATCATCGACTTGGCCGCGATGATCGCCATCGAGTGCCTACGCCCCCTTCGAGGAGCGGATCATACATGCCTCGGCAATATGATGACAGGCACCTGCGTAGTGGTGAGCAGAGGGTCCCGGTCAACCCAAGAGAGCCAGGGTTTGATGCGAGGTCAATCCTCGTTCAAGGTCTGGTCGACAGGAACAGAGCACACAGAGAAGGACTCGACAAAGATCGTCCGACTGGCAATAGAGTTCATGTCTCTGGGCCAGAGTGTTTCAGCAGAGCCATCAGAGCTGCTGAGATTCCCCCCAACTTCAGGTTGGCAACGGGAGTGAGCAAGTTTACCGGTGAATCAAAGCCTGACACTTGGCTAGAAGATTACCGAGTGGCTATACAGATTGGTGGTGGTAATGATGAGGTGTCAATGAAGCATCTTCCTTTGATGTTAGAGGGTTCGGCCAGAGCATGGCTGAATCGGTTGACTCCAAGCAGTATACTCAGTTGGGAAGAGTTGGCTCGAGTGTTTGTCAGGACATTTGAGGGCACATGCAAATGACCTGCAGGGTTGGCAGAACTACAACATTGCATACAAAAACCAAATGAAACTTTAAGGGATTACATCCAGAGGTGGACCACTTTGCATCACACAGTGGAAAATGTGTCTCAGCACCAGGCAGTATGCGCCTTCAAGGAGGGCGTTCGGTATAGGGAGCTTAACTTGAAGTTCGGTCGGACAGGAGATATGACCCAGACCCAAATGATGGAAATAGCCACCCGGCATGCTAACGGCGAAGAAGAAGACCGACTCCGCAGTGGCAAGAGAAAACCAGTCGTCCAGGACACCAGAGGGGGTAATTCCAATCGGAAACAGAAGCGCAAAGCCGAGCCCGCAGGTCCTGGTGAGACTGCAGCTGTGGTCCAAGGAAAATTCAAGGGAAAACCTAAGGGGCCCTGGACCCCCAAGAAGGTAAAAGATCAAGCAGGAAATGATGTGCTAGATTTGCCCTGTCATATTCACAACAAGAAAGATGAAGAGGGAAACCTGATTTACCCCAAGCATACCACTCGACAGTGTCGACTCCTTATCCAACAGTTCCGAGAAAAACAACCCAGTGAGAAAGAGAAGGAATTTGATAAGGATGAAGACAAGGAGGAGGAGGATGGTTTCCCCAATGTCAATTCCACCTTACTGATTTTTGCTGACATCGAGAGCAAAAGTCGACTGAAAGTCATAAACAAAGAAGTGAACATGGTTGCCCCGGCAACAATGACATATTTGAAGTGGTCACAAACTGCAATCACATTCGACCAGTCCGATCACCCAGCATGCGTTGCCACTCCAGGGCGGCAAGCGTTGGTAGTCGACCCAGTTGTTGGAGGCACTCGACTGACCAAAGTATTGATGGATGGTGGCAGTGGTCTGAATATTCTCTACGCTGAGACCCTGAGAGGGATGGGCATTCCGATGTCCAAGCTTAGTGAGAGCAACATGAGGTTCCACGGAGTCATCCCTGGAAAGAAAGCTGATTCACTCAGCCAGATCACTCTTGACGTGGTTTTCGGTGATTCAAAGAATTACCGTAAGGAAAAGTTGACATTTGAAGTTGTGGATTTTCAAAGTGCCTATCATGCTATTCTGGGCAGACCTGCATATGCTCGTTTCATGGCTCGACCGTGTTACATGTACCTTAAACCGAAGATGCTTGGTCCCAGAGGCGTGATCACAGTTACTGGTAATCGGCAGAGAGCTGAAGAGTGCCTCCAGAAGGGCTTTAAGATTGCTGATGAACAAATGGCAGCAGTAGAAATGCAAGAATACCAGAAGAATGCAGATCCAAGTGATTTGTTGCGAGCCAAGAAGCCTGCCTCAGAGTCTGCATTTCAGTCGTCCGATGAAACAAAGCCAATTCACATTCACCCGACCGATCCTAATGCTGCTCCGACTCATATCTCAACAACACTCGACAGTAAATAGGAAGAAGCGCTCATCCAGTTCCTCCGTGAGAACTGGGACATCTTTGCATGGAAGCCATCTGACATGCCGGGTGTACCCAGGGGACTGGCTAAGCACCATTTGCGAGTCGATCCGAAAGCAAAACCCGTTAAAGAGCATCTCCGCCGGTCCGCCGTGGAGAAGAGAAAGGCAATCGGCGAGGAGGTGGCTCGGCTTTTGGCAGCTGAGTTCATCCGCGAAATTTACCACTCCGAGTGGCTCGCCAATGTTGTCATGGTCCCTAAGAAAGACGATTCACTTCGTATGTGCATTGATTTCAAGCATATCAATCGGGCCTGCCCGAAAGATCATTTCCCTCTCCCCCGCATCGACCAGATTGTCGACTCAACTGCGGGATGTGAGCGTTTGTCTTTTCTGGATGCATATTCCGGGTATCATCAGATCTGACTGTATGGACCCGATGAAATGAAAACAGCCTTTATCACCCCATTCGGGTGCTTTTGCTATGTTATCATGCCATTCGGTCTCAAGAATGCTGGTGCCACATTCATGAGGATGATTCAGAAGTGCCTGCTCACTCAAATCAGTCGGAACGTGGAAGCATATATGGATGCCATCGTGGTTAAGTCGCGTAAAGGTTCCGACCTGCTGACTGACCTCGCTGAAATCTTTGCCAACCTGAGGAGATATGATATCAAGCTTAATCCGTCGAAGTGCACATTCGGAGTCCCCGGTGGAAAGTTACTCAATTTCCTCGTTTCCGAACGAGGGATCGATGCAAACCCAAAGAAAGTTGGTGCAATCCTCCGAATGACGCGTCCTGTGCGTGTGCATGACGTTCAGAAGCTCACTGGTTGCCCGCTTTGAGTCGATTTATCTCTTGTCTCGATGAAAAGGCATTGCCTCTTTACCGACTGATGAAGAAATCTGATAAGTTTGAGTGGACTCCTGAAGCTGACGTAGCATTTGCAGAGCTCAAAGCTCTGCTTTCCACCCAGCCGGTGCTCGCTGCCCCAATCAGCAAAGAGCCTTCACTGCTTTATATACGGGGGCGCCGCTAAGGTCTTTAAGCTTGGACACTTGGATACATCCATCTCTTCACTTCGCGAGGTGCTTGTAGACTTGGGTTGAGGTCACCTATGTGCCACATAACTCAAAGATCTGCTTGGCAATAGGGTTGAGGTGCACCTCCATGAAGCCCTTGTCAGCCCTCACCCCACTGGCGATGATTTCACACATCTTGTCAAGCAGGGATGTGGACAAGAAAAGCTGCCATTTCACTGTGTTCCACTCCTAGCCACCCTAATAAGTGCCAGGAAACCCGAACCAAAAACAAACCGCGACGCATCCTACCTCTATAAATAGCGTAGGCGCACCCGCCCGCACATGACGTGCCGACAACACCTGACAATGCCTACACGGCCACGCACGGACACAAGGTGGCAGCACACCAGCCAGCGCCGGCACCGTCGAAAAGGCGCCCTCGACAGCACCACACCCATAATCACACCGGTGGCGATGCGCAGCCCCCAACCGCCGCCGCCACCACAACCACATCCATCTCGTGGATTTATACATATCATAACGCACTTAGGGATGGGCCCTAGCTTTCTTTTCTAGGGTTAGGGATGCACAGTGTGTATGTAGCTTATGGCCATAGGTAGGCATGATCCTCCATTTTCCCACTTGGAGTAAAAAAGGCACCTTCCCATAGCAGCCGGCCACTCCCACTCGCCACTGGCACGCGCGCTGCCAGCCATCTCCCGTCTCCACGCAGGCCGGCACGGCTGCCCCCATCTCATCCCATCCCCTCCCCAGCCCAGAAACTGAAGGAGAGAGAGGAGAAGGGGAGCTACCACACCACCTAAACAAACAAGAGGCGGAAAGCGACCAAATCTCGGGAGCGAATTCCCCTCCCCTCCCCGCACCCCCGCGCGCGCGATCCGGGCGGAGATGGACGCCGGCGGGGCGCAGCCGCCGGACTCGGAGATGGCGGAGGCCGGGGCGGCCGCGGCCGCCGCGGCGGCCGCGGCGGGGGCGGCGCCGGGCGGCGCGATGGACAACATCCAGGCCACGCTCACCCACGGCGGGAGGTTCATCCAGTACAACATCTTCGGCAACGTCTTCGAGGTCACCGCCAAGTACAAGCCCCCCATCCTCCCCATCGGCAAGGGCGCCTACGGCATCGTCTGGTACGCCCCCTCCCCCTTTCTTTCCCCTCCATCCCCATCTCCATCTCCGGCTGGCTGACCGACTCACTGACCCCCGGCGCGTGGCAGCTCCGCGCTCAACTCCGAGACGGGGGAGCAGGTGGCCATCAAGAAGATCGCCAACGCCTTCGACAACAAGATCGACGCCAAGCGCACGCTGCGGGAGATCAAGCTGCTCCGCCACATGGACCACGAGAATGTCAGTCCCCGATCCGCCCCTCCCTCCATTTTTTTCCTCTCTCGGAGAATCTCCTTGAATGCTCCTTGTGGTTGTGCTGGTTGGTTGCATTGAATGGAACGGCAGGTGGATGGGTTCGGTTAGATTTTAGCCGCCGCCAAATGATTGGCTTCGCCGACAGCTCCGTGGCCGGCTTTTCCTTCCTCGTTTGCGCGAGACCTTCAGGACTAGTAATCCTAGGCGCGCCTTTAAAGAACCCAACAACCTCTTGGGATGCGATTCATTGTGTTCTTCTTCCTCGGCACACCTGGAGCAGCACCACTTGATGATGCTCTCGCTCCTACTGCTAGATTCTGCTGATGTCAAAAGCTGCCTCAGGACCAATCTATCTGCCTGTGTCCCTTTTGCTGCCTAGCTCCTCCGAATCCAGTGGGTGTGTGGTGGAAGTGATTGCGCAGTTCCTAGGCTAGGGGGCTACTACTGTTTGAAAGTTCTTATTAGGATGTTGGACTTGGATCTTTCCATTTCATAGTCCTGTGATAACTAAACTGGGTAAGAGAAATCTGAGTTAGGCATCTTGGGTCTTTTCATGTGCCTTCTTTAAAAGGCTTTGGCGTTCTTCTTGTAATATGAAATGACTCGTGTTTTGGCGCGTATTTGAGGGGGAAAAATGTTTTTTTGGGGAAGATAGCCGTGCTCGCAGTACACTAGAGGTGGATTGTATCTTGACAGCCTTCCTTGGACACCTCAGCATATGCTCTGAGATGTGTGGATTTCAAGTTTAGGTGATGTCAAGTAATCTGCTAGCAGTACGAGCATGAAGAGAATGGCACCCTTTGGCTTTGTATTCTTTGTTTCATCAAGCATCGTCATTTGCAGATTGCGTATTCTGGTGGAAGGTTTTCAGAGTGACACTGGTTTTGGCTAGTATCCTACGTAAGCTAGGGTTTCAGATTTAATGCTACACCTGAATAGACAAACTTCTTTGGGAGTTTGACCGTCAGACAATTATGACCGTTGGCACTGAAATATCGGATTAGGCAAGGTCTGATTAATAACGGAAATGCTTGTTGACACGTGCTTTGTACACTGTCAGCCGTAAACGTATCACCTGCTGTATCTTCTAGCTACTATAAAGGCAGAATTTTTCCGTTACGAGATCCTGTACTTTGCTTTTTTTTTTTCTTTTGATGGTGCAAACGAGCATTCCTGACAAGAGGTGTATTAGGCGGTGGTTGGTGGCTGGCACAAAAGCTGAAATGGGCAGCGTGGCGGCACCAGTGGGCGGCTCAATAGCTAACTCTTGTGAACGGACAGAGCAACGGCTGCATTACCTCATCTTGGGTTCGCAGGAAGCAAATTGGACTTTTCAGTGGGCTTAAGGCCTGGTAATGGAACCACAGCACAGGAGAAAACATCCTGACCATAAAGGAAAATAATGCACAGGACCACTTACGCCACATATTTGCCTTTATAGTAGTTATGGCAGGTGATACGGTTCCCTGTCAGCTATTTATGTCCAATACATTCCATACCATAACTGTATGATGCTGTCTTATTCATTATTATTCTCCATGTCAACCCCCAAAAAGGATGAGCTACATAATAAAGCCATAAAGATTTGGAGACCCTGTATTCCAATAGCTATATTAGAAGCCATAGTTTATGTAAGGGAAAAGCCTCTTTGTTTGCTGACACGAATTTAGTTCCCCCTCCAGGTCCCAAAAGCACAGAGAATTACATTTGCAAATTTTCGGAAAAAGAAACAGTCTTGTAGATCTACCTGTAGTCCTGTACAAAAGTATGTGTACAAAAATGCATCTATGCACTAGTTTTTGTTAGTACACATATTATCGCACAATGCACATCAAAATTTCCCCTCCATTCTGGAAAATTGCAAATCAGTTCTTTTTTTCACAAGGGAACATGTGCAGCTAGAAATTGCATGTTGTTTACCTCCTAAACCAAGTAACATTCGGCTTAATGCAGCTACTTGGGTGATGCACTTGTTTCATCTATGCTAGCTACCTACTTGTATCTTGTATCTTGTTTGTTGTATTTTATACATACATACCCTGACTCTTGGTTGTACTCGGCATATCCATGCTCGAAGCAGCAATGACTGGTCATATCCACTCTCTAAGCAGTAAGAAGTGGTCAGAACTTCCTATACTGCTCATGTGTCATGTGGGAACATATGCAGCTGGTATAGTGCTGCATTGTGTTCAAGTTAGTTACAAGGGTTTTGAAGATGGTTCACAATGCAACATAAAAACAGAGGCTAACAACAAATAAAAATTGGAAAGCTCCAGAATTGCTCTATTCTGGCTCCCATGCCAAGTATTTATGCCTTCTACTGCTTTAAATTTTGAATGCGTAAAATTTGTGGTATTTGCACTGCTACAAAAGGCAGCCAGAAATGTGCAAGGTTACACCCTTCACTCTTCAAACAAGCAAAATAAATAAATAAATTAGGTTGTCATCATCGGCACCGGCATCTTTGAATTATATTTCATATGATGCTGTGAGAAGTACTACTAGCTGCAGATTCTTAATAATGACTATTCATTTCACTCATTTTCTGGACACCATAATTCTGTTATCTTTTTGGTGAAAAATAATAGAATATTGCTATGATTGTGTTAATAATATGATGCCAATTTACTTCTGTGGTGCTGTTGTTGTAGAATAATATATCTTCAAAAAACATGTTTAACCTAAAAAAGAAGCCAACAACTCATCAAAATGTCACTGGGTGCATCTCAGCTCTAACAAATGTTGGGTTTGTAGTATCCAGAAACGAGTTTGAAATGGAAATGTTAACTTGGTAGAATTTTAGAAGTTTCCACGCAACTTAGTTCAGCTGTAACTGTAGCCAACATAGTTAAGTGAAGTGTATGTGTTCATCAGCTTTCCACGGCTTGTTGATTATTTCAATGCATTCAAGATGAAATATAAAGTTGACTCAAGCCATCGAAAGAACGTACAGATTGTCAGCTGTAACCATAGAAAACATAAGTTATATGAAGTGTATGTGTTCTTAAGCTTTCCATGACCTGTTGACTATTTCAATTCATTCAAGATGCAAGATATGTCAAATATAAAGTTGATATGCATTCAAGATGAAATATAAAGTTGACTCAAGCCATCGAAAGAAAGTACAGATATGTCAAATTGTATTGTCTTGGTGTATGCGTTTTTTGTGCAAGATGTAAAAACTAGACATTATGTAAGGCATGTGGCCCTGTTGCTGCTAACCATAGTTATTGCCTTTTTGGAAGATTTTTTTTAAGTATGAATTAATGCTACGAAGGGGAGCCTTGGTGCAGTAATAAAGCTGCTGCCTTGTGACCATGAGGTCACGGGTTCAAGTCCTGGAAACAGCCTCTTACAGAAATGTAGGGAAAGGCTGCGCACCATAGACCCAAAGTGGTCGGACCCTGCGCAAGCGGGAGTTACATGCACCGGGCTGCCCTTTTTTTTATGAATTAATGCTACAAAATATGTTTCTTACAAGAGGACATTTCTTATGCAGATTGTTGCAATAAGGGATATTATACCTCCTGCACAAAGGACTGCATTTAATGATGTCTATATTGCATATGAATTGATGGACACCGACCTGCATCAAATTATTCGCTCAAATCAAGCTTTATCGGAGGAGCACTGCCAGGTACTTATTATTTATTTCGATATAGAAGTAAAACCTTCTCATACCCCCTTTGTAGGATAAGTTTGCTTATCTAATTATATTATTGTTTGTCTATAGAAATTCTTTTCTCTAGTATCTCATTTCATCTGATTCCCCGAGTACATTATACTGTCAATTATCTGTTTCATTATTATTTTCTGCCTCAGCTCGTACATACTTCTGTAAGATATTAGTATTCTGGGAGCAGGGAGCTAATGAGTAATAACTAAAGCAAGTCAATTCTTTTTCTGCTCAGCCTGAATCATCTTGCTACTTTGCTAGTCTAGGACTACGTGCCCTAAATAAGTTTGCCTGGTGTATAGTATAAAAATTGACCTTTGTGGTGGAATTATAGGGATATATTTGATGACTGTAGATATATTGGATTAGCACTCTGACATAGGTGAACTGTAATATACTGACATTGAATAAGTACCTTACTGTATTACACCTCTTAGAAAGGATACGACATATTAGAAACATTCAATGCACCCCTCTGAACATTCGGTCGAACAAAGGGAGCAGTTGAACAAGTTCATCACATATAGTACTCTCTCCGTTCCAAAATAAGTGACTCAAATTTCTACTAACTTTGTACTAAAGCTAGTACAATGTTGAGTCACTTATTTTGGGATGGAGGGAGTACATGCTTAGCGCTGACACATCAGTATACTACTTAATGCTAGCAATTCTTTTTTCTATCCTTTGTCAAACACAGCCATGCATCATTGCTAAGGGATGTTTCCTAAATAGAAGTGCTTTCTATATATCAGAGTGGTCTCTTTTGCTAACAATACCATGCTTGCTGATATAAAATCATGTTCTACTTTCGCAAATACCATCGGATAATCCTTGGTGGAAAAGTTCCATGGAAAAACTGTTTCCTATAAATAATATGCCTGTACTGTCAGTGCATACTTGGGGGTTTCTAGCATAAAGAATTGACGCTAAATCACACGTGAGAAATCAGTGGTTTTCTGGAGTGGTCACGTTTCTCTTCCGTTGATCTTGTTCTTTCTAGTTTCTTTTCAATCCCCAAACTTCTGTCTTGTTCTCAGAAATTGTACTTAATCTGATGTGGATGTTTTGTGTAATTTTTCCTTGTGCAGTATTTCCTTTATCAGATCCTTCGTGGCTTGAAGTATATACATTCAGCAAATGTTCTCCACCGAGACTTGAAGCCTAGCAATCTTCTTTTGAATGCAAACTGTGACCTAAAAATTTGCGATTTTGGGCTTGCTCGTACCACCTCAGAAACTGATTTTATGACCGAGTATGTTGTGACAAGATGGTACAGGGCACCAGAGCTTTTGTTGAACTCCTCCGAATACACTGCAGCAATTGATGTGTGGTCTGTGGGCTGTATATTTATGGAACTGATGGACCGGAAACCTTTGTTTCCAGGAAGAGACCATGTCCATCAGCTACGTCTACTAATGGAGGTTTAGATAGTCCCCTATGAACTTCTTTTATATCGAATTTAAATCATGTTGTGTGGTCCTGTTTTAGCATATCTAGTATGATCATAGTTTTTTTCTCGAAGTAGAGGTATTTAAGCACTTGACTGGTATATATAATAAGTACTTTTCTGGTGCACATTAATTCATTTTCAATTCCCTTGTGGTATTTCCTTGTTGCAGCTCATTGGAACACCAAATGAGGCTGATTTGGATTTTGTAAATGAAAATGCAAGAAGATATATCCGCCAACTTCCCCGTCATGCAAGGCAATCATTATCTGAGAAGTTTCCACATGTTCACCCTTCAGCAATTGACTTGGTTGAAAAGATGCTGACTTTCGATCCTAGACAGAGAATAACAGGCAAGTTCTGGCATGTGTTCTAGTGATTTAACCATCCGCGTCCATCTGCTGGGATTTATTGTTGCTTGACTGACGATCTTATGTTCCAAACAGCAAGATAAAAAGAGCCGTCTTTTTTTTTTCGGTATCATGAATAGTTTAATTTAGAACTTGCTCCATTTGTTAAATATTAGTACCTGGAATCTCATCTGGGTATGCCATCCTAGTGTTTCGTTTTATATATCATTAGCTAACATCATTTCCTCCATTCAAATGGAAAAAAGTAATTAAATTGGGAAGATCACACAGTTAAATATATGGACTATCCGGGCTGGATTTACAGCCCAAGTGGGTAGGAATGTGTCCATACTCTCTGTAGGTATGCAAAGTGCATTAGTTTGAAGTGGGAATGCTAAAGTAATCATTGTTGCCTGTTGGGTGGTGTTGCTATAGTTGACAATCCATAGTTTTGACTGCAAAATATCCGTCTCCAAGATTCATCCTTTACTTTCTTTGGTCAGTTATTGATCGATAGTTACTGATTGTTCCTTTATTTTTTGGTCAGTTGAAGGCGCACTTGCGCATCCTTACTTGGCATCGCTGCATGACATAAGTGATGAGCCAGTCTGCACGATGCCCTTCAGCTTTGACTTCGAGCAGCATGCATTGTCAGAAGAACAAATGAAAGATCTAATCCACCAAGAGGGCATCGCGTTCAACCCTGATTACCAGTAGGTGGAGTTCCTTTGATCGGCTTCATTCATATGGAAAGTTTTCGGTCCTCCTGCCGCCATAAAATGTCGCTAGCTGTAAATAATTGCCTCACCCAGAGAATCAAAAGGAGATGGCGTGTTAAGGGTAGATGACAAGAGCTGTGGTGGTCAAATTTCCGTGTAGCCTATGGATTCTTGTGCTTGTGTATGTTGTTTTATGTGGATTTTTTCCCCTTCTGCTTGAAGATGTTTCAGCATTTTCCGTAAGATGCGATAGTCCGTGAACGATGGCTGCCTAATTTCTGTGGCCGTCATGAGATTTTTACATTGTGGTGGATTATGGATTATGTAATGTTGTCCTGGTTAATGAACTCCGACTGACTGATTGGAATATTGTGTTTGAATGCGGACTGACCGTGATTTAGTGGTTGCTGTTTGAAGTTGTAGCCCTATTTAAGAGTTGTCACCCTATTCTCTGGGTTTACAAGGCTCTTGTGCATTTCTAGATCACCAGTTTGATTGAAATATGTATTACGTCACAAAAAATAAGTATCTGGGATGTGCCTAATGAAAAGCCGAGAGAGGGAAAGCAGGCGAGTTATATGGTTGGCTGCTGTGGGCGCCAAGGTTTTTGCAATACAGCATTGCTGTAGATTTCTTATGTTTTAGTCAGTAGTTATGCAGCAGTTATTTCCAGCAGAATCTCTCAACAATATTAGTATGAAACTCTCAACAATATTAGATGACAAGAGCTGTGGTGGTCAAATTTCCGCGTAGCATATGGATTCTTGTGCTTGTGTTTGTTGTTTTATGTGGATTTTTTTCCTTCTGCTTAAAGAATATACGAGGAAGCGAAAGCAGTCTGGAGCAGTTCTCAATCTCATTCCTTGGAGAGGATTTGGTTGTCTATTTCTCTGTAGATTTCCAGCATGGGGAATCCTGTTAGCAACCCACTACTCGGCTCACTCAATCATACCATTAGATTGGCTGTCAGTTGCAGATAATCAATTTTGCTAGTCCAATTGACAATCTACCATTGAATTGATTTCGTTAGTCCAATTGATAATCTACTAGAAAGAAAATATGTTCCAATTATGCGGAACAGGAGCAAGTGGGCGGCGGTTGGTTGTTGTGGGTTTTTCTTTTTCATACAAAATGCTATAAATTTTCTTATGTTTAATGTAGCCATCAGTTTTGCACTTGTGTATGTAACCTTGAGGCATGAAGATCAATAGTGAGTGGTATGGTATGCACCATCGCTATAAACATCTAAGCGTTTGTGGCTCTATCTCTCACGAGCTTGATAGCAGGAGTTGCAGCAAGAAGAGAAAGCTTAACGAACAGGATGAAGCAAATCTGGAGCAACTGCCTTTCATTGACTGAATAAGCAAGTGCCAAACAAAGCAAAACAAGGCTGACTAAGTTCAATCAACTCTTAATTAATAAGCCAGTAAAAACAAAACGATGCTGTATGTGAACAATCAAATGCACGTAGAGGCAGTAGTTCTACAAATAGTGCCAACTGAATGTAGCCTCTTATTGTACGAGTCTTGACTGAATAATAAAGGAAAGGAGGTGCTGCGTTTCTGAAAACAAACGCAGGAGAAATAAATAGTTCATCATGAACAATCATGCGGAAGCCTCTGTCGTTTATTGGGAGTTGTGGCGGTACAGTGAATTGTTTGTTGCGTGTTGAAATGTTGGAACAGCATCCACGGCAACTGATGGAATTACTAGTACCTGCATATCCAGGATTTTGTTGAAGCCCTGAAATTGGGGAAGTAAGAGGGATAAATCAAACAATGTGGCAATGAGCGTATTCAGGGAAAGAGGATTCATGGCTGCTCAGATGAGCAGACCGTACCTTACCGGCGGCAGAGGCACGTCACTGACCATAGATTTGAATGGTCGGACATTTTGGATGGGCTTGTGCTGCGCGCCTCAGCCAAGCCTTGGCTGTCTCCATCTCTTCATCGCTGGAATTCTCACGCTTCAGATAAACCTTGACATGCTCGAGAGAAGGGAGGTGGCCCATGCCGCAGTCAACCTCACGACTTGCGATCGATCGTGCAGAGACCTCGAACCCAAGGTGTTGAACCCTTGGCATAGCTCCAGGTGGGAAAAGGCACGGCGCCGTCAGAAACCCCCAGAACATGGAGCATCTCGCAGATGGGAATGCATCGGCCCTCACAACCAACCTTCCAATCACGCGTCTTGCACGCAGCCGCAGAAACCGAAGAGCAGGCAGCATCCCAATGATCTGAATGTCATCCCCTTGCAATTCTTCAACTTCTATTTCCAGGGTGAAGAGGTGGGGAAGCGAACTCGAATTAACCCACTTTGGAAGTCGCGAGAACCACACAGGAGAAAAGATGCTACTACGGAGGTTTGGAGGGGGCACCCAGCTTTCACGCATGCGATCTATCAATCTGACACCAAAATCAATACGCAGATTTTGCAATTTGTGCAACTTGCCTAGAGACTTGATTAATATATCAATCAGATCCTCGTCCATGTTATAACAGTCAACATCGAGTGTCCTAACCTCTGTCAGATGGCTCAGCTCTTCCGCAATGTGAGGAGACAAGGATAAGTCTACTAGTTGCAGCACTTCAAGGGACATCAAGCTCCCCATTCCTTTTGGCAGCATCACCCAATAATTGACAGATAGGCATATCAAATTTGTGAGCTGAACAACACTTGCAGGTAATTCTTCTATACCAGTGCCTCTTACATCCAGTGTCTGCAAAAGCTGCAATTTGCCTATGTCCGTTGGGAGTTCATCAACATCTGCATTCCTTAGCCCAAGGTACCTTAGGTGAATTAAATTCCCAACATACTTGAGGCTGATACCAGAGCTACTTTTATGGCTGCCACAATTTCCAAGATCCAGCACACGCAAAAATTGAAAGCTTGAGAGAGATGGCAACCAATCACAAGTAACAGGAGAAAAAACAGCAAAGGTCCTCACTTTTGACAGGCTAGTGCTATCAAACTGATGGTTCTGAACCTTTGCCTTGATATTATGAAGTGATAGCCTGCGAGATTTCCTTTGCATATTAGGTGCATGCCAGTTATCATTATCCAATATGGAGATAAAATTCTCTTCACTTGACAGTGAGCATACAAGGTCAAGCACCATATCATGTATACGGCAAGTTACTACCGTGCCTTCCTCATTGATTTCTGCTGGCTGGATCAAGCTCCTGTTCATGAGCTCGTTGAAGTAGGTCTCTCCGATCTCAAATAGGCTGGTTTCTTCTTTGTCACATTGGATAAACCCTTCAGCAAGCCATCTCCATATCAGCCAATCTCTCTCAATCTCAAAGTCTTCAGGAAAGATGCTTAGATATAATAAACAAGGCTTCAGATAGGATGGCAAATCATAATAGCTGAGTGACAATATCCTATTCATATCCTTCGCAATATCACTTTGTGTAACTCCATGGCCCATCGAATTGTACACATCCATCCAATCATGGTTTGGCTTTACCCGCTGATTACTAACGAGGAGGCTAGCTATTGTAATGATGGCTAATGGTACACCACCACATTTCTTCAAGATATCTCTTGATACTATCTGCAGATCTTCTGGACATTTCTCCTTGCTTTGAAATATTCTTTTATGGAAGAGTATTTGTGAGTCTTCGTCAGAAAGAGGTTTCATTCTGTGAATAGTGCCATCAGTGGAAGAGAGACATGCTTTAGACACACTCACATTGCGGGTTGTTGTGATTACCCGACTCTGGAGTTTATTTCTGTAGAGAGCACAATCAATATATTTCCATATGTCTTTTCCCCATATATCATCGATTACGATGAGGTACCTATGCCAATTATTTTGATAGCATTAGTTGGCAAGTCATATGTATACAACTGAATTTTGTGACAAGGATAACTGTAACCAGTGAGGATATGCATGCAAAAATGGTAAGAAATGCAGCAGAAATAAGTCTAAAAGACTACAAAAAATAAGGTGCATGCACAAGAAAGAAAGAAATAGAATTTTCTTATGAAGAAACTGACCAGTAGTAATATAAAAATAGCCAAAATGGAATTGAATATATGAAGTTCAGTATACATCCCACTACTTCTGTTATGACCGGCTTGGTCTATTCTAGGAAGAGGCCCACCGGGCATTAGTATTAGGGGCTTGGCCCACAAGTTATCTTAGGCAAGTTATCTTAGGAAAGTTATCTTAGGCTAAAATTATAAATACTCATGTAAGACATCGTTTTGAGGAAGCAATAAAGACTATTATTATCTTTTGTTGCCCGGCTCCTAGAGGAGCCGGAAACCCTAGCCGCCGCAGCCAAGCCGCCGCCGCCCTCAACCCTAGCCGCGACGGCGCCCTGCCGCCGGCGCGCCCGTTCCTCGCCGCGTCCACTCCCTCCTTGCCCCTACAACCTACGTAGTAGAGCCGGCAGGAACCCTAGTCCTACCAATTTGGTATCCAGAGACACCAAGCCGATCATGTCACAATCTCCATCACCGCCGCCGCTACCATCCACCTCCACCCCGCTCTCGCTGCCGCCGGCCACTTCCACCGCGATGGCGGAGATCGCATCCGGCACCACCATCACCACCGCGACAGCGCCCATCACCATCGCGGCGGACCCGCCTCCGCTCCTCTCGCCCGAGGTGTCGGGCACCCTGCGGGAGCTTGTCCAGGCGGTCAGGGGTATTACCCTCTACCTCGCCGGGAACCAACCCCCGCCACCGAGCGCCGGCACCACCGCCTACGGACCGCTGCCGCTACAGTGGCCCGCCCCGGCCTTCCAGGCGCCCTACGGAGGGGCGTCCCAGCCGCCGCTGCTGCTGCCGCCGCACTACTCGGCTGCGGGACAGCCGTGGCCAGCATGGCCGGCCTCCACCGCGCCGCTCGGGGGCCCGACCCAGCAGCTTCTTCCGGCGCCACCGCCGGCCCCCACGCCGCAGGCGCCGATGCAGCAGCTCCACCAGGCGCCGCCGCCATCGACAGTACCACCACCCGCGCCTAAGGCTACGGGTCGGCCCCTGCACCAGGTGCAGTTTCCACCGTCACCATCGCTGATCCCCGCTTGGGCGACCGGCTCGTCTCCGGGCCCGGTCTACTCCACGGCGCCGGAACACCCGACGCCCTCCCTGCGGTTTGATCACCCCTCCAGCTCGGCGAACTACGCCCCGGCGCTTCCCGACCCAGCATACGCGCCGGCGGCGACTGCGGCCGCCCCCGGGCACGGCGGGCCGACACCCCCTCGCTTCGCCAAACTGGACTTCGCCACCTACGAGGGCACGGAGGACCCCCTCAACTGGCTCAACCAGTGCGAGCAGTTCTTTCGAGGGCAGCGGACGCTCGCTTCGGATCGTACCTGGCTCGCGTCCTATCATCTTCGAGGCGCAGCGCAGACCTGGTACTACGCCCTCGAGCAGGGCGAGGGCGGCATGCCACCTTTGTGGGCGGTCTGCCGGACCATATCCGCGTGGACGTCGAGCTCCGGGATCCCCCCGACCTCCAGACGGCCATGTACTACGCCCGGGCCTTCGAGCAGCGGGCCCAGGCACTGCAGCAGCCACTCGGACGGAGCGGCCGCCAGCCCAGTCGGCCAGCACCGACTTCCTCAGCCCCGGGTCGGCCTCTCCCAGCCGCAACGGCCACACCCCCGGCCGCCACACGACCCTTCCGTCGGCTATCACCGGCCGAGCAGCAGGAGCGTCGCCGTCAGGGTCTGCTTCAACTGCGATGAGCCCTACACGCCGACCCATGTCTGCCCCCGCCTCTTTTATTTAGAGACGGTCGACTACATCGAGGAGGACGACTCGCCCGAGCCGTTACATCCGCCTGCGGCGACCGAGGACGCGGCCGCGGATTCCGCAGCGACGGCGTGCGTCGTCTCCCTTCACGCCCTGGCCGGCATCCGGGGCGAGCAGACCATGCTGCTGCCCGTGACGATCCATGGCGAGCGACTGGTGGCCCTGCTGGATACGGGCTCCACACACAACTTTCTGCCTGAGTCGACCATGCGTCGGCTAGCCCTCCCGACGACGGGCGGGGAGCGCCTGCGGATCACAGTGGCGAACGGCGATCGCCTCCGGTGCCATGGGCTAGCCCACGACGTTCCCATCTCCATCGGCGGCGAACACTTTTCCATCACTTGTGCAGGGATCGATCTGGGCTGCTTCGACTTCATCCTCGGGGTGGACTTTCTCCGGACCCTCGGCCCCATCCTGTGGGATTTCGACGCGCTCACGATGACATTCTGGCGGCAGGGCCGCCGCATCCGGTGGGAGGCCATTGGGGGCGCCGCGCCTACCGTGCCACACCTCCAGCTGGCTGCCGCGTCCTCGGAGGCCGAGCACCCCCTGCTGGATTCTCTTCTGCAGCAGCACAGCGACATCTTCGACGATCCGCGGGGTCTTCCGCCTGCCCGGGTGTACGACCATCATATTCACCTCGTACCAGGTTCCACTCTGGTGGCGGTGCGGCCCTACCGCTACCCCCAGCTGCAGAAGGATGAGTTGGAGCGCCAGTGTGCCCTGATGCTCGCCGCAGGCATCATCCGGATCTCCACGTCGCCCTTCACGGCGCCGGTGCTTCTCGTCCGTAAGTCAGACGGTACATGGCGCTTCTGCATCGACTACCGCGCCCTCAACGCACTCACGCTCAAGGACAAGTTCCCTATACCGGTGGTCGACGAGCTCTTGGATGAGCTCCATGGGGCACGCTTCTTCACCAAGCTTGATCTCCGGTCGGGCTATCATCAGGTGCGCATGCATCCGGACGACATCGCCAAGACGGCGTTTCGCACCCACCATGGCCACTTCGAGTTCTTGGTGATGCCTTTCGGCCTCGCCAACGCCCCGGCGACGTTCCAGGCCCTGATGAACGACGTCCTTCGACCCTACTTACGGCGGTTTGTGCTTGTTTTCTTTCATGACATTCTTATCTACAGCGCCACCTGGGCCAAACATCTCCAGCACGTCGCCATCGTCTTCAACGAGCTTCGGGCGCACCACCTCCACCTTAAGCGCTCGAAGTGCTCGTTCGGGACGCCTACCGTCGCCTACCTCGACCATGTCATATCGGCCGACGGGGTGGCTATGGACGCCGATAAGGTGGCGGCCGTCTCCGCCTGGCCGACGCCTCACTCGCCGCGGGTTCCTCGGACTCGCCGGCTACTACCGGAAATTTATCCGGGAGTTCGGACTCATCGCGGCGCCCCTCACGCGGTTGCTTCGCCGCGACGCCTTCGCCTGGGACGACGAGGCGACGACGGCGTTCGAGGCCCTCAAGGGGGCCCTCATGACGGGCCCCGTCCTCCAGATGCCCGACTTCGACCGCCCGTTCGTGGTGGACTGCGACGCCTCGGGCGCCGGGTTCGGCGCCGTACTTAATCAGGGCGATGGGCCCCTCGCTTTCTTCAGCCGGCCTTTCGCTCCGCGCCATCTTAAGTTGGCAGCTTACGAGCGGGAGCTCATTGGCCTCATCCAGGCCGTGCGTCATTGGCGGCCATACTTGTGGGGGCGGACCTTCCACTTTCGCACGGACCACTACAGCCTGAAGTTCTTGCTGGATCAACGGCTGTCGACCGTCCCGCAGCACCAGTGGATCAGCAAGCTCTTCGGCTTCGACTTCTCTGTCGAGTATCGGCCAGGCCGTCTTAACACCGTGGCCGACGCGCTGTCCCGTCGCGATTCCAACCTCGCGCCACCCGCCGACGCGTCCGCCGGGACGGCCCTGTGCATCCGCTCCGGGCCATCGTTCGGTCTCTTCACCGACATTCGACGCGCCACTGCGACGGCAGATGACGCCGCACTTCTTCAGCAGTAGCTCGCGGCCGGCGACTTGGAGGAGCCCTGGCGCTTCTCTGACGGACTGCTCCTCCATGGGCGCCGGATCTTTGTTCCGGCGCATGATGATCTCCGTCACCAGGTGTTGCAGCTCGCCCACTCGGCGGGCCATGAGGGTGTGCAGAAAACCCTCCATCGTCTTCGCGCCGACTTCTACATCCCTGGCGATCGTGCCCTGGTCCGCGACTGGGTTCGGTCTTGTCAGACTTGCCAGCGCAACAAGACAGAGACCCTGAGGCCGGCGGGGCTCCTTCAACCCTTGGAGGTGCCGTCTCAGGTTTGGGCGGATATCTCCTTGGACTTCATCGAGGGCCTTCCCAAGGTGGGGGGCAAGTCGGTCATCCTCACGGTGGTCGATCGCTTCTCTAAGTACGCCCACTTCATCGCGCTGGGCCATCCGTACACGGCGGCGTCCGTGGCCCGGGCCTTCTTCGACGGCATAGTCCGTCTACACGGGTTCCCGACGTCGATCGTCAGTGATCGGGACCCAGTCTTCACGGGCCATGTCTGGCGCGACCTCTTCAGGATGGTGGGTGTCCAGCTCCGCCTGAGCACGGCGTTCCATCCTCAGACGGACGGTCAGTCTGAGGTGGTTAACAAGGTCATTGCCATGTATTTGCGTTGTGTGACAGGTGATCGGCCTCACACTTGAGTGGACTGGCTCTCTTGGGCGGAGTACTGCTACAACACTTCTTATCACTCCGCCCTGCGCGCGACGCCATTTGAGGTGGTCTATGGTCGACCACCCCCGCCTATACTTCCGGTCGACCCGGAGACGGCTCGGACGGCGGTCGCGGGTGACCTTATCCGCACCCGTGATGAGATGCTGGCTGAGGTCTGTCAGCGTCTCCTTCAGGCCCAGCAGACGGCCAAGCACTACTACGACGATCATCATCGCGAGGCGGAGTTCGCAGTGGGTGACTGGGTGTGGCTGCATCTTCTCCATCGCTCTACGCAGTCACTGGACCCGCGCGCGAAGCGCAAGCTTGGCCCTCGCTACGCCGGGCCCTTCCCTGTCGTGGAGCGCATTGGGAAGGTGGCCTATCGTCTTCAGCTTCCAGCCCGCGCCCGCATCCACGACGTGTTCCATGTGGGGCTGCTCAAGCCTTTCCGTGGCGAGCCACCAGCGGCTCCTCCGGCGCTTCCTCCAACCGCCGATGGTCGCATTCTTCCAGAGCCAGCAAAGGTGTTGCAGGCCCAGCTCCGTCGTGGCGTCTGGTTCGTCCTAATTCAGTGGGCGGGCCTTCCGGAGGAGGAGGCTACTTGGGAGCAGCGTGAGGATTTCCGTCAACACTATCCAGACTTTCAGCTCGAGGACGAGCTGTTTGCGCAGGCGGGGAGAGATGTTATGACCGGCTTGGTCTATTCTAGGAAGAGGCCCACCGGGCATTAGTATTAGGGGCTTGGCCCACAAGTTATCTTAGGCAAGTTATCTTAGGCTAAAATTATAAATACTCATGTAAGACATCATTTTGAGGAAGCAATAAAGACTATTATTATCTTTTGCTGCCCGGCTCCTAGAGGAGCCGGAAACCCTAGTCGCCGCAGCCAAGCCGCCGCCGCCGCCCTCAACCCTAGCCGCGACGGCGCCCTGCCGCCGGCGCGCCCGTTCTTCGCCGCGTCCACTCCCTCCTTGCCCCTACAACCTACGCAGTAGAGCCGGTAGGAACCCTAGTCCTACCAACTTCACACATTTTCGAAATATACACAAAAGGACAAGCACTGCATGATGCATACCTCTTATCCACAAGGAAATCACTGATTTGCTTGATGAGTAGATTTTCATCCCATGTTGTATTATGAATGTCACTGAACTTTTCATTGTCAAGGCCATAGAGTAAGTCCTTGAAAACTTTCTTGATATCTGGGTTCTGACCCACGGGGACAAAAGCCACACAATCAAATTGGGTTTTGATCTTCTCATAGACTGCTTTGGTGAGTGTTGTCTTGCCTAGCCCACCAACACCAACAATAGAGATCGTCTTCAATTGCTCCTTGGAACTCCCGTCCTCACAAATCAGTGTTTGGATAACCTCATCCCTTGTGCGGTCAACGCCAACAAGCTCCCCTACATCTTTGTGCAGAGCTAACACACGAGGGTCAATGGTAGCACCATTGCTAGTGCTACGAGTGTCAAGCTCATACTTTTTACGCAGCCCCACCAACTCCGTGGCAAGGTCCTGAGCTTCTTTGATGGCACTAGAGATTTGATGAAGTGCTTTGCCATTACCAAACAATTTGGTGGTCTTCTTGAGGAACTTATTGACACGATTCCTCATGTTCGTTGGCTTGCTGCTTGGACCCTCATCCACACGCACCAGAAAGTCATCAACAGCGTCTTCCATGTCGCAAGAGAGGTCTCTCACCTTGCCAGCCCAAATCCGGACCGGCTCCTGGAGCTGATCCGGCGGGACCTTGCCAACCTCACGAAGTACGGCGTGCATCATCTCCAGTTCTGTACGAAGTGATTGTACACCTTTCTTTACTCGCTTCGCCAGGTTGTATTCTCCAGCGAGCAGCTCACCGAGCTTACGGAGGACAGGGCTCAACGCCCCAGCAGCGGCCTCCATATCTCGAATATTTTTTTTGTCTTTGCACTCTGATCTACAGACGGCTATAGCACTGTCCTTGGCGTGAAATTCTGGAATGAAAACATTATGTTTTTCAGAAGACAGAATAAGGAAAACCTGAACTTGATTGGTCGGTGAAAGTAACAGTACACTATGCGCCTATGCATTGCTTCCTTCCAAAGCAGAAGCAGAAGAAGATTACCTTGAATAGCAGCTCCTTCAAATCCAATCTGCAGAGTCCTTTGCAACAGCAACCCAAGATGAAGTACTGGAGACTAGATCCAATTCTGCACATAATAAATTCATATCAGAATAACCAACAATCCTACTAACTGTTTTCAGAGGGACACCGGATGAGCAAAAGCTGGACATTTGTGTTTCGTGAAAGTAACATCTCACGGTAGTACTAATTTGTTTGGAGAAGCATGATCTGATTTTGTTTGGAAAAGCTGGGCAGAGTGAAAAGAAAGAAAAAAATGCAGCATCCCTCCGAGCTTGGATAGATATACTAAGCTCTGACCACTGACCATTTATTATCTTTACTTTATTTAATCTTACTTATTATTCCTTTTTCTTTTCCTGATGTACATATCTGCTAACATTTTCACAATAATATAATTAGAGTAAAAATAAAAATGTCCAGGAACCAGATTTTGCTGTTTGTGCGTCACAGAATAAAAATAGCATAGCAAACAAGAGATTAATCAGGATGGCAGAAACAGGCCGGGCAAGATCTGACCCTCCCCTTGCTCTGGATCTACACGCACGGTTTCAGGATGAGCAAAAGCTGATCTTGTGACGGACGGCACAAAAGAATGCATCACCTGGCTTGGCTCAATCAAGAGCAGGAGCTGAAGAAGAGCATCCCGAGGAAGTGAGGAACACCGAACAGCAACTACCCACCTCTGCTGAGCGAATGTTGAACGGATCCAACTCTGCAACATCAAAACCGGGAAGAATGAAAGAAAGAAGGGAACTGTGCGCTAACTAGATCGAAAGAAATGTATGGAACAGAGGAGGATGGGGACGAAACGAGCAGTAGAGTACCTTCGGCGCCGGCGCCGTCGCAGTTTGGGGGGAGACCCGGCGCGACCACCCTAGTCGCCGCAGAGAGCGAGAGATGAAGGAAAGAAGCAGAAAGGAAGTAGTGGAAGTGGAAACTAATCGTTGACCCGGAACAACTTGCGGTCGTCTCATCTCGTGTGTCCGCCCGCGTCGGCAGCAGCATCCTCCGCTAATGTGTGATCCTTTTTTCTTTTCTTTTCTTTTCTGTTTTCAACAAAAAGTAAGACATGAGTTGGAGACAAAACCAGATCCTCCAAACTTAATAATGGCCAGAAAGTATATAATCCACAAAATTTGGACAAGGGGCAAATGAGAAACATTATGAAAAAAAAACCGGAATAACAAGAAGACTTCTCCTTTGGTACACCCCCTAAACACGTCGATGGGGGCGATTTGTCCATCCCCTTCGTAATTAAAGTTATGATGGTCATTTTTAAAAAAATAGGCACGCACCCGATCTCTCCGCACGCCCACTCGGTTGCACGTGGGGAACATGTCGGTGGCGTGCGAACGGCCGCAGGACGGTCAACTAGTCAAACATCTGACCGCAGCGGTTTCCCACAGGCAACTCGTCGTCTGCCACACGCATCACTTGCGCGACCACTAGTTGCGGCAGTACACCAGCCACCATGCCAGTCTACCACTCGCCCTCATTGCACCCCTCTTGACCGTCGGTTTCACTCCCACATATGCGCCCACCACAACCGAATCCTAGGCCTAGGCCTCCACCCCCGATGACCATGTGGCACGGCAACAGCGGGGCCGTTAGCAGTCGGCGGCGCGGCACAACCTCGACGGGAGGATGGCCGCGCAACCTTACCATCGAGCAGACGGAGGAGCTCGCTCGTTTCGGCATGACAACGGAGCCGATGATGGGGACAGGCACCACCGAAAGCCTGACAGCAGGCGAGCTCCGGGGCACCTGGCAACCACCGCACCCCAAGCCCGAGCCAGAGCCGAAGGTACCGTTCGTGCTAGCGGCGTACAACGTCCCCAAAGAGCCCGCGACCCGAAGACTCACTGGGGTTCCTGCAGGTGATACACGAATCAATGACGTCACTAGGCTGGGTTTCGGCGCGCCACCTCGACCTCGACGGCCCGGAGAACCTGTCGGGGCTCAATGATGCTATAGGCAAATCAATGGTCGTCATCGACAACTTCAACTGGTCCGACAACGAGTAATTAGGGCGTAGTATGTTTAGATTTAAATTTTGTTCAAATCCTTGTAAAAACCCTAAAATAGAATGAAATTGAAATTTTTTGAATAAAAATTAAAATGTTTGAATGATAGTTAGGGTGGTGGGCATTCGGTTTATTCAGTGTAACTGCTTCGGTTTATTCGATTTCTCAAAAAAATCGGTTTCTACAAAATGCAAACTGAAATATGGTTTGTAAAAAAACAAAATAAATAAACTGAATATTTCAGTTCAATTAATTTGGTATTTAGGTGCACCAAACTAAATCAGATTTGGAAAAAGAAGAGGACATCCAAGCAACAAGTTATATGGTAGTGCTTCATACAAGCAAACACAATTCAGATCAGTTTCTTCGGGCTAAACGGTTTTTTTGGCGACAAGAACTGAAGTAAGAATCGAACATCAAATTTCATGTAAACAAAAACCAAACAAGAATTCGGTTTGATTTTTGGTTTAAATTCTTTTTTTGCGAGAACACTTGTATTACTCAGATATCAATGTCTTTACAATCATCAAGGGATATACCCAAGACCTCCTCTGGCCCAGATCCTAGCCAAGTCATAGTTCGCTCCTCAATTCGAACAAACCTAGCCAAACTATCACTAGCTTTATTCTGGACTCTCATAATATGAGTAATATAAGTTTGTCTAAGACGCATCAGCAGTCTTATTTCATTAACCAAAGCGGCATAAATTGGCATAAATTGAACGATTAACTTCGCCAGAAGATACCATGGACACTGCCAAACTAGAATCTGATTCGATAACAATAGGCAAATCGGAGCGTTGTATAGCCAGCGATAAACCCTCCATGATTGCACCTAGTTCCGCTTCAACCACATCTCTACAAGAAAATAGCGATCTGCATGACGAAAAAATAATCCCTCCACTGGAGTTTCGGAGAATCATACCGGTACCCGCATGATCACTATCAACAAAGGACCCGTCCGTGTTTAGTTTAACCCAGCCCTCGGCGGGGGGTTGCCACTTACACACTGGGCCATCACTCTGAATCTCCCTCACTTCTGTAGTGTGATCAAAGGACAGGTATCCCTTACCCTTAGCCACATCCATACCATGATTCACTTTAATCCCCACTGATTCATCCAAGTATCTTCTCAGGAAATTCACGGAAACATCCATGTCCGGGGCCGGTTTATGATGTATGATTTCATTCCTCACGTACCAGCTTCTCTAGAAAATGAGCAAAAGCTTGCACCGATCAAGCTCACATAGGGGATCCAGCGCATGGAGTAGCCATTCCCTCCCATTGGGCACAAAGGATTCGATCACCGGCAACCTCCATACCTTCGCCATCTCCTTATACAGATCCCTTCCCCGCTGGCATCTCAGAAAAGGGTGGAAGTTGTCCTCAATCTCTGAACCACAAATCGGACAGCCGCTCACAAGTTCAAGCCCTCTTTTGTTCTTGTTCTTCCACGTAGGAAGGGCGTCCGTCGTTAGTCGCCATGCAAAGTTACGGATCGTTGGTGGAACTGCACTATTCGAAATTAACTTCCAACAACTCCTTCCTCCTGAAGCCGAGTTACTAGACGAGGCTATGCTTGCTCCATACAATTCCTGAAACACAAACTGATAGGCCGACTTTACAGAAAAAACTCCATGCCTTCCAGGGGCCCATGCAATCACATCCTCATCCAGCCTTGGAGAAGCTCGAATCTTCAAAATCTCAATGACATCAGCCGGCAGAAAAAACTGCTGTAAAAGGTCCACTTTCCAAGACCCATTTGCATTAAGCAAGTCTGACACGAAGCGGATTCGGCATCTACCCTGCAGCGAGACCGGCTTGAATGAGAACGGCCTCGGGATCCAGTTGTCCCTCCACACTCTGATATTTCTCCCGTTTCCCACCCTCCAAATCAATCCTCTCTTCAACAGGTCAAGGCCATGACTAATAGCTTGCCACGACGATGATGCATTCCCTGTGAAGACCGTATCCTCTAGCTTGCCATATGGATAATACTTTGCCTTAAGAACCAGACTATCCAGATTGGACAAAAGCCGCCAAGCCTGTCGAGCTAGCAGTGCTTGGTTAAATAAACGGAAGTCTCAAAATCCCACACCTCCCCTGTCTTTTGGTTGGAGTAGATAGTCCCATTTTCTCCAATGAACCTTCCGCTTCCCTTCTGCAGAACCCCAATAAAAATTCGGCACCATTCTCGTCAAATCATCACACACCGAAAACGGCAATTTGAATACACCCATAATATAAGTTGGTAATGCTTGGGCCACTGATTTAATCAACACCTCTCTACCTGGCTGAGCCAAAAGGCCATCCCCCCATTGCAACAGACGTTTTGTTAGTTTGGCTTGAAGATTCTAAAATTTGCCTTTGGACATTCGGCCATCTGGCGTCGGGAGACCAAGATACCTTTCATCAAAAGCTGAACTTGTCACCTGCAGTACAGTTCGGACCTGCTCTTGGCTTGCGGTTGGGCATGAATTACCAAAAAGTATTGAGCATTTCTCATAGTTTAGCTTTTGCCCAGTAGCTGCACCGTACTCCTGTAGTGCTGCCCTCACACACTCTGCTTGCCTCCTAGAGGCCTCAAAAAACAACAACGTATCATCAGCGAACAAAAGGTGGGAAATACCAGGGGCTCTTCTACACACTTTCACCGGAGAGAGATCTCCCCTAGACACCTTATTCTTCAAGATAGTTGACAGTCCATCCGCCACAAACAGAAATAAAAATGGTGATAGTGGGTCGCCTTGCCGAAGGCCACACGTCGGTGCAAATGAATCCAAGAGGGTTCCATTGAACTTAACTGAATACCTCACCGATGTAACACACGTCATTACCCAATCAATCCATCGATGAGAGAAACCCAAATTTTGCATCACCTGCCTCAAGTAGACCCAATCCACACGATCATATGCTTTTGACAAATCTAGTTTATAAGCACAGAAACTTTTTGTGGGGTCCTTTTCTTGCTTGATGTAATGAATGCACTCAAAGGCTATCAAGGCATTATCTGTAATCATCCTACCTGGAATGAAAGCACTTTGTTCCGGAGAAATAAGATCATCCAATAAAGGCCTCAACCGGTTAACCAAACACTTAGAGATGACCTTATAGATAACATTACATAAGCTGATAGGCCTGTAATCAGACAACTTGGATGGATTAGCAACTTTAGGGATAAGAAAAATAGAAGTTGAGTTTACCCCCTCTGGCATAATGCCTGTCTGAAAAAAATCCTTAACCGAAGCAATAACATCATCTTTGAGCGTACTCCAGTTTCTCTGGAAAAAACGAGCCGGAAAACCATCCGGTCCCGGGGCCTTCAAAGGGCCAATTTGGAACAGAGCATCTGATATCTCCTTATCAGAAAAAGGAGCAACCAGCCTGGCATTATCATCCTCAGTTACTTTGACCTCCACATGATCCAGTATTGGAGACGGGTTTATGGTTGGATCGGCCTTAAAAATATTTTGGAAATACTCATTCGCCATCTCCCCCATCACCACACTGTCTGTATGCACCACCCCAATGCTATCAGTAAGCTCTCGAATTTTATTCTTCCTTGCTCTCCACACTGCCTTGCTTTGGAAATATTTAGTATTTCTATCGCCTTCTTTCAACCATGTTATTCTTGACCGTTGTAGCCATAACATTTCCTCCTGGTATAGGAGTTCGTTCATCTTGTCCGTTACAACCCTGATCTCCGCTCTGTCTGCGTTCATGTTCATCAATTCTTCTAACTGGGTCCGAGACTTTGCTAACTCTATCCTTATGTTACCAAATTTCTTACTCCATAAACCCAATGAGCTCATAGTCTTGGATAGTGCATCTCGCAGCTGAGCCAGGTTCTGGATGCCGCCTACAGCCTCCCATGCTTCCTTTATTATGTCCGACAACATAGGGTCCCGCTCCCAGAAAACCTCATATTTTCTGTTGTTCTTCCCTATCGGACCTGGATCAGCAGACCCCTTTACCAAAATGGCTATATGATCCGAGCAAGGAGAAGGAATATGAACAACCGACGAGTACGCGAACAAGTTCCTCCAACCATTGGATGCCACCGCTCTGTCCAACCGGACTTTGACATTACTTGCACCACTCCGTTTATTGTCATATGTGAATGGAACACCAATAAAGCCTAGATCAACCAACTCACACACCTCCAACACGTCTTGAAAGGCCACCATTTGTGCTTCGGGTCTTGGTGTGGCAGACATGTGCTCAAAGTTCCACATAGCCTCGTTAAAGTCACCGACAACTAACCATGGCCGATCAATGACAGTTTTCAGGTTTTGTAACGCCGACCACATTGCCGGTCTATTTTCCACTCTGGGTTCTCCATACACACAGGTTACTCTCCATTGCTCAGCATCCGGGTGGATTCGCACCAAGGCATCAATGTATCTATCCTTCTTGTCTAGGATCTGGACGTCATAAGATTCATGCCAATAAAGCGCCAGACCACCGCTCATACCATTACTATCCACGCCGCAAAAACCCTTTAAACCCAACCTTGCTCGAATTCTTTTCAACTTGTCCGCCTTCTGCCTTGTTTCACACAAAAACACCAAAGTGGGGGAATGCGACTGACATAGAGTCGCTAGCTCACGAACTATCCGGGTATTCCCCCCTCCCCGGCAGTTCCAACTTAAGAGATTCATTGGGCTCGGCGGTCCTCCGAGCCGGAGGCCGCTAAAATTGTCATTTGGTCTTCATCCTCTTCCTCCCCTGCACCTTGCTTCCTCCTCTTGACGACAGGGCGTTTCCCCGGAGTGCTATTTGAAGGCCCTGGTACCACTGTCTCTACCGTTTCTCCTCCACCCTCAATCATAAGCACCGTATTATTGACCTTCCCAACCAGGTTTGGCACTGGTTGACCCCTCACTGTAATGGTGCCATCCTCATTAACTAACCTCTTGCGAGCTCCCTTGCCATCCTCCCCCGGCACCAATTGATTCCCAACTGATATGTCCATGACAGCTGAACCAAGGTTCCCCTCACCAGCCATGCTCCCTCCCACAACTCCTTCTGGTTGTGTCATATACAACTCTTCTTTAATAAATCCATTAAGGAATGCAGTTTTGTTTATCCATTTGCCAGATTTCATAAAATGCGGCAATTGCTAACATGATTTGGACAGACTTAAGCATAGATACGAGTGAGAAACTCTCATCATAGTCAACACCTTGAACTTGTCGAAAACCTTTCGCGACAATTCTAGCTTTGTAGATAGTAACACTACTATTAGTGTCCGTCTTCCTCTTGAAGATCCATTTATTTTCTATGTCTTGCCGATCATCGGGCAAGTCAACCAAAGTCCACACTTTGTTCTCATACATGGATCCCATCTCAGATTTCATGGCCTCAAGCCATTTCACGGAATCTGGGCTCACCATCGCTTCCTCATAGTTCGCAAGTTTGTCATGGTCTAGTAACATGACTTCCAGAACAGGATTACCGTACCACTCTGGTGCGGATCTCACTCTAGTTTACCTACGAGATTCGGTAGTAACTTGATCTGAAGTTACATGATCATCATCATTAGCTTCCTCACTAATTGGTGTAGTAGTCACAGGAACAGATTTTTTGTGATGAACTACTTCCCAATAAGGGAGAAGGTACACTTACCTTATCAAGTTCTACTTTCCTCCCACTCACTTCTTTCGAGAGAAACTCCTTCTCTAGAAAGGATCCATTCTTAGCAACGAATGTCTTGCCTTCGGATCTGTGATAGAAGGTGTACCCAGCAGTCTCCTTTGGGTATCCTATGAAGACATATTTCTCCGATTTGGGTTTGAGCTTACCAGGATGAAACCTTTTCATATAAGCATCACAACCCCAAACTTTAAGAAATGACAAGTTTGGTTTCTTGCCAAACCACGGTTCAGATTGTGTCGTCTCAACGGACTTAGATGGTGCCCCTTTTTTAACGTGAATGCAGCTGTCTTTAATGCATAACCCCAAAAACGATAGCGGTAAATCTGTAAGAGACATCATAGATCGCACCATATCAAGTAAAGTACGATTACGATGTTCGCACACACCATTACACTGTGGTGTTCCGGGTGGCGTGAGTTGCGAAACTATTCCGCATTGTTTCAAATGAAGGCCAAACTCGTAACTCAAATATTTTGTCTCTGCGATCATATCGTAGAAACTTTTATTTTCTTGTTACGATGATTCTCCACTTCACTCTGAAATTCTTTGAACTTTTCAAATGTTCCAGACTTATGTTTTATCAAGTAGATATACCCATATCTGCTCAAATCATTTGTGAAGGTCAGAAAATAATGATACCCGCTGCAAGCCTTAATATTTATCGGACCACATACATCAGTATGTATGATTTCCAACAAATATGTTACTTGCTCTATTGTTCCAGAGAACGGCGTTTTAGTCATCTTGCCCAAGAGACATGGTTCGCAAGCATCAAGTGATTCATAATCAAGTGGTTCCAAAAGTCCATCAGTATGGAGTTTCTTCATGCGCTTTACACCAATATGACCTAAACGGCAATGCCACAAATAAGTTGCACTATCATTATTAACTTTGCATCTTTTGGTTTCAATATTATGAATATGTGTATCACTACGATCGAGATCCAACAAACCATTTTCGTTGGTGTGTATGACCATAGAAGGTTTTATTCATGTAAACAGAACAACAATTGTTCTCTAATTTAAATGAATAACCGTATTGCAATAAACATGATCAAATCATATTCATGCTCAACACAAACACCAAATAACACTTATTTAGTTTCAACACTAATCCTGAAAGTACAGGGAGAGTGCGATGATGATCATATCAATCTTGGAACTACTTCCAACACACATCGTCACCTCGACTTTTACTAGTTTCTGTTTATTCTGCAACTCCCGTTTCGAGTTACTACTCTTAGCAATTGAGCCAGTATCAAATGCCGAGGGGTTGCTATAAACACTAGTAAAGTACACATCAATAACATGTATATCCAATATACCTTTGTTCACCTTGCCATCCTTCTTATCCACCAAATACTTGGGGTAGTTCCGCTTCCAGTGACCAATCCCTTTGCAGTAGAAGCACTTAGTCTCAGGCTTAGGACCAGACTTGGGTTTCTTCACTTGAGCAGCAACTTGCTTCCCGTTCTTCTTGAAGTTCCCCTTCTTCCTTTTTCCTTTTCTTAAAACTAGTGGTCTTGTCTACCATCAACACTTGATGTTTTTCTTGATTTCTACCTTCGTCGATTCTAGCATCACGAAGAGCTTGGGAATCGTTTCCGTTATCCCTTGTATATTATAGTTCGTCACGAAGTTCTACTAACTTGGTGATGGTGACTAGACAATTCTGTCAATCACTATTTTATCTGGAAGATTAACTCCCACTTGATTCAAGCGATTGTAGTACCCAGACAATCTGAGCACATGCTCACTAGTTGAGCGATTCTCCTCCATATTTTAGCTATAGAACTTGTTGGAGACTTCATATCTCTCAACTCGGGTATTTTCTTGAAATATTAACTTCAACTCCTGGAACATCTCATATGGTCTATGACGTTCAAAACGTCTTTGAGGTTCCGATTCTAAGCCGTTAAGCATGGTGCACTAAACTATCAAGTAGTCATCATATTGAGCTAGCCAAACGTTCATAACGTCTGCATCTGCTCCTGCAATAGGTCTGTCACCTAGCGGTACATCAAGGACATAATTCTTCTGTGCAGCAATGAGGATAAACCTCAAATCACGGATCCAATCCGCATCATTGCTACTAACATCTTTCAACACAATTTTTCTCTAGGAATGTATCAAAATAAACATATGAAAGCAACAACGCAAGCTATTGATCTACAACATAGATATGCTAATACTACCAGGACTAAGTTCATGATAAACTAAAGTTCAATTAATCATATTACTAAAGAACTCCCACTTAGATAGACATCCCTCTAATCCTCTAAGTGATCACGTGATCCAAATCAACTAAACCATAACCGATCATCGCGTGAAATGGAGTAGTTTTCAATGGTGAACATCACTATGTTGATCATATCTACTATATGATTCACGCTCGACCTTTCGGTCTCAGTGTTCCGAGGCCATATCTGTATATGCTAGGCTCGTCAAGTTTTAACCTGAGTATTCTGCGTGTGCAAAACTGGCTTGCACCCGTTGTAGATGGACGTAGAGCTTATCACACCCGATCATCACGTGGTGTCTGGGCACGACAAACTTTGGCAACGGTGCATACTCAGGGAGAACACTTTTATCATGAAATTTACTGAGAGATCATCTTATAACGCTACCGTCAATCAAAGCAAGATAAGATGCGTAAAAGATAAACATCACATGCAATCAATATAAGTGATATGATATGGCCATCATCATCTTGTGCTTGTGATCTCCATCTCCGAAGCATCATCATGATCACCATCGTCACCGGCGCGACACCTTGATCTCCATCGTAGCATCATTGTCGTCTCGCCAATCTTATGCTTCTACGACTATCGCTACCGCTTAGTGATAAAGTAAAGCATTACAGGGTGATTGCATTGCATACAATAAAGCGACAACCATATGGCTCCTGCCAGTTGCTGATAACTCGGTTACAAAACATGATCATCTCATACAATAAAATTTAGCATCATGTCTTGACCATATCACATCACAACATGTCCTGCAAAAACAAGTTAGACGTCCTCTACTTTGTTGTTGCAAATTTTACGTGGCTGCTACGGGCTTAGCAAGAACCGTTCTTACCTACGCATCAAAACCACAATGATAGTTTGTCAAGTTGGTGCTGTTTTAACCTTCACAAGGACCGGGCGTAGCCACACTCGGTTCAACTAAAGTTGGAGAAACTGACACCCGCTAGTCACCTGTGTGCATAGCACGGCGGTAAAACCAGTCTCGCGTAAGTGTATGCGTAATGTCGGTCCGGGCCGCTTCATCCAACAATACCGCCGAACCAAAGTATGACATGCTGGTAAGCAATATGACTTATATCGCCCATAACTCACTTGTGTTCTACTCGTGCATATAACATCAACACATAAAACCTAGGCTCGGATGCCACTGTTGGGGAACGTAGTAATTTCAAAATTTGCCTACGCACACGCAAGATCATGGTGATGCATAGCAACGAGAGGGGAGAGTGTTGTCCACGTACCCTCGTAGACCGAAAGCGGAAGCGTTATGACAACGCGGTTGATGTAGTCGTACGTCTTCGCGACCCGACCGATCAAGCACCGAAACTACGGCACCTCCGAGTTCTAGCACACGTTCAACTCGATGACGATCCCCGGACTCCGATCCAGCAAAGTGTCGGGGAAGAGTTCCGTCAGCACGACGGCGTGGTGACGATCTTGATGTTCTACCGTCGCAGGGCTTCGCCTAAGCACCGCTACAATATTATCGAGGATTATGGTGGAGGGGGGCACCGCACACGGCTAAGAGAACGATCATGAAGATCAACTTGTGTGTCTAGAGGTGCCCCCTGCCCCCGTATATAAAGGAGCAAGGGGGGAGGCCGGACGGCCCTTAGGGCGCGCCAAGGAGGGGGAGTCATCCTCCTAGTAGGAGTAGGACTCCCCTTTCCTAGTCCAACTAGGAAGACATAAGGGGGAAGGAAAGAAAGGGAGAGGGAGGGGGAAAGAGGGGCCGCGCCCCCCTCCCCTAGTCCAATTCGGACTCCCCATGGGAGGGGGTGCGCCACCTCCTGGTCTGCTGCCCTCTCTCTCCCCTCAGGCCCACTAAGGCCCAATACTTCCCTGGGGGGTTCCGGTAACCCTTCCGGCACTCCGGTTTTCTCCGAAATCATACGGAACACTTCCGGTGTCCGAATATAGCCGTCCAATATATCGATCTTTATGTCTTGACCATTTCGAGACTCCTCATTATGTCCCCGATCTCATCCGGGACTCCGAACTCCTTAGGTACATCAAAACTCATAAACTCATAATATAACTGTCATCGAAACCTTAAGCGTGCGAACCCTACGTCGAGAACAATGTAGACGTGACTGAGACACGTCTCCGGTCAATAACCAATAGCGAAACCTGGATGCTCATATTGGCTCCTACATATTCTACGAAGATCTTTATCGGTCAGACCGCATAACAACATACGTTGTTCCCTTTGTCATCGGTATGTTACTTGCCCGAGATTCGACCGTCGGTATCTCAATACCTAGTTCACTCTCATTACCGGCAAGTCTCTTTACTCGTTCCGTAATACATCATCTCGCAACTAACTCATTAGTTGCATTGCTTGCAAGGCTTAAGTGATGTGCATTACCGAGAGGGCCCAGAGATACCTCTCCGACAATCGGAGTGACAAATCCTAATCTCGAAATACGCCAACCCAACATGTACCTTTGGAGACACCTGTAGATGAAGGAAATATGCCCTAGAGGCAATAATAAAGTTATTATTTATTTCCTTATAATCATGATAAATGTTTATTATTCATGCTATAATTGTATTAACCGGAAACATAATACATGTGTGAATACATAGACAAACAAAGTGTCACTAGTATGCCTCTACTTGACTAGCTCGTTAATCAAAGATGGTTATGTTTCCTAACCATGAACAATGAGTTATTATTTGATTTACAGGATCACATCATTAAGAGAATGATCTGATTGACATGACCCATTCCATTAGCTTAGCACCCGATCGTTTAGTATGTTGCTATTGCTTTTTTCATGACTTATACATGTTCCTATAACTATGAGATTATGCAACTCCCGTTTACCGGAGGAACACTTTGGGTACTACCAAACGTCACAACGTAACTGGGTGATTATAAAGGAGTACTACAGGTGTCTCCAAAGGTACATGTTGGGTTGGCGTATTTCGAGATTAGGTTTTGTCACTCCGATTGTCGGAGAGGTATCTCTGGGCCCTCTCGGTAATGCACATCACTTAAGCCTTGCAAGCATTACAACTAATGAGTTAGTTGCGGGATGATGTATTGCAGAAGGAGTAAAGAGACTTGCCGGCGACGAGATTGAACTAGGTATTGGAATACCGACGATCGAATCTCGGGCAAGTAACATACCGATGACAAAGGGAACGACGTATGTTGTTATGCGGTCTGACCGATAAAGATCTTCGTAGAATATGTAGGAGCCAATATGGGCATCCAGGTCCTGCTATTGGTTATTGACCGAAGACGTGTCTCGGTCATGTCTACATTGTTCTCGAACCCGTAGGGTCCGCACGCTTAAGGTTACGATGATAGTTATATTATGAGTTTATGCATTTTGATGTACCGAAGGTTGTTCGGAGTCCCGGATGTGATCACGGACATGACGAGGAGTCTCGAAATGGTCGAGACATAAAGATTGATATATTGGAAGCCTATGTTTGGATATCGGAAGTGTTCCAGGTGAAATCGGGATTTTACCGGAGTACCGGGAGGTTACCGGAACCCCCCGGGGAGCTAGATGGGCCTTATTGGGCCTTAGTGGAACAGAGAAGAGGCAGCCCATAGTGGTCCGCGCGCCCCTCCCCTCCCTTGGTCCGAATTGGACAAGGAGAGGGGGCCGGCCCCTCTCTCTCTATTCCCCCTCCACGAGTCCTAGTCCAACTAGGATTGGGGGGGGGGGGGGAATCCTACTCCCAGAGGGAGTAGGACTCTCCTGGCGCGCCCTATGTGGCCGGCCAGCCCCCCCCCCCTTTAGTCCTTTATTTATGGAGGCAGGGGCACCCCGGAGACAGACAAGTTGATCCACGTGATCTTTTCCTTAGCCGTGTGCAGCGCCCCAGCCACCATAGTCCTCGATAATATTGTAGCGGAGTTTAGGCGAAGCCCTGCTGTAGTAGTACATCAAGATCGTCACCACGCCGTCGTGCTGACGGAACTCTTCCCCGACACTTTGCTGGATCGGAGTCCGGGGATCGTCATCGAGCTGAACGTGTGCAAAAACTCGGAGGTGTCGTAGTTTCGGTACTTGATCGATCGGGCCGTGAAGACGTACGACTACATCAACCAAACGCTTTCGTTGTCGATCTACTAGGTATGTAGATCACACTCCCCCCCTCGTTGCTATGCATCACATGATCTTGCGTGTGCGTAGGAAATTTTTTGAAATTACTACGTTCCCCAACAGTGGCATCCGAGCCTAGGTTTTATATGTTGATGTTATATGCACGAGTAGAACACAAGTGAGCTGTGGGCGATACAAGTCATACTGCTTACCAGCATGTCATACTTTGGTTCGGCGGTATTGTTGGATGAAGCGGCCCAGACCGACATTACGCGTACGCTTACGCGAGACCGGTTCTCCCGACGTGCTTTGCACAGAGATGGCTTGTGGGTGACAGTTTCTCCAACTTTAGTTGAACTGAGTGTGGCTACGCCCGGTCCTTGCGAAGGTTAAAACAGCACCAACTTGACAAATTATCGTCGTGGTTTTGATGCGTAGGTAAGATTGGTTCTTGCTTAAGCCCGTAGAAGCCACGTAGAACTTGCAACAACAAAGTAGAGGACGTCTAACTTGTTTTTGCAGGGCATATTGTGATGTGATATGGTCAAGACATGATGCTGATTTTTAATGTATGAGATGATCATGTTTTGTAACCGAGTTATCGGCAACTGGTAGGAGCCATATGGTTGTCGCTTTATTGTATGCAATGAGATCGCGATGTAATGCTTTACTTTATCACTAAACGGTAGCGATAGTCGTGGAAGCACAAGCTTGGCAAGACGACAACGATGCTATGATGGAGATCAAGGTGTCACGTCGGTGACGATGGTGATCACGACGGTGCTTCGGAGATGGAGATCACAAGCACAAGATGATGATGGCCATATCATATCACTTATATTGATTGCATGTGATGTTTATCTTTTATGCATCTTATCTTGCTTTGATTGACGGTAGCATTATAAGATGATCTCTCACTAATTATCAAGAAGTGTTCTCCCTGAGTATGCACCGTTGCGAAAGTTCTTCGTGCTGAGACACCACGTGATGATCGGGTGTGATAGGTTCTACGTTCAAATACAACGGGTGCAAAACAGTTGCACACGCGGAATACTCAGGTTATACTTGACGAGGCTAGCATAAACAGATATGGCCTCGGAACACGGAGACCGAAAGGTTGAGCGTGAGTAATATAGTAGATATGATCAACATAATGATGTTCACCAATGAAACTACTCCATCTCACATGATGATTGGACATGGTTTAGTTGATTTGGATCATGTAATCACTTAGAGGACTAGAGGGATGTCTATCTAAGTGGGAGTTCTTTAAGTAAATTAACTGAACTTAAATTTATCATGAAACTTAGTACCTGATAAGTATCTTGCTCGTTTATGCTTGTTTGTAGATAGATGGCTCGTGCTGTTGTTCCGTTGAATTTTAATGCGTTCCTTGAGAAAGCAAAGTTGAAAGATGATGGTAGCAATTACACGGACTGGGTCCGTAACTTGAGGATTATCCTCATTGCTGCACAGAAGAATTACGTCCTGGAAGCACCGCTGGGTGCCAGGCCTGCTGCAGGAGCAACGCCGGATGTTATGAACGTCTGGCAGAGCAAAGCTGATGACTACTCGATAGTTCAGTGTGCCATGCTTTACGGCTTAGAATCGGGACTTCAACGATGTTTTGAACATCATGGAGCATATGAGATGCTCCAGGAGTTGAAGTTAATATTTCAAGCAAATGCCCGGATTGAGAGATATGAAGTCTCCAATAAGTTCTATAGCTGCAAGATGGAGGAGAACAGTTCTGTTAGTGAGCATATACTCACAATGTCTGGGTATAATAATCACTTGATTCAATTGGGAGTTAATCTTCCAGATGATTGCGTCATTGACAGAATTCTCCAATCACTGCCACCAAGCTACAAGAGCTTCGTGATGAACTATAATATGCAAGGGATGAATAAGACTATTCCCGAGCTCTTCGCGATGCTGAAAGCTGCGGAGGTAGAAATCAAGAAGGAGCATCAAGTGTTGATGGTCAACAAGACCACTAGTTTCAAGAAAAAGGGCAAAGGAAAGAAGAAGGGGAACTTCAAAAAGAACGGCAAGCAAGTTGCTACTCAAGAGAAGAAACCCAAACCTGGACCTAAGCCTGAAACTGAGTGCTTCTATTGCAAGCAGACTGGTCACTGGAAGCGGAACTGCCCCAAGTATTTGGCGGATAAGAAGGATGGCAAGGTGAACAAAGGTATATGTGATATACATGTTATTGATGTGTACCTTACTAATGCTCGCAGTAGCACCTGGGTATTTGATACTGGTTCTGTTGCTAATATTTGCAACTCGAAACAGGGACTACGGATCAAGCGAAGATTGGTTAAGGACGAGGTGACGATGCGCGTGGGAAACGGTTCCAAAGTCGATGTGATCGTAGTCGGCACGCTACCTCTACATCTACCTTCGGGATTAATATTAGACCTAAATAATTGTTATTTGGTGCCAGCGTTAAGGATGAACATTATATCTGGATCTTGTTTGATGCGAGACGGTTATTCATTTAAATCAGGGAATAATGGTTGTTCTATTTATATGAGTAATATCTTTTATGGTCATGCACCCTTGAAGAGTGGTCTATTCTTGTTGAATCTCGATAGTAGTAACACACATATTCATAATGTTGAAGCCAAAAGATGCAGAGTTGATAATGATAGTGCAACTTATTTGTGGCACTGCCGTTTAGGTCATATCGGTGTAAAGCGCATGAAGAAACTCCATACTGATGGACTTTTAGAACCACTTGATTATGAATCACTTGGTACTTGCGAACCGTGCATCATGGGCAAGATGACCAAAACGCCGTTCTCCGGTACTATGGAGAGAGCAACAGATTTGTTGGAAATCATACATACAGATGTATGTGGTCCTATGAATATTGAGGCTCATGGCGGATATCGTTATTTTCTCACCTTCACAGATGATTTAAGCAGATATGGGTATATCTACTTAATGAAACATAAGTCTGAAACATTTGAAAAGTTCAAAGAATTTCAGAGTGAAGTTGAAAATCATCGTAACAAGAAAATAAAGTTTCTACGATCTGATCGTGGAGGAGAATATTTGAGTTACGAGTTTGGTGTACATTTGAAAAATTGTGGAATAGTTTCGCAACTCACGCCACCCGGAACACTACAGCGTAATGGTGTGTCCGAACGTCGTAATCGTACTTTACTAGATATGGTGCGATCTATGATGTCTCTTACTGATTTACCGCTATCGTTTTGGGGGTACGCTCTAGAGACGGCCGCATTCACGTTAAATAGGGCACCATCAAAATCCGTTGAGACGACGCCTTATGAACTGTGGTTTGGCAAGAAACCAAAGTTGTCGTTTCTAAAAGTTTGGGGCTGCGATGCTTATGTGAAAAAGCTTCAACCTGATAAGCTCGAACCCAAATCGGAGAAATGTGTCTTCATAGGATATCCAAAGGAAACTATTGGATACACCTTCTATCACAGATCCGAAGGCAAGACTTTTGTTGCTAAATTCGGAAACTTTCTGGAGAAGGAGTTTCTCTCGAAAGACGTGAGTGGGAGGAGAGTAGAACTTGACGAGGTAACTGTACCTGCTCCCTTATTGGAAAGTAGTGCATCACAGAAAACTGTTTCTATGACACCTACACCAGTTAGTGAGAAAGCTAATGATAATGATCATGAAACTTCAGAACAAGATACTACTGAACCTCGTAGATCAACCAGAGTAAGATCCGCGCCAGAGTGGTACGGTAATCCTGTTCTGGAAGTCATGCTACTAGATCATGATGAACCTACGAACTATGAAGAAGCGATGGTGAGCCTAGATTCCGCAAAGTGGCTTGAAGCCATGAAATCTGAGATGGGATCCATGTATGAGAACAAAGTATGGACTTTGGTTGACTTGCCCGATGATCGGCAAGCAATTGAGAATAAATGGATCTTCAAGAAGAAGACTGACGCTGCCGGTAATATTACTGTGTACAAAGCTCGACTTGTCGCAAAAGGTTTTCGGCAAGTTCAAGGGATTGACTACGATGAGACCTTCTCACTCGTAGCGATGCTTAAGTATGTCCGAATCATGTTAGCAATTGCCGCATTTTATGATTATGAAATTTGGCAGATGGATGTCAAAACTGCATTCCTGAATGGATTTCTGGAAGAAGAGTTGTATATGATGCAACCAGAAGGTTTTGTCGATCCGAAGGGAGCTAACAAAGTGTGCAAGCTCCAGCGATCCATTTATGGACTGGTGCAAACCTCTCGGAGTTGGAATAAACGTTTTGATAGTGTGATCAAAGCATTTGGTTTTATACAGACTTTTGGAGAAGCCTGTATTTACAAGAAAGTGAGTGGGAGCTCTGTAGCATTTCTGATATTATATGTGGATGACATATTACTAATTGGAAATGATGTAGAATTTCTGGATAGCATAAAGGGATACTTGAATAAAAGTTTTTCAATGAAAGACCTCGGTGAAGCTGCTTACATATTAGGCACTAAGATCTATAGAGATAGATCAAGATGCTTAATTGAACTTTCACAAACCACATACCTTGACAAAGTTTTGAAAAAGTTCAAAATGGATCAAGCAAAGAAAGGATTCTTGCCTGTGTTACAAGGTGTGAAGTTGAGTAAGACTCAATGCCCGACCACTGCAGAAGATAGAGAGAATATGAAAGATGTTCCCTATGCATCAGCCATAGGATCTATCATGTATGCAATGCTGTGTACCAGACCTGATGTGTGCCTTGCTATAAGTCTAGCAGGGAGGTACCAAAGTAATCCAGGAGTGGATCACTGGACAGCAGTCAAGAACATCCTGAAATACCTGAAAAGGACTAAGGATATGCTTCTCGTATATGGAGGTGACAAAGAGCTCATCGTAAAAGGTTACGTTGATGCAAGCTTTGACACTGATCCAGACGATTCTAAATCGCAAACCGGATACGTGTTTACATTAAACGGTGGGGCTGTAAGTTGGTGCAGTTCTAAACAAAGCGTTGTAGCGGGATCTACATGTGAAGCGGAGTACATAGCTGCTTCGGAAGCAGCAAATGAAGGAGTCTGGATGAAGGAGTTCATATCCGATCTAGGTGTCATACCTAGCGCATCGGGTCCAATGAAAATCTTTTGTGACAATACTGGTGCAATTGCCTTGGCAAAGGAATCCAGATTTCACAAGAGAACCAAGCACATCAAGAGACGCTTCAATTCCATCCGGGATCTAGTCCAGGTGGGAGACATAGAGATTTGCAAGATACATACGGATCTGAATATTGCAGACCCATTGACTAAGCCTCTTCCACGAGCAAAACATGATCAACACCAAGGCTCCATGGGTGTTAGAATCATTACTGTGTAATCTAGATTATTGACTCTAGTGCAAGTGGGAGACTGAAGGAAATATGCCCTAGAGGCAATAATAAAGTTATTATTTATTTCCTTATAATCATGATAAATGTTTATTATTCATGCTATAATTGTATTAACCGAAAACATAATACATGTGTGAATACATAGACAAACAAAGTGTCACTAGTATGCCTCTACTTGACTAGCTCGCTAAACAAAGATGGTTATGCTTCCTAACCATGAACAATGAGTTGTTATTTGATTTACGGGATCACATCATTAAGAGAATGATCTGATTGACATGACCCATTCCATTAGCTTAGCACCCGATCGTTTAGTATGTTGCTATTGCTTTTTTCATGACTTATACATGTTCCTATAACTATGAGATTATGCAACTCCCGTTTACCGGAGGAACACTTTGGGTACTACCAAACGTCACAACGTAACTGGGTGATTATAAAGGAGTACTACAGGTGTCTCCAAAGGTACATGTTGGGTTGGCGTATTTTGAGATTAGGTTTTGTCACCCTGATTGTCGGAGAGGTATCTCTGGGCCCTCTCGGTAATGCACATCACTTAAGCCTTGCAAGCATTGCAACTAATGAGTTAGTTGCGGGATGATGTATTGCAGAACGAGTAAAGAGACTTTCCGGCAACGAGATTGAACTAGGTATTGGAATACCGACGATCGAATCTCGGGCAAGTAACATACCGATGACAAAGGGAACGACGTATGTTGTTATGCGGTCTGACCGATAAAGATCTTCGTAGAATATGTAGGAGCCAATATGGGCATCCAGGTCCCGCTATTGGTTATTGACCGGAGACGTGTCTCGGTCATGTCTACATTGTTCTCGAACCCGTAGGGTCCGCACACTTAAGGTTATGATGACAGTTATATTATGAGTTTATGCATTTTGATGTACCGAAGGTTGTTCGGAGTCCCGGATGTGATCACGGACATGACGAGGAGTCTCGAAATGGTCGAGACATAAAGATTGATATATTGGAAGCCTATGTTTGGATATCGGAAGTGTTCCGGGTGAAATCGGGATTTTACCGGAGTACCGGGAGGTTACCGGAACCCCCCCCGGGAGCTAGATGGGCCTTATTGGGACTTAGTGGAAAAGAGAAGAGGCAGCCCATAGTGGGCCGCGCGCCCCTCCCCTCCCTTGGTCCGAATTGGACAAGGAGAGGGGGCCGGCCCCTCTCTCTCTTTTCCCCCTCCGCGAGTCCTAGTCCAACTAGGATTGGGGGGGAATCCTACTCCCAGAGGGAGTAGGACTCTCCTGGCGCGCCCTATGTGGCCGGCCAGCCTCCCCCCTTTAGTCCTTTATATATGGAGGCAGGGGCACCCCAGAGACAGATAAGTTGATCCACGTGATCTTTTCCTTAGCCGTGTGCGGCGCCCCAGCCACCATAGTCCTCGATAATATTGTAGCGGAGTTTAGGCAAAGCCCTGCTGCAGTAGTACATCAAGATCGTCACCACGCCGTCGTGCCGACGGAACTCTTCCCTGACACTTTGCTGGATCGGAGTCCGGAGATCGTCATCGAGCTGAACGTGTGCAAAAACTCGGAGGTGCCGTAGTTTCGGTACTTGATCGGTCGGGCCGTGAAGACGTACGACTACATCAACCAAACGCTTCCGTTGTCGATCTACTAGGTATGTAGATCACACCCCCCCCCTCGTTGCTATGCATCACATGATCTTGCGTGTGCGTAGGAATTTTTTTGAAATTACTACGTTCCCCAACAGTAGAGCACCTTTATAATCACCCAGTTACGTTGTGACGTTTGGTAGCACACAAAGTGTTCCTCCGGTAAATGGGAGTTGCATAATCTCATAGTCATAGGAACATGTATAAGTCATGAAGAAAGCAATAGCAACATACTAAACGATCGAGTGTTAAGCTAACAGAATGGGTCAAGTCAATCACATCATTCTCCTAATGATGTGATCCTGTTAATCAGATGACAACACATGTCTATGGTTAGGAAACATAACCATCTTTGATCAACAAGCTAGTCAAGTAGAGGCATACTAGTGACACTCTGTTTGTCTATGTATTCATACATGTATCGTGTTTCCGGTTAATACAATTCTAGCATGAATAATAAACATTTATCATGAAATAAGGAAATAAATAATAACTTTATTATTGCCTCTAGGGCATATTTCCTTCAGAATCTGCCTTGGATCCGGTACCTGGATTTTCTGTGGAGGTGTCTACTGCTTCTGGATCTCCTATGGCTACGTCAGCAGCACCAGTTCAGCCTCCTCATCGACACACTCGGTCACAGTCAGGTATTATCAAACAAAAGGAATATAATGATGGTAAGGTACGATATGACAGAGTCAAACGTGCTTTTCTTAGTAGTGTTGGAGAACCAAATAACTTGCATGATGCTCTGGCTCATAAAGAATGGAAGGAGGCTATGGATAATGAATATGATGCTCTCATGAAAAATAGAACTTGGCACTTAGTACCTCTAAAAGAAGGTAGCAATGTTATAGATTGCAAATGGGTATATAAAATAAAAAGAAAACCTGATGGAAGCATAGACAGATACAAGGCTAGATTAGTTGCCAAAGGTTTTAAGCTGAGATTTGGTATTGATTATGAAGATACATTTAGTCCTGTTGTTAAGGCAGCCACTATTCGACTTGTATTGTCTATTGCTATTTCCAGAGGTTGGAGTTTACGCGAGCTAGATGTTCAAAACGCGTTTCTTCATGGTGTTCTTGAGGAAGAAGTGTTCATGCGGCAGCCACCTGGATATGAAAAACAAAGCACACCTCATCATGTCTGTAAGTTGGATAAGGCCTTATATGGTTTGAAACAGGCCCCTAGAGCCTGGTACTCAAGATTGAGCATGCAGTTACAACAACTTGGGTTTAGACCATCCAAAGCAGATACCTCATTGTTCTTTTATCATAAAGACAATATTACTATATTTGTGCTTGTTTATGTTGATGATATAATTGTTGCAAGCTCAAGTTTAGATGCTACCACTTGTTTGCTTAAAGATTTAAAGTTAGAGTTTGCTCTCAAGGACTTGGGAGATCTTCGCTATTTTCTTGGCATAGAAGTGAAGCAGATCAAGGATGGTATACTTCTTACACAGGAAAAATATACAACGATATACTCATGAGAGTAGGTTTGTACAATTGTAAACCTGTGAGTACGCCAATTTCAACTTCTGAAAAACTTACAATTGAAAGTGGAGAAGCACTTGGGCCAGAAGATGCAACTAATTACAGAAGTGTTGTGGGTGATTTGCAGTATCTGACTCTTACACGTCCTGATATCTCTTACTCTGTGAATAAGGTATGTCAGTATTTACATGCACCTAGAACAACTTACTGGACTGCAGTCAAGAGGATTTTAAGGTATCGAAAGTCTTCTGAAGGACTTGGGTTTCAGATTACCAAGTCTCCTTCTCTACTTGTTACTGCCTATTCTAATGCAGACTGGGCAGAGTTTGCTGATGATAGAAGATCTACAGGTGGTTTTGCTGTGTTTCTGGGAACTAATCTTATGTCATGGAGTGCAAGAAAACAGGCTACTGTCTCAAGGTCAAGTACAGAGGCTGAGTATAAGGCCTTGGCTAATGCTACATCAGAAGTAATGTGTATACAAACATTGCTCTATGAACTTGGAATCAAGGCTCCACAAGCTGCTAGATTATGGTGTGATAATATTGGTGCAACTTATCTGTCAGCCAATCCTGTTTTTCATGCACGTACCAAGCATATTGAGGTTGATTTCCACTTTGTCAGAGAAAGGGTAGCTCGAAGGCTACTTGACATTCGGTTTATACCTACTGGAGATCAACTTGCTGATGGCTTCACAAAACCCCTTACTATGAGGAGGTTGGATGAGTTTAAGTACAATCTTAATCTCGCGAAAGTTTCTTGAGGCTAAGATTGAGGGGGAGTGTTAGATGATATTGTATAGAGGTAGGAGAGGTGTTTTAAACTTGTATCCTTCTATCTCTTCTTCTGTTGTAATCCCCCTAGTCTCCTGTAACCGATCGATCCTGATCTCTCTCGATCGTCTCGATCTCTTGTAAGCCACGACACACATGTGATATAAATAGAGATGCGGCCCGAGCAAAGGGTTCAACGCTTCCACCAAAGTTTACACACCGGGCACACTGATGCCCGCCTCGTAGATCGGCGAGGCAAGAAGAGGCGCAGGGGAGGAGGCCGCCGTCAGATCCGCTCCAAGGGGCCAACGGGAAGACCCTCGGAGCCAGCTCCGAGCCTGCCGCCAACCCACCGCTCACGCGGCCAGGCATGGTGGCCTTCCGCATCAGCACCGGCCACCCACCGCAGGGGAGCCGGTGCGCCGCCCGTCAGTGGCCGCCGCCACAGATCCGGCACCGCACGAACAGGAACCCCCGCCCACGCAGGCGCAAGGACCACCACCACAGAGACCTTCTCACGGCCGCCAAGCACCAGTCCCGCCGCCGCGCCCTCTGCTCGCGCTGCGCCACCACCCGTCCACGCCGGCCCGTGCCAGCCCGTGACAGAGCAGGGGAAGAGATGCCCCGCCGCCGCCAACGCACGCCCGTCCGCGCGAGCCGGCGGCGACGAGGGAGGAGGAGGGAGGGGAGGGGGTCGGAGGCCGGCGGCTAGGGTTTCCCCTCCGCGGCGCTCGCGGGAGCGAGCGGGAGGGGGAGAGGGGGGCTCGTCCTCCCGGCAGAATTCTCGAAATTGCTTCACACATGATACTTTATGCACGTTCTGCGGAAGATACTTCACCCCAACAGCGCTAGCATCAGCTAAGGAAAAAACAATTGACTCCGGCATACACAGGCAACAGGCTGCTGCCAAGTAGGATCGTCTGGGAGTCGGCCACAAATTTATCGTCTATATAGCAGCGCTCTAGAATTCTCTGATAATTTGCAGTTCTATGACTGGCATATTCAATATGGACAGATGCAAAGTTTCGGTGACAAATTCAAACTTGCTCAGAAATCACGAGATCTGAAAAAAAACAAATAACTTAATTATAATGGCACAAGTACATAACATGAGATGAAATACTACGAGTAGTACGTAATAAAATATTAAAAAAACGACACAGCGAACCTTTTGAGCTCCATCCAGCCCCTTCTGCCCAATGCCACTAGTTGCTTAAGCCATAGGCAACGAGACTGACTATGTATGGGTCGTGGTTAGAGCCACACACCCTGTGAGGGGAAAGGAAAGAGGAAGCTGGATGCTGGCCAGCTCCTCCTCACCCTGCCATAGTGCCGCAACTCCAACCACAGAGACAAGGAAAAGGACTCGGCACTGTGCGGTGACGCCGAGACCTGACGCCGCACCTCCGATCGACCCACCCCCACCACCACCAGTGTTCCACTTGCGGACGAGCCGATGGTGTCCGTCCACGAAAGCTAGCTAGCGCCCGGCGCGTCGATCTTATCCACAACGTGCGTGTGTGCGTGTTTCTGGCCTATGATCGAAAGTTGTGCACGCAGTAGCAGGTGGCAACTAGCTGCTGCTGCTGCTGCTGCTACTGCTAGTCAAGTCAGCTGGTGGATGGCACAGAGCAAAGGCAACGACGACGAAACCCACATCCATATCCATGTCTATCTTCAGTTCTCGGTCGGGGCCGGGACCCGGAGGTTTGGGCTTTGGTGTTTCCTCCCAACCTCCATGCTGCCGTCGCATGGGTGGATCCACAGGGATAGCAGCACAGGGTAGGTGACTGGGTTGATTACATGGACGTCTCTCTCAGTGGATGCTCCGGCCGGATAAGGCGGAGAAGATACCCCGTTTTGTTTACTCGTTAATTTATGTCTTCACGTCACATGTTGCCACCATGAACGACCCCATCTAGGACGGTGTAATCCACACGAATAAATGTGCAAAGAGGACAATTATAAGATGAAAATGGGGGCCATGTGGCCCCCTTTTATCGAAAAAAGAGAGGACAATTATAAGATGTTTATGCCACTATTTTAGTGACCTAAAAGTTCTTATAAAAGTTTACATAGGGAGTACCATATAAAACTCACCACTTGGCATGAGTGGTAAGCTATGTCAAAAACAATGAACGATATATCTTGGGCAGCACATAATTCAGAAATGAGGAAGCTATATATTCTCTGAATGTTCACTCCCTGATTAAGACCACAAAGCTAGCAAACACATCATGAGAAGGCCAACAAAGAAAGAAGCAAGCGCGTGACTTTGATCGCTTGGATATGCCACGGCAAAGTATGATGCGTTTGTCTTGTCCGATCGTACAAGCGCGGCCGAGCTGCAGACCTAAGTAGCAGCGCAGCACGGCAGCACCCCTGTGTTGAATTGAATTGATACTCCTACCTAGCTAGCTACACCTTGGTATCTTGCATCGGCTAGCTTGGCCCCTAGCCCACCGCGGCCGGCCCTTTTGCTTTGCCGACCTCCGGTGAAAGCAAAGGCTGAAGGTGCATACGGCGCAAGCGACTACTCGAACACGCGCCAACCCTCCAGGCCAGCTCTGTGCTACCACACGCCGTCGCTCTCCGCGTTGCCCCTTCCTTTCCCCGCGGATAACAAAGCGCGCCGTGATAGGAGAGCCGATCCCTACGCCAGTGAGGGATCGAAGATGGGCGATCAACTGCTCACATCTATCGGTCCCGCCCGCGGCCATGTCTTCCTTGGGCAAGACGGCGACGCCGGTCGATGGTGTAACGCAAAGTCTTTATGCAAGCGGAAGCAGCGTGACAGGGGGCGTCGCGGTGGATAGCGTTGGCTCCATGGAAAAGATCGCTAGGGTTTCAACGTTGGAGCATGACCGGCAGCTAGCTAGCCACACGGAGCGAGGGAGAGCGACGTACGTACGGGGCCAGCCGCCGTCTTATCTTCGCGGATGAGGACGGACCGATCACGTGGAGGCGAGGATAGCGAGCTACCGTCGTTGTCGGCATGGATGAGGTGATCGGATCCCCTGCAGGCCGTGCGTGGCTGAGCCAGAGTCGATCAGCAGCTGTCCCGGTGGAATTAGTGGAATCAAAGGAGTAGTTCTGTAGATGAAAACGGAATCATGTTGTAGGTCTGGAGACGAACGGCCACGCTGTAATGGAGGGAGGACGGATGGATGTGCAGTATCTGTCATAAACAGTATAAGGAACAAAGTGCGCCTGCATTGGTTGATTGATTACCCTAATCACATGTTTTGTGGTTACTTGTTTTGCCAAATGCATGCCACTGTGCTGTGTTCCCGGTCAAATGTCGAGTCGAGCCCGCGCGCGCACGTCGTTGTTACGGACATTTCTATACGGTTTTGCTAATTTACGTGCGGATGAAAACAATTCGCTTTCATTCATTTTCTGTACCGTGCGATCTGTGCACTGAGATTCGTGTGTTTCTTTGTTTTTTTCGTCTGGTTTCTCTTATCGGGCCCGTTAGTTAACCCGTTAATTTCCACTTGCAACCCCTTTGTCATTTCGTACACGCAACCCCGGAACAGAGTCGAGCGAGAGAGATGGCCATGGCGATTTGGAGCTCTGCCTCGCCGCTCGATCCCATTGTTTGGTGGTGACACGTCCGCGCCCTGCCTTGTGCTGCCCCGCTTCCTCCGCCCCCCTTCTGTGTCTGCCGGTGGGGGCTGCGGCATCTCTCGATCCTGCACCCAACCGTCCCCATTTCCGCCGCCGATTCTGTTCGTCGGATTCGGTATTTCACCCTCGTTTTTGTTTTGTTCCTGTGATCTGTTAGGTAGTGCGGATGGTTTTGTCAGTCAGATCTGTTGCTGTGATCCATCCCCGCAGCTATTTTTTGTGTAGATGTGTGAGGTTGCCCCGTTTATGAGATGGGCGTTTTAATTGCTCTGCTATGCGCGTTAGCTGGGGTAGCTGGGATGCGCCTCGCTGGATCTGTTATGTGCAGTTGTTAATTCTGTAATTGGTTTGTTGTTCAAGTTCGGCCGGTTGTTAATCATAGGCTGGCTTGTTTAGTTGTAGCAGTATGCTGTATTGAGAGAATTCGAACTTACTGGGTGTATTTGTCACCCTGATCTCTGGTGTTATAATCCCCTAGACCGTTTTCTGTAACTGCAATTCCTTGTTGGTTTTATAATGTAATTTCCCATTTGATTTACTGTCATTTACAATGTACTTCCTATTTGGATATACAGTGATTTACTGTGTAGTCCATAGTGGATTTTCAGTGTAACTAAGCGTATTTTACAGTGTGATTTTCTAGTGGTTAGATAGTAGATTTTACAGCGTAATCCTGGTTGTTTTACACTGTAATTCTCAGTGGGTTGCAGTGTAATTCCTTTTTTGGATTTACAGTGTATTTCTGCCTTAGTTTTACAGTGTATTTGTGAGTTGATTTATAGTGGATTTACAGTGTTTTTTGCGAGTGGATTTACAGTGTAACTGCGAGTGGATTTACAGTGTAATTGCCTTGGATTTACAGTGTATTTGTGAGTGGATTTACAGTGTAATTGCTAGTTGATTTACAGTGTAATTCATATTAGACTTTCACTGTATTTATCAATGTATTTACAGTGTAATTATAAGTTGTATGTTTCAAAACAAAAATCTTAGTGGGCTTGCAATGTTTTTCCTATTTATAGCCCATGCCCTTTCTCTTTTTTGTATCCTAGTTTTCGCATCCTTGAGTGTGTAGCTTGATATACGATTCCTCCCCATTTCTCAGTGGAAATCCTCTTAGATGGATTTGGAACTCATAGTGGATGTGCATTATAAGCATTGAAATCTTCTATAGGTGGCTAGTGGTTTTTTATAGTGGTTTTGTAGTGCACTAACAGAGATGTAGACTGTAAATAAGTAGCACTGGTATATGCTGTTCTTTATGTACTGGTATTTTTTCATCTTGGCATCATTTATCTTTATTACTTCTTTCATTTGCAGCTAACAACAAAATAAAAGCACTGGAAATTTGGTAACAGCAAAATAAGTAGCACCAATGCTTTCTATCAAATTAAGACTCAATCGTTTCTTATTGACTTTACTCTCATCTGGTAGAGTACTTCATTTCCTCTTTGAATGCTTCATCTCTTTAACTTTCTCTTCTCTGTTTTTCCTTTGCTTTCTTTCTCTAGTATATGCTGTTCTTCATTTTGCAGGCATCTCATGATCCCCATTTGTAGGCTTGCCATGGTCTTGTTTCTGCTACTTCTTCCTTCTTTTTTTCCTGTTTTCCCTCTGATTGTTTCCATGATCTTAGATTTGGTTTTATTTCATCTCTGAAACCTAGTGAACATTCATAGGATTTACAGTGTAATTACAGTTCTATTACAGTGTAAACTCAGGGGTAATTACATTGTAATCACAGTGCATTTTCCAGTGTAACTACAGTTCAATTACAGCATTTACACTGTAATTTCAGGGTTAATTACACTATAATTTTCAGGGCAATCACACTCCTAATTTTACTGTAATTAAAGTGTAATTTCTGTGGTAGTTACAGTGTATTTTTTCAGGGGTATAATCACTCCATAAATCACTGGGATTTTTAGTGTGATTTCAGGTACATCATCACATAGCCAATTACAGTGTAATTTCAGGGGTAGTTACACTGCAATTTAAGGGTATTTATGCTGTAATTACACTGTAAGTTTAGGGAATTTCTAGTGTAATCTCAGTGCAATTTTACAGTGATCTTTTAGTGTAATTACATTGTATACAGTGTATATTGAGGGAAGAGGGGGGGGGGGGGGGGGGGGGGGGGGGGGGGACAACGACAGTGACGATTGGGGGACAGGAGAGAAGCCGTGGACAGGACAGAAGCAGAGGACAGATGACAATTAACTTTGGATGGCCGAAAATATGACTGAAAGCCAATTAAATTTCAGTCGGATGTAATATAGACAGTCCCTTTCTATATGCATGCATGGGTTTCTAAAGATAAAAATAATATTTTACCAAGAAACTTTGGGAATATTTCTACTGCAATAGTGCAACTATTCTTTTATATAGGTTGTGGGTATGTGGCAGCCCACATAACCACATATTCATACGTCCGAAAATAAGTGTCTCAATTTTGTACTAACTCTAATATAAATTTGTACTAAGCTCAAGACACTTATTTTGGGACGGAGGGAGTATATGATTTATCTAGGCAACCCGTTTAGTCCCACATAATTGTGTGGGAAGATGCGGCACTATGAGGGATGCCCGCAGGTCGTCCCACCTACAGGCTGAGTTGACACCTACCTATCTATCACGAGCTCGAGACAAGAGTTGAGCAAGAAGAGAAAACGTTACGAACAACATGAAGCAAATATGGAGCTACAACAGGATTTCAATCAGCTACCTTTTAGTCAGGGTAGACTTCAACTCTTCATTAATAAGCCAATAAAAACAAAACAACGCTATATGTGAACAAGCAAATGAAGAGATGGAAACGTGAGGAAGCCTCTGTTTTGTAGTGTTACAAACAGTGCCAACTGAATGCAACCTCTTATTGTACGAGTCTTGAGTCTTGACTGAATAAAGGAAATGAGGTGTTGTATTTCTGAAAGCATATGCAGAAAAAAAATTGTTCATCGTGAACAACGTGAGGAAGCCTCTCTTTAGCAAAGAGTCCTGCTACACGTACGACAACTTTTGTATGATTTTTGTACGACAGTCATCAGTTGATTCAAGTCCATGTACGAGTGATATCACGCCGTACAAAAATCGGAGCAAAAGACAGAGTCCAAACATAGGTGGAGAGCGGCTGGATTGCTTCCTGCAGTGGCACAGTGAATTGTTTGTTACCTATCGGAATGTTGAAGCAATGTCCATGGCAACTGATGGAAGTACTACTGTACTAGTGCCTGACTCCAGGATTTCACTGGAGGTCTGAAATTGGGAAAGTAATAGGGATAAATCAAACAATATGGTAGTAGTGAGCTTATTCAGGAATAGATAATTGCTTAGATGAGGAGACCGTACCTTACCGGCAGCAGAGGCATGTCGCACTCAAGTCTAATAGATTTTCATGGTGGGACGTTTTGGATGGGCTTCTGCTGCGCGCTTCAGCCAAGCCCTGGGTGTCTCCTCCCCGTCATTGCTGGAATTATCACGCTGCAGAAAAACCACGACACGCTCGAGAGAAGGGAGGTGCTCCATGCTGCAGTCAACCTCACCACTCGCGATCGACAGTGCGGAGACCCTGAACTCAAGGTGTTGAACCCTTGGCATAGCTCCAGGTGGAAAAAGGCACGGCGAAGTCAGAAACCCGAAGAACTTGCAGCATCTCGCATATCTGAATGCATCGGCCCTCACAACCAACGTTCCCATCACGCGACTTGCACGCAGGTACAGAGACCGAAGAGCAGGCAGCATCCCAATTATCTGAAGGTCATCCCCTTGCAGTTCTTTCACAAATATTTCCAGGGTGGAGATGCGGGGAAGCGACGTTGAGTTAATCCACTTTGGAAGTCTCAAGAACGACCCTTCTTTGAAGCTCCATGACTTAAAAGTATGAAGTTGTGGAGGGGGCACCCAGCTTACACGCATGCAATCATTCAGTCTGCCACCAAAATTAATCCATAGACTTCGCAATTTTTGCAAGTTGCCTAGGGACTCAATTAACATATCCATATTGACCAGATCAATGTCCTTATTGTCGCAGTAAAGTATGAGCTTCGTAACCTCTGTCAGATGGCTCAGCTCTTTCACAATGTGAGGAGATGAGGATAAGTCTACTCGTTTCAACATTTGGAGGTATACCAAATTCCCCATTCCTTTTGGCAGCATCACTCTACGATCGACATATAGGCATATCAATTTTCTTAGCTGAACAACACTTGAAGGTAATTCTTTTATACGAGTTCTTTTTATATCTAGTATCTGCAAAAGCTGCAACTTGCCGATGTCAATTGGGAGTTCGCGAACATTTGTATTCCTGAGCCCTAGGTACCTTAGGTGAATTAAATTTCCGACATACTTGAGACAGATACCAGAGCCACTTCCACAATTTCCAAGATCCAGCACACGTAAAAATTGGAAGCTTGAGAGAGATGGCAACCAATCACAAGTAACCGGAGAAAAAACAGCAAAGGACCTCACTTTTGATAGGCTAATGCTATCTAATTGATGGTTCTGAACCTTTGCCTTGATATTATGAAGTGATAACCTGCGAAATTTTCTATGCACATTAGATGCATGCCACTCATCATTATCCAATATGGAGATAAAATTCTCCTCACTTGACAATGAGCATATAAGGTCAAGCACCATATCATGTATTCGGCAACTTACTACCGTTCCTTCCTCGTTGATTTTTGATGGCTGGATCAAGCTCCTGTTCAGAAGCTCATTGTAGTAGCTCTCTCCGATCTCAAACAGCCTGGTTTCTTCTTTATCACATTGGATAAACCCTTCAGAAAGCCACCTCCATATCAGCCAATCTCTCTTAATCTCAGAGTCTTCAGGAAACATGCTTAGGTATAACAAACAAGGCTTTAGATGCGAAGGCAAATCATAATAGCTGAGTGATAATATCCTCTTCATGTCCTTCACAATACCACCTTCTGTAACTCCACGGCCCATCGAACTGTGCACATGCAACCATTCTTCTTTCTGCTTTATCCTTTGGTTACTGACTAGAAGGCTAGCTATTGTAATAATGGCTAATGGTACACCACCGCATTTCTTCAATATCTCTCTTGATACTGCTTGCAAATCTTCTGGACATTTCTCCTCGCTTTGAAATATTCTTCGATGGAAGAGTATCTGTGAGTCTTCATCGGAAAGTGGTTTCATTTGGTGAATCATGTCATCACTGGAAGAGAGACATGCTTCAGACACACACACATTGCGGGTTGTTGTGATTACCCGACTATGGAGGTCGTTTTTATACAAAGCACAATTTATAAATCTCCATATTTCTTCTTCCCATATGTCATCGATTACGATGAGGTACCTATGACAAATATTTTAATATGATTAGTTGGAAAGTCATCTATATACAACTGAAGTTTGTAACAAGGATAAACTGGTACTAAAGTAAACCATAGGCATATATATCCACTAATGATATGGATGCAAAAATATTAAGAAATGCAACATAAATTGCTTAAAAGTATACATGACTAACAAAAATAAGGCGTGTGCGCAAAACAGAAAGAAGTAGAATTTGCTAAAAAAGAACAGACTACTGTAGATATAAAAGTATAACAAATAAGGAAATGAAGATATGAACTTCAGTATATATCTCACTACTTCACACATTTCCAAAATATATGCAAAAGGACTAGCACTGCGTGATGCATACCTCTTATCCACAAGGTAATCACTGATTTGCTTGATGAGTAGATTTTCATCCCTTGTTGTATTATGAATGTCACTGAACTTTCCATTGTCAAGGCCATAGAGCAAGTCCTTGAAAACTTTCTTGATATCTGGGTTCTGACCCACAGAGACAAAAGCCACACAATCAAATTGGGCTTTGATCTTCTCATAGACTGCTTTGGTGAGCGTTGTCTTGCCCAGCCCACCAACACCAACAATAGGGATCGTTTTCAATTGCTCCTTAGAACTCCCGTCCTCACAAATCAGTGTTTTGATAAGCTCATCCCTTGTGTAGTCAACGCCAACAAGCTCCCCTACATCTTTATGCAGAGCTAAAACGCGGGGGTCAATGGTAGCACCATTACTACTGCTATGCATGTCAAGCTCGTATCTTTTACGCAGGTCCGCCAACTGCTTGGCAAGATCTTGAGCTTCTTCAATGGCATCACAGATTTGATGAAGTGCCTTGCCTTTACCAAAGAGTTTGGTGGTCTTCTTGAGGAACTTATTCACTCGATTCCTCATGTTCGTTGGCTTTCTGCTTGAGCCCTCATCCACGCGCACCAGGAAGTCATCAACAGCGTCTTCCATGTCGCAAGAGAGGTCTCTCACCTTGCCAGCCCAAATCCGGACCGGCTCCTCGAGTTGGTCTGATGGCACCTCGCTAACCTTGCGAAGTATGGCGTGCATCATCTCCAGCTCTATTAGGAGCGATTGTACGCCTTTCTTTACTCGCTTCTCCAGGTTGTATTCTCCGGCGAGTAGCTCACCAAGCTTACGGAGGACGGGGCTCAACGCCCCAGCGGCAACCTCCATATCACAACCTTTATCCGTATCTGCTCTCGCTTGCCCTTGGGTTGAAACTCTGCAATGCACACAACAAGACCGAAGGAGCAAAACCAGAACCCGATTGATTACTGTGCGGATATGCAGTGCACCCTTTATAGTTTTCCAAAGCAGAAATAGAAGAATGGTACCCTGAAAGGAGCTGCTCAAATCCAACTTGCAGAGTCCTTTGCAACAGCTACCCAAGGTGAACTAGTGGAGAATTGATCCAGTTCTGCACATCATAAATTCACATCAGGATCACCAAAAAACATTACAAACAGAAGAAGAAAGTTGTAGAGAGGAGGAAGAGGAGATAGCTCGAAGATACTAATTGCTTTCAAAGAGCCACAGGATGAGCAAAAGCTGTATATTTTTGGTTCGTGAAAGTAACAGCTCCCAAATGCATTACCTTCCAAATCAATGGAGTAGCAACCACAAGTGAAGCTAGTGCATATATAGAGGCTGAACCAGGCTGTGGCCCGCCGATGATTTTTGCAACAACAAAAAATATACCAATGTACTGGTGATCGGTATCCCAGATTCCCAGTCCATCACCGCATCCCACAGTCCCATGCATGTGATTTTCAAGATTTCGACGAAACTGTAGTTAGTATTAGGGTAAACGTAAATCGCTTTCGGTCAAATTTGGGGATGTTCTTGGTGACCAAAGTGCACTACTCATAAATCTTAGCTTGTTTATTACAACTGGGATAAGTGCCTTGTTTGGTGTTGCTTTCCTAAAATTAGGAAAAGTAAACAAAAAAAATCTGACCATGGACATAGCAATTTAGATGTACTCTGAGCGTTGCACCAAGCAAAAGTCTTTGTAGCTCCCCTACTTGAGCAACAAGAGATTGACGAGGGGGGAACAGATCGAGCAAAAGATGGCCCTATCCTTGCTCTCGATCTACACACACGACTGCAATGATGAGCAAAAGCATCACCTTGCTTGGGTCGATCAAGAGCGCAAGTTCGCAATTCCCTCTGCTAAGCGGGTGTTAAACAGACCGAACTCTGGACATCCCGGATCCACATCAAAACCACAAAGAATGGTAAAAAAGAAGAGAGCTAGCTGGAACAAAATAATTGAACAGAAGAGGAGGAAGAATACCTTTGCGATGTGGCCGCCGCAAACCGTTAGTAGTCACCGCAGAGAGCCGGAGACGAAAGAGAGAAGCAGCAAGTATTGTGGATCCGGCCGGAGTGATTTGTGCCTCTCGGGTCAACTCGTCTCGGTGTGTACTTGATTAGGCGTCTCCAATGCTTGATTAGGCCCACTGGCAATAATACATGCAATGTTTAAGTCCCCATCTAAGCCGTAAGCTGGAGCCCACTCTGAATTATTTTCCATTCTTTCCTCCAACTGCTCTTGTTCTCTTTCACATTATTAGGTGTTCACATGGAGATGGAGAGACAAAATTGTTTTAATCTGTTGAGACCAGACCATCAAGCATCTAGATCTAGTCATTGTTAGAGATTGTATACTAATTCATACGTATGTAATCTTCTAGATAGAATATAGTTTGGCAGGAGTAGATCTTTTCTGCTCGGTTTCCTCCAACTGCTCTTCTTCTCTTTCACATTTGGTGGTCTGTTCACACGGACACAGAGAGGCAAAAATGTTTTTTTTAGTCTGTCAAGACCAGACCTTAGAGCTTACCGAAAAAGGGTTTCCCTCGCTTTGTGTTCCAAAGCAACAAACACCATACACATAGCATTGATGGGGCGAGCAGCACATCAAGCCCAAAAGAAAAAGAAGAAACAAATGCCAACAACGGCAGCTCGACAAAGCGTGGATGAACCGCAACCGTTGCGCCCTCCGGAGACAAACCACCACAGCCCGAGGCTCCGATCTGCCGCTTACCAAGCAACATCTTCAAGAAGGAATGCGACGCCGACGACGCTGCTGCCCGGACGAGTCCTAAGACTTCCCCTGACACGCGGAGGGAAGTGGAGTATGGCTACCACCGACACCCTCCAGGAAGGAATGGTGGCACCCGTCGGTGTCACCGCATCGGAGTCGGACGAACCGGCAAGGATTTCTCCTGCACTCCAAACCCCACTACCCAACCAGAGCCGACCAGCCAAACACTGACGGAGCTTAGGCAAGGCCAAATGGGCCATGGCCCGCCCAGCTCTGCAGCTTTTTCTCACAATATAGCTAGCCAATGGGTTGTAGAATGCCAGCTAGTAGTAATTCCTTGCAGCCTGGCCCATTCAGCCCGCCCAGCTTTTTTTGGCAAGCTCCGCCACTGCAGCCAAACCACCACCCAACACCATGTGCCATCGCGGTTGCGCCGCCTCCCACGCTGTCTCAGCGTAAGCACCAACACGAGACCAAGAAGACCGGAGAGAAGTGCCAAGCGACGGGAGCAACAGCACCAAGGCTGAGCGGGAGCGAACCACCTCCACCGCCGTCGTGCAAGAGGCCCGCGCCTCCGACACAGTTGCGGTCACCGTCCGGACACGGCAACAGGGCATACCAGACCACCCCTGGCCCGGCCAGGCCCGAAACAGGCCCGCTAAGCCCAGCCAGCCACGCTGCAGCAGGCTGGCGTCGGCTTCTCCGGTAGTCCTTTCTTCAAAATTTAACTCTTCATACCACCTCCGCACATTTCCGGAAGTTAAACATCCTTGCACCGAGTCCTTTCTCCGAAACTTAGCTTCCTAAAAATATTTCTACACACAATGACACGTGGGGTCATGACCATCTCTGGTACTGGAGCAACAAGCTGGAGGCCGGCCGTAGTCAGCACGGCTTGGCCGGCGACGGCGCAACTACCTCCACCATCCTATCCGGGTCGATGTTAGCGTTCATGGTGTGCTCATGCTTTTGGGGTTCCCCTGCGGCAGCCACTGCAAGTGTCAGCCAGGTGGAAAATGAAGAGGATGTATCCATCGCCAAAGAGAGGAAATGAGGAACGAGGAAGAAGAAGACAAGTCAACGTGCCCACGTGGAAGTTATTTCCAGTATTGTTGCCTGTTGGGTGGTGTTTCTATTGTTGACGGTCGATATTTTTGACTAGCAAAATGTCCGTCTCCAATATCCTTCCATGCTACTGATTTTTCCCTTCTTTTGGCCGGTTGAAGGCGCGCTTGCGCATCTTTACTTGGCATCACTGCATGACATCGTGATGAGCCAGTCTGCACAATGCCCTTCAACTTCGACTTCGAGCAGCATGCGTTGTTGGAAGAACAAATGAAATGATCTAATGCACCAAGAGGCTATCGTGTTCAACCCTGATTACCCAGTGGCTGGAGTTCCTTTGATCGGCTTCATTCATATGGAAAGTTTTCGGTCCTCCTGCCGCCATAAAATGTCGCTAGCTGTAAATAATTGCCTCACCCGGAGAATCAAAAGGAGATGGCGTGTTAAGGGTAGATGACAAGAGCTGTGGTGGTCAAATTTCCGCGTAGCCTATGGATTCTTGTGCTTGTGTATGTTGTTTTATGTGGAATTTTTTTTCCTTCTGCTTAAAGATGTTTCAGCATTTTCCGTAAGATGCGATAGTCCGTGAACGATGGCTGCCTAATTTCTGTGGCCGTCATGAGATTTTTTACATTGTGGTCGATTATGGATTATGTAATGTTGTCCTGGTTAATGAACTCTGACTGACTGTGATTGGACTATTGTGTTTGAACATGGACTGACCATGATTTAGTGGTTGATGTTTGAAGTTGTGGCCCTATTTTGGAGTTGTGGCCCTATTCTCTGGGTTTATAGGGCTCTTGTGCATTTCTAGATCGCTAGTTTGATTGAAATATGTATTATGTCACATTGAGTTCATATGCGTTAGAAGTTAACAGTGATATTTTTTTGATATGTAACTCACATTTCATTAGTTCAATTTGATTATCTGGGACGTATGTGCCTAATGAAAAAACGGGAGAGGGAGACCGGGCGAGTTATATGGTTGGCTGCTGTGGGAGCCAAGGTTTTTGCAATACAGAATTGCAGTGGATTTCTTATGTTTTAGTCACTAGTTATGCAGCAGTTATTTCCATGAGAAAGGAAAGAGCGAAATCTTGGAGATCAATTTTGGCCCTGATTTGGTGGAACCTCTGGAAAGAAAGGAAATAAATGATAGAACATTCAGAAATATTTCTTGCCGCCCCATGCAAGTGTTTCAGAAGATTCAGGTAGAAGCAAAGGACTGGTCGATGTTGGACATAAGTGTGCAATGGCTCTTGTAGAACGTCCCCTAGAAGCAGACTAATGTACTTCTGATGTATCTCCAACCCCAATCCTCCTTCTCTAATCTTGTATTTGTAACTGTTTATTTCTTCTATACGCAATGAAAAGCAGTGGCCCTGCTTTTTCGTCAAAAATATTAAAAATTCCAGCTTAACCTCTGAACAATAATAGTATGTAGACCAATAGTGGTAATCATCCACCATCGCCACGAACCTAATAGTATTTGCTTGCTGTAAAAAAAACCTAATCACATTTGCTTGCAACACAAGCCGAGGCAATTATCTGTGAAAAGAATACATGAGGAAGCGTAAACAGCGAAGCAGCATGGAGCAGTTCTCGATCTCAATCGTTTGTGACGATTTGGTTGTCTATTTCTCTGTAGATTTCCAGCTTGTAGAATCCTGTTAGCAACCCACTACTCGGCTCAATCAATTACCACTTGATTGTCTGTTAGTAGTAGATAATCGATTTGGTTGAATATGTATTTGCACAAAAAGAAGTATTACCATTGAATTGATTTCGTTAGTCCAATTGATAATCTAGAAGGAAAATATGTTCCAAAGGAAACCACTGTTGATGTTATGCGAAACAGCAGCGAGTGAGCGGTGGTTGGCTGTTGTGTGCTTTTTTGCATACAAAATGCTAATATAAATTTTCTGTATGTAACCTTGAGGCATGAAGTTGTGGCTCTTTCTCTCACGAGCTCGAAAACAGGAGTTGCAGCAAGAAGAGGTAAATCTGGAGCTACAATTGCCTTTCGTTGTTGTACGGGTACGAGTCTTGACTGAATAAGTGCCAAGCAAGCAAAACAAGCCAGCAGGAGTTCAATCAACTCTTAATTAATATAAGCCAGTAAAACATAACAATGTTGTATGTGAACAATCAAATACACGTAGAGGCATTACTGCTACAAATAGTGCCAACTGAATGCAAACTTTTATTGTACAGAGTCTTGACTTAATAAAGGAAATGAGGTGCTGCGTTTCTGAAAGCAAATGCAGGAGAAATAAATAGTTCATCATGAACAATCATGTGAAAGGGCAGAATCTGAGCATACGTTGGAGGGAATGAGCCTTGGTTTATTGGGAGTTGCGGCGGTACAGTGAATTGTTGGTGACTTGGACGGCACAGTGAATTGTTGGTGACTGCGACGGCACAGTGAATTGTTTGTGGCCTATCAAAATGTTGGAACAGCATCCACGGCATCAACTGATGGAATTACTAGTACCTGCATATCCAGGATCTTGTTCAAGCCCTGAAATTGGGGAAGTAAGAGGGATAAATTAAACAATGTGGTAATGAGCATATTCAGGAAAAGACAATTCATGGTTGTGTTGAACGACACATGTTGCACCGCACCATTACCCATGTTCAGGTTGCAACGGTGGAGGAGTCCAAGCCAAGATAGACTAGGATCTCTAGTTAGTTATCATATGGTTGTAATCTCCTCTTATCTCTTTATCTCTTTCTCTCCAAGTCACAATGTAATCTGAACATCATTGTACGCTATGCCAGGAGTTGCGCCCTGGCCTATATTAACACGTAGTCGTCGCCCAGGATGGGTACGACGTTCCTCCACATGGTATACAGAGCCTGACTCTTCCCATCTAGCGTTCCTCCTCTCCACCGCAGCCTCCTGCCATGGCTTCATCCGCCGCCGCTTCCTCCCCTCTCTCCGGCCAGATCACCGAGCGTCTCACCCGCACCAACTACGTCTTATGGCGCACCCAGATCACGCCACAGCTGAGAGGGGCTGGAGTCTTCGGATACATTGATGGAAGCACGGCGGAGCCGGCCAAGCTCGTCGTCAGCAAGGACAAGGATGGAAAGGAGGAAGCCATCCCCAATCCCCTCCATGCCGTCTGGTTCAGAGAGGACCAGCAGGTACTTGGGTATCTTCTCAATAATCTGTCAAAAGAAGTATTAGTGCAGGTGACTTCCATCGAGCATGCACGAGAGCTCTGGACAGCGTTGGCGAGCATGTTCTCGTCGACGTCTCTGTCCCGCGTCAACAACATCCGAGCTGCCCTCACAAATGCGCAGAAGGGGACGTAATCGGTGGCTACCTTCTTCGCGTACATGCGGGGACTCGCCGACGAGCTCGCCGCGGCTGGCAAGCCGTTGAAGGATGATGAACTCATCTCGTACATCCTCAACGCACTCGACATGGAGTATCAGCCGCTGGTTTCCGCCCTCGACGCCAGAACCACTCCGGTCACCCTCGACGAATTGTTCGGACAGATGAGCAATTTTGATCAGAGGGTGGCTCTTTTCCAAGGCACGGGAGGTGGCTTCAAGTCATCTGCCAATGTTGCCACCCGCGGCCGTGGCGGGGGCTCTCGTTACCGCGGTCCACCGCGGAACGGAAAGGGCAGGAGCGCCCACAACAGCAACAGCAGCGGCGCTACCAACACGCGCGGCGGCCGGCCTCCCTCCTCCAACAACAAAGGCCGCCGCAACAGCAGCTCCAACAACAGATCACGCCCCGACATCAGGTGCCAAATCTGTGGCAAGCCGGGTCACTCGGCAAAGGACTGCTGGTATCGTTTTGAGGAGGATGAAGATGACTCATCTCAGGATGAGAAGGTGGCCGGAGCTGCTGATGGCTCTTACGGCGTCGACACAAATTGGTACGTCGACAGCGGCGCCACAAACCACATCACCAGTGAGCTGGAGAAGGTGACCATGCGTGAGAAGTACCGTGGCAAAGATCACATCCACACTGCAAGTGGAGAAGGTATGAAAATTAGTCATGTTGGTCACTCAATTGTTAAAACCCCTCATCGAAAAATTCACCTTAGAAAAATTTTGCATGTCCCTAGCGCCTCAAAGAGTCTTCTTTCAGTCCATCGTATCACTATTGACAATCATGTCTTTCTTGAATTTCACCCTCATTTCTTTTTGATCAAGGATCAGGCAACGAAGAAGGTGCTTTATCGAGGTAGATGCGTTCGTGGGCTCTACCCTTTGATTCCGGAGATTAGAAGACTCAATAAACAAGTTTTTAGTGCCACCAAAGTGTCTTCAACACGATGGCACGATCGTTTAGGGCATGCATCTTTTTCTTTAGTTGAGCGTTTGCTTAGGAAAAATAAGCTCCCATATGTTGGAGAGCGGGATGTCGAAACAGTTTGTGATTCATGTCAAAAGGCTAAAAGCCATCAATTACCTCATCCAGTTTCTACCAGCATTTCTATAAAACCTTTGCAACTTGTCTTCTCCGATGTGTGGGGTCCTGCCCCCTCTTCTGTTGGTAGACACACGTATTATGTGAGTTTCATAGATGACTATAGCAAATTTTCCTGGATTTACCTTCTTAAGAAGCGATCCGATGTGTTTCAAGTCTTTCTGAACTTCCAAGCTCTTGTTGAGCGCCAATTTGATTGCAAAATTCTTGCTCTCCAATCCGACTGGGGTGGAGAATATGAAAAGTTAAATTCTTTCTTTCAGAAAATTGGCATATCTCATCATGTATCCTGCCCACATGCTCACCAACAAAACGGGTCTGCTGAACGCAAGCACAGACACATCGTTGAAGTTGGTCTAGCATTACTTGCTGGTGCCTCTATGCCCCTCAAGTTTTGGGATGAGGCTTTCCTTGCGGCTGTTCACATCATCAACATGCTACCTAGTCGTGTCATCAACTATGAAACTCCTATTGAACGTCTCCTTCATACCAAACCCGACTACACTACTCTTCGAGTGTTTGGTTGCGCCTGTTGGCCCAATCTTCGTCCCTACAACTCTCGCAAGCTCATGTTTCGCTCCAAACAGTGCGTCTTCCTAGGCTATAGTGCTCAACACAAAGGTGTAAAGTGCCTCGATGTTTCTACTGGTCGCATTTATATCTCTCGGGACGTTGTCTTTGACGAGACAAAGTTCCCTTTTTCCGACCTACACCCCAATGCCGGAGCCCTACTTCGCAAAGAAATTCTTCTCTTGCCTTCTAGTCTCACCGGCATCACCCAAGGGGAAAATAATTGCAGCGACTCAATGTTGACTAATGCTCATAACCACTTCCATGAGTTTTGTGATGATGCAGATGATGCAAACTCTGAAGAAAATGGTGCAGAAATCGACAAAAACAATGAAGAAAACGCTCCCAACATGCCACATTTTATGTGTCCAGGTTTGGGGAGCAGATCCTCCTCGGGATTGATTCCCCTGCAGGCTGGCAGCGGATCGCCCTCGGAATCTGGGCCGTCCCAGACTGACAGGGCGCGGGATCCCGCCTCGTCTGGCGAGCGGCGCAGCCCCGCCTCCGCGCCTGCCACGTCGCGCCTCGCCACTGGCTCAGGGGCTCCCTCCGGCCCGCACCACTCGGACGCCCCCGTGCGGCGCACCGAGAGTCGCTGGGCCCCCGCTGGGCCCCTTCACTACGAGCGCCGCCAGTCGATTGGCGCACAGCCTCGTCACCTGGCGCCAGACGCGGCCCCCGACGTTGATTTGGGCCAGTCTCCTGATGCGGCCCCAGACGCGCGATCCGACGCGGATTTGGCCGGGCCCGCCTCATCATTGCTTCATGATGGGCCTGAGCCGGACGTGCTGCTCCACCGTGGATCTTCTGCGCCACGAACCGTTTCGCCCGTATCACCTCCCGCTCCCGATGCCGCAGACGATCCGTCTGCCCTGCGTGATGACGAGGTGGCCGGGGCAGGGGGCGCCATCGGGGGATCTACTGCGCCGGATATATATGTTGCGCCTCCTGTTGCTTCACGCACACGTCTCCAAAAAGGGGTAACTAAACCAGTTAATTACAAGCAAATAACAAAGTTTGGTCTTGCCTGCTCTACAGATGAACCACGCTCTGTTGGTGAGGCACTCAATGATACAAAGTGGAAGAAGGCCATGGAAGAAGAACACCTGGCTCTTCTGAAAAATCACACATGGCATCTGGTTCCTCCAAGGCAAGGTAAAAATTTGATTGATTGTAAGTGGGTTTTCAGAGTTAAACGGAAATGGAACCATAGATCGCTACAAAGCCAGACTCGTTGCAAAAGGCTTTAAACAACGATATGGTATTGACTATGAGGACACTTTTAGTCCTGTTGTCAAAGCTGCAACTGTTCGTCTTGTGCTCTCTATTGCTGTTTCTAGGGGATGGAGCCTTCGACAGCTAGATGTGCAGAATGCGTTTCTCCATGGCATTCTGGAAGAGGAAGTATATATGAAACAACCTCCTGGGTTTGAGAACAAAAACAAACCGTTTCATGTTTGCAAACTTGATAAAGCTCTATATGGACTGAAGCAAGCTCCCAGGGCCTGGTACTCTAGACTCAGTCAGAAATTACAAGCTCTTAGTTTTATTCCTTCTAAGTCTGACACGTCTCTGTTCATTTACAATAAACTGAAAACATCCATATTTGTTCTCATATATGTTGATGATATTATAGTCACAAGTTCATCTGATGAAGCAATATCCGGGCTGCTGAAGGATTTGAGTGCTGAATTTGCTCTCAAGGACTTGGGAGACTTGCATTTCTTCCTAGGGATTGAGGTAAAGAAACAAGGTGATAGCCTCCATCTCTCTCAAGAAAAGTATGCTTCTGACCTGGTGAGAAGAGTTGGGTTGCAAGGTTGCAAACCTTCACCAACTCCGTTGTCTAGCACAGAAAAATTGTCACTTGCAGAAGGAGAACTTTTGAGTCCTGATGATAGCACCAGATACAGAAGCTTGGTAGGAGCACTTCAGTACCTGACCTTGACACGACCTGATATTTCCTTTGCTGTGAACAAAGTATGTCAGTTTCTTCATGCACCTACTAAAAATCATTGGACTGCTGCTAAACGTATTGTGAGATATGTGAAAAATACCATGAACCTTGGTCTTACTTTTACCAAGTCCTCATCCACACTGGTCAGTGCTTTCTCTGACTCTGACTGGGCAGGATGTGTAGATGACAGACGCTCCACTGATGGGTTTGCAGTGTTCTTTGGTCCCAACTTAATATCATGGTGTGCAAAGAAACAAGCTACCGTGTCATTATCAAGCACAGAAGCTGAGTACAAGGCCCTAGCCAATGCCACAACTGAGATCATTTGGGTTCAGTCCATGTTGAGAGAACTTGGTGTGAGAAACACTCAAGCCCCATGCTTGTGGTGTGACAATCTTGGTGCTACTTATCTATCTGCTAATCCCGTTTTTCATGCAAGGACTAAACATATTGAAATTGATTTTCATTTTGTTAGACAACGAGTTGCCAATAAGCAATTGGACATTCATTTTGTACATTCTCGAGATCAGGTTGCAGATGGATTCACCAAAGCCTTGCCCACAAGAAACTTTGAAGAATTCAAGCGTAATCTCAACTTAACAAGGTTGTGATTAAGGGAGGGTGTTGAACGACACATGTTGCACCGCACCGTTACCCATGTTCAGGTTGCAACGGTGGAGGAGTCCAAGCCAAGATAGACTAGGATCTCTAGTTAGTTATCATATGGTTGTAATCTCCTCTTATCTCTTTATCTCTTTCTCTCCAAGTCACAATGTAATCTGAACATCATTGTACGCTATGCCAGGAGTTGCGCCCTGGCCTATATTAACACGTAGCCGTCGCCCAGGATGGGTACGACGTTCCTCCACAGGTTGCTCAGATGAGAATACCATATCATAGATGTTTCAACGGTGGGACGTTTTGGATGGGCTTCTGCTGCGCGCCTCAGCCAAGCCTTGGCTGTCTCCATCTCTTCATCGCTGGAATTCTCATGCTCCAGACAAACCTCAACATGCTCGAGAGAAGGGAGGTGGCCCATGCCGCAGTCAACCTCGCCACTCGCGATCGACGACGCAGAGACCTCGAACTCAAACTGCTGAACCCTTGGCATAGCTCCAGGTGGGAAAAGGCACGGCGCCGTCGGAAACCCTCTCAACATGCAGCATCTCGCAGATGGGAATGCATCGGCCCTCACAACCAACCTTCCCATCACGCGACTTGCAAGCAGCCGCAGAAACCGAAGAGCAGGCAGCATCCCAATGATCTGAATGTCATCCCCTTGCAATTCTTCCACTTCTATATTCAGGGTGGAGAGGTGGGGAAGCGAACTTGAATTAACCCACTTTGGAAGTCGCGAGAACCACGCAGGAGAAAAGAGGCCATGTGAATCAAAACAACGGAGGTTTGGAGGGGGCACCCAGCTTTCAAATATGCGATCCATCAATCTGACACCAAAATCAATACGCAGATTTTGCAATTTGTGCAACTTGCCTAGAGACTTGATTAATATATCAATCAGATCCTCGTCCATGTTATAACAGTCAACATCGAGTGTCCTAACCTCTGTCAGATGGCTCAGCTCTTTCACAATGTGAGGAGATGAGGATAAGCCTACTTCATTCAGTACTTCGAGGGACTTCAACTTCCCCATTCCTTTTGGCAGCCTCACGTTATAATTGACACATAGACATATCAAATTTCTGAGCTGTACAACACTTGAAGGTAATTCTTTTATAATAGTGTTTGTTATATCCAGTGTCTGCAAAAGCTGTAACTTGCCTATGTCCGTTGGGAGTTCATCAACATCTGCATTCCTTAGCCCAAGGTACCTTAGGTGAATTAAATTCCCTACATACTTGAGGCTGATACCAGAGCTACTTTTATGGCTGCCACAATTTCCAAGATCCAGCACACGCAAAAATTGAAAGCTTGAGAGAAATGGCAACCAATCACAAGTAACAGGAGAAAAAACAGCAAAGGTCCTCACTTTTGACAGGCTAGTGCTATCAAACTGATGGTTCTGAACCTTTGCCTTGATATTATGAAGTGATAGCCTGCGAGATTTCCTTTGCATATTAGGTGCATGCCAGTTATCATTATCCAATATGGAGATAAAATTCTCTTCACTTGACAGTGAGCATATAAGGTCAAGCACCATATCATGTATACGGCAAGTTACTACCGTGCCTTCCTCATTGATTTCTGCTGGCTGGATCAAGCTCCTGTTCATAAGCTCGTTGAAGTAGCTCTCTCCGATCTCAAACAGCCTGGTTTCTTCTTTGTCACAATGGATAAACCCTTCAGCAAGCCACCTCCATATCAGCCAATCTCTCTCAATCTCAAAGTCTTCAGGAAAGATGCTTAGGTATAACAAACAAGTCTTTAGATGCGACGGCAAATCATAATAGCTGAGTGATAATATCCTCTTCATGTCCTTCACAATACCACCTTCTGTAACTCCACGGCCCATCGAACTGTGCACATGCATCCATTCTTCTTTCTGCTTTATCCTTTGGTTACTGACTAGAAGGCTAGCTATTGTAATGATGGCTAATGGCACACCACCACATTTCTTCAATATCTCTCTTGATACTGCCTGCAAATCTTCTGGACATTTCTCCTTGCTTTGAAATATTCTTCTATGGAAGAGTATTTGCGAGTCTTCATCAGAAAGAGGTTTCATTTTGTGAATCATGTCATCACTGGAAGAGAGACTTGCTTTGGACACACTCACGTTGCGAGTTGTTGTGATTACCCGACTATGGAGTTTGTTTTTACACAAAGCACAATTTATAAATCTCCATATTTCTTCTTCCCATATATCATCAATTACGACGAGGTACCTATGCCAGTTATTTTGTATCATTAGTTTGAAAGTCGATCTATATACAACTAAATCTTGGAACAAGGATAATTGCAAGGTACTAAGCAAAGCACATGAATTATTCAACCACTAACTATATGCATGCAGAAATATTAAGAAATGCAGCAGAAATAAGTCATAAGTCTAAAATACTAACGAAGATAAGATGCATGCACAAGAAAAAAAGAAATAGAATTTGCTTACGGAGAAACAGATGACTATAAATATAAAAATATAATAAAAATGGAATTGAAGATATGAAATTCAGTATTTATCTGGCTACGTCACACATAATTGAAATATAAAAACAAAGACAAGCACTATGTGATGCATACTTCTTATCCACAAGAAATTCACTGATTTCCTCCATGAGCAGTTTCTCATCCCTTGCTGTATTATGAATGTCATTGAACTTTCCCTTGTTAAGGCCATATAGTAAGTCCTTGAAAACTTTCTTGATATCTGGGTTCTGACCAACGGGGACAAAAGCTGCACAATCAAATTGGGATTTGATCTTCTCAAAAACTGCTTTGGTGAGGGTTGTCTTGCCCAGTCCACCAACACCAACAATAGAGATTGTCTTCAATTGCTCCTTGGAACTCCCATCCTCGGAAATAAGTGTTTTAATAAGTTCATCCCTTGTGCGGTCAAGCCCAACAAGCTCCCCTACATCCTTTTGCAGAGCTAACACACGAGGGTCAATGGTAGCACCATTGCTAGTGCTACGCATGTCAAGCTCATACTTTTTACGCAGCTCTGCCAACTCCTTGGCAAGATCCTGAGCTTCTTTGATGGCATCACAGATTTGATGAAGTGCTTTGCCCTTACCAAATAATGTGGTGATCTTCTTGAGGAACTTATTGACTCGACTCCTCATGTCCGTTGGCTTACTGCCTGAACCCTCACCCACACGCACCAGGAAGTCGTCAACAGCGTCTTCCATGTCACAAGACAGGTCTCTCACCTTGCCAGCCCAAATCCGAACCGGCTCCTGGAGCTGATCCGGCGGCACCTTGCCAACCTCACGAAGTACGGCGTGCATCATCTCCAGCTCTATAAGGAGTGACTGTACACCTTTCTTTACTCGGTTCTCCAGGTTGTATTCTTTGGCGAGCAGCTCACCGAGCTTACGGAGGACAGGGGTCAATGCCCGAGCAGCAGCCTCCATATCACAATCCTTTATTTGTCCTTGGGTTGAACTTCTGTAATGCAAACATAAAGGTTTTCAGAAGACATAATGAGCAAAACCTGAACTTGCTGGTTGGTGCGAGTAACAGCAAACTGGGCACATATGCATTGCCGCTTTGGCTATCCAAAGCAGAAGTAGAAGAAGTGTACCCTGAATATCAGCTCCTTCAAATCCAATTTGCAGAATCCTTTGCAACAGCTACCCAAGATGAACTAGTGGAGAATAGATCCAGTTCTGCACGTCATAAATCCACATCAGAATCATCAAAATGACTAAAAAGGAAGAAAGTTGTACAGAGGAGGAAGAGTAGACAGCTAGAAGACACTAACTATTTTCAGAGAACCACTGGATGAGCAAAAGCTGGATATTTTGGTTTGTGAAAGTAAGAGCTCATGTATATGCATTGCATTACCTTTCCAATAAATGGAATAACAACACGTGATGGAATGAAACTAAAGGGCTCTTGGAATGAAACTAAAGAGTGAAAAGGAAAAAAAATGCAGCGGCCCTCAGAACATGGATAGGTACTAAGGTCTGACCACTGACCATTTTCCCTTTGCTTTATTTTTTGTTCTTATTCTTTAAAAAAAATTCCCTGACCTACATATTTTAACCGTTTTACTTTGATAATTTAACCTTTTCATTATAAAAAAATTAAAATAAAATAGCAACAAAAGATTAAGGAGGGGAGAACAGATGGAGCAAGAGCTGACCCTCTCCTTGCTCTGGATCTACACATATGGCTGTAATGGAAACAAAACCGTTCTCAGGTGGCACAAGTTGAAGAAGAGCACATTCAACACTACACAGCAACTCTGCACCTCCGGTTAGCAAATCCCTCTGCTGAGCGAGAGTGTTCAACAGATCCAACTCTGCACATGACGGATCCAAATCAGAACAGGAAAAGGAGAGAGGTTTGCTCTAACTAGATCGAGAGCTCAACTGAATGTATTGAACAGCAGAGGAGGAAGAGTACCTTTGGAGCCGTCGCCGTCGCCGTCGCAGATTGGGAGGCGACCACCTCTAAAAGTCGCCGCAGAGAGCGAGAGACGAAGGAGAGAAGCAGCAAGTATTATTGTGGATCTGGAGTGATTTGTGGCTGTGGTCATCTCGTCTCCATACGCTTGCAGATTCACTCAGGCTCAGCAGTAAATGTGGGTACTGTCACTGTGTAGGCAGCAGCCTTCAGGCCTCTTTTGGTTCATAGGATAGGATTATTGTAGGAATAGGAATTTTGTAGGAAATGAAATGACATATATGTCAAATCCTATGAATAGGAATAGAAAAGAAGATGTCATTTGGTTGACATCAAAGAAATTTTTCCATTGAGTCTAGGTTCTTTTTTATTTTCCTATGAAATGTGGAGGATAGGAACCAATCCTGTGTAGGAATAGAAATCTATTCCTATGAACCAAAGGGCTCTAAAGGAAAAATTCTTATAAAAATCTTATCCTATGAAATTCCTATGAAATTCCTGTAAACCAAAGGAGGCCTCAATTGAAACAGTTCCATTCACTATTTTAACTGACGTGTGTTCTCTGCTGCATTATTACCAACTAAACAAATAAAAAATGGGACATAAGTTGAAAACCGAGTTGTACAAGACTAACATTGTTGACAAAAAAGCTAGGGAATTCAGAATAAGATAAGTACAGTAGAAAAATTGGAGACAACACATTATATTCCAAACTGGGTCATACTATTTCCCTAATATTTGTAAAATATTTGCGTCACTTGTGGTTTCTAGTATTTTCTAGAATATTCTACTTTCTTTCTGAATTTTATGTTTTTCGTTTTATATTTTCCTGATTTTTAATAGACTTTTTCACATACATATTTCTTTCCAGAAAAAAGGACACCCGTGGTCCTCCCTTCTGTCCAGACCATTGCACTGCCTCACACACAGTGTTGCTCATAATGCAGACTGCATTCACTCCCCTGCATGTGAGCTACTGCAGTGCTGCTCCCTGCTTTATCACACAATGTTTCTAGTTCAGCATCCATCAGCTCTCAGTATCATCATAAGTTCATTCTTGTTGGGTCAAGAAGAAAACGACATATCCACAATGGTCAGGCTTCAGTGTTGAAAATGCCTGAGTTTTCCAGATTTCTAACATATCCACAATGCTTACTTAAGATGTCAACATGTTAAGCAACATACAGACCATACACTGTTTATTCATTACGTCGAGTTCACGGAGCCCAGCCATTGGTGTTCTGTTTTCTTTCGTGCACAAGTTTTAGCTAGTTTGCACTCAAAGAACAGTTGATGCACAGAGTCAATTTCAGCATGGTGCCGACATTCAAGTGGTCTTGGTATTCTCCTTCTCATCAGGTTATTATATCCCTAGTCATGATTTTGTTTTGAGACATTGGTCTTCATGTTAATATTGTTGAGAGGTCACGCTGGAAATGTACCGCTGACATACGACCTCAAGGTTACGCGTGTAGACAGGTGCAGAACAAATCTCCATTCCAAATTAATCGAAGTTTTAGGTCTGTCCTACGTTGAATTTTTTTAAGTTTGACCAAGTCTTTTGCTCAAATTGTCCCCAGGATCCAGTTTTTTTTTTCTATGGCAGTTGAGTGGTACCCACCATTGCTATGAGATGTTGAGACCTATCTGTGGCGTAATGTCATCTATTAGCATTTGCTTCCAACACAAGTCCAGGCAATCATCTGGATGAAAAATATCATCCCCTTCGGGTTTTCTTTTTTTCATTTTCAGTTTGTGCCGGCACCTGCCTCTACATCTGACTTGCGAACCATCAGCAACAAAATGTGTCAGTAATCCTATAGATCCGCAGCACAAATACATTTCCTCGTGAGAGATGATAATATATTCAGGGATCGAAGCAACAAGCTGACAAGCAATTAACCTTTAGGCAATCAATTTATGGCTTATTATATCTTCAAACATTGGCAAAACCTTTGTGTTGCTTGGGAAAAGCTGGAAGAACAAGTTGCTCAAAAGTTTATTGATAGAGTTACTAACCGTGGCCGAACAAAACAAAGTAATGCTGTATGTGAACAACCAAAATAAAAAGACTAAAACGTAAGGTAGTAGTGTTGCAAATAGTCCCAACTGAATGCAACCTTTTATTGTACTACCGAGTCTTGACTGAATATAGGAAATGAGGTACTGCATTGCTGAAAGCATATGCAGGAAAAATAAACACAGTTCATCATGAACAATCGTGCTGAAGCCTCCGTCTACAAAAGACAAGAGTCCAATCATACGTGGAGAGAATGAGCTACAGTGGCACACGAATCAAACGAGATGCTGGTGCCTGCGATGGAACAGTAGAATTATATGTCGCCTATCGAAATGTTGGAACAGCATCCACGGCAACTGATGGAATTACTAGTACCCGACTCCAGGATTTTCTTGAAGCCCTGAAACTGGGAAACAATATGGTAATCAGCACATTCACGAAAGGTGAATTCATAGTCGCACAGATGAGTATACCGTACCTTACCAGCGTCAGAGGCATGTCAGCATACAATGGTGGGACATTTTGGATGGGCTTCTGCTTCGCACCTCAGCCAAGCCTGGGCTGTATTTATCACTTCACGCCTGGCTTTCTGCATGCCGCTGAAGTTCTCATAAATCAGCATGACCTCTACATGCTCGAGAGAAGGGAGGTGCCCCAGGACGGAGTCAACCTCACCACTCGCGATCGACCACGCACAGACCGGGAACTCAAGGTGCTGAACCATTGGCATAGCTCCAAGTAGAATACATATTGGCGTACGAAACAAGTTGAATCGGCAAGATATCGCAGATGGGAATGCATCAGCCCTCACAACCAAGCTTCCAATCGCGTTAGTTGCAGACAGGGACAGATACTGAAGAGCAGGCAGCATCCCAATGATCTGAATGTCATCCCCGTCCAGTTCTTCCACATCTATGGTCAGGCTTGAGAGGTGGGGAAGTGACGTTGAATTAATCCACTTTGGAAGTCTCCAGGACAAATCATCTCGGTAGGGGTCCCATGAGATAAACTCACGGAGGTGTGGAGGGGGCACCCAACTTTCACCCATGCACCCTATCAATTTGCCACCATAACCAATACTCAGTTCTTGCAATTTGTGTAGGTTGCCCAGAGACTCGATTAGTATATTGATCAGATCCTGTTCCATCTCTAAACAATTAAAACTGAGCTCCCGAACCTCTGTAAGATGACGCAGCTCTTTCACAGTGTGAGGAGACAAGGGTACTTGTATCCCAGACAGCACTTCGAGGGACATCAAGTTGCTCATTCCTTTTAGCAGGCTCACGCCACCATCGACATGTAAGCATATCAAATTTCTTAGGCGAACAAAACTTGGGGGTAGTTCTTTTATATTACTTCTTCGTGTGTTCAGTGTCTGCAAAAGCTGCAACTTGCCTATGTCCATTGGGAGCTCATTAACATTTGTATCCTGGAGTCCCAAGTATCGTAGGTGAATTAAATCACAAACATACTTGAGGCTGATACCAGAACTACTTTTCTGACTGCCACAATTTCCGAGGTCCAGCACACGTAAAAACTGAAAGCTTGAGAGAGATGGCAACCAATCACAACTAATCGTAGAAAAAACAGCAAAGGTCCTCACTTTTGACAGGACAGTGCTATCAAACTGATGGTTGTGAATTTTTGCCCTGATATTCTGAAGTGATAACCTACGAAATTTCCTTTGCAGATTAGGTGCATGCCACCCAACATTATCCAATATGGAGATAAAATTCTCATCACTTGACAGTGAGCATATAAGATCAAGCACCATATCATGCATACGGCAGGTTGCCAACGTTCCTTTAATATCGACCCCTGGCTGAATTAGGCTTCTATTGATGAGCTCGTTGAAGTAGCTCTCTCCGATCTCAAATAGCGTGCTTTCCTTTTTGTCACACTGGATAAAACCTTCGGCAACCCACTTTCATATCAACCAATCTTTCTTAATCTCGCAGTCCTCGGGAAAAATACTTAGATATAGTAAACAAGTCTTCAGATGAAAAGGCAAATCATAATAGCTGAGTGATAATATCCTCTTCATGTCCTTCACGATACCACCTTGTGTAACTCCATGGCCCATCAAATTGTGCACATGCATCCATTCACCTTTTTCCTTTATCCTTTGGTTACTAACCAGGACGCTAGCTATTGTAATGATGGCTAATGGTACACCACCACATTTCTTCAAGATATCTCTTGATACTACCTGTAAATCTTTTGGACATTTCTCCCCACTTTGAAATATTCTTCTATGAAAGAGAATTTGCGAATCTTCATCACAAAGAGGTTTCATTCTATGAATCATACCATCACTCGAAGAGAGACATGCTTCAGACACACTCACATTACGGGTTGTTGTTAATACCAGACTATGGAGTTTGTTTTTATACAGGGCACAATCTATATATCTCCATATTTCTTCTTTCCATATATCATCAATTACGATGAGGTACCTGTGAGAATTATTTAGATATCATTAGTTGGCAACAATTCAAGCTCTATAAAATTGAACTTCTTAGTAACATGGGTAAATCATAAGTTGTTAAATTAATATACTAAAGCAAACATCATGAATTTACATAACCAGTATGGCTCGGCATGCAAATATCAAGAAATGCAACAGAAATTTATTAAAAGTCTACAAGACTAATAAAAATAAGGCGCATGCACAGAAAAATGACAAGTAGAATATGCTTATAATAAGAAATGGACTAAGAATATAAAATTATAACAAAAAAGGTAATGAAGACATGGAATTCGTTATACATACATTGTCTGCTTCACACATTTTTCGAAATATAAAAATAAAGACAAGCAACATGTGATGCATACCTCTTGTCCATAAGGAATTCATTGATTTCCTCGATGAGAAGCCTCTCATCCATTATTGTATTATGAATGTCCATAAACTTCTTTTTGTCGAGGCCATAGAGTAGGTCCTTGAAAACTTTCCTGATATCTGGGTTCTGACCAACGGGGACAAAGGCCACACAATCAAACTGGGCTTTAATCTTTTCATAAACTGCTTTGGCGAGGGTTGTCTTGCCCAACCCACCAACTCCAACAATAGAGATCATCTTTAGTTGCTCCTTGGAACTCCCATCCTCACAAATCAGTGTTTTGATAAGCTCATCCCTTGTGCGGTCAACACCAACAAGCTCCCCTACATCTTTGTGCAGAGCTAACACACGAGGGTCAATGGTAGCACTGTTGCTAGTGTTAGGCATGTCAAGCATATACCTTTTATGCAGGTCCCCCAACTCCTTGGCAAGAACCTGAGCTTCGTCAATGGCATCACATATTTGATGAAGTGCTTTGCCCTTACCAAACAGTTTGGTGGTCTTCTTGAGGAATTTCTTAACTCGATTCCTCATGTTCGTTGGCTTGCTGTTTGAGCCCTCATCCACACGCACCAGGAAGTCATCAACAACATCTTCCATGTCGCAAGAGAGGTCTCTCACCTTGCCGGCCCAAATTCGGACTGGCTCCTCGAGCTGGTCCGATGGCACCTCACCAACCTTACGAAGTACGGTGTGCATCATCTCCAGTTCTGTAAGGAGCGAGTTTACACCTTTCTTTACTCGTTTGTCCAGGTTGTATTCTCCGATGAGCAGCTCACCGAGCTTATGGAGGATAGGGATCATCGCCCCAGCGGTGACGTCCATATCTTGACCTTTGTTTGTCGTTGTGCTCGATCTATAGATGGCTATAGCATTGTCCTTGGGTTGAAATTCTGTAATGCAAACATTAATCGTTTTCAGAAGACAGAATGAGCAAAACCTGAACATGCTTGGTCAGTGAAAGTAATAGTATACTAAGCACATCTGCATTGCCTGCTTTGGCTATCCGAGCACAAGTAGAAGAAATGGGTACTCTGAATAGCAGCTATTCGAATCCAATTTGCATAGACCTTTCACCTTTGCAACAACTACTGAGAAGATGAACTGAAGTGGATAATAGATCCAATTTTACACATCGTAAATTCACATCAGGATCACCCAAAGTCATAAAAAAATAGTAAAGTTTTACAGAGGAGGAAGTGGAGACAGCTCGAAGATACTAATTGTTTTTAGAGAACCACTGGATGAGCAAATGTTGTATATTTTTGGTTTGTGGAAGTGCATTACCTTTCAAATCAGTGGAACGGCAACCACAAGCAGAGCTACATAGAGGGTCGAACCAGGCTGTGGTCCGCCTAAGATTTTTGCAAAAAACAATTATACCAATGTATTGGTGAGTGGTAGCCCAGTCCACTAACAGCACCGCATCCACCAGCAGTGTTGAGGACCACCACCAAACCCCGTCTGACTTTCAAGGTTTCAACGAACTTGCAGTTCTTAGGGTGCTTAAATCGCTTTCGATTAAATATGGGGGATGCTCCTGATGACCAAAGTGCACTACTTATTAATCTTAGCTTGTTCGTCGTAAAAGGCTTCCGCCCTGCTTTATATATAGAGTAACACGACCGAACCGATACAAAGTGACGAGGGAAACCTCTTACAAAGCAGATCAAATATAAAACAAGATTACAAACCTGAGGCTACTAAATAGAAGAGAGACCGCACCTCCAAGAGAAACCACCGGACATCGATGCAACACACACACACACACACACCAAGTTGTCGCTGGAGAGGGCACCCCTACCCTCTCGCTCCGGACCATTGACCACCAATACTGCCTGAAGACAATAAGGACCAAGAACGATGCCCTCAACGTCACGTGTAAAGGATAGGAAGATGTCGGGACAGCCGCAAGCCAGAGCTGAAGGAGCTTCGAGATAGGATCCGAGCTCGCCCGCCGATGTCAAAGAAACACAACCGGAGGGCACCTACTCTCCGCGGCGACGCCCCCAAGAGGGTGATGATGCAACAGGCTGTAGCCGTAAAAAACCGAAGACACGGTTAAGGGTTTTCACTCGGAGCCCTGATGCGGGGAGAGATACCACAACCACGCCCCGGAGAGGGACACGACACCCACAGGCATCACCGCCGTCGCGCCAAAGTGCTAAGTTTTAACCCAATGATACTCTTGCACCACATCGAAGTACCACGGTTCAAGTCCGCCACCACCAAAACAGGCCTCCACACCATGACCTGGACGACTCCCCCGCGGAAGCAACGCCATCACTATGATCCCCGCCGCCTCGCTCCTCGCTGCTTGCACAGCCAAGGAGAAACGCCACCACCACCACAATGTCGCTCGCCGAAGAGCCAACTGCGCAGTCCACCGTCCAGGGCCGCCACCCCGGCATCTCAGATCGCCACCTCCAAGCCCTGCTAAGCCATCGATCACCGCCAACAGAAGAAACAAGATGAAAGGGACATCCTTTACGCCCCTGGATGACCCCGCGATGCTCACGTCGACCATGGCCTACAACAATGGACCCAAGCCCTCAGATCGCCGTCGTGAGATCCACTGCCCCGCACCACAGAGCCATGCGAGAGGGAGGGGAGGCCTCGCCGCCATCGACGCCGCATAGGCTTTGCCCAACGACGGCGAGGCAGGGGAAGGGGAGGGGTGTGTTGCTGGAGGAAGCGGAGGTTGGGCGCCCGGGCTGCTCGCGGGAGCAGCACAGGGGCCGAGGCTGTTCTTAGCTTGTTTACAACATTTGTTGTGTAAATGTAACTAATCTACTTTTAAATTTCAAAACTGGTAGACTTACGACAGGTTTTTATGTAAGCTACGATATATCCCTTCCCCACTAATCAACCCCCTCCCCTCCGGTTGAATTTTAGGGTGGGTCGCGTCCCCAACTAATGACCAAGAGAAAACAGTCAAATCATCCCGTAACCCACTTCATCCTATAAGGTTGGTCGTAATGGGAGTATCATATATTAGTGTCATGCATATGATATCAATGTATGGTACTCTCTCCGTCCAGGTGCATAAGTCACCTTACGAAAACCAAATAATCCCAAAACACATAGACGCAGTGCATTAACTCTCACCCTATTTCTTGTTTCTTGACATAAATAAAGAATCAACCAATAAAAGATGTGGGGCATGTATGCTTCCAATGACTTAAGATTACCAAACACGACATGCAGTGGTCAGATCATTGCATGCAATGGTATTAATTAAAAAATAAACATTAAATTCTATAGTTTTTTTCTTCACCTTGGTCGCGGTGCACAACCTAAGATGACTTATGCACCTAAACAGAGAGAGTACTACCTTTGTAATGCATTATCATAGGTCGGTATCATATATGAGTTCATTAATTGTCATGCATGACATATAGTAGCACATTATTTATTATGATACGGTTATGATACTCAATCATCTCTTTCTGCATTTAATTCTATGTGACCTTATCAAAATTTTCTAGTTGGCATGCATGATACTCCTATAATACTTTCATTATGGGCAGCCTAATCATGCGTAGGTGTAGCAAAGCTTGTTAAATTTAGCGCAGCAAGGAGGCTCCTCACGCTGCACCTAATGAATAGTGTCATAAATTAGTATCATGCATATGATACTAGTGTATGATACTACTCCCACCGTCTAGGTTTATTAAGCCTCTGGGTGGCCGGAGCGCGTCCGCACATATTAGAGCATCTACAACCGGACTCCATATTTCCTTGCTCAACGTCTAAAACGCCAGCCCCGTCAGTGTCCGGTCAAAATAGGTGACCCAAACGGACCCCTCATTCTCTAAACGTCTCAAACCCATCTGAAATATGGGACGATATGAGGCTGCCCGATCAACCCTGGTCACGCCCGGTTACCCCACTCCACGTCACAGCCCTCCCACGTGGTCCCACATGCAGCAACCCACTCCGTCCTCTCTCTCTCGTCCCTCTGTTGGCCGCCGCATCCTAGCCGCTGCATGCCCGCCGCCCGCTCGCGTCCTAGCGCCTCGTGCGCGCTGTTGCTTGCGTCCTGGCTCACTGCCGTGTCCTAGCCGCCGCATGCCCGCCTGCCGCCCACATGCCCGCTGCGTCCTAGCTGCTGCGTGCCCGCTGGACGCCCGCGTGCCTGCCGCTGCTCGCGTCCTGGCTCGCCGTTGTGTACTAGGCATTGCCTGCCCGCCGCTGCTCGTGTGCTGGCTGCGTCCGGTGCGTGCAACCCGCGCCCCTGGCCGCCGCATGCCAGCTAGCTAGCTAGCTGTGACCTGTGAGACGCTGGTCGCGTCCGGTGGCTTGCGTGCACAGCCGCGTGGTGGCTAGCCGCTGCGTGTGCGCTCGAGCAGGTGCACGCAGAGCGCCGGAGCTCGCGCGTCCGTGAAGATTGGCGCCGGAGTTCGCCGCGACGGCGTTACGTGCTCTGGCGCCGTCGCACGCAGTGTGTTCGTCAAAATGCCTTGAAGTAGGGAGTATACTTGAGGTGCGTGGTTATTTGACAGAAAATATAAGGGTTCAAAATAGACACTTGTCTGTGGGCATTCATAGACGAGATTTGCTTATTGTGGTTGTAGATGCTCTTAGGTCCCTTCATCGATACTACTTCTATGATACTAGAAGGGAGTACATGTTTTGTTTTACGTGATAATTTTTTTAAGTTGTGAAAATTATTTACGTGCTAGTTGGTTTGGCGTGCGGGGAAAACAATGGAGTGTTTTTTTATGAGAGATGCTACACCTATAAACAAACTTTACAGAATCATGATTACAGATGAATGTGTCAGTTTATATTTAAGTTACTCCCACTATGACTAGCCTTATACATTGATGAGTGTGTTACTATCTAAGTTACTCCCACTATACCTAGTCTTAGAGGGTGTTTGTTTCCAGGGACTTATTGGTTTTGGGACTTAAAAAATTCCCTATAAGTGCCATCTAAACTGAACATGAGGGACTTGTGATGATTTGGGACTTATCAAAAAAGACTCTCAGGGAGGAACTTATAGAAACTTATAGTGATGATTTGCATGTCATTTAATAACCTCTAGCCCATAATAAGTCCCAGTAAACAAACAGATAAGGACTCAGGACTTATAAGTTCGAAATTAAAAAAGTTCTAGGACTTATGAAACAAACATGACCTTATACATGAGCGACTAGTACTACTCCTAGCACAACACCACGGCTAGCCAACCAACGCATGCACTTCTAGTCCTCCTTCGATTGGCATATGCATGCACCGTGCGGCATCCGAGGCCGCCACAAAGTAGCAGCATCATCGTGCGTGTGAGCTGGGCCGGCTTCCAAAGTGTCAGGAAATTAAATGGCTGCATGCTTCCAGGGATTAATCACCTTGCATGGGTACCTGTGATTTGGTTGGGGGTCTAATAAAACCGGACGGAAAGAATAACTTTGTATGCATGGTATCATAGACTAGTTTCATGGATGAATTTATTTATTGTTATACAAGATACATACTCTCTTCTTTTCGGTTTATAGAGCTCAAATGTAAAATCTCATCAACCAAGGCAGATGATGATGGAAAAATGTATCGTATTTTATAAAATTGCCCAAATTAAACTGATGCATTAATTTAGATTATAATGCATGCATGCTTGGCCACTAGATGAGTAGGAACATTACATGCATTGGTGAGTTTCTTTTTAATTCTTGTATGCAAATATTTAACGCGCCTCGGAATCTCAATAGAAGATGGAGATGAGCCCTTTAAATCAATAAAAAGGAAAATTTAAGATAAGCCCTATAAAATTTAATTTTCTTTTTCTTAATTTAATTAGCCCTTTAAATCAATAAAAAGGAAAATTTAAGATAAGCCCTATAAAATTTAATTTTCTTTTTCTTAATTTAATTATGATACGGTATTATGATATGATAGTTAACTTTTTTTTTCTTAATTTAATTCAATGTCACCTCCTCAAAATTGCTTTGTTGACATGCATGATACTATCTATGATACTCTCATTACATGCAGCCTCAAAATCATGTTTCCTATTTTTTCTGTGGTTAAAAATCATGTTAACTGTTTTGACAGAATTAGAAAAACTACTGGGATAAGTGCGTTGCTTGGTGTTGCTTCCCCAAAGTTAGCAAAAGTAAAAAACAAAAGTCTGAATACGGTGGACATAGCAATTTAGATGTACCGGAAGGAGCGTTGCAGCGAACAATCGAGTACCCAACCTCGACAACATGCCCTATTAAAGTAGTACGATTCAGAATTTAACCCTTTTTTTTACTTTATGTTAAATATGGTTGAGCTATTTACTGGTAGCTCCGCCATAGCAACAAGAGATCAACGAGAGGGGAGAACAGATCGAGCAAAAGTTGGACCTCTCCTGCCCTCGATATCTACACACACGACTTGAATGGGAAAAGAAAGTCGTCCTCATGATGAGCAAAAGCATCACCTCGATTGGGGCGATCAACACGGAACAGCAGCTCTTCACCTCCGGTTCGCAATTCCCTTTGCTGAGCGAGTGTTGAACAGATTGAACTCTGCACATCAAGGATCCACATCAAAACCACAAAGAATGGGAAAAGGCCGAAGAGAGCTAGCTGAAACAAAAGAATCGAACAGAAGCGGAGGAAGAGTACCTTTGGCGATGTCACCGCCTCAGACTGCTAGTCGTCGAGCACCGCAGAGAGCCGGCCGGAGACGAAGGAAGGAAGCAGCAAGTATTGTTGATCCGGCGGAGTGATCTGTGCCTCTCAGGTCAACTCGTCGGGGTGTACTTAAGCGTCTCCAATGCTTGATTAGGCCCACTGGTAATACATGCAATGTTAAGTCCCTATCTAAGCCGTAGGCTGGAGCCCACTCTGAGCTGTTTTCCATTCTTTCTTCCAACTGCTGTTTTGTTCTCCTTCACATTAGGTGTTCACATGGAGACACAGAGACAAAATTGTTTTTAATCTGTTGAGACCAGACTTTCAAGCATCTCTAGTCATTTTTAGAGATTGTATACTATGTAATTCATACGTATGTAATCTTGTAGATAGAATATAGTTTGGCAGGAGTAGATCTTTTCTGCTCGGTTTCCTCCAACTGCTCTTCTTCTCTTTCACATTTGGTGTTCTGTTCACACGGAGACAGTGAGACAAAAACTGTTTTTTTAATCTGTCAAGACCAGACCTTAGACACTAGTGCAGAACCGGGCAACAGTACCAGTTCGTAAGGCCCTTTAGTGCCGGTTCTGTAACCGGCACTAAAGTGTGGGCACTTAAGCCCCCCCCCCCCCCCCCGGTACCGGTTCAACACGAACCGGCACTAAAGTGCCACCACGTGGCATGAGCCAGCTCCGGGGGCAGGAAGCCCTTTAGTACCGGTTGGTGAAACCAACCGGTATTAAAAGGTTGGGGGGTTTTTGGGTTTATGATTTCTTTTTCATTTAATTTTGTGTCTTCCATTTAATTCTTTTTCGTTTGCTGGTATTTTACGATACTACACATTGTACACGTTATGCATATATATATAAATAGAATTTCTAGTAGAACCAATCATATATATATATATATACATATATATATATCATCAAATGTCTCACAAACCACCATATTAATTCACACATACACACATGTATAGCTATATACAATTTCTTCTACATGTTGCCTTCGGAGCCAGTGGCATTAGCCTAATTGGTGCCTTCGGAGCACGATGACAATTGGAAGTGGTTCATGAGGGTGGTAGCGGGTAATGGTATTCTTCCTTCGGATCTATGACCTGGTCGAGCAAAAATCCCGCTATTTCCTCTTGAAGTGCTTGTACGCGCTTCGTTGGTAGGAGCTTCTCCCGCACCTCTTTGAACTGTTAAGAAGGAGATCAATATGCATGTGTATTAGTTGTGTGACTACATATCGATAATGGTATAAAAATTGTGAATAGTGTTCTGACAAACGTACTCATTCCTGTCTTTGAGATCTGCTTCTTTCGGACGTCATCATGCGAATGTTCCCGCAAACGCGGTATGCACACAGATCAGTCCTCGGCGCCTGCTTCAGGGCCTTTACGAGAATGGAATCTGATCAGATAATAATTAATCAAGCATGATAATTAAAGAGAAGGCAGCTAGCTAGCTAGCTAGTACTTAATTACTTACCTTGGGTCGAAACCATTTCAGTCTTTCTTTCCATTCGCCTGGAGTGACGCTGATGAACCTTGCCCAAGCCCTGCCCACCGACAAAAAAATGAATAAATGGGTTATTAAATAGTTCATATCAGGAAATGACGAATTACTAAATAGGCTGAGATATATAGTTAATAATGATTGAAATTACCTGTTGACTATCCCCAACAAGATGGTGTAGTCACTTTGTTTTTTAAGTAGTGAGTCCAGTAGTTCAACTGTTCCGATGTCAACTTTAATGATACACAAGATCCAGTGAAATCTGCATGCACACACGTTTGCATGTCTTAATTAAGCGGGCATATGTAAGCAAAAACATGTAGCTAGTTAGTAGGCAAAAACAGAGAATTTGTAGTACAAGACAGTGTGACTCACTAGAAGTTGTAAGGAAGTAGTATATCTTTATTGTATTTGAGGCGCTTCAAGAACTCTAGCATGCTGTCCTCTACATGCTTTTCATGATATGCATCTATTTTCCATGTGTATTCATTAACGGTGTTTGGGTTAATGAACCCAATGCCATAGCGTCCACCTTTTTTCATTTCATACATCTTCATCCTGCATAATACCACAGAAAAGAATATAGTGAGGATAATTACAGGTAATGATTGATCAAAAGGATCACTACAGCTAGCTTGAGACTTAAATTACAGAAAGAAATCACTTACAGACAATAGCAACCGACGATAGATTTGTCGAGTGCGTCTTGATTGTATAACTGAAATAGTTCATTATACTCAACGGCCACAGCTTTCTGATGGTAGTAATGACCCTTCTTGACTTCCACCATGAGGGACTCTCGATTTGAACTCTTGATAATGTCCATGTACCATTGATGCAATTCATACATTCTCGTTGGGAGCTTCTTGACCTCGTCTGGCTTGACCAAAGGTTCGCCCCAGACATATTTCCGTTTTATTTCCTCCTTTGTAAGCACAGGCATGGGCTCGATCTCGAGGAGTTGTCCAACAGTGATCTTGAGAATTTCAGCCTGCGTTATATGCTCCTCGGTTATTACCACATTACCCACCTTGGGAACGTAAATTGTTTGCCCACAATAATATTGGGCGCGCGTACTCTCACGTGTTGTTGGCACAACAAGCGAGGGGATCGATTGCGCCGCCTGTTCTCCCAACTGGGGAACGGTTTTCCCGCATTTTTTGACAGCTGCTTGTTGTTTGCTCGAGCTCGAGCTCGCCTCCTTCTGTAGACGTGCTCGATTTAACTTCCTGATGTGGCGCTCATAGTCTGTGTCAACAGGCTTGGGAGCTGGTGGTTGAGCCATACGAATGAAGTGGTCAATCTTTTCCTCAGGCACTTTCTCCCTTGGCGGCGGTGGCGGTTTCGGTCCAAAATGGGCGTTCACTTCTGCCCGCACTATGGCATTGGTTTGCTCCTCGGTCCTGTCGTAAGCCCTCTGAGGAAGATCAATGAGACTTGGACCATATTTATATCGCTTGCCTCTGCCTGTACTTCCTGTACTACCTCAACTCATACCGCTACGCACCATAGCTGCAGGGTGTCTCTTCTGCGATTGTTGAGGCAGCGGAGATGGCTAACGGGGCTGAGTTGGACGAGGAGGAGTGGCCTGAAGCTGTGCCGGACTTGGAGGAGGAGTGGCCTGAAGTTGTGCCGGACTTGGAGGAGGAGTGGACGTCTGACGCTGTGTCGGAGTGGAGGAGGAGTGGCCTGACACTTTGCCGGACTTGGAGGAGGAGGAGTGGCCTCACGCGTTGGTGGACTTGGAGGAGCGGGAGTCTGCTGACTCGGTGGCGGACTTCGACGAGGAGTCGGGTGACGCGGTGTCGGTGGCCTTCAAAAGACGATGCAATCATTTCTCCATAGGATGACACGATGTATGGCCTCTCCCAATGTATGCTCGTTGTCACCTCCAGGAATGTCAAGCTGCAGCCCCGAATATGGGTCCACCACCTCATCAACCAAGACACGAGCATAGCCCGCTGGAATCGGGTTGCAATGGAAGGTTGCCTCGGGGGGATTTGTAAAAGCAACGGCGTCCGCCACCTTCGTGGATATGTTCTTCATTTTGAAGTGTAGCTCGCAGTTAGTGTTCTCCATGATGTCATCCACGGGGTATCTATCCAGCATTGCGTCGCCCAGGGCGGAACCCACGCTGCTTCTCGGCATGGATGGGGCGGTGCTATCCAATGCTGGATCATCCGCTAGCCGCTGCACCTGCTGAGACCCCCTTTGTTGGCTAAGTGAGTTGATCTGCTCCTACTGCCGCTGGAATTTGACTGCCAAGTCCGCATGCTTTGATTCTAGGCCTTGAAGGCGTTCATAGTCCAGCTTCCTCTGCTCCTCCATCTTCCTCTTCTTCTCCTCCGCAATCTTCCTTCTCGCACGGGTTCTGTAGTCGGCGTTCCAGTCCGAAAACCCCTCATACCACGGAATAGCGCCCTTGCCTCATGTTCTTCCCGGGTGTCCAGGATTTCCCAGGGCACGCGTAAGCTCGTTGTTCTCTCTGTTGGGCTGGAACACCCCTGATCGAGCCTCTTCTATTGCAACAAGTATCGCATCGTCGACTCCGTTCAGACATGCCTTCGTCGAAACTTTGCCTGTCTTCGGGTCCAACTCCCCCCCATGCGCATAGAACCAAGTCCTGCACCTGGGGGGCCAGCTCCTAGTAACCGGAGTGACACCTGCATCCTCCATCTCTTTCTCAAACTTATCCCACTTAGGCATTGCCACCGCGTAGCCACCTGGCCTCAGCTTATGGAACTTATCCTTTTTCGGCATTCTTCTTGTTTATTCTCGACCGTTCCTTAGCTAATTCCGAATCCTTGAATTTCACGAAATCGTCCCAATGAGCACTTTGCTTCTCTAGTGTTCCCTCGAATACCGGAGTCTTCCTTCCTCCCTTGACGTACTTGTCCCATTCACGATTCTTGTGGTTCTTGAATGCAACCGCCATCTTCCTAAGAGCAGCGTCCTTGACTTTCTGCACATCTGCTTCTGTGAAATGGTCTGGTAGGGTGAAATGTTCCATGAGAGTATCCCAAAGCAGACCTTTTTGTCTGTCGTCGACAAAAGTAAGATCTGGACGTGGCTTCGCTGGCTCTCTCCATTCTTGAAGGGAGATCGGGAGTTGGTCCTTCACAAGAACTCTGCACTGAAGAATGAACTTGTCCGCAATATTCTTAGGCGCTAATGGTTCGCCATTAGGTCTGATTGCCTCGATATTGTACTTTACGCCCTCCTTCAACTTTTTGTTCGGGCCTCGTTTCGTCCTGTTGCCTGAAGATTTGCTCGATCCGGATGGCTGAAAGAAGAAAGATCGATTCGTTAATATATCTTCAAGTCATTTAAAACATGTGATGATCACCAGATGCCTGCTTATATAAATATATATACCTCGCCGGTCTTTGTTGTTTCAAGATCAACACTTTCTTCGTCATCATCATAATCATTGTTCATGACTTCATCAATTCGGTCGTCGCGATCGAATATCATATCACCCTCCCCGGTGTTGTTTAGAAATTCGGAGCCGTCAAAATCTTCTTCATTCTGATCATCATCTGGCCCGCGAGGATGGCGTATGATATCGAACAGGGTCTTTTCTCCCTCTCTGCCAGTATTATCCGCCATAGCTTTTATTTAACTAGTCCAAAAGAAATATAAAACAATTTAGTATTCAAATTACATCGTCTCGAATAATAGATATAATCTCGAATACATCATCTCGAATAATAGATATAATCTCGAATACATCGTCTCGAATAATATATAATCTTGAATACATCGTCTCGAATATTATATATTGAATACATCACTGGCTAGGTAGCTAATAAAGATTGAATACTACAGAAGAATCTAGGACACTCGCGGTTCCTGCGGCGCGGGCGGTGGACACCCAAAGAGAAGGAACCCTCACAGGATCATAGCTGAAGTGAGATCCCTGAAGAAACTGCCAGCTATTGGAGAACCTGCCGCCCTCTAACGCAACCATGTAGCGATGGACGTGCTCGTCCTCCTCCCTGACACGGTGATGTACCACCTCCGGCAGGGCTGGCTCCCTCTGCACCGAAACTGGCCCACGTGAACGCCACCAAACGAGATCAGGGTCGACGACGGGACCCGGGGCCGGGTTCCTCATCAAGCGGCGCGCCCCTCCAGGAAGCACCTCACAGTGCCAGCCCGGCGGAGCCCAGTCCCGGACATGGGTCAGCCGGACGTCGTCGCGGACGGGGCGACGGCGAGGATGCGGGCCGGGCATCGTCGAGAACAAATACTAGCTATATGCCCGCAAAAAGTAACATTTTTTTAATGATTGGATTTTGATAACTAAAATTTCTAACATTTCTATATAACTAACATTTCTATAACATTTCTAACAATACTATATAACTAACATTTCTATAATATTTCTATAACTAAAAAACAGAAAAAAAATTATAACATTTCTATATAACTAACATTTGTATAACATTTCTAATATTTCTATAACTAAAAAAAAGAAAAATTTCTAACTTTTTTATAACTATTTCTATATGGAGACGGGGGCGGCGGGCGACGGGGCAGAGGAGAAGGAGCAGATGAGAAACTGAAATTTTTGAAGTGTTTAGTTATATAGGATGGACCTTTAGTACCGGTTGGAGTCACCAACCGCTACTAAAGGCCTGTTTTGGCCAGGCCAAGCGGCGGAGAGCGCACACCCTTTAGTACCGGGTGGTTGCTCCAACCGGTACTAAAGGCCCTCCTTTAGTATCGGTTGGTGCCACGACCCGGTACTAAAGGGGGTGCGCTGGCGCAGGTGCGGTGCGGAAAGTTTAGTCCCACCTCGCTAGCCGAGGGGCGTCCGCACTGGTTTATAACCCCCTGCGCGGTAGCTCTCTCGAGCTCCTCTCCAAAGTAGGCCTACTGGGCCTACATGTTCTGTGTTGCCCTGTGGGCCTACTGGGCCTTTGCGGGCCTGCATCCTGGCCCAACAACAGGTTGGGTTTCTAGTCATATGCAGGCCGCTCTGGCCCGGTAGGCGGGCTTTTTTTTCTTTATTTATTTTTGCTTTATTTATTTTTGAGTTGTTTTTTTTGTGTATTTAGAGTTTCTTTGTGAATATTTTTGCTTTAGGTACAAAAAATTACAAACTTTCTGTTAGTGTCCGTAGTTTTTAAATTTGAATAGTTTAAAGGCATGAAAGAATTTGTTTGCACATAAAATTTCTTCGCGTTTCAAATGCCAAAACACATAACTACCCTAACTATTACAAAGATTCCCTCCTGGGTGTGAAACACAGAAGAAAGTGATGATAGTGAAGCCGATCACATCCCAGATCTTTGGGTGTGAAACTTTTTCTTCGCGTGTGTCCCTTTGCGCCGCAACAATGGAAAATCTTCATCATTTAACGAGATGCTCGGGTCAATATTCACTGTGAATGGAGCAATTTCATCAAACTTTTCATAATCTTCTAACATGTCTGTTTTGTCATCCACTCCCACCATGTTTCTCTTACCAGAAAGAACAATGTGCCGCTTTGGCTCATCGTACGATGCATTCGCTTCCTTATCTTTTCTTTTTCTCGGACTGGTAGACATGTCCTTCACATAGAAAACCTGTGCCACATCATTGGCTAGGACGAATGGTTCGCCTGCATACGCAAGATTGTTGAGATCCACTGTTGTCATTCCATACCGCGGGTCTTCCGTTACCCCGCCTCGTGTCATATTGACCTATTTGCACCGAAACAAAGGGACCTTCAAACCACGTCGATAGTCAAGTTCCCATATGTCCTGTATGTTGGGTTTCGTAGTAATTTCAAAAAAATTCCTACGCACACGCAAGATCATGATGATGCATAGCAACGAGAGGGGAGAGTGTTGTCTACGTACCCTTGTAGACCGCAACGGAAGCGTTGACGCAACGTAGAGGAAGTAGTCGTACGTCTTCCGATCCGACTGATCCAAGCACCGTTACCCCGGCACCTCCGAGTTCTTGGCACACGTACAGCTCGATGACGCTCCCCGGGCTCCGATCCAGCAAAGCTTCGCGGATGAGTTTCGTCAGCACAACGACGTGGTGACGATGATGATGTTCTACCGACGCAGGGCTTCGCCTAAGCACTACTACGATATGACCGAGGTGGAATATGGTGGAAGGGGGCACCGCACACGGCTAAGGAACGATCACGAAGATCAACTTGTGTGTTCTAGGATGCCCCCTTGCCTCCGTATACAAAGGATCCAAGGGGGGGTGCGGCCGGCCTAGAGGAGGCGCGCAGGAGGAGTCCTACTCCTACCGGGAGTAGGACTCCCCTCCCGTTCCTTGTCCAACTAGGAGAGGTGGAGGGAGAGAAGGAAAGGGGGGCGCCGCCCCTCCCTCCTTGTCCAATTCGGACTAGGGGGAGAGGGGGCGCGCGGCCTGCCCTGGCAGCCCCTTCCTCTTCTCCACATTAGGCCCATAAGGCCCATTAACCCCCCGGGGGGCGGGGGGGTTCCGGTAACCCCCCCGGTGCTCCGGTTTTATCCGAAACTTCCCCGGAACCCTTCCGGTGTCCGAATATAGTCATCCAATATATCAATCTTGATGTCTCGACCATTTCGAGACTCCTCGTCATGTCCGTGATCACATCCGGGACTCCGAACTAACTTCAGTACATCAAAATGCATAAACTCATAATAACTGTCATCGTAACATTAAGCGTGCGGACCCTACGGTTCGAGAACAATGTAGACATGACTGAGACAAATATCCGGTCAATAACCAATAGCGGGACCTGGATGCCCATATTGGCTCCTACATATTCTACGAAGATCTTTATCGGTCAGACCGCATAACAACATACGTTGTTCCCTTTGTCATCGGTATGTTACTTGCCCGAGATTCGATCGTCGGTATCCAATACCTAGTTCAATCTCGTTACCGGCAAGTCTCTTTACTCGTTCTGTAATACATCATCTCACAACTAACTTATTAGTTGTAATGCTTGCAAGGCTTATGTGATGTGCATTACCGAGAGGGCCCAGAGATACCTCTCCGACAATCGGAGTGACAAAACCTAATCTCGAAATACGCCAACCCAACATGTACCTTTGGAGACACCTGTAGTACTCCTTTATAATCACCCAGTTACGTTGTGACGTTTGGTAGCACCCAAAGTGTTCCTCCGGTAAACGGGAGTTGCATAATCTCATAGTTATAGGAACATGTATAAGTCATGAAGAAAGCAATAGCAGCATACTAAATGATCGGGTGCTAAGCTAATGGAATGGGTCATGTCAATCAGATCATTCACTTAATGATGTGATCCCGTTAATCAAATAACAACTCCTTGTTTATGGTTAGGAAACATAACCATCTTTGATTAATGAGCTAGTCAAGTAGAGGCATACTAGTGACACTTTTTTTGTCTATGTATTCACACATGTATTATGTTTCCGGTTAATACAATTCTAGCATGAATAATAAACATTTATCATGATATAAGGAAATAAATAATAACTTTATTATTGCCTCTAGGGCATATTTCCTTCAGTCTCCCACTTGCACTAGAGTCAATAATCTAGATTACACTGTAATGATTCTAACACCCATGGAGCCTTGGTGCTGATCATGTTTTGCTCGTGGAAGAGGCTTAGTCAACGGGTCTGCTACATTCAGATCCGTATGTATCTTGCAAATCTCTATGTCTCCCACCTGGACTAGATCCCGGATGGAATTGAAGCGTCTTTTGATGTGCTTGGTTCTCTTGTGAAATCTGGATTCCTTTGCCAAGGCAATTGCACCAGTATTATCAGAAAAGATTTTCATTGGACCCGATGCACTAGGTATGACACCTAGATCGGATATGAACTCCTTCATCCAGACTCCTTCATTTGCTGCTTCCGAAGCAGCTATGTACTCCGCTTCACATGTAGATCCCGCTACAACGCTTTGTTTAGAACTGCACCAACTAACAGCTCCACCGTTTAATGTAAACATGTATCCGGTTTGCGATTTAGAATCGTCCGGATCAGTGTCAAAGCTTGCATCAACGTAACCTTTTATGATGAGCTCTTTGTCACCTCCATATACGATAAACATATCCTTAGTCCTTTTCAGGTACTTCAGGATGTTCTTGACCGCTGTCCAGTGATCCACTCCTGGATTACTTTGGTACCTCCCTGCTAGACTTATAGCAAGGCACACATCAGGTCTGGTACACAGCATTGCATACATGATAGAGCCTATGGCTGAAGCATAGGGAACATCTTTCATATTCTCTCTATCTTCTGCAGTGGTCGGGCATTGAGTCTTACTCAACTTCACACCTTGTAACACAGGCAAGAACCCTTTCTTTGCTTGATCCATTTTGAACTTCTTCAAAACTTTGTCAAGGTATGTGCTTTGTGAAAGTCCAATTAAGCGTCTTGATCTATCTAGCTATAGATCTTAATGCCTAATATGTAAGCAGCTTCACCGAGGTCTTTCATTGAAAAACTCTTTTTCAAGTATCCCTTTATGCTATCCAGAAATTCTACATCATTTCCAATTAGTAATGTGTCATCCACATATAATATCAGAAATGCTACAGAGCTCCCACTCACTTTCTTGTAAATACAGGCTTCTCCAAAAGTCTGTATAAAACCAAATGCTTTGATCACACTATCAAAACGTTTATTCCAACTCCGAGAGGCTTGCACCAGTCCATAAATGGATCGCTGGAGCTTGCACACTTTGTTAGCTCCCTTTGGATCGACAAAACCTTCTGGTTGCATCATATACAACTCTTCTTCCTGAAATCCATTCAGGAATGCAGTTTTGACATCCATCTGCCAAATTTCATAATCATAAAATGCGGCAATTGCTAACATGATTCGGACAGACTTAAGCATCACTACGGGTGAGAAGGTCTCATCGTAGTCAATCCCTTGAACTTGCCGAAAACCTTTTGCGACAAGTCGAGCTTTGTAGACAGTAATATTACCGTCAGCGTCAGTCTTCTTCTTGAAGATCCATTTATTCTCAATTGCTTGCCGATCATCGGGCAAGTCAACCAAAGTCCATACTTTGTTCTCATACATGGATCCCATCTCAGATTTCATGGCTTCAAGCCACTTTGCGGAATCTAGGCTCACCATTGCTTCTTCATAGTTCGTAGGTTCATCATGATCTAGCAGCATGACTTCCAGAACGGGATTACCGTACCACTCTGGCGCGGATCTTTCTCTGGTTGATCTACGAGGTTCAGTAGTATCTTGTTCTGAAGTTTCATGATCATTATCATTAGCTTCCTCACTAACTGGTGTAGGTGTCACAGAAACAGTTTTCTGTGATGTACTACTTTCCAATAAGGGAGCAGGTACAGTTACCTCGTCAAGTTCTACTTTCCTCCCACTCACTTCTTTCGAGAGAAACTCCTTCTCCAGAAAGTTACCGAATTTAGCAACAAAAGTCTTGCCTTCGGATCTGTGATAGAAGGTGTATCCAATAGTCTCCTTTGGATATCCTATGAAGACACATTTCTCCGATTTGGGTTCGAGCTTATCAGGTTGAAGCTTTTTCACATAAGCATCGCAGCCCCAAACTTTCAGAAACGACAACTTTGGTTTCTTGCCAAACCATAGTTCATAAGGCGTCGTCTCAACGGATTTTGATGGTGCCCTATTTAACGTGAATGCGGCCGTCTCTAGAGCGTATCCCCAAAACGATAGCGGTAAATCAGTAAGAGACATCATATATCGCACCATATCCAGTAAAGTACGATTACGACGTTCGGACACACCATTACGCTGTGGTGTTCCGGGTGGCGTGAGTTGCGAAACTATTCCACAATTTTTCAAATGTACACCAAACTCGTAACTCAAATATTCTCCTCCACGATCAGATCGTAGAAACTTTATTTTCTTGTTACGATGATTTTCAACTTCACTCTGAAATTCCTTGAACTTTTCAAACGTTTCAGACTTATGTTTCATTAAGTAGATATACCCATATCTGCTTAAATCATCTGTGAAGGTGAGAAAATAACGATATCCGCCACGAGCCTCAATATTCATCGGACCACATACATCTGTATGTATGATTTCCAACAAATTTGTTGCTCTCTCCATAGTACCGGAGAACAGCGTTTTAGTCATCTTGCCCATGAGGCATGGTTCGCAAGTACCAAGTGATTCATAATCAAGTGGTTCCAAAAGTCCATCAATATGGAGTTTCTTCATGCGCTTTACACCGATATGACCTAAACGGCAGTGCCACAAATAAGTTGCACTATCATTATCAACTCTACATCTTTTGGCTTCAACATTATGAATATGTGCATTACTACTATCGAGATTTAACAAGAATAGACCACTCTTCAAGGGTGCATGACCATAAAAGATATTACTCATATAAATAGAACAACCATTATTCTCCGATTTAAATGAATAACCGTCTCGCATCAAACAAGATCCAGATATAATGTTCATGCTCAACGCTGGCACCAAATAACAATTATTCAGGTCTAATATTAATCCCGAAGGTAGATGTAGAGGTAGCGTGCCGACTGCGATCACATCGACTTTGGAACCGTTTTCCACGCGCATCGTCACCTTGTCCTTAGCCAATTTTCGCTTAATCCGTAGTCCCTTTGTTCACCTTGCCATCCTTCTTATCCGCCAAATACTTGGGGCAGTTCCGCTTCCAGTGACCAGTCTGCTTGCAATAGAAGCACTCAGTTTCAGGCTTAGGTCCAGGTTTGGGTTTCTTCTCTTGAGTAGCAACTTGCTTGCCGTTCTTTTTGAAGTTCCCCTTCTTCTTCCCTTTGCCCTTTTTCTTGAAACTAGTGGTCTTGTTGACCATCAACACTTGATGCTCCTTCTTGATTTCTACCTCCGCAGCTTTCAGCATCGCAAAGAGCTCGGGAATAGTCTTATTCATCCCTTGCATATTATAGTTCATCATGAAGCTCTTGTAGCTTGGTGGCAGTGATTGGAGAATTCTGTCAATGACGCAGTCATCTGGAAGATTAACTCCCAACTGAAACAAGTGATTATTATACCCAGACATTTTGAGTATATGCTCACTGACAGAACTGTTCTCCTCCATCTTGCAGCTATAGAACTTATTGGAGACTTCGTATCTCTCAATCCGGGAATTTGCTTAACTTCAACTCCTGGAACATCTCATATGCTCCATGACGTTCAAAACGTCGTTGAAGTCCCGATTCTAAGCCGTAAAGCATGGCACACTGAACTATTGAGTACTCATCAGCTTTGCTCTGCCAGACGTTCATAACATCCGGCATTGCTCCTGCAGCAGGCCTGGCACCCAGCGGTGCTTCCAAGACGTAATTCTTCTTTGCAGCAATGAGGATAATCCTCAAGTTACGGACCCAGTCCGTGTAATTGCTACCATCATCTTTCAACTTTGCTTTCTCAAGGAACGCATTAAAATTCAACGGAACAACAGCACGAGCCATCTATCCACAATCAAACATAAACAAGCAAGATACTAATCAGGTACTAAGTTTCATGATAAATTTAAGTTCAGTTAATTTACTTAAAGAACTCCCACTTAGATAGACATCCCTCTAATCCTCTAAGTGATTACGTGATCCAAATCAACTAAACCATGTCCGATCATCACGTGAGATGGAGTAGTTTCATTGGTGAACATCTTTATGTTGATCATATCTACTATATGATTCACGCTCGACCTTTCGGTCTCCGTGTTCCGAGGCCATATCTGTATATGCTTGGCTCGTCAAGTTTAACCTGAGTATTCCGCGTGTGCAACTGTTTTGCACCCGTTGTATTTGAACGTAGAGCCTATCACACCTGATCATCACGTGGTGTCTCAGCACGAAGAACTTTCGCAACGGTGCATACTCAGGGAGAACACTACTTGATAATTTAGTGAGAGATCATCTTATAATGCTACCGTCAATCAAAGCAAGATAAGATGCATAAAAGATAAACATCACATGCAATCAATATAAGTGATATGATATGGCCATCATCATCTTGTTCTTGTGATCTCCATCTCCGAAGCACCGTCGTGATCACCATCGTCACCGGCGTGACACCTTGATCTCCATCGTAGCGTCGTTGTCGTCTCGCCAAGCTTGTGCTTCCACGACTATCGCTACCGTTTAGTGATAAAGTAAAGCATTACAGCGCGATTGCATTGCATACAATAAAGCGACAACCATATGGCTCCTGCCAGTTGCCGATAACTTGGTTACAAAACATGATCATCTCATACAATAAAAAATCAGCATCATGTCTTGACCATATCACATCACAACATGCCCTGCAAAAACAAGTTAGACGTCCTCTACTTTGTTGTTGCAAGTTTTACATGGCTGCTACGGGCTTAAGCAAGAACCAATCTTACCTACGCATCAAAATCACAACGATAGTTTGTCAAGTTGGTGCTGTTTTAACCTTCGAAGGACCGGGCGTAGCCACACTCAGTTCAACTAAAGTTGGAGAAACTGTCACCCACAAGCCACCTCTGTGCAAAGCACGTCGGGAGAACCGGTCTCGCGTAAGCGTACGCGTAATGTCGGTCTGGGCCGCTTCATCCAACAATACCGCCAAACCAAAGTATGACATGCTGGTAAGCAGTATGACTTATATCGCCCACAACTCACTTGTGTTCTACTTGTGCATATAACATCAACATATAAAACCTAGGCTCGGATGCCACTGTTGGGTTTCGTAGTAATTTTAAAAAATTTCCTATGCACACGCAAGATCATGATGATGCATAGCAACGAGAGGGGAGAGTGTTGTCTACGTACCGTTGTAGACCGCAACCGAAGCGTTGACGCAACGTAGAGGAAGTAGTCGTACGTATTCCGATCCGACTGATCCAAGCACCGTTACTCCGGCACCTCCGAGTTCTTGGCACACGTACAACTCGATGACGCTCCCCGGGCTCTGATCCAGCAAAGCTTCGGGGATGATTTTCGTCAGCACAACGGCATGGTGACGATGATGATGTTCTACCGACGCAGGGCTTCGCCTAAGCACTACTACGATATGACCGAGGTGGAATATGGTGGAAGGGGGCACCGCACACGGCTAAGGAACGATCACGAAGATCAACTTGTGTGTTCTAGGGTGCCCCCTTGCCTCCGTATACAAACGATCCAAGGGGGGGTGCGGCCGTCCTAGAGGAGGCGCGCAGGAGGAGTCCTACTCCTACCGGGAGTAGGACTCCCCTCCCGTTCCTTGTCCAACTAGGAGAGGTGGAGGGAGAGAAGGAAAGGGGGGGCGCCGCCCCTCCCTCCTTGTCCAATTCGGACTAGGGGGAGAATGGGCGCGCGGCCTGCCCTGGCAGCCCCTTCCTCTTCTCCACATTAGGCCCATAAGGCCCATTAACCCCCCGGGGGGTTCCGGTAACCCCCCGGTGCTCCGGTTTTATCCGAAACTTCCCCGGAACCCTTCCGGTGTCCGAATATAGTCGTCCAATATATCAATCTTTATGTCTCGACCATTTCGAGACTCCTCGTCATGTCCGTGATCACATCCGGGACTCCGAACTAACTTCGGTACATCAAAACGCATAAACTCATAATAACTGTCATCGTAACGTTAAGCGTGCGGACCCTACGGTTCGAGAACAATGTAGACATGACTGAGACAAATCTCCGGTCAATAACCAATAGCGGGACCTGGATGCCCATATTGGCTCCTACATATTCTACGAAGATCTTTATCGGTCAGACCGCATAACAACATACGTTGTTCCCTTTGTCATCGGTATGTTACTTGCCCGAGATTCGATCGTCGGTATCCAATACCTAGTTCAATCTCGTTACCGGCAAGTCTCTTTACTCATTCCGTAATACATCATCTCACAACTAACTTATTAGTTGTAATGCTTGCAAGGCTTATGTGATGTGCATTACCGAGAGGGCCCAGAGATACCTCTCCGACAATCGGAGTGACAAAACCTAATCTCGAAATACGCCAACCCAACATGTACCTTTGGAGACACCTGTAGTACTCCTTTATAATCACCCAGTTACGTTGTGACGTTTGGTAGCACCCAAAGTGTTCCTCCGGTAAACGGGACTTGCATAATCTCATAGTTATAGGAACATGTATAAGTCATGAAGAAAGCAATAGCAGCATACTAAACGATCGGGTGCTAAGCTAATGGAATGGGTCATGTCAATCAGATCATTCACTTAATGATGTGATCCCGTTAATCAAATAACAACTCCTTGTTTATGGTTAGGAAACATAACCATCTTTGATTAATGAGCTAGTCAAGTAGAGGCATACTAGTGACACTTTGTTTGTCTATGTATTCACACATGTATTATGTTTCCGGTTAATACAATTCTAGCATGAATAATAAACATTTATCATGATATAAGGAAATAAATAATAACTTTATTATTGCCTCTAGGGCATATTTCCTTCACTGTATATAACCATAATATGTTTCCTTTCCCGTCTTGGTTTCTGCATCAAAGCGGACACCACTGTTTTGGTTGGTGCTCTTCTTATCTTGGGCGATCGTGTAAAATGTATTACCATTTATCTCGTACCCTTTGAAAGTCATTATATTCGAAGATGGTAACTGGGACAGAAAGTACAGGTCATCTTCAATAGAGGTGTCATGCATGGTACGTGTCTGCAACCAGCTGGTGAAACTCCTGGTTTGTTCACGTGTAATCCAGTCATCAGACCGCTCCGGGTGTTTGGAGCATAGCAAATTCTTGTGTTCGTCCATATACGGAGCCACCAAGGCGGAATTCTGTAGAACTGTGTAGTGTGCTTTAGTGAGAGAATGTTCGTCCATACATATTATTTGTTCCCCTCCTAGCGTGCCTTTTCCATCCAGTCTGCCCTTATGCCGCGATTCAGGAACACCAATCGGCTTAAGGTCAGGAATAAAGTCAATACAAAACTCAATGACCTCCTCATTTTCATGGCCCTTGGAGATGCTTCCTTCTGGCCTAGCACGGTTATGAACATATTTCTTTAAGACTCCCATGAACCTCTCAAAGGGGAACATATTATGTAGAAATACAGGACCCAAAACGTTAATCTCTTCGCATAGGTGAACTAGGACGTGTGTCATGATGTTGAAGAAGGATGGTGGGAACACCAACTCGAAACTGACAAGACATTGCACCAAATCATTCTCTAACCTTGGTATGATTTCTGGATCGATTACCTTCTGAGAGATTGCATTGAGGAATGCACATAGATTCACAATGGCTAATCGAACGTTTTCCGGTAGAAGCCCCCTCAATGCAACCGGAAGCAGTTGCGTCATAATCACGTGGCAGTCATGAGACTTTAGGTTCTGGAACTTTTTCTCTGCCATGTTTATTATTCCCTTTATATTCGATGAGAAGCCAGACGGTACCTTAATACTGAGCAGGCATTCAAAGAAGATTTTCTTCTCTTCTTTGGTAAGAGTGTAGCTTGCATGACCCTGATGTATGCCGTCTTTTCCGTGCATACGTTGCTGGTCCTCCCGTGCCTCAGGTGTATCTTTTGTCTTCCCATACACGCCCAAGAAGCCAAGGAGGGTCACACAAAGATTCTTCGTCACGTGCATCATGTCGATTGCGGAGCGGACCTCTAGGTCTTTTCAATAGGGCAGATCCCAAAATATATATTTCTTCTTCCACATGAGTGCGCGTCCGTCAGCGTCATTCGGAACAGGTTGTCCACCAGGACCCTTTCCAAAGACCACCTTCAAATCCTTGACCATATCATGTACATTAGCACCAGTACTGTGGCGAGGCTTCGTCCGGTGATCCGCCTCACCTTTGAAATGTTTGCCTTTCTTTCTTACGGGATGCCTGCTCGGAAGAAATCGACGATGTCCCAGGTACACATTCTTCTTACAATTAGCCAAATATATACTGTCGATATCGTCCAAACAGTGCGTGCATGCACGCTATCCCTTATTTGTCTGTCCTGAAAGGTTACTGAGAGCAGGCCAATCATTGATGGTCACGAACAGCAACGTCTTTAGGTCAAATTCTTCCCCCATGTGATCATCCCATGCACGTACACCTATTCCATTCCACAGTTGTAAGAATTCTTGAACTAATGGCCTTAGGTACACATCAATGTCGTTGCCGGGTTGCTTAGGGCCTTGGATGAGCACTGGCATCATAATGAACTTCTGCTTCATGCACAATCAAGGAGGAAGGTTATACAAACATAGAGTCACAGGCCAGGTGCTATGGTTGCTGCTCTGCTCCCCAAAAGGATTAATGCCATCTGCGCTTAGACCAAACCATACGCTCCTTGCGTCATCTGCAAACTCCTTCCCGTACTTTCTTTCGATTTTTCTCCACTGTGACCCGTCAGCGGGTACTCTCAACTTTCCGTCTTTCTTACGGTATTCTCTGTGCCATCGCATCGCCTTGGCATGCTCTTTGTTTTGGAACAAACGTTTCAACCGTGGTATTATAGGAGCATACCACATCACCTTGGCAGGAATCTTCTTCCTGGGGCACTCGCCCTCAACATCACCAGGGTCATCGCGGCTGATCTTATAGCGCAATGCACCACATACCGGGCAAGCGTTCAAATCCTCGTACTCACCGCGGTAGACGATGCAATCATTAGGGCATGCATGTATCTTCTGCACCTCTAACCCTAGAGGGCAGACAGCCTTCTTTGCTTCGTACGTACTCTCGGACAATTCGTTGTCCTTTGGAAGCATATCCTTTATCATTACCAGCAACTTTCCAAATCCCTTGTCAGATACACCATTCTCTGCCTTCCATTGCAGCAATTCTAGTGTGGTGCCCAGCTTTTTCTTGTCACCTACGCAATTTGGGTACAACAATTTTTTGTGATCCTCTAACATGCGCTGCAACTTCTTCTTCTCCAAATCACTTGCGCAGTTTCTCTTTGCATCGGCAATGGCCCGACCTAGATCATCAACGGGCTCATTTGATGCCTCTTCTTTAGCTTCTTCCCGCAATGCCGGCTCAGCTTCTTCCCGCATTACCGGCTCAGCTTCTTCCCCCATTGTTGTATCATCATATTCAGGGAACCCTTGGCCAGGATAGCTGTCGTCGTCCTCTTTTTCTTCATTGTCTTCTATCATAACCCCTCTTTCTCCGTGCTTGGTCCAAACATTATAGTGGGGCACGAAACCGGACTTAAACATGTGGACGTGAATGGTTCTTGACTTAGAGCAATTTTGACCATTCTTACAAACAGCACATGGACAAGGCATAAAACCATCCGCCCGCTTGTTTGCCTCAGCCGCAAGCAGAAAAGTTTGCACGCCATTAATGAACTCGGGAGAGCATCGCTCATCGTACATCCATTGTCGGCTCATCTTCAATACACAGCACCAAAAACACCAAATTAATACAAGTTCATACATAAAGTTCATACAACACTTAAATGCAATAAACAAATAACTCTCTAGCTAAAGCATTTAAATGCAACAACAAATGTGATCAAGATTGCAACTAAGGTAACAATTGATCCAACAACATAATGATACCAAGCCTCACTATCGATGGCATATTTTCTAATCTTTCTAATCTTCAAGCGCATTTTATCCATCTTGATCTTGTGATCATCGACGACATCGGCAACATGCAACTCCAATTCCATCTTCTCCCCCTCAATTCTTTTCAATTTTTCTTTCAAGTACTCGTTTTCTCTTTCAACTAAATTTAACCTCTCGACAATAGGGTCGGTTGGAATTTCTGGTTCACATACCTCCTAGAAAAAATATCTATGTCAACTTGAAGGGCATAATTTGTCATAAACACGAAATGCAACTAGTTTTAAAAGAGAATATATATACCACATCCGAATCATAACAAGGATGAGGGCCGACGGGGATGGATATCAAAACCATGGAACTATGTATAACAAACAACGTACGGCTAAGATAATTATACGAGTAACTATATATCCAAATCACACAAACATCAATTTTTATATAAAAATTCATGAACAAGAGGCTCACCACAAGGTGGTGCCGGCGACGGGACGGTGCGGGCAATCGACGGTGGTTACGGCGGAGATTTTGAAGGCACTAAGTAAACCACACCTACATATGCAAACTAAGTGTTATTTTTGACCTCAAATTGCATATAAATCAAATACTAGCACATATAATTCCTCCCAAATTACTAAACTCACAAATTAAACACTATATAAAGCATTGCAAGAACTAATGTAGCAATGAGAGATGAAAGGACAAAGTTGCTGGGGACCTTCAAATCTTGACAAATTTTGGGCAATGAGAGATGAAAGATGAAAGGACAAATTAAACACTATATAAAGCATTGCAAACACTATATAAAGCATTTGAATTGATGGGGACCTTCAACTTGACAAATTTTGGGCAAAATGTGTGATGAGCTCGAGAGGAAGAGGGGAAGAACAGAGAGGGAGGGGAAAGGGGAAGAACAGAGCGAGCTCGGCGGGTGGACGAAGGGTTTATGTAGGACGACCTTTAGTACCGGTTCGTGACACGAACCGGTACTAAAGGTGCTGGAGGGGCTCCAGAATGACAACATCCTGCCACTACTCTCATTAGTACCGGTTCGTGGCACGAACCGGTGCTAAAGGTTCGCCACGAACCGGTACTAATGAGAGCGGCCCGGCTAGCCTTTGGAACCGGCACTAATGTACACATTAGTGCCGGCTCAAATTCAAACCGGCACTAATGTGCTTCACATTTGACCATTTTTTACTAGTGACATTTTGAGAAGTTAAAATCATCGCACCTACTCCTTCCTCCAAAACTTAACTTCCTAAAAATACATACACAGAATGACACGTGGGGTCATGACCATCTCTGGTACTAGAGCAACACTGTGCAGACCGGCCGTAGTCGGCACGGCTTGGCCAGCCACAACGCAACCACCTTCACCATCCTATCTGGGTCGATATTAGCGTCCTAGTTCATGGTGTCCTCATGCTTCTTGGGTTCCCCTGCGGCGGCCACTGCAAGTGTTGGCCAGGTCAACAATGAATAGGATGTATCCATCACCAAAGAGAGGGAATGAGGAAGGAGGAAGAAGAAGACAAGTCAACATGCCCACGTGGAAGTTTTTTCCAATATTCTTGCCTGTTGTGTTTCTATTGTTGACGATCGATAGTTTTGACTAGCAAAACATCCATCGCCAAAAGCCATGCATGTTACTGACTGTTCCCTTGTTTCTTTTGGTCAGTTGATGAAGGCGCGTTTGCGTATCCTTAGTTGGCATCACTGCATGACATCAGTGATGAGCCAGTTGTCACACCTAACCAACTGTTAGTGTGCCTTAGAGCTGGCTGGTGGGCCCAGCCAGCTGGCCAGCCAAGTGGAATGCGTGGGTGACGATAAAGGGTGGCCGCCTATGGCCGTGTGAGGAAGGCGTGTGTGAACTTACTCCTGTAACCCAATCTTTCCTCTGCAATCGCATCCTGCTTCTTCCTCTCCAAGTCTCCCTCTCGCTCATCCTCCCCTCTCGATTCCCTTGCTCTCTGGGATGTTACAACTGGTAATCAGAGCCAAAATCCGCCGAAATTTTTCTCCCTTGAGCTTGATTGGGGGTCGGTAACATCCACCGCGCCGGTGTAGTTTGCTCTGGCAAGCCACACAAAATCCGTCGCGGGGTTCGATCCCCTTTAGAGCAAGACGACGGCTCCTTCCAAGGCCTCGGCAGCGACGCAGCAAGTTCTCGCCGCCATGGACGAAGGGAACACCAACATCACCAAGATGCTCGAGGCTCTGCTCGCCAAGATCGACGACCAGAAGGCGGTGCACGAGAAGCAGATCGAGCTGCAGGCCGCCTTCAACGCCTAGATCTCGCAGGAGGTGCGCGGCCGGGCTCTCGCGGCAGATCGATCTGACCCAAGCGGGCCTCGACCTCACACGCAAGACGGTGGAAGGGTCGGCTTCCCCGACGAGCTCGGTCACCATGCACCTTCACCAGCCCATCCACCCGCAGCAGCAACCTCATCCGCCTCCTCCTCCTCCACCGTCCCCGCGCCCCGTGTCGGATCTAGCGCGGCCGTCTTCCTCGCACGCACGCCTGGGCGACCACAGGCGACCACTCCTACCCGTGCCACCGCAAGGCGGATTCGTCGCCGCGGCAACCGCGTCAATGGGCTACCACACCAGCGAGTACCACAAGCCGCCGAAGCACGACTTCCCCAAGTTCGACGGCACGGTGCCATATTTGTGGCTGGACCGTTGCCTCGCCTACTTTGCGCTCTACAAGGTGGCCGCCCACCACTTGGTCACCACGGCGACGCTCTACATCGACGGCCAGGCCGCGCACTGGCTCCAGGCGTTTCGGCAAACACAGCGTGACATAACGTGGGAGCGTTTCACCTCGGTGATCCTGGAGGAGTTCGACGCCGATAAATTCAAGGTGGTGATGCACAAGCTGCTGCAACTGCGCCAAACAGGCACTGTCGCCGAGTACCGCGCCGTGTTCGATGAACAGATGTACCACCTACTGGCGCTCGATCCATCGATCAACACCAAGTTCTTCGTCACGTAGTTTCTCCTCGGCCTGAAGGACGAGCTGCATGCCCCAGTGCGCCTCCAGGCACCATCCAGCATCACACGTGCCTCGGTGCTCGCCCGCATCCAAGAGGAGGAACTTGGCACGACCCGCGCGCGCCCTCGCATCACTCCGGCGGGTCGACCACCTCCTGCAGCAGCCGCACTGGCCGCATCACAGCGCACCGCGGTCGCGCCGATCCGCGCCCAAGGAGACGAGTACGCGCTGGAGCGGCAGCTGCGCGATTTTTGGCGTGCGAACAACCTCTGCTTCAAGTGCGGGGATCGCTACTCCAGGGAGCATCGTTGTGCCCAACCCGCGCAGGTGCTCACCATCAACATGGGTGACCACGGCGAGGTGCTCTCCGACGACACCATCCACGCCCTGCAGTTGCTCAACGACCCGGGCCCGACCGCGCAACCTCCCGCTCAGGCCGTGGACGCGCCCGAGTGCTGCCTCCTCTCGTCGCAGGCGCTCGACGCCACGGACTCGGCGACCACGATCAGGTTGCGCGCGCTGGTGGGAAACCAGGTCATGCTCCTGCTGCTCGACTCGGGCAGCACCCACAGCTTCGTCAACAAGGCGTTCATCGATCGCCTTGGCCTCGCCATAGAGGAGATGCCGCCGAAAGAGGTGCACGTGGCCAACGGCGACAAGCTCACCTGCAACCGCATGGTGCCCGGCCTCAAATGGTGGATGCAGGGCCACACTTTCGCGACGCCCATGCGCGAGCTGGAGATCGGCGCGTACGACGGCATTCTGGGAATGGACTGGCTCGCCCAGCATAGTCCAATGATGTGCCACTGGCAAGACAAGTGGGTGAAATTTCAGCACGACGGCGAAGAGGTCACACTTTGTGGCGTCCCAACCAAGCCGGCCACCACACTCAAGGCAGTCAGGCTCGACGAGCTGCGCAAGATGATCGCCGGGAACGATGTCTGGGCCATGGCCATGGTGGACACCTGTGGCCCTGCAGCGTGCCCGGTTCGCAAATGCCCAAGTCAAACCCCGTTGGCCGACCTGCTCGAGGAATTCGCCGACGTGTTCACGGCACCACAAGGGCTCCCTCCTCATCGCCAGTACGACCACGCCGTCACGCTGGTGGAGGGCGCAGTCCCCGCGAAAACGCGCCCGTACCGCTACTCGACGCTCTAGAAGGACGAGATCGAGCGTCAGGTCAAGGAGATGCTGGACTCCGGCGTGATCACGCACAGCGTCAGTCCCTACGCCGCGCCAGTGTTGCTCGTGAAGAAGAAGGACAACACCTGGCGATTTTGCGTCGACTACCGCCGTCCCAACGACGCCACCGTCAAGAACAAATTTCCCCTGCCCATCATCGACGAGCTACTCGACGAACTGGCTGGCGCCACGGTGTTCTCCAAACTGGACCTGCAGGCGGGCTACCATCAGATCAGGATGCGAGAGGAGGACGAGTCCAAGATGGCGTTCAAGACACATCATGGGCATTTCCAGTTCCGGGTCATGTCATTCGGTCTCACGAACGCACCCGCCACTTTTCAGTGTCTGATGAATGCCATCTTCGGTAAGTGTGTCCGCAAGTTCGTCATCATATTCCTGGATGACATCTTGGTCTTCAGCGAGACGATGGAGGAACACCTGGAGCACATGCGCATCGTCTTCGAGCTGCTCCACACGCACCAGCTCTATGTCAAAGAATCCAAGTGCACGTTCGCCTGCGACCACATCAACTACCTCGGCCATGTCATATCCAAGGAGGGCGTGGCCACGGACAAGGAGAAGACGCAGGGCATGGAGTAGTGGCCAACGCCGACGAACGCCAGCGAGCTGCGCGGGTTTCTGGGCCTCACCGGCTACTACAGAAAATTCGTGCCGCACTATGGCATCATCACCAAGCCGCTCACGCAGCTGCTCACCAAAAAGGGCTTCTCCTGGACCGAGCAGGCGTAGACGGCGTTCGACATGCTCAAGCGCGCCATGGTCACCACACCGGTCCTGGCGCTTCCCAACTTCGAGCGGTCATTCACGATTGAGACGGACGCCTGCGACACGAGGGTTGGCGCGGTGCTGGCGCAAGATGGCCACCCGGTGACCTCCTTCAGCAAGGCGCTGGGAGTGCGCAACCAGAAGCTCTCCACCTACGAAAAAGAGTTCCTCGCCGTGATGATGGCCATCGACAAGTGGCGCCAGTACTTGCAGCGCGGCCCCTTCAACATCGTCACGGACCACAAGTCCCTCTGCAACCTCGGCGAGCAGCACCTGGAAACAGAGCTCCAGCGCAAGGCCATGGCAAAGCTGGTGGGACTCCAGTTTCGCTTCCAGTACAGACGCGGGCTGGACAATGGCGCTGCCGACGCGCTCTCCCGCGTGGGCAAGCAATTCGAGGTGGCCGCGCTCTCTGCGTGCCAGCCAGCCTGGGTGCAAGAGGTGATCAACTCCTACGTCACCGACGCGGACGCGCAGGAGCGGCTGCAGCAACTCGCCCTGCACAGCCCCGACGAGCACGGCTACGAGCTCTACCGCGGCACAATCAGGCGCCAAGGCTGCCTCTGGATCGAGGCAAATTCTGCACTGCGCACCAAGTTCATCGCCGCGCTGCACTGCAGCGCCGTGGGAGGCCACTTCGGCAGCACCGCCACCTGCCAGCGAGTGCGCAAACACTTCGACTGGCGCGGACTCAAGCGCGACGTCGATGAATTCGTGCCGCAGTGTGCGGTGTGCCAGCAGGCCAAGCACGAGCACGTCAAGCCACAGGGGCTCCTGGCCCCGCTGCCAATTCCGGCCGCGCCTTGGGAGGATCTCACCATGGACTTCGTCGAGGGCTTGCCGTGCTCGGAGGGCTGCGGCACGATCATGGTGGTCGTCGACCGTTTCACCAAATTCGCGCACTTCGCCCCCCTTCGCCATCCATTCAACGCCACGCAGGTGGCACCGGTATTTTGGGACAACGTGGTGAAGCTGCATGGCATTCCCTCCTCCATCGTCTCCGACCGCGACAAGATCTTCACCAGTCACCTCTGGCGCGAGCTGCTCGCCGGAGTGGGTACCAAGCTGCTCTACTCGACGGCCTACCACCCCCAGACGGACGACCAAAGTGAGCGCGTGAACCAGTGCATGGAGATGTATCTCCGGTGCGCGGTGCACGATTAGCCGCACAAATGGCGTCGCTGGCTGCCCAAGGCTCTCTACGGCAAAGAGGCCAATCTGGGCACAATGGCGTCCTGGGCAGCATCGACAGCCGCCGGCGAGGAGATGGATTGGGCGGCACACACCGCGCACATACGCGCCCAGCTAGAGCACGCGCAACGCCGGTTCAAGAAGAACGCGGACCGCAACCGCACCGAGCGCCACTTCCAGGAAGGGGAACAAGTGCCGCTCAAGCTCCAGCCCTACGCGCAACGCTCGGTGGTCAATCGCCCGTGTGCCAAGCTTGCCTTCAAGTTCTTCGGCCCCTACAAGATCATCGAGAAGATCGGCTTGCTCGCGTACAAGCTCGACCTGCCACCAGAGAGCCAGGTCCACCCCCGTCTTCCACGTCTCGCAATTGAAGCCATTCACAGCTGACTTCACGCCGGTGTTTGGAGAACTGCCCAAGGTGCCCGACCTCTCCACCACTGGCCTCTCTCCAACACGCATCCTGGACCGGCACATGATGAAGCAGGGAAACGCGCTAGTGGTGCAAATCAAGGTCCAATGGGGAGAGGGGGACTCCGCACAAACGACGTGGGAGAATTAGGAAGTTCTCCGTCACCGCTTTCCTTCCGCAGAGCTCTGGGAGGAGGACGACACCGGCGACGACGTAGAAGCAGAAGAAGATGACGCAGCGTCTTAAGGAGGGAGGAATGTCACACCTAACCAGCTGTTAGTGTGCCTTAGAGCTGGCTAGTGGGCCCAGCCAGCTGGCCAGCCAAGTGGACTGCATGGATGACGATAAAGGGTGGCCGCCTGTGGCCGTGTGAGGGAGGCGTGTGTGAACTTACTCCTGTAACCCAATCTTTCCTCTGCAATCGCATCCTGCTTCTTCCTCTCCAAGTCTCCCTCTCGCTCATCCTCCCCTCTCGATTCCCTTGCTCTCTGGGGTGTTACACCAGTCTGCATAACGCCCTTCAGCTTCGACTTTGAACAACATGCAATGTCGGAAGAACAAATGAATGATCTAATCCACCAAGAGGCCATTGTGTTCAACCCTGATTACCCAATAGCTGGTGTTCCTTTGATCGGCTTTGTTCACATGTAATGTTTTCGGCCCTCCTGCTACCAAAAATATTGCTAGCTGTAAACAATTGCCTCACCCGGAGAATCAAAAGGAGATGGCGTGTTAAGGGTAGATGACAAGAGCTGTGGTGGTCACATTTCCGTGTATATAGCCTACGGATTCTTGTGCTTGTGCATGTTGTTTTATGTGGATTTTTTTCCCTTCTGCTTAAAGATGTTTCAGCATGTTCCGTAAGAAGCGATAGTCCGTGAACTACGGCTGCCTATTTTCTGTGACCGTCTTCAGATTTTTACTTTTTTTGTTGACTATGGATTAATTATGTAATGTTGTCCTGGTTAGTGAACTCTGACTGACGGTGACTGGATTATAACTGTGTTCGCGTAATGTTGCCCTGGTTAATGGACGCTGACTGGCCATGATTTAGTGGTTGCTGTTTGTAGTTGTGTGGCCCTATTTTTCGGTCGTGTGACCCTATTCTCTTGGTTTACAAGACTCTTGCGCCTTTCTAGGATCACCAGTTTGATTGAAATGTGTATTATATGTCACAAAAATATACCATCGAATTCATATTCGAAAGGAGTTTTCAGTGATGATCTAATCCATTTTGAAGATATGTAGCTCACATTACATTAGTCCAATTTGATGATCTAGAAAGTACGTGCGAGAGATGGTTTGGCTGTTGTGGCCGCTAAGGTTTTTGCAACACAGAGTTGGTCTAAATTTCTTATGTTTTAGTCACCCGTTATGCACTTGGCTGCACATGTAACCTTTGAGGTCATATGTGCGCGGTACATTTATTTTCAGCAGGACCTCTCAACAATATTGCATGAAGATCAGTAGTGGTATCAACCATCGCCATGAGCCTGCCTAATCGCATTTGCTTCCGTTCTGTCGAGGCAATCATCTTGTAACAAAATTTTTTGGTGGGGTTTATTCCTCTGTAAATTAGCCATCGGAGCTGGATGAATCCTGTTAGCAATCCTCTACCCAACTCACTCAACCACGCAGGGAATTACAAGGTGGATGTATGAGCGTGCAGAGCCAGAGTGCGTTACGGTCAGGAGAGATTCCTAACAATAACATTCCCCTCTCCTTGAAACAAACTCGGCTTGAGAGGGGCCTCTAGAGAGCTGCGACATCTCTACCTCCGTGAAAAGGCTTGTGGCCGTTGCCTGTGAAGAGCTCCACACTGCTTGTGGCCGTTGCTTGTGGCCGTTGCCTGTGCAAGCAGAGATTCAGAATTTGTTCTCGACCACGGCGACTGCTCCCCCGGGTCGGGTGATAGCAGAGTTTGCTCCTCAACTTCTTGCGCTCTTGATCAGGCCCTCTCTTCCGGTAGGTGATAGCAGAGTTTGCTCCTCAACTTCTTGAGCTCTTGATCAGGCCCTCTCTTCCGGTTTATGAGACACATGCCCATTTCTAGCTAGATAATCGATTGAAAATCTAGAAAATATGTTCCAGAATCCAGACGAACCGAAAGAGGGAGTTACGCGAAACATGAAGCAGATCTGGAGCTACGGCTGGAGTTCAACCAAGGACCTTTCATTGTACGAGTCTTGACTGAATAAGCCAGTGCCAAGCAAAGCAAAACAAGCCAACTCTTAATTAATAAGCCAGTAAGAACAAAATGACGCTGTATGTGAACAATCAAATACACGTAGAGGCAGTACTGCTACAAATAGTGCCAACTGAATGCAAACTTTTATTGTACTAGTTCTTAAAAGACTGAATGAATAAAGGAAAGGAGGTGCTGCGTTTCTGAAAGCACATGCAGGAGAAGTAAATAGCTGATCATGAACAATCATGCGGAAGCCTCCATCTAACAAAGGGCAGAATCTGAACATACGTTGGAGAGAATAAGCCTTCGTTTATTGGGAGTTCCGGAGGTACAATGAATTGTTGGTGATTGCGACGGCACAGTGAATTGTTTGTTGCCTATCGAAATGTTGGAACAGCATCCACGGCAACTGATGGAAGTACAGTACCTGACTCCAGGATCTTGTTCAAGCCCTGAAATTGGGAAAGTAAGAGGGATAAATCAAACAATGTGGTAATGAGCGTATTCAGGAAAAAGACAATTCATGGTTGCTCAGATGAGTATACCATACCTTACTAGCGGCAAAGGCATGTCAGCACTCAACAGTCAAGGATGTCAATGGTGGGAAGTTTTGGATGGGCTTGTGCTGCGCGCGTCAGCCAAGCCTTGGCTGTCTCCATCTCTTCATCGCTGGAATTCTCACGCTCCAGCCAAACCTCAACATGCTCGAGAGAAGGGAGGTGGCCCATGCCGCAGTCAACCTCACCACTCGCGATCGACAGTGCGGAGACGCAGAACTCAAACCGCTGAACCCTTGGCATAGCTCCAGGTGGAAAAAGGCACGGCGAAGTCAGAAACCCCAAGAACTTGCAGCATCTCGCAGATGGGAATGCATCGGCCCTCACAGCCAACCTTCCCATCACGCGACTTGCACGCAGCCGCAGAAACAGAAGAGCAGGCAGCATCCCAATGATCTGAATGTCATCCCCTTGCAGTTCTTCCACTTCTATTTCCAGGGTGGAGAGGTGGGGAAGCGAACTTGAATTAACCCACTTTGGAAGTCGCGAGAACCACGAAGAAGAAAAGATGCTACTACGGAGGTTTGGAGGGGGCACCCAGCTTTCACATATGCGATCCATCAATCCGCCACCACTATGAATACGCAGATTTTGCAATTTGTGCAGGTTGCCTAGAGACTTGATTAATATATCAATCAGATCCTCGTCCATGTTATAACAGTCAACACCGAGTGTCCTAACCTCTGTCAGATGGCTCAGCTCTTCCGCAATGTGAGGAGACGAGGATAAGCCTACTCGTTCCAGCACTTCAAGGGACATCAAGCTCCCCATTCCTTTTGGCAGCCTCACCCTATAATTGACATATAGGCATATCAAATTTCTGAGCTGTACAACACTTGCAGGTAATTCTTTTATACTAGTGCCTCTTACATCCAGTGTCTGTAAAAGCTGCAACTTGCCTATGTCCATTGGGAGTTCGCAAACATCTGCATACATGAGCCCTAGGTACCTTAGGTGAATTAAATTCCCTACATACTTGAGGCTGATACCAGAGCTACTTTCATTGCTGCCACAATTTCCAAGATCAAGCACACGCAAAAATTGAAAGCTTGAGAGAGATGGCAACCAATCACAAGTAACAAGAGAAAAAACAGCAAAGGTCCTCACTTTTGACAGGCTAGTGCTACCAAACTGGTGGTTCTGAACTGTTGCCTTGATATTATGAAGTGATAGCCTGCGGAATTTCCTTTGCAGATTAGGTGCATGCCACTGAACATTATCCAATATGGAGACAAAATTCTCCTCATTTGACAGTGAGCATATAAGATCAAGCACCATATCATGTATTCGACAGGTTACTACGGTTCCGTCCAAATTGATTTGTGCTGGCTGGATCAAGCTCCTGTTCATAAGCTCGTTGAAGTAGCTCTCTCCGATCTCAAACAGCCTGGTTTCTTCTTTGTCACATTGGATAAACCCTTCAGCAAGCCACTTCCATATCAGCCAATCTCTCTTAATCTCAAAGTCTTCAGGAAAGATGCTTAGGTATAACAAACAAGTCTTTAGATGCGAAGGCAAATCAAAATAGCTGAGTGATAATATCCTCTTCATGTCCTTCACAATACCACCTTCTGTAACTCCACGGCCCATCGAACTGTGCACATGCATCCATTCTTCTTTCTGCTTTATCCTTTGGTTACTGACTAGAAGGCTAGATATTGTAATGATGGCTAATGGTACACCACCACATTTCTTCAATATCTCTCTTGATACTGCTTGCAAATCTTCTGGACATTTCACTTCGCTTTGAAATATTCTTCTATGGAAGAGTATCTGCGAGTCTTCATCAGAAAGAGGTTTCATTTTGTGAATCATGTCATCACTAGAAGAGAGACATGCTTCAGACACGCTCACATTGCGGGTTGTTGTGATTACCCGACTACGGAGGTTGTTTTTATACAAAGCACAATTTATAAATCTCCATATTTCTTCTTCCCATATATCATCGATTACGATGAGGTACCTATGCCAATAATTTTGATAGCATTAGTTGTCAAGTCATCTACATACAACTGAATTTTGTAACAAGGATAAACTATAAGGTACTAAAGCAAACCACAGGATTATATAACCACTAAGGATATGCATGCAAAAATATTAAGAAATGCAACAGAAATTGCTTAAAAGTATACAGGACTGACAAAAATAAGGCAACTGTGCAAAAAAGAAAGAAACCGAATTTGCTTAAAAAGAAATGGAATACTACAGATATAAAAGTATAACAAATAAGGAATGAAGATATGAAACTCAGTATACATCTCACTACTTCACACATTTCCGAAATGTATACAAAAGGACACAGGCACTACGTGATGAATACCTCTTATCCACAAGGTAATCACTGATTTGCTTGATGAGTAGATTTTCATCCCGTGTTGTATTATGAATGTCACTGAACTTTTCATTGTCAAGTTCATAGAGTAAGTCCTTGAAAACTTTTTTGATATCTGGGTTCTGACCCACTGGGACAAAAGCCACACGATCAAATTGGGCTTTGATCTTCTCATAGACTGCTTTGGTGAGTGTTGTCTTGCCTAGCCCACCAACACCAACAATAGAGATGGTCTTCAATTGCTCCTTGGAACTCCCGTCCTCACAAATCAGTGTTTTGATAAGCTCATCCCTTGTGCAGTCAACGCCAACAAGCTCCCCTACATCTTTGTGCAGAGCTAACACACGAGGGTCAATGGTAGCACCATTGCTAGTGCTACGCATGTCAAGCTCATACTTTTTACGCAGCCCCACCAACTCCGTGGCAAGGTCCTCAGCTTCTTTGATGGCACTAGAGATTTGATGAAGTGCTTTGCCATTACCAAACAATTTGGTGGTCTTCTTGAGGAACTTCTTGACACGATTCCTCATGTTCGTTGGCTTGCTGCTTGGACCCTCATCCACACGCACCAGAAAGTCATCAACAGCGTCTTCCATGTCGCAAGAGAGGTCTCTCACCTTGCCAGCCCAAATCCGGACCGGCTCCTGGAGCTGATCCAGTGGCACCTTGCCAACCTCACGAAGTACGGCGTGTATCATCTCCAGTTCTGTACGAAGTGATTGTACACCTTTCTTTACTCGCTTCTCCAGGTTGTATTCTCCGGCGAGCAGCTCACCGAGCTTACGGAGGACAGGGCTCAACGCCCCAGCAGCGGCCTCCATACCTCGATATTTTATTTGTCCTTGGGTCGAAATTCTGTAATGCAAACATGATGGTTTTCAAAAGACAGAATGAGCAAAACCTGAACCTGATTGGTTGGTGAAAGTGACTGTAAACATAGCGCATATGCATTGTTTCTTTCCAACGCAGAAGCAGAAGCAGAAGATGGGTACCTTGAATAGCAGCTCCTTCAAATCCAATTTGCAGCAACCCAAGATGAACTACTGGAGAATATAGATCCAATTCTGCAAATAATACATTCATGTCAGAATCAGCAAAAAATCATACTAACTGTTTTCAGAGAACCACCGGATGAGCAAAAGATAGACATTTGTGTTTTGTGAAAGTAACAGCTCGTGGTACTACTAATTTGTTTGGAAAAGCATGATCTGATTTTGTTTGGAAAAACTAGATATAGTACTAATTGTTTTCAGATACTAATTTGTTCGGTAAAGCATGATCTGATTTTGTTTGGAAAAGCTGAACAGAGTGAAAAGAAAAAATGCAGCACCCCTCAGAACATGGATAGATATACTAAGCTCTGGCCACTGACCATTTTTTTCTCTTTGCTTTATTTTATCTTATTCCTTTTTCTTTTTCCTAATGTACATATTTAAACACTTTTACTGTAATATAATTATACAGTAAAAGAAATACTAGTAGCAAACAAGAGATTAATAAGGAGGGGAGAAACAGATGGAGCAAGATCTGATCCTCCCCTTGCTCTGGATCTACACGCACGGCCGTAGTGGGAACACAATCGTTTCCACTTCTCAGGATGAGCAAAATCTGAACTTGTGACAGAGGGCAAAATAAAAATAGAAAAAGGGCATCACCTGGCTTGGCTCAATCGAAGAAGAGCATCCTGAAGAACAGCGAACAGCAACTCTTCGCCTCTGCTGAGCGAACGTTGAACAGATCGAGCTCTGCAACATGAAAACCACAAAGAATGAAAAAGAGGAGAGAGCTGTACGCTAACTAGATCCAAGGAAATGTATGGAACAGAGGAGGAAGGGGAGGGGACGAGTCGAAGGAAGAGTACCTTCGACGCCGTCGCCGCCGCAGATTGTGGGGAGACCCACTGTAGTCTAGTCGCCGCAGAGAACAACGAGAGACCAAGGAAAGAAGCGGCAGCAAGTAGCACTAGCAGTGTGGATACGACCGGCCGGAGTGATTTGTGGTCGTCTCGTCTGTGTGTCCGTAAGGTTTGCGTTCATTCAACACACTGAGGCCAACTCCACCGCGCGACCGTATCCTGTCCGCCCTCGTCCGTTTGAGATAAAACGAACAAATAGCGCGGCCCAGCGCACGGCCTTAAACGGACAAATGTCCGGATTTCGTCCGTTTTTGACCCATCCTCAGCCCAAACTTGTGCTCGGTTTTGGGTGAAACGGACGCGCGCGGATGGCCTGGACGCACGCCCTTGTCCCCCCGTGGCCCGCCTGTCGGAGACACTAGCAGTCCCTCCGCTCCCAACGCTTTCACCCTCTCTCTCCCGCCCCGCCCTGTCGTCGGCGCCGCCGCTATTCTCCGGCCGCCTCCTCACCGCGCAGCCCCCGGCCGTCCCTACCATACCACGTCTCGACATGGCCGCCACCACGCCCGCGCCTTGGCCGTAGTTTTGGTCATTGATCGGAGGTTTGACCGTCGCCGTCTTTGCTGGTTGCAGAGGGGACAGGACCGTCGACGACGCACCACGGCGTCCTCGGCAGCTTCCGACGAGAGCTCCACAGCGGCCAGTAGCCGGCCGGCAACCGCCCCTGCTGCGTCGAGGTGATCATCGCGGCCTCTTCGCCATCACGCCCGCAAGGTGTTCGGCATTTTGCCCACAAAGGTATGGACAGTGGAGACGAGTTTTTCTTCCGTCACTTCCTTTGTTCATTGGACGATTCGTCGTCGGATGATGAAGATATTGTGGTGGCTGCATTGGTCGTTCACGACCACATTCAACGGCAGCTTCCTCGGTACAGGGGGTCACTCTCTGGCCGTGCTCCCAACCTGAACCGCAACAGGGAGAGAGGTCACGTCCTGCTCTATGCTGATTACTTTGTCAACACCCCTCTCTTCATGCATATGGAATTCCAGACGATCTGTGGATGAGTATGTGCTTATGAGTGAGACAACATGTCTGATGTCAATGTACAAGTTTTGCCATGCTGTGATCGAGGTGTTTGGCCCAGAGTACTTGAGGCAGCCAACTGCCGCTGATACAGAGAGATTGTTGACGACCAACGCAGCTAGAGGCTTTCCAGGCATGCTTAGCAGCATAGATTGTATGCACTGGGAGTGGAAGAACTGTCCATTTGCTTGGCAGGGCCAGTACAAAGGGCATGTTAAGGCGTGCACTATCATATTAGAAGCGGTGGCATCACAGGATCTTTGGATATAGCATTCTTTCTTCGGCATGGCAGGTTCTCACAATGATATCAACGTGCTGCAGCGTTCTCTAGTCTTCGCGAGACTTGCAGAAGGCCACTCCCCACCTGTCAACTTTAAGATCAACGGCCACCATTACAACAAGGGATACTATCTAGCAGATGGTATATATCCTCAGTGGTCAACTTTTGTAAAGACAATCTCGAACCCCCAAGGTGAGAAGAGAAAGAGATTTGCCCAAATGCAAAAGAGTGTTAGAAAGGATGTGGAAACGTGCTTTTGGTGTGCTTCAATCCCGGTGGGGTATCGTTCCAAACCCTGCACTATCATGGGATGAAAGGAAGCTTTGGGAGGTGATGACTGCTTGTGTGATCATGCACAACATGATCGTCGAGGACGAGGGTGATGAGAGTATCTTTGACCAAGGATTTGACTATCAAGGTGGAAATATTGAGCCCCTGCATCAAAACCCGGCCATATTTGAACAATTTGCCCAATTCCATCATGAGATGCGTGATTGACACACTCATTTGAATCTTTAAAATGACTTGGTTGAGCACGTGTGGAATCACATTGGCAACCAATAGATGTATTGGTCCATTTTATATTAGTCAAGACAATTTCGATTTGGTTGTAAAACTATTTTATTAAAGACAATTTCAATTGGGTTGTAAAATTATTTTAATTTTCAGACAAATATTTGGGTTGGAAACTAGTTTTGATGAAAATTTGGACATTTTTGGCCCTGGCGGACAGAATGGGGCAAAAGGATACGTCCGCGTGCTGGGTGCACGGCCATCGCAGGAGACGTCCGGACACGACTTCAAATCTATATCCAAACGGACAAAATCCGAACAAAACGGACGTTCGTTTGCAGTCGCACGGTAGAGTTGGCCTGATCTACTCGTGGTGATTTCAAACACACATGGATGCATGCACGTGATGCCATACACGCCGATGCATGCACCGAGTCAAAAGTTGTACAGCCCATCACGTGCACGTACGTGGTTAGGCGTGTACGGCACGTGACGCCGTCACCCAATGCGTGCACCATGTCGGCCGGGACTAAGTATATACGTACATTTTTTACTCTAGAGTACTTGTCTGGGTGTGTGGGCGGTGGTGTATAGGCGCTATGTGTGCGTTGCTCCCAAAAGGTTCATGGGAATAAAGAATCTAGTACGGCTGATCATAGTAGGGAGTAATTTAGACTAGTAATATACATATATTATTAATCTATGTTACTATTTTTATAGTGGGTAATAACATATGTGTAGTGTTATGCATCATCTTATTTATTACTTTATAGTCTCATTTTGCATTGGAAACCGCTATATGATGGTAACATATTATATTACTCCATTTGTCTTTTTCTTCATTAATTACCTGAGACATCATCTTTTTTGCTTATGTGACATGTATGTTACTATCTATGTTACTTCCACTATGACCAGGCTACTAGTAACGTGCAAGCGGGCGTTGGGGCTTGCATGTAGCGCTTGTCCGCACGCCTAAGTGCATGATGCTTGCCTTAACCCATGGATTAGAGCACTACTTTTGAGTTTATAGTCCGATTCACTATGCATCACCCGTCACTAGGCATTAGTTAACCCGTAAATCAGTCCGCTAGCGACTCAGTTGGTCGGCGGTAAGAACGGATCTGGTCGCATCATCGATCTATGTAACGTGATTGCATATGCATAAACTACTCCGGATTAGCGTACACAAGTACGAAATGTGATACAATATAGGAAAAAAGAGATGCATTGTTCTTATCAAGAGAGAAAGAGAGAGAGGGAGGGAGGAGGAGAGAGAGACATGCCCTGTTTAATCAAGAGACAAATTCTATTCTAGAGTAAGCTATGCTCTGTCTGACGAATCCAATGCATTTGCTTTTGTGAAACCACTACGCCAGGAAACCCCTTCGTATTTGTTACCATTGAAAGACACTAACACCCTGTTGCTGCTACTCCCTCTGTAACTTTTAAAAGACGTTTTTAGAGTCTATAGCAGTGTCTAAAAACGTCTTATAAAAAGTTATAGAGGGAGTGCTATACCATTGACGAGCAGCGAACACCTCATCAATATGTGACTGGATGCATCTCAGCTCTAGCAAATGTTGGGTTTGTAGTGTCCAAAAACAAGTCTGCCACTTGGTACAAGTTTCGATGCAACTTAGTTCAGCTGTAACCGATAGCCAACATAAGTTAAGTGTATGTGTTTCTCAGCTTTCCACAACTTGTTGATTATTTCAATGCATTCAAGATGAAACATAAAGTGGACTCGAGGCATCGAAAAATCATACATATATATCAGCTGTAACAATAGCAAACATAAGTTAAATGAAATGTATGTGATCTTCAGCTTTCTATGACCTGTCCAAATCATTCAAGATGAAAGATAAAGCTGACTCAAGCCATGGAAAGAACATACAGATATATCAAATTGATTTTTTAATGATATATACATTATGTAAAACCCATGAATGATGTAGATATCGATGCGTTGGAGGTCAGTGTGCTCGATAATTTTTGTGCGGATCTTGTACCATCCATTCCTGGGTCAGAGGAAGAGGATGACACTCTTGAGGCTGCGGTAGTTCGATCCACTGAGCCCGGTTGTGAGGACCGGGTGGAGGATCAAAACAAACCTAAAAGCAAGTGGAAGCGGAAGATCTACCCTGCTTCAGCGGTGCGTAGGAGTGCTAGGATCCGTACTATTAAAAAATTTCATGATGAAATATGAAAGGAATCTTTTGAAATAGCAGAGGTCTGAAAGACTTGGCTAAAAGAAGGTTTCTTGCAGATGCGTCTATCGAGCATAGATTGAATTTTATTGCTCTCTTGAAAACTGCTAGAGATAATTTTTCGCCCCAGTTTCTCAGTACTTTATCGGGAGGTGTCGATTTCGATTGGCACTGCCTGCCTCCGAGAGGAAGATCGGGTGGGATCTTACTAGGAGTGAGATGCGATTCGCTGGAAGTCCAAAGTGTAGTGATAGGAGATTTCGCAGTTAAGTTTCGGGTTAGGTCGAAAGCTGATGGGTTTAATTGGGCTCTGGTGGCGGTTTATGGTGCCGCGCAACCCGAGCTCAAACCAGAGTTCTTGGCGGATCTTGTTCGAATTTACGGCTCTGAGCAGCTCCCAATTCTGGTTGGGGGTGATTTCAATATCATTAGGAGGAGAGAGGAAAAGAACAATGATAACTTCAACGGCAGATGGTCGTTTATGTTTAATACCATTATTGAAAGCTTGGATCAGAGAGAGATAGAGCTTTTGGGTAGAAAATTTACCTGGGCTAATGCTTTGCCAAATCTGATGTTTGAGAAGCTGGATCGAGTTCTAGCGAGCGTCGTATGGGAACAAAATTTCCTTTGGTAACGGTCCAGGCACTCTCGCGTGGAATTTCCGATCACACATCTTTATTTGTGGACTCGGGTGAGCCACCCCACATGGGGAACAAAAACTTCTTTTCATTTGAGCTGGCATGGTTTGAACGAGAAGTCTTCTTGAATCTGATAGCCAGGGAATGGGCTAAGGATGCAGGAGGTAGGACTTAGGTTGAGCGATGGCAGAATAAGATAAGGCATTTGAGAAGTTTCTTACGTGGGTGGGCTAAGCATCTTAGTGGGATTTATAAGGTCGAAAAGGAAAGGCTCCTTACACTTATTCAGTCCCTAGATTTAAAAGCCGAGTCCACAATTTTGCAAGCCACGGAGCTTCATGCTAAACTGGAGGCGGAGATGAGGTTGAAAGAGCTTCTCCGTGAAGAGGAATTAAAGTGGGCGCTGCGAGCTAAGGTTCGCAAAGTTGTTCAGGGGGACACGAACACTCAATTCTTTCACATGATCGCTAATGGCAAGCACAGAAAAAAGAGGATCTTTCAGCTTGAACAAGATGAAGGAACGATTTTAAGACAGGAAAACCTAAAATTATACATAACCGAATACTACAAGCAGTTGTTTGGGCCTCCGGAGGATAATTGTGTATCCCTGGATGAGTCCAGGATTGAGGATGTGCCTCAATTTACTGCTGATGAGAATGATATTTTGATTGCCCCGTTTTTGGAGAAAGAGGTGTTTGAAGCCATTACACAGATGAAAAACAATAAGGCTCTAGGGCCGGATGGATTTCCGGCCGAATTCTATAAAAAGTGTTGGCATATTATTACGGGGGATTTGCTACCAATGTTCCATGATTTATTCCCTGGACAACTTCAGTTATTTCACTTGAATTTTGGAACAATAACATTGCTTCCTAAGAAAACAGAGGCTGTGAGAATTGAGCAGTTCAAGCCGATCTGTCTTTTCAATTTAGTTTCAAAATTTTCACCAAGGTTGGGACTAATAGGCTCACGCAGATTGCGCATTCTTTGGTGCAGCATTCCCAAACTGCTTTCATGCCGGACAGAAACATCCTAGAAGGGGTTGTGGTCCTTCATTAAACGCTCCATGAAATTCACACGAAAAAACTAGATTGAGTTGTTTTTAAGGTGGATTTCGAGAAAGCATACGATAAAGTCAAATGGCCTTTCCTTCAACAGGCCTTGCGTATGAAAGGTTTTAATGAAGCCTGGCGACGCCAGGTAGAATCGTTCACGCAAAAAGGGAGTGTTAGAATTAAAGTGAATGACGACATATGTCATTATTTCCAGACACGTAAGGGCCTGAGACAAGGGGATCCGATGTCTCCTATTTTGTTCAACATTGTAGTTGATATGTTGGCAATTCTAATAGGAAGGGCTAAGGAGGCTGATACGTCTCTGTCATATCTATAATTTTTGATTGTTCCATGCCAATATTCTACAACTTTCATATACTTTTGGCAACTTTTTATACTATTTTTGGGACTAACATATTGATCCAGTGCCCAGTGCCAGTTCCTGTTTGTTGCATGTTTTTTTGTTTCGCAGAAAATTCATATCAAACGGAGTCCAAACGGGATAAAAACGGACGGAGGATAATTTTGGAATATTTGTGAAATATGGGAAGAAGAATCAATGCGAGACGGTGCTCGAGGGGGCCATGAGGCAGGGGGCGTGCCCCTGACCCTCGTGGGCCCCCCGTAAGGCGGTTTCTGCTCCTCTTTGGCCGCAAGAAAGCTAATTTTTGGAGAAAACTCTGGGCGAAGGTTTCAATCCAATCGGAGTTACGGATCTCCGGATATATAAGAAACGGTGAAAGGGCAGAATCCAAGAGCACAGAAACAAAGACAGAGACAGAGAGACAGATCCAATCTCGGAGGGGCTCTCGCCCCTCCCATGCCATGAAGACCAAGGACCAGAGGGGAAACCCTTCTCCCATCTAGGTAGGAGGTCAAGGAAGAAGAAGGGGGGGGGCTCTCCCCCTCTCTTTCGGTGGCGCCGGAACGCCACCGGGGTCATCATCATCATCGCGATCTTCACCAACACCTACGTCATCTCCACGAACATATCCATCACCTTCCCCCCTCTATCTACAGCGGTCCACTCTCCCGCAACCCGTTGTACCCTCTACTTGAACATGGTGCTTTATGCTTCATATTATTATCCAATGATGTGTTGCCATCCTATGATGTCTGAGTAGATTTTCGTTGTCTTATCGGTGATTGGTGAATTACTATGATTGATTTAATTTGCTTGTGGTTATGTTGCTGTCCTTTGGTGCCCATCATATGAGCGCGCGTGTGGATCACACCATAGGGTTAGTTGTATGTTGATAGGACTATGTATTGGAGGGCAAGAGTGACAGAAGTTTCAACCTAGCATAGAAATTGATGCATACGGGATTGAAGGGGACCAATATATCTTAATGCTATGGTTGGGTTTTACCTTAATGAATGTTAGTAGTTGCAGACGCTTGCTAATAGTTCCAATCATAAGTGCATAGAATACCAAGTCAGGGATGACATGCTAACAGTGGCCTCTCCCACATAAAACTTGCTATCGGTCTAGTAAAGTAGTCAGTTGCTTAGGAACAATTTCGCAAATCCTACCACCACTTTTCCACACTCGCTATACTAACTTTATTGCTTGTTTACCTAAACAGCCCGTACTTATTATTTACGTGCACTTTATATTCTTGCAAACCTATCCAAAAACACCAACAAAGTACTTCTAGTTTCATACTTGTTCTAGGTAAAGCAAACGTTAAGCGTGCGTAGAGTTGTATCGGTGGTCGATAGAACTTGAGGGAATATTTGTTCCACCTTTAGCTCCTCGTTGGGTTCTACACTCTTACTTATCGAAAGAGGCTACAATTGATCCCCTATACTTGTGGGTTATCAAGACCTATTTCTGGGGCCGTTGCCGGGGAGTCAAAGCATGGGGTGAATATTCTCGTATGTGCTTGTTTGCTTTATCACTAAGTAGTTTTTATTTTGCGTTCTTGTTTTCTACCTTTAGTTATGGGTAGGAAACGCAAAATACCAAAACAATTAGTTGTACCTACTGCTACCTCTTGAGCACTGCGTTGGTTTTCCCTTGAAGAGAAAAGGGTGATGCTGTAAAGCAGCATAAGCTTTTCCCTCGGTTTTTGAGAATCAAGGTATCAATCCAGTAGGAGACCACGCGTGAGTCACCTCATACCTACACAAACAAATAAGAACCTCGCAACCAACGTGATAAAGGGGTTGTCAATCCCTTCACGGCCACTTGCAAGAGTGAGATCTGATAGAGATAATGATAATAAGATAAATATTTTTGATATTTTTATGATATAGATTAAAAGTAAAGATTGCAAAATAAAATAGATTGGAAACTTGTATGATGGAAAATAGACCCGGGGGCCATAGGTTTCACTAGTGGCTTCTCTCAAGATAGCATAAGTATTACGGTGGGTGAACAAATTACTGTCGAGCAATTGATAGAAAAGCGAACAATTATGAGAATATCCAGGTATGATCATGTATATAGGCATCATGTCCGTGACAAGTAGACCGACTCCTGCCTGCATCTACTACTATTACTCCACACATCGACCGCTATCCAGCATGCATCTAGAGTGTTAAGTTCATAAGAACAGAGTAACGCCTTAAGCAAGATGACATGATGTAGAGGGATAAACTCATGCAATATGATATAAACCCCATATTTTTATCCTCGATGGTAACAATACAATACGTGCCGTTTCCCTTTCTGTCACTGAGATCTAGCACTGCAAAATTGAACCCAAAGCTAAGCACTTCTCCCATTGCAAGAAAGATCAATCTAGTAGGCCAAACCAAACTGATATTTCGAAGAGACTTGCAAAGATAAACCAATCATACATAAAATAATTCAGAGAAGATTCAAATATTGTTCATAGATAGACTTGATCATAAACCCACAATTCATCGGATCTCGACAAACACACCGCAAAAGAAGATTACATCGAATAGATCTCCAAGAGAATCGAGGAGAACTTTGTATTGAGATCCAAAAAGAGAGAAGAAGCCATCTAGCTACTAGCTATGGACCTGAAGGTCTGAGGTAAACTACTCACACATCATCGAAGGGGCCATGGAGTTGATGTAGAGGCCCTCCGTAATCAATGCCCCCTCTAGCGGAGCTCCGGAAAAGGCCCCAAGATGGGATCTCTTGGGTACAGAAGGTTGCGGCGGTGGAAATAGGGTTTCGTGGTGCTCCTGGATGTTTTCGGGGTATGTGAACATATATAGGAGAAAGAAGTAGGTCGGTTGAGCCACGAGGGGCCCACGAGGGGGGAGGGCGCGTCTAGGGGGTAGGCGCGCCCCCTGCCTCGTGGCCGCCTCGTTTGTTTCTTGACGTCCACTCCAAGTCCTCTGGATCACGTTTGTTCCAAAAATCACGTTCCCGAAGGTTTCATTCCGTTTGGACTACGTTTGATATTCCTTTTCTACAAAACACTAAAATAGGCAAAAAACAATAATTTGGGCTGGGCCTCCGGTTAATAGGTTAGTCCCAAAAATATTATAAAAGTGTAAAATAAAGCCCATTAACATCCAAAACAGATAATATAATAGCATGGAACAATCAAAAATTATAGATACATTGGAGATGTATCAAGCATCCCCAAGCTTAATTCATGCTCGTCCTCGAGTAGGTAAATGATAAAAACAAATTTTTTGATGTGGAATGCTTTCTAGAATATTCTTCAATGTATTTCTCTCTATTGTGGCATGAATGTTCAGATCCGAAAGATTCAAGATAAAAGTTTATTGTTGACATAAAAATAGTAATACTCCAAGTATGTTAATCAAGCAATTATGTCTTATCAAAATACCACAGCCAAAGAAAACTTATCCCTACAAAATCATATAGTTTGGCCATGCTTGATTTTCATCAGACAAAATGCTCTCATCATGCACAACCCCGATGACAAGCCAAGCAATTGTTTCATACTTAGCCTTTTCAAACTCTTTCAACTTTCATGCAATATATGATCGCGAGCCATGGACATAGCACTATGGGTGGAATAGAATGTGATTATTGAGGTTGTGTGAGAAGACAAAAAGGGAGAAAGTCTCACATTGACGCGGCTAATCAATGGGCTAATGAGATGCCCACCGATTGATGTCAATGCGAGGGGTAGGGATTGCCATTCAACGGATGCACTAGAGCTATAAATATATGAAAGCTCATCAAAGAAACTAAGTGGGTGTGCATCCAACTCGCTTGCTCATGAAGACCTAGGGCATTTGAGGAAGCCCATCATTGGAATATACAAGCCAAGTTCTATAATGAAAAATTCCCACTAGTATATGAAAGTGACAAAATAAGAGACTCTCTATCATGAAGATCATGGTGCTACTTTGAAGCACAAGTGCGAAAAAAGGATAGTAACATTTTCCCTTCTCTCTTTTTCTCTCATTTATATTTATATTTTTTGGGCCTTCTTTTTTCTTTTCTTTTGGCCTCTTTTCTTTCCTTTTTTTATTTTTCGTCCGGAGTCTCATCCCGACTTGTGGGGGAATCATAGTCTCCATCATCCTTTCCTCACATGGGACAATGCTCTAATGATGATCATCACACTTTTATTTTCTTACAACTCAAGAATTACAACTCGATACTTAGAACAAAATATGACTCTATGTGAATGCCTCCGGCGGTGTACCGAGATTGCGATGAATCAAGAGTGATATGTATGAAAAAATTATGAACGGTGGCTTTGCCACAAATACGATTTCAACTACATGATCATGCAAAGCAATATGACAATGATGATGCGTGTCATAATAAATGGGACGGTGGAAAGTTGCATGGCAATATATCTCGGAATGGCTATGGAAATGCCATAATAGGTAGGTATGGTGGCTGTTTTGAGGAAGATATAAGGAGGCTTATGTGTGATAGAGCGTATCATATCACGGGGTTTGGATGCACCGGCGAAGTTTGCACCAACTCTCAAGGTGAGAAAGGGCAATGCACGGTACCGAAGAGGCTAGCAATGATGGAAGGGTGAGAGTGTGTATAATCTATGGACTCAACATTAGTCATAAAGAACTTACATACTTATTGCAAAAATCTACAAGTCATCAAAACCAAGCACTGCGCGCATGCTCCTAGGGGGATAGATTGGTAGGAAAAGACCATCGCTCGTCCCCGACCGCCACTCATAAGGAAAGCAATCAAAGAACACCCCATGCTTCAAATTTGTCACATAACGTTTACCATACGTGCATGCTACGGGACTTGCCAACTTCAGCACAAGTATTCATCAATTTCACAATTACTCAACTAGCACACTTCTAATATTACCACCTTTATATCTCAAAACCATCTATCAAGCATACAACTTCTCTTAGCATTTAAAATTTGTAACCAAAGTGAATTACCATGCTGTTCTAAAGGACTCTCAAAATGATATAAGTGAAGCATGAGAGATCAATTATTTCTATAAAATAGAACTACCGCCGTGCTCTAAAAGATATAAGCAAAGCACTAGAGCAAAAATTATATAGCTCAAAAGATATAAGTGAAGCACATAGAGTATTCTAATAAATTCCAATTCATGTGAGTCTCTCCCAAAAGGTGTGTACAGAAAGGATTATTTTGGTAAACTAAAAAGAAAAGACTCAAATCATACAAGACGCTCCAAGCAAAACACATATCATATGGCGAATAAAATAGCTCCAAGTAAAGTTACCAATGGACGAAGACGAAAGAGGGGATGCCTTCCAGGGCATCCCCAAGCTTAGGATTTTTGGTGTCCTTGGATTTTACCTTGGCGTGCCTTGGGCATCCCCAACCTTGGTCTCTTGCCACTCCTTGTTCCATAATCCGTCAAATCTTTACCCAAAACTTGAAAACTTCACAACACAAAACTTAAAAGAAAATCTTCGAGAGCTCCGTTAGTAAAAGAAATTAAACCACCACTTCAAGGTACTGTAATGAACTCATTCTTTATTTATATTGGTGTTAAACCTACTGTATTCCAACTTTTCTATGGTTCATAAACTTTATTACTAGCCATAGATTCATCAAAATAAGCAAACAACACACGAAAAACAGAATCTATCAAAAACAGAACAGTCTGTAGTAATCTGTAGGTTTCGAATACTTATGGAACCCTAAAAATTCTAAAATAAATTTCTGGACGTGAGGAATTTATCTATTAATCATCTGCAAAAACAATTAACTAAATAGAACCCTCCAATAAAAATTGGCAGCAATTCTCGTGAGCGCTAAAGTTTCTGTTTTTTACAGCAAGATCAAAAAGATTTTCCCCAAGTCTTCCCAACGGTTCTACTTGGCACAAACACTAATTAAACACAAAAAACACAACCAAAACAGAGGCTAGATAAATTATTTATTACTAAACAGGAACAAAAAGCAAGGAATAAAAATAAAATTGGGTTGCCTCCCAACAAGCGCTATCATTTAACGCCCCTAGCTAGGCATAAAAGCAAGGATAGATCTAGGTATTGCCATCATAATGATAAGGTAAATCGCGAAAGCTCATCTCATACTCCCTACGTTCAGCATCAAGCTTTCTTTGTGGAAAGAAAAAGTAATCAAAAGGGCTAAATTTAATGGACAAAAGTCCACAAGATCGAGCTCGGGAGGTGTTGGTTCCTCCTTTGGCCCCTCATATTGCACAATCAATTCATCATTATAAGCATTCTTTTGGCAAAAAGTCATGAGCCTTTGTTTAAGGGAAAAACCTAACCCATTGTTCTGGATGGCAAAATTATCATTAAGTTCAGAGATCCTATTAACAAGAGCATCAGTAGGAACCTTTTTTCTAAGGTTTTCATTAAAAGCAACATGATCTAAAGATCGTAAATGCATAATGTCTTCTTGATAGAAAAGTATCGCTTCTATGGGAGGACAACCAGCATCCACCCTATAATGCGCAAAAATTTCATTGGCTTCTTTTATTATAAATCTGAACTCATGAGCTAAAAAGATGGTTGCTGCTCGCTTAACAGAAGAATGCTCAATATTAGAAAATTCTAGGAAAATCCTTTGTATGGAAGGATGCATATGTAAAAATTGTCTTCCGAGTTCAACTATGAGCAAAGATATAGCATCTGCGAGACTACTAGTTTTATGACGGATAGATCCACTCATGGTGGGCAAAGCACCAACACAAGTTAAGAAATCTTGAATAACTCCCTTCCCAATAATATTACCGCTACCAATGCGAAACTTTTTAGTGTGCAAAATAATAGGATTTTCAAGAGGATCATCAATAGCATCAAAGTTTTCCATATTATTATCCTTATCAATGTTAACCTCCCCAGTTTCAGACATGATGGCAACACATTGCAAAAAGAACAAGCACATAGAAGGCAGGAAGGAAAAAGAGGCGAACGGAAAAAGAGGGCGAATAAAACGGCAAGGGTGAAGTGGGGGAGAGGAAAACGAGAGGCAAATGGCAAATAATATAATGCGAAGGATAAGAGTTGTGATGGGTACTTGGTATGTCTTGACTTGGCGTAGATCTCCCCGGCAACGGTGCCAGAAATCCTTCTTGCTACCTCTTGAGCACTGCGTTGGTTTTCCCTTGAAGAGAAAAGGGTGATGCAATAAAGCAGCGTAAGTATTTCCCTTAGTTTTTGAGAACCAAGGTATCAATCCAGTAGGAGACCACGCGTGAGTCACCTCGTACCTACACAAACAAATAAGAACCTCGCAACCAACGTGATAAAGGGGTTGTCAATCCCTTCACGGCCACTTGCAAGAGTGAGATCTGATAGAGATAATGATAATAAGATAAATATTTTTGCTATTTTTATGATATAGATTAAAAGTAAAGATTGCAAAATAAAATAGATTGGAAACTTGTATGATGGAAATTAGACCCGGGGCCATACATTTCACCAGTGGCTTCTCTCAAGATAGCATAAGTATTACGGTGGGTGAACAAATTACTGTCGACCAATTGATAGAAAAGCAAATAATTATGAGAATATCCAGGTATGATCATGTATATAGGCATCACGTCCGTGACAAGTAGACCGACTCCTGCCTGCATCTACTACTATTACTCCACACATTGACCGCTATCCAGCATGCATCTAGAGTATTAAGTTCATAAGGACAGAGTAAAGCCTTAAGCAAGATGACATGATGTAGAGGGAGAAACTCATGCAATATGATATAAACCCCATCTTTTTATCCTCGATGGCAACAATACAATACATGTCATTTCCCTTTCTGTCACTGGGATCTAGCACCGCAAGATTGAACCCAAAGCTAAGCACTTCTCCCATTGCAAGAAAGATCAATCTAGTAGGCCAAACCAAACTGATAATTCGAAGAGACTTGCAAAGATAAACCAATCATATATAAGATAATTCAGAGAAGATTCAAATATTTTTCATAGATAGACTTGATCATAAACCCACAATTCATCGGATCTCGACAAACACACCACAAAAGAAGATTACATCAAATAGATCTCCAATTGAATCGAGGAGAACTTTGTATTGAGATACAAAGAGAGAGAAGAAGCCATCTAGCTACTAGCTATGGACTCGAAGTTCTGAGGTAAACTACTCACACATCATCGGAGGGGCCATGGAGTTGATGTAGAGGCCCTCCGTGATCAATGCCCCCTCCGGCGGAGCTCCGGAAAAGGCCCTAAGATGGGATCTCTTGGGTACAGAAGGTTGCGGTGGTGGAAATAGGGTTTCATGGTGCTCCTGGATGTTTTCGGGGTATGTGAACATATATAGGAGAAAGAAGTAGGTCGGTTGAGCCACGAGGGGCCCACGAGGGGGGAGGGCGCGCCTAGGGGGTAGGCGCGCCCCCTTGCCTCGTGGCCGCCTCTTTCGTTTCTTGACGTCCACTCCAAGTCCTCTAGATCACGTTTGTTCCAAAAATCACGTTCCCGAAGGTTTCATTTCGTTTGGACTCCGTTTGATATTCCTTTTCTACGAAACACTAAAATAGGCAAAAAAACAACAATTTGGGCTGGGGCTCGGGTTAATAGTTAGTCCCAAAAATAATATAAAAGTGTAAAATAAAGTCCATTAACATCCAAAATAGATAATATAATAGCATGGAACAATCAAAAATTATAGATGCGTTGGAGACGTATCACCTACTACACCAATGGTTGAAGAACCATTCAAAATCTATCACACTTCTAAAGCTTTTTACTTGGATCATCTTCGATCCCTTTGTTCTCGTGCTGAAAGCCCAACCAGCTTAGTCGAGGGCAAATCTTTAGATGAGCATGCTTGTTATGTGCGACACCGCTTATCTCAAAAAGGGGAACTTTTACTGGATCAAATTCATCGTTTGCAGTGTTATGCTTGGAATTTATGTGAAATATATGATGTTACTTGTTGTTCTGAAAACCCTAAGAAACACCTTCCGTACCAATGTGTGTTTAGCGATAATGGAATCGTATCTTCGTATGCTAAGGGTGTTTATAATTACTATGATGTTCAACAAATTGAAGAATTTGTTGCTTTTAAGGGTGCTTATGAAATTGCTTCTTTGATTGAAAAGTATGATGCTACTCTTTACAAATCTGAAAATTTTGCCATATTTAAATATTGTTATGATAATTATGCTTCTAATGCCTATGTTAAACCATATGCTATCCAAGAAGAGACTAATATTTTGCAGGAGTCTATGGAAGAAGGAGTTGATGAAACTGTGATCTCATTGGATGAAGAAGATGATGAGGAGAGCAAAGAACAAAAGGAGGAAGAGCGGATTGATCACCCGTACCCACCTTATACTGAGAGTAACTCTTCAACTCATACATTGTTTAATTTCCCTTCATGCTTACCGAAGGATGAATGCTATGATGATTGTTATGATCCCGTTGATTCTTTTGAAATACCCCTTTTTGATGATGCTTGATATGCTTGTGGCCAAGATGCCAATATGAATTATGCTTATGGAGATGAACTTGCTATAGTTCCTTATGTTAAACATGAAATTGTTGCTATTGCACCCACACATGATGGTCGTATTATCTTTTTGAATTCTCCCAACTACACTATATCGGAGAAGTTTACCCTTATTAAGGATTATATTGATGGGTTGTGTTTTACTATTACACATGATGATTTGATAGATATAATATGCATGTGCTTGCTGCTCCTACTTACAATTATTATGAGAGAGGAACTATATCTCCACCTCTCCATGTTTCCAGTATGATAAAATTGCAAGAAACTGTTTATACTATGCATTGGCCTTTACTTTGGGTGCATGAATTGTTCTTTTATGACATGCCTATGCATATGAAGAGAGTTAGACTTCGTCATTACATGATAAATGTTACTTTGTGCTCACTAATAAATTACAAATCATTGTTAATTAAAATTGGCTTTGATATACCTTGGGATCCGGGTGGATTCGTTACTTGAGCACTATATGTCTAGCTTAATGGCTTTAAAGAAAGCGCTGCCAGGGAGACAACCCAGAAGTTTTAGGGAGTCATTTATTTCTGTTGAGTGCTTTCATATAGTTAAAAAAATAAAAATAAAGAGGGGAACCCAAAACTTTTTCAAAAAGGAAAGTGGAAGTGAGAAAGACAAGCATGGTTGAAGTGGGGAGCTCCTTGAACTTTGTTCATGCTCACGGAAACTTTGTGAATCTTCATTACAGAAACTTTTCAACAAAAATAATTATCCCCTTGTAAAATTCCATTGTATTATAAAAATAATGAGACAAGGTTTCCCTTTAGGATGTTTTAGATTACTTGTTGGTTTGTGCGGTGCAGGACAGAAACTTTAGCTGTAGTGCAAGATGTTACATTTCTTACTGGAATGTCAAACGGTTCTGAAACTTTTTGCACTGTCTTTATATACAAATTGTTTATTTTTCTAATTTTGGCGGAATTTTTGGAGTAGCAGAACTATGGTGAATGTTCAGATTATTACAGACTATTATGTTTTAGACAGATTCTGTTTTTGATGCATAGTTTTCTTGTTTTGATGAAAATATCGATTTATATCAGTGGATTAAGCCATGTAAAAGTTATATTACAGTAGCTACAATGCAAAAACAAAATATGAATTGGTTTTCAACAGTAGTTAGAGTAGTGATTTGCTTTATTATACTAACGGATCTTACCGAGTTTTCTGTTGAGTTTTGTGTGGATGAAGTGTTCAAAGATCGAGGATGTCTTGATGTGAGGAGAAGAAGGAGAGGCAAGAGCTCAAGCTTGGGGATGCCCCGGAAGGCATCCCATCTTTCTTCAACAAGTATCGGTATGTTTTCGGATTCGTTTCGTTCATGCAATATGTGCAAATCTTGGAGCGTCTTTTGCATTTAGTTTTCATTTTTCTTTTATGCACCATGCTGGTATGAGATAGTCCTGGGTTGATTTATAGAATGCTCTTTGCACTTCACTAAAATCTTTTGAGTATGGCTTTATAGAATGCTTCATGTGCTTCGCTTATATCATTTGAAGTTTGGATCTCCTGTTTCTCTTCACATAGAAAACCGCCATTTGTAGAATGCTCTTTTGCTTCACTTATATTTGTTAGAGAGTGGGCATATCTTTTGTAGAAAGAATTAAACTGTCTTGCTTCACTTATATCTATTTAGAGAGTTGACAGGAATTGGTCATTCACATGGTTAGTCATAAAATCCTACATAAAACTTGTAGATCACTAAATATGATATGTTTGATTCCTTGCGATAGTTTTGTGATATAAAGGTGGTGATATTGGAGTCGTGCTAGTTGAGTAATTGTGAAATTGAGAAATACTTGTGTTGAGGTTTGCAAGTCCCGTAGCATGCACGTATGGTGAACCGTTATGTAACGAAGTTGGAGCATGAGGTATTTATTAATTGTCTTCCTTATGAGTGGCGGTCGGGGACGAGCGATGGTCTTTTCCTACCAATCTATCCCCTAGGGGCTGCTACCTCTTGAGCACTGCGTTGGTTTCCCTTGAAGAGGAAAGGGTGCTGCAGCAAAGTAGCATAAGTATTTCCCTCAGTTTTGAGAACCAAGGTATCAATCCAGTAGGAGATCACGCTCAAGTCCCACACACCTACACAAACAAATAAGAACCTCGCAACCAACGCAATAAAGGGGTTGTCAAGCCCTTCACGGCCACTTACGAGAGTGAGGTCTGATAGATATGATAAGATAATATTTTTGGTATTTTTATAATAAAGATGCAAAGTAAAATAAATGGCAAAGGAAATAACTAAGTGTTGGAAGATTAATATGATGGAAGATAGACCTGGGGGCCATAGGTTTCACTAGTGGCTTCTCTCAAGAGCATAAGTATTGCGGTGGGTAAACGAATTACTGTTGAGCAATTGATGGAATTGAGCATAGTTATGAGAATATCTAGGTATGATCATGTATATAAGCATCACGTCCGAGACAAGTAGACCGAAACGATTCTGCATCTACTACTATTACTCCACACATCGATAGCTATCCAGCATGCATCTAGAGTATTAAGTTCATAAGAACAGAGTAATGCTTTAAGGAAGATGACATGATGTAGAGGGATAAACTCATGCAATATGATATAAACCCCATCTTTTTATCCTCGATGGCAACAATACAATACGTGCCTTGCTGCCCCTGCTGTCACTGGGAAAGGACACCACAAGATTGAACCCAAAGCTAAGCACTTCTCCCATTGCAAGAAAGATCAATCTAGTAGGCCAAACCAAACTGATAATTCGAAGAGACTTGCAAAGATAAACCAATCATACATAAAGAATTCAGAGGAGATTCAAATATTGTTCATAGATAAAGTTGATCATAAACCCACAATTCATCGGATCTCGACAAACACACCGCAAAAGAAGATTACATCGAATAGATCTCCAAGAAGATCGAGGAGAACTTTGTATTGAGATCCAAAGAGAGAGAAGAAGCCATCTAGCTAATAACTATGGACCCGTAGGTCTGAAGTAAACTACTCACACATCACCGGAGAGGCCATGGAGTTGATGTAGAGGCCCTCCGTGATCAATGCCCCCTCCGGCGGAGCTCCGGAAAAGGCCCCAAGATGGGATCTCTCAGGTACAGAAGGTTGCGGAGGTGGAATTAGGTTTTCGTGGTGCTCCTAGATGTTTGGGAGGTATGTGGATATATATAGGAGGAAGAAGTACATCGGTGCAGCAACAGAGGGCCCATGAGGGTGGAGGGCGCGCCCAAGGGGTAGGCGCGCCCCCCCTACCTCGTGCCTTCCTCCCTTGTTTCTTGACGCCCACTCCAAGTCTCCTGGATCACGTTTGTTGAGAAAATCACGTTCCTGAAGGTTTCACTCTGTTTGGACTCTGTTTGATATTCCTTTTCTTCAAAACCCTAAAATAGGCAAAAAAATAGCAAATTGGGCTGGTCCTCCGGTTAGTAGGTTAGTCCCAAAAATGATATAAAAGTGTAAAATAAAGCCCATTAACATCCAAAATAGATAATATAATAGCATGAAGCAATCAAAAATTATAGATACGTTGGAACATATCAAGCATCCCCAAGCTTAATTCCTGCTCGTCCTCGAGTAGGTAAATGGTAAAAGAAGAATTTTTGATGTGGAATACTTTCTAACATATTTCTCAATGTAATTTTTCTTTATTGTGGCATGAATGTTCAGATCCGAAAGATTCAAGATAAAAGTTTAATATTGACATAGAAATAATAATACTTCAAGCATACTAACTAAGCAATTATGTCTTCTCAAAATAACATGGCCAAAGTAAGTTATCCCTACTATATCATATAGTCTGGCTATGCTCTATCTTCACCATAGAAAATATTTAAATCATGCACAACCCCGATGACAAGCCAAGAAATTGTTTCATACTTTTGATGTTCTCAAACTTTTTCAATCTTCACGCAATATATGAGCATGAGCCATGGATAACACTATATGTGGAATAGAATGGTGGTTGTGGAGAAGACAAAAAAGGAGAAGATAGTCTCACATCAACTACGCATATCAACGGGCTATGGAGATGCCCATCAATGGATATCAATGTGAGTGAGTAGGGATTGCCATGCAACGGATGCACTAGAGCTATAAGTATATGAAAGCTCAACAAAAGAAACTAAGTGGGTGTGCATCCAACTTGCTTGCTTATGAAGAACTAGGGCATTTTGAGGAAGCCCATCATTGGAATATACAAGCCAAGTTCTATAATTAAAAATTCCCACTAGTATATGAAAGTGACATCATAGGAGACTCTACCATGAAGATCATGGTGCTAATTTGAAGCACAAGTGTGGAAAAAGGATAGTAGCATTGTCCCTTCTCTCTTTTTCTCTCATTTTTTGGGCCTTCTTTTTTATGGCCTTTTTCTTTTTTTTTCGTCCGGAGTCTCATCCCGACTTGTGGGGGAATCATAGTCTCCATCATCCTTTCCTCACCAGGACAATGCTCTAATAATGATGATCATCATACTTCATTTACTTACAACTCAAGAATTACAACTCAATACTTAGAACAAAATATGACTCTATGTGAATGCCTCCGACGGTGTACCGGGATGTGCAATGATGCATGAGTGACATGTATGAAGAATTATGAATGGTGGCTTTGCCACAAATACGATGTCAACTACATGATCATGCAAGCAATATGACAATGATGAAGCGTGTCATAATAATGGAACGGTGGAAGGTTGCATGGCAATATATCTTGGAATGGCTATGGAAATGCCATAATACGTAGGTATGGTGGCTATTTTGAGGAAGGTATATGGTGGGTTTATGTACCGGTGAAAGTTGCGCGATACTAGAGAGGCTAGCAATGGTGGAAGGGTGAGAGTGCGTATAATCCATGGACTCACATTAGTCATAAAGAACTCACATACTTATTGCAAAAAATTATTATTATCGAAACAAAGTATTACGCGCATGCTCCTAGGGGGATAGATTGATAGGAAAAGACCATCGCTCGTCCCCGACCGCCACTCATAAGGAAGACAATCAATAAATAAATCATGCTCCGACTTCGTCATATAACGGTTCACCATACATGCATGCTACGGGAATCACAAACCTCAACACAAGTATTTCTCAAATTCACAACTACTCAACTAGCATGACTCTAATATCACCATCTCCATATCTCAAAACAATTATCAAGTATCAAACTTCTCATAGTATTCAATGCACTTGTATGAAAGTTTTTATTATTGGCATGTTGTTCTAAAGGACTCTCAAAATAATATAAGCGAAGCATGAGAGAACAATAGTTTCTATGAAACAAATCCACCACCGTGCTCTAAAAGATATAAGTGAAGCACTAGAGAAAAAAACTATATAGCTCAAAAGATATAAGTGAAGCACATAGAGTATTCTAATAAATTTCAAATCATGTGAGTCTCTCTCAAAAGGTGTGTACATCAAGGATGATTGTGGAAAACTAAAAAGCAAAGACTCAAATCATACAAGACGCTCCAAGCAAAACACATATCATGTGGTGAATAAAAATATAGCTCCAAGTGAAGTTACCGATAGACGAAGACGAAAGAGGGGATGCCTTCCGGGGCATCCCGAAGCTTAGGCTTTTTTGTGTCCTTGAATTTTACCTTGGGGTGCCATGGTGTAACATCCCAAATTTTCAATTTGGAATGTTATACACTAGATCATCATGCATAGCATATTTTCTTGCATTTTGGTTGAGCCTAGAAATTTCACGCAACTCAAGGACCCTCGGAGAGAGTTGGAGATTTCGTTATTTTCATATTTGAGAGTTTTCTCGAAGTTTGAAAATAGGATCATTTGATTTATTTATTTTATCTTCAATAATTTTTCCGGTGTCAAAAATATATGAGAGAGGGAATAATATGACTTTCCCAAATTTAGGAAAAATGAAGATTTAATAAATAGATCAATTTTTGTTTGCCAGAGTTTTATTTGCATTTTATTTGGATAGGGAAAAATGCGCGTTTTCGAAAATTGCATTTTAGGTCCGGAGAAAAGTTCATTTTGTTCGGCTCATTTTTAGGAGTCGGGAAAAATTTACTTTAGATTTTTCGGAGTTCGTTTAGATCTATTTTTGTTTTTTTTTCTGTGCGCTGAACCGTTAAAAAAAAACTATTCGCAGGCCAGCCGGGCCAAAGGCCCAAGCCGCCGCAAGCCAAGCAGCCGACCAAGGCCATCGCCAGCCGCGCGCCAGGTGCAGGCGCAGGACGCCGCCGCCGCCGCCTCTCACCTGTACCGAATCCTAGTAGGACTTTGGTCCTACTTCTGTATATTCCTTTTCTATTTCTAGATCTTTTCCTTCCCTCTTTTCTATTCCTATTCCTAGTCTAATTCCTTGACCTCTACCCCAAGTAAACCCCTCCCCTCCCCAATATAAATAACCAAGCACCCCCCATCTAAACACATCAAATTCCAAGCCTCTCTCAACCCCAAGCACTCCACCGCACCCCGCGCCCTAAGCCGCCGCCCGCGCCCTACACCGCCGCCGCCGCCTTAGCCGCCGCCGCCGCCGCACCTAGCCGCCGCCGCACCTTGCCGCGCCGCCCCACGCCCACGCCGCCGGAGCCCCTCGCCGGAGACCTCGCCGGAGGTAGCCCCGTGCTACATCTATTCTTTTCATCGGATCGTTTTCTTCTAATCGTTCCGATTCTTCTTTTCCGATTAGTTTTCTTTCCGGTTCTTCGCCAAACCGTTCCGGTGTTCTAAATCGGTTTTTTGTTTCGGTTTTCTTCTCCGAAACCCTAGATCGGATTCGTTTTCTTCTCCGATTTAGTTGCCTTTGGACCGTTCGCCGGACCGTTCGTCTTAACGAACGTGATCACCGGATTCTTCTAGGTTAACGAACGTCCGTTCGTTTAACCGTTCATCTTTTTCTTCTCGTCGGATTTATTCCGCGTCTTTTCCGCGATAGCGATTTCAGATCCGATCTTCTTTCTAGTCTTTCTTTTCGCTCGTTTATCGGAATCAGGTGATTCAAGCGCCTGGAGTTTCGTTTCGAAACCGCCGTTCCGTCTAATCAACTTAAACAAGTTTTTGCCCCGGTAAAATTTGACCTAGTTTCAACTTGCTAGAACCCAGTTGTTTTCTTTCGCCGTTTGTTTCTTTGTTCGGTTCTTTCTTTCTTCTCAACCGGAGTTCTTAAATTGAACTTTCTGGTTCGTTCTCTTGTTCGAGTTTTACCTGTGCATTAGATGAGTACTTATTGTATGCTTGTTGTTTGTCTGCGATAGATTACCCGGATTGCGCCGCTTGTTACTTCGAAACCCTAGGACTCGCGGATCATCAGCAAGGCAAGTAACACTTTGATCATACCTTTTCTACAACCCATGTTTTATTGCATTAGATCAATCCTCTCACCTTGCATGATTAGGATCTAATTAAATTGTGGGATGGGAAGTAGATGAGGTAGTACCTATCACATGTATTACTATGAAACCTTTGGGAGTTACTTCTACGTTTGCTTATTATGCCATGCTATGCTAGTAGACGTGGATTGGGTGAGTGATATCCATGACAGATGTGAGATTGATAATTTTAATGGTTTATCTAAGGTGGCAACTTAAACACACATCTGGGTGGATTGAGGCACCTGATGTCTATCAGGACTTGCCTGTTTTTTTTTCGGACCGCCACCCAGGCTCAAAGGGATCATAAGATCTTTCATGCCAGAAACTTCCGTGTGCAGCCACAAGCCATTATGGGCTCTGGCATAGTTGACTAAGTTGTGCGAACTCTTACGGGGTGGACTAGCAGATGTAGGGGTTGTAGGTGGTACGGTCTACCCCACATGTAAGGTGCTAGCGCTTCTGAAAGACTGTGTCTCGGTCATCCGTCTTCTCAAACACCGTGCAGTGCGAGAAACCAAACGGAGGCGATCGAGTCTTGTGGGGAAAAGTGCGCAAACCTCTGCAGAGTGTACAAACTAATCATGATTAGCCGTGTCCCTGGTTATGGACAACTTGAGTATCTAGTACTTGAATATCATTGTGAATCTCAACATGTTACTTCTAATTAATGTTGTTGGGTTTTAATTATTCTTAATTGGGATTGCGAATGCTGTCAACCATTCTCAATGTTTCACAACCACCATAATAGTTAAATAAATTTATTCCTTTGCAGTAGGGAAAAATTGGCTTTACGCAAAATTGTAACCATAGAGCTTTCCACCAGCCATATATGCATATAGTATAGCTGTTTCATTCCATTACTCTCTATGTGTTACTTTGCCAGCATATTCCATGTGCTGACCCGTTTTCGGGCTGCAATGTTAATGTTGCAGACTTTTCAGACGATGATTGAGGTGCATTTAGGTCGTGGCCCTATACTCAGTGATGCCGCTGGAGTTGATGGACCCATTTATCTTCCAAGTCTTCCGCTGTTATCGTTATTAGATGGCCTTAAGCCATATTTATTGTAATAAGTTCTTTTTGAGCCATCGATGTAATAAGTGTGTGATTGCAACTCTGTTATAAAACCTCAATGTACTGTGTGGTGTCAGCATTACTGATCCAGGGATGACACCGTAGCACAGTAGACGTGATCCATTCGGGTCAGGTCGCTACAGAGATGGTATCAGAGCACACGCTGACCGTAGGACACGACCACTAAGTTAAAGCCATAGATTTCCATTCTCTTCTCATTTTCTAACTCCTCATCTTTTCTACTCTATTAGGATGACGAACGTGAAGATTAAGTTAAAGCCCTTGTTTGATTGATTGAAGTGATTTTGTGTGCATTTGCCTCATGTGCATATGGGTAGTGTTTTCCCTTTAGACCCCTCTATTCTTAATTCTCGTCTTTTCTAAAAACCTCAGATGCCTCCGAGACGTGACAATGGATTTCCACCGGAGCTCACTCAGTTGATTCAGCAGTAGAATCAATTGATGCAGATGTTAGTTCAGAATCAGCAGAACAACAACAACAACCCACCACCACCACCACCTGTTGACCACTTAGCCCGTTTCCTTAGGCTGAATCCGCCGGTGTTTTCCAGTAGCACTGAGCCGATAGTAGCAGACGATTGGCTCCGCAAGATAGGAAGGGAGTTGACCACTGCAGGATGTATGGATGGTGAGAAAGTGAAGTTTGCCGCACACCAGCTTGACGGACCCGTGACAGCATGGTGGGAGAATTTCACAGCCACTTACCCAGTTGACACTGTCACATGGGATCAGTTTCAGCAAGCTTTCCGCACTGCCCATGTTTCAGCAGGAGCTATGGCCATAAAGAAGCGTGAGTTTCGCAACTTACGCCAAGGAGGAAGGACAGTTGGCCACTACGTTGACGATTTTAGCAAGTTAGCACGTTATGCCCCAGATGACGTTGCTACGGATGCAGCTAAGCAGGAGAAGTTTCTGGAAGGATTGAATGATGAGCTAAGCATGAAGTTGATGGTAGCAAGTTTCAACAACTACCAGGAGTTGGTAGATCGTGCCATCATGATAGAAGGGAAGCAACAGCAGATGGAGAACCGTAAGAGGAAGTATGGACATGGGAAGTATAACTTTGGAGCCCAGCAGAAGCCCCGTTTTACCCCTAAACCGGGATTTCAGTTTCAGCATACCCATGGAGGAGGTAGCTCGCACAACCTTAATGGCCACAAGAATGGTAATGGGAATGGAGGAAGCAACGGCCAGAACCGGACAACCCCATCGACCCCAACCAAGAGAGACCTGAGTCAAGTCACCTGTTTCAAGTGTTCGAAGACCGGACATTATGCCAATGAATGTCCTGAAGGCCAGATTGGAAATGGCAATGGAAGCTCTGGAAAGAAGCCGAACCCTTTCAATAGGGGACAGGTGAACCACGTTAATGTGGAGGAGGTTGAAGATCAGCCCGATGCAGTAATCGGTAAGTTTTTGGTTAAGTCATTTACTGCACTCGTTCTTTTTGATACTGGTGCATCGCATTCATACATATCAAGGGGATTTGTGGAAAAGTATAACCTGCCAACCCAAGTGTTGGGGAACGTAGCAGAAATTCAAAATTTTCCTACGTATCACCAAGATCTATCTATGGAGAAACCAGCAACGAGGGGAAGGAGAGTGCATCTACATACCCTTGTAGATCGCTAAGCGGAAGCGTTCAAGTGAACGGGGTTGATGGAGTCATACTCGTCGTGATTCAAATCACCGATTATCAAGTGCCGAACGCACGGCACCTCCGCGTTCAACACACGTATAGCCCGGAGACGTCTCCCTTGCCTTGATCCAGCAAGGGGAGAGGGAGAGGTTGATGAAGATCCAGCAACACGACGGCGTGGTGGTGGATGCAGGGCGTCACAGTAGCAGGGCTTCGCCTATACTACGAGGGAGAGACGTAACGGGGAGAGAGGGAGGCGCTAGGGGCTGGTGTGTGAAGTTCCTCCTCTCCCCCACTATATATAGGAGGGCCAAGGGGGGTGGTGCGCCAGCCTAGGAGATCCAATCTCCTAGGTGCGGCTGCCCAAGGGAGGTTTCCCTCCCCCCCAAGGCACCTAGAGGTGCCTTCCACTAGTGGGACTCCTCCCATATGGAAACCCTAGGCGCATGGGCCTATAGGGGCTGGTGCCCTTGGCCCATATAGGCCAAGGCGCACCCCTTACAGCCCATGTGCCCCCCCGGGACAGGTGGCCCCACCCGGTGGGCCCCCGGGACCCTTCCGGTGGTCCCGGTACAATACCGATAACCCCGAAACTTGTCCCGATGGCCGAAACAGCACTTCCTATATATAATTCTTTACCTCCGGACCATTCCGGAACTCCTCGTGACGTCCGGGATCTCATCCGGGACTCCGAACAATATTCGGGTTACTGCATACACATATATCTTCATAACCCTAGCGTCACCGAACCTTAAGTGTGTAGACCCTACGGGTTCGGGAGACATGCAGACATGACCGAGACGTTCTCCGGTAAATAACCAACAGCGGGATCTGGATACCCATGATGGCTCCCACATGTTCCACGATGATCTCATCGGATGAACCACGATGTCAAGGACTTAATCAATCCCGTATACAATTCCCTTTGTCTAGCGGTATGTTACTTGCCCGAGATTCGATCGTCGGTATCCTATACCTTGTTCAATCTCGTTACCGGCAAGTCTCTTTACTCGTTCCGTAACACATCATCCCGTGATCAACTCCTTGGTCACATTGCGCATATGATGATGTCCTACCGAGTGGGCCCAGAGATACCTCTCCGCTTACACGGAGTGACAAATCCCAGTCTCGATTCGTGCCAACCCAACAGACACTTTCGGAGATACCTGTAATGCACCTTTATAGTCACCCAGTTACGTTGTGACGTTTGATACACCCAAAGCACTCCTACGGTATCCGGGAGTTGCACAATCTCATGGTCTAAGGAAATGATACTTGACATTAGAAAAGCTTTAGCATACGAACTGTACGATCTTTGTGCTAGGCTTAGGATTGGGTCTTGTCCATCACATCATTCTCCTAATGATGTGATCCCATTATCAACGACATCCAATGTCCATGGTTAGGAAACCGTAACCATCTATTGATCAATGAGCTAGTCAACTAGAGGCTTACTAGGGACATATTATGGTCTATGTATTCACACGTGTATTACGATTTCCGGATAATACAGTTATAGCATGAATAAAGACAATTATCATGAACAAGGAAATATAATAATAACTAATTTATTATTGCCTCTAGGGCATATTTCCAATAGTCTCCCACTTGCACTAGAGTCAATAATCTAGTTCACATCGCCATGTGATTAACACTCACTGGTCACATCGCCATGTGACTGCCACCCAAGAGTTTACTAGAGTCAGTAGTCTAGCTCACATCACTATGTGATTAACACTCAATGAGTTCTAGGTTTGATCATGTTGCTTGTGAGAGAGGTTTTAGTCAACGGGTCTGAACCTTTCAGATCCGTGTGTGCTTTACAAATCTCTATGTCATCTCCTAGATATAGCTACCACGCTCTATTTGGAGCTATTCCAAATAACTGTTCTACTTGGAGCTATTATAAATTGTTGCTCCATTATATGCATCCGGTATCTCTACTCAGTGCTATCCGGATAGGTGTTAAGCTTGCATCGACGTAACCCTTTACGACGAACTCTTTTACCACCTCCATAATCGAGAAAATTCCTTAGTCCACTAGTTACTAAAGATAACTTTGACCGTTGTCCTGTGATCCATTCTTGGATCACACTTGTACCCCTTGACTGACTCATGGCAAGGCACACTTCAGGTGCGGTACACAGCGTAGCATACTGTAGAGCCTACGTTAAAAGCATAGGGGACGACCTTCGTCCTTTCTCTTTATTCTGCCGTGGTCGAGCTTTAAGTCTTAACTTCATACCTTACAACTCAGGCAAGAACTCCTTCTTTGACTGATCCATCTTGAACACCTTCAAGATCATGTCAAGGTATGTGCTCATTTGAAAGTACCATTATGCGTTTTGATCTATCCTCATAGATCTTGATGCTCAATGTTCAAGTAGCTTAATCCAGGCTTTCCATTGAAAAACACTTTCCCAATAACCCTATATGCTTTCCAGAAACTCTACATCATTTCTGATCAACAACATATACTCATCAGAAATTCTATAGTGCTCCCACTCACTTCTTTGGAAATACCAATTTCTCATAAACTTTGTATACACCCAAAATCTTTGATCATCTCATCAAAGCATACATTCCAACTCCGAGATGCTTACTCCAGTCCTCAGAAGGATTGCTGGAGCTTTGCATACTTATTAGCATCTTTCAGGATTGACAAATCCTTCCGGTTGTATCACATACAACCTTTCCTCAAGAAAATCGTCGAGGAAACAATGTTTTGACATCCTATCTGCAAGATTTCATAAATAATGCAGTAACTGCTAACATAATTCCAACAGACTTTTAGCATCGCTACATGTGAGAAAGTCTCATCATAGTCAACTCCTTGAACTTGTCGGGAAACATCTTAATGACAAGTCGAGCTTTCTTAATGGTGACATTTACCATCATCGTCCGTCTTCCTTTTAAAATCCATATGTACCTAACAGCCTTACGACCATCAAGTAGTTCTTCCAAAGTCTACACTTTGTTTTCATACATGGATCCTCTCTCGGATTTTATGGCCTTGAGCCATTTATCGGAATCCGGGCCCACCATCGCTTCTCCATAGCTCATAGGTTCATTGTTGTCTAGCAACATGACTTCCAAGACGTACCACTCTGAAGTAGTACGCATCCTTGTCATCCCACAAGGTTTGGTAGTGACTTGATCTGAAGTTTCATGATCACTATCATAAGCTTCCACTTCAATTGGTGTAGGTGCCACAGGAACAACTCCCTGTGCTCTACCACACACTAGTTGAAGAGACGGTTCAATAACCTCATCAAGTCTCCACCATCCTCCCACTCAATTATTTCGAGAGAAACTTTTCCTCGAGAAAGGACCCGATTCTAGAAACAATCCCTTATTGCTTTCGAATCTGAGACAGGAGGTATACCCAACTGTTTTGGGTGTCCTATGAAGATGCATTTATCCGCTTTGGGTTCGAGCTTATCAGCCTGAAACTTTTTCACATAAGCGTCACAGCCCCAAACTTCTAAGAAATGACAGCTTAGGTTTCTCTAAACCATAGTTCATATGGTGTCATCTCATCGGAATTACATGGTGCCCTATTTAAAGTGAATGTGGTTGTCTCTAATGCCTAACCCATAAATTATTGTGGTAATTCGATAAGAGACATCATGGTATGCATCATATCCAATAGGGTGCAGTTATGATGTTCGGACACACCATCACACTATGGTGTTCCAGGCTGTATTAGTTGTGAAACAATTTCCACAATGTCTTAATTCCGTGCCAAACTCGTAATTCAGATATTCATCTCTATGATCATATCATAGATATTTTTATCCTCTTATCACGACGATCTTTCAACTTCACACTGAAATTACTTGAACCTTTCAATAATTCAGACTCGTGATTCATCAAGTAAATATACAACATCTACTCAAGTCATCTGTGAAGTAAGAACATAACGATATCCACTACATGCCTCAGCACTCATTGGACTGCACACATCAAAATGTATTACTTCCAACAAGTTGCTTTCTAGTTCCATTTTACTGAAACGAGGCTTTCAGTCATCTTGCCCATGTGGTATGATTTGCATGTCTCAAGTGATTCAAAATCAAGCGAGTACAAAACGGTCCATTTGCATGGAGGTTCTTCATGCATATACACCAATAGACATGGTTCGCATGTCTCAAACTTTTCAAAAATGAGTGAGTCCAAAGATCCATCAACATGGAGCTTCTTCATGCGTTTTATACCGATATGACTTACGTGGCAGTGCCACAAGTAGGTGGTACTATCATTACTATCTTTTGGCATGAACATGTGTATCACTACGATCGAGATTCAATAAACCATTCATTTTAGGTGTAAGACCATTGAAGGTATTATTCAAATAAACAGAGTAACCATTATTCTCCTTAAATGAATAACCGTATTGCGATAGACATAATCCAATCATGTCTATGCTCAATGCAAACACCAATCTCGATGGTAGAGGGAGCGTGCGATGCTTGATCATATCAACATAGAGAACACTTCCAACACATATCGTCAGCTCACCTTTAGCTAGTCTCCGTTTATTCCGTAGCTTTTATTTCGAGTTACTAACACTTAGCAACTGAACCGGTATCTAATACCCTGGTGCTACTAGGAGTACTAGTAAAGTACACATCAACACAATGTATATCCAATATACTTCTATCGACCTTGCCAGCCTTCTTATCTACCAAGTATCTAGGGTAATTCTGCTCCAGTGGTTGTTCCCTTTATTACAGAAGCACTTAGTCTCGGGTTTGGGTTCAACCTTGGGTTTCTTCACTAGAGCAGCAGCTGAATTGCCGTTTCATGAAGTATCCCTTCTTGCCCTTGCCCTTCTTGAAACTAGTGGTTTCACCAACCATCAACAATTGATGCTCCTTCTTGATTTCTACTTTTGTGGTGTCAAACATCGCGAATATCTCAAGGATCATCATATATGTCCCTGATATATTATAGTTCATCACGAAGCTCTAGCAGCTTGGTGGTAATGACTTCGGAGAAACATCACTATCTCATCTGGAAGATCAACTCCCACTTGATTCAAGCGATTGTTGTACTCAGACAATCTGAGCACAAGCTCAACAATTGAGCTTTTCTCCCTTAGTTTGCAGGCTAAGAAAATCGTCGGAGGTCTTATACCTCTTGACGTGGGCACGAGCCTGAAATTCCAATTTCAGCCCTCAAAACATCTCATATGTTTCGTGACGTTTCAAAAAACCGTCTTTGGTGCCTCAACTCTAAACCGTTTAACTGAACTATCACGTAGTTATCAAAACGTGTATGTCAGATGTTCGCAACATCCACATACAACGTTCGAGATTCAGCACACTGAGCGGTGCATTAAGGACATCAGCCTTCTATGAAGCAATGAGGACAATCCTCAGTTTACGGACCTAGTCCGCATAATTGCTACTATCAACTTTCAACTAATTTTTCTCTAGGGACATATCTAAATAGTAGAACTAAAGCGTGAGCTACGACATAATTTGCAAAATCCTTTTGACTATGTTCAGGATAATTAAGTTCATCTTATGAACTCCCACTTAGATAGACATCCCTCTAGTCATCTAAGCGATTACATGATCCGAGTGAACTAGGCCGTGTCCGATTAACACGTGAGACGGACTAGTCAACATCGGTGAACATCTTCATGTTGATCGTATCTTCTATACGACTCATGCTCGACCTTTCGGTCTCTGTGTTCCGAGGCCATGTCTTCACATGCTAGGCTCGTCAAGTTAACCCTAAGTGTTTTTGCATGTGTAAAACTTCTTACACCCGTTGTATGTGAACGAAAGGATCTATCACACCCGATTAACACGTGATGCTTCGAAGCGATGAACTGTAGCAACGGTGCACAGTTAGGGGAGAACACTTCTTGAAATTTTAATGAGGGATCATCTTATTTACTACCGTCGTACTAAGTAAACAAGATGCATAACATGATAAACATCATATGCAATCAAATAGTGACATGATATGGCCAATATCATGTAGCTCCTTTGATCTCCATCTTGGGGCTCCATGATCATCTTGTCACCGGTATGACACCATGATCTCCATCATCGTGTCTTCTTGAAGTTGTCTTGTCATCGACATGCAAGTCATGATTCCCTTGACGAGAACATGATCAATCTCATACATTACATATAACATTCATCACATCCTTTTGGCCATATCACATCACATAGCATACCCTGCAAAAACAAGTTAGACGTCCTCTAATTGTTGTTTGCATGTTTTACGTGGCTGCTATGGGTTTCTAGCAAGAACGTTTCTTACCTACGCAAAGACCACAATGTGATATGCCAATGTGATATGTTCATCGAATCCGATCCGACTAAAGTAGGAGAGACAGACACCCGCTAGCCACCTTATGCATCTAGTGCATGTCAGTCGGTGGAACCTGTCTCACGTAAGAATACATGTAAGGTCGGTCCGGGCCGCTTCATCCCACGATGCCGTCGAATCAAGATAAGACTAGTAACGGCAAGCATATTGAACAAAATCAACGCCCACAACTACTTTGTGTTCTACTCGTGCATAGAATCTACGCATAGACCTAGCTCATGATGCCACTGTTGGAGAACGTAGCAGAAATTCAAAATTTTCCTACGTATCACCAAGATCTATCTATGGAGAAACCAGCAACGAGGGGAAGGAGAGTGCATCTACATACCCTTGTAGATCGCTAAGTGGAAGCGTTCAAGTGAACGGGGTTGATGGAGTCGTACTCGTCGTGATTCAAATCACCGATGATCAAGTGCCGAACGCACGGCACCTCCGCGTTCAACACAGGTACAGCCCGGAGACGTCTCCCATGCCTTGATCCAGCAAGGGGAGAGGGAGAGGTTGATGAAGATCCAGCAACACGACGGCGTGGTGGTGGATGCAGGGCGTCACAGTAGCAGGGCTTCGCCTATACTACGAGGGAGAGACATAACGGGGAGAGAGGGAGGCGCCAGGGGCTGGTGTGTGAAGTTCCTCCTCTCCCCCACTATATATAGGAGGGCCAAGGGGGGTGGTGTGCCAGCCTAGGAGATCCAATCTCCTAGGTGCGGCTGCCCAAGGGAGGTTTCCCTCCCCCCCAAGGCACCTAGAGGTGCCTTCCACTAGTGGGACTCCTCCCATATGGAAACCCTAGGCGCATGGGCCTATAGGGGCTGGTGCCCTTGGCCCATATAGGCCAAGGCGCACCCCTTACAGCCCATGTGGCCCCCCGGGACAGGTGGCCCCACCCGGTGGGCCCCCGGGACCCTTCCGGTGGTCCCGGTACAATACCGATAACCCCGAAACTTGTCCCGATGGCCGAAACAGCACTTCCTATATATAATTCTTTACCTCCGGACCATTCCGGAACTCCTCGTGACGTCCGGGATCTCATCCGGGACTCCGAACAATATTCAGGTTACTGCATACACATATATCTTCATAACCCTAGCGTCACCGAACCTTAAGTGTGTAGACCCTACGGGTTCGGGAGACATGCAGACATGACCGAGACGTTCTCCGGTCAATAACCAACAGCGGGATCTAGATACCCATGATGGCTCCCACATGTTCCACGATGATCTCATCGGATGAACCACGATGTCAAGGACTTAATCAATCCTGTATACAATTCCCTTTGTCTAGCGGTATGTTACTTGCCCGAGATTCGATCGTCGGTATCCTTATACCTTGTTCAATCTCGTTACCGGCAAGTCTCTTTACTCGTTCCGTCACACATCATCCCGTGATCAACTCCTTGGTCACATTGCGCATATGATGATGTCCTACCGAGTGGGCCCAGAGATACCTCTCCGCTTACACGGAGTGACAAATCCCAGTCTCGATTCGTGCCAACCCAACAGACACTTTCGGAGATACCTGTAATGCACCTTTATAGTCACCCAGTTACGTTCTGACGTTTGATACACCCAAAGCACTCCTACGGTATCCGGGAGTTGCACAATCTCATGGTCTAAGGAAATGATACTTGACATTAGAAAAGCTTTAGCATACGAACTGTACGATCTTTGTGCTAGGCTTAGGATTGGGTCTTGTCCATCACATCATTCTCCTAATGATGTGATCCCATTATCAACGACATCCAATGTCCATGGTTAGGAAACCGTAACCATCTATTGATCAACGAGCTAGTCAACTAGAGGCTTACTAGGGACATATTATGGTCTATGTATTCACACGTGTATTACGATTTCCGGATAATACAGTTATAGCATGAATAAAGACAATTATCATGAACAAGGAAATATAATAATAACTAATTTATTATTTCCTCTAGGGCATATTTCCAACACCAAGCCCTTAGGTCACCCATGTTAGTAAGCTCACCAGGAGCGGAGTTTATGGCTAGACGATGGTGTGATCGGTTACCATTAAGGATTGGTAACTATGTGTTTCCCTCAGACCTAATAGTATTGGAATCTCAAGGATTGGATGTGATATTAGGCATGGATTGGTTATCAAAGTATGAAGGGAATATTGAGTGTGCTAGTAAGTCAATTTTGCTTACTACACCAGAAGGGAGAAGGATCAAGTATGTATCCCGGCATGTACCAAAAAGGACACAAGTGAATTGCCTAACAGGAGTCGTGCAGGAGGAAGTACCAGTGGTAAAGGATTTTCCTGATGTATTTCCTGAGGAATTGCCAGGCATGCCACCGGATAGAGACATTGAGTTTTTGATTGAGTTATTGCCAGGTACAGGCCCAATATCGAAGCGACCATATAGGATGCCAGCAAAGGATTTGGTGGAAATAAAGAATCAGATTAAGGAGTTATTGGATAAAGGTTACATTCGCCCAAGTTCTTCACCTTGGGGACCACCCGTACTCCTAGTGGAAAAGAAGGATGGATCATTAAGGATGGTTGTAGATTATCGGGGATTGAATGAAGTAACCATCAAGAATAAGTACCCACTGCCAATGATCAACGATCTGTTTGATCGGTTGCAAGGAGCTAAAGTGTTTTCCAAGATCGATTTGCGATCAGGGTACCACCAATTGAATATTCGAGAGCAGGACATACCTAAGACAGCATTCACCATGAGATATGGATTGTATGAGTATACTGTTATGTCATTTGGATTGACTAACGCGCCTGCCTATTTTATGAACCTGATGAACAAAGTGTTTATGGAGTTTTTGGATAAGTTCGTCGTAGTGTTCATTGATGATATTCTGGTTTATTCAAAGAATGAAGAAGAGCATAAGGAACATTTGCGTTTGGTTTTGGAGAAACTAAGGGAACATCACTTATACGCCAAATTCAGCAAATGTGAGTTTTGGTTGAAGGAAGTAGGATTCCTCGGACATGTTATATCCGGAGAAGGTATAGCAGTTGACCCCACAAAGGTTGAGACCGTAACCGAATGGGAAGCACCAACAACAGTTGGAGAGATCCGGAGTTTTCTTGGACTCGCATGATACTACCGGAGATTCATTGAGAATTTTTCAAAGATTGCGAAGCCTATGACGGAGTTGTTGAAGAAGGATACTAAGTTCAAATGGACTGAGGAGTGTGAGGCTAGTTTTCAGGAGTTGAAGAAACGATTGGTTACCTCACCAGTATTGATTTTGCCAGATCAGACCAAGGATTATGAGGTGTATTGCGACGCTTCACGTCGAGGACTTGGAGCAGTGCTTATGCAGGAAGGGAGAGTTGTTTCGTATGCTTCACGGCAACTGAAGCCTCATGAGTTGAATTATGCCACGCATGATTTAGAGTTAGCAGCCGTAGTGCATGCATTGAAGACGTGGAGACATTTCCTCATTGGAAATCATTGTGAGGTGTACACGGATCACAAGAGTTTGAAGTACATTTTCACGCAGAAGGAGTTGAACCTCAGACAGAGGAGATGGTTGGAGCTCATCAAGGATTATGACATGAGATTGCATTACCATCCCGGAAAGGCTAATGTAGTAGCTGACGCATTGAGCCGTAAGAGCCATGTCAACACCCTAAATGACTGAAGAAATACCCAAGGAGTTAGCAGAAAACCTTCGGAACTATTTCCAAACATATCCGAGAGGCTATGTAGCAGCATTGGAGATTCAGTCAACATTGATGGATAAAATCAGAGAAGCTCAGAAATCTGACAAGGAGATTGCCGCTATAAAGGAGAAACTTAGCAAAGGAAAAGCTAAGGGATTTCGTGAGGATGAGCACGATACCTTATGGTTTGAGGACCGTGTTTATGTGCCCAATGACCCGGAGATCAGGAAGTTGATTTTGCAGGAGGCACATGATTCACCGTATTCGATTCACCCATGGAATACCAAGATGTATTTGGATTTGAAGGAAACATTCTAGTGGACCGGAATGAAGAAGGATATTGCAGCATATGTAGCAGTTTGTGACGTATGTCAGAGAGTAAAGGCAGAGCATCAGAAGCCAGCAGGATTGTTACAACCATTGCCGATACCCGAATGGAAGTGGGATAAGATAGGCATGGATTTTATCACAGGACTACCCAGGACGAAAGCAGGCTATGACTCGATATGGGTAGTAGTTGACCGTTTGACGAAGGTAGCACATTTTATTCCAGTTAAGACCACTTACACCAGTGCTAAGTTGGCAAAGATATACATGACTAGGATCATTTGTTTGCATGGAGTCCCGAGGAGTATCGTATCAGATACCAGTTTCGTTCCATGACAACAGTTACGAAGTTGGAGACCGACAATTCTTTGGACCAGATTTGATTAAGGAGTCTGAACGGAAGGTTAAGTTGATTCGCGATAGGCTCAAGGTAGCCCAGTCCAGGCAGAAGAGCTACGCAGATTCTAAACGCAAGGAGATAGTTTACGAAACCGGAGACAGAGTTTATCTTCGAGTATCCCCACTTCGAGGAGTTAAGCGCTTTGGAGTTAAGGGAAAGTTAGCACCGCGTTTCGTTGGACCGTTTAAGATCTTGAAACGTATGGGAGAAGTCGCGTATAAGTTGGAATTACCAGAGGGACTGCCAGGAGTTCATGATGTATTTCATGTTTCTCAGTTGAAGAAATGTCATGCCGAGATGGTGGAGGTACCGCTAAGAGATACCGTGCCGCTTGAAGCGATTCAGTTAAAGGACGACTTAACATATGAGGAGAAGCCAGTCAAGATTCTCGATTATGCCAGCAGAGTTACTCGCAGCAAGGTTATCAAGTTTTGCAAAGTTCAGTGGAACCACCACTCAGAGGATGAAGCCACCTGGGAGAGAGAAGAAGATTTGCTCAAGGACCACCCTCACCTATTTTCTAGCCAACCAGAATCTCGAGGGCGAGATTCATCTTAAGGGGGGTAGGTTTGTAACATCCCAAATTTTCAATTTGGAATGTTATAAACTAGATCATCATGCATAGCATATTTTCTTGCATTTTGGTTGATCCTAGAAATTTCACGCAACTCAAGGACCCTCGGAGAGAGTTGGAGATTTTGTTATTTTCATATTTGAGAGTTTTCTCGAAGTTTGAAAATAGGATCATTTGATTTATTTATTTTATCTTCAATAATTTTTCCGGTGTCAAAAATATATGAGAGAGGGAATAATATGACTTTCCCAAATTTAGGAAAAATAAAGATTTAATAAATATATCAATTTTTGTTTGCCGGAGTTTTATTTGCATTTTATTTGGATAGGGAAAAATGCGCGTTTTCGAAAATTGCATTTTAGGTCCGGAGAAAAGTTCATTTTGTTCGGCTCATTTTTAGGAGTCGGGAAAAATTTACTTTAGATTTTTCGGAGTTCGTTTAGATCTCTTTTTGTTTTTTTCTACGCGCTGAACCGTTAAAAAAAACTATTCGCAGGCCAGCCGGGCCAAAGGCCCAAGCCGTCGCAAGCCAAGCAGCCGGCCAAGGCCATCGCTAGCCGCGCGCCAGGCGCAGGCGCTGGACGCCGCCGCCGCCACCTCTCACCTGTACCGAATCCTAGTAGGACTTTGGTCCTACTTCCGTATATTCCTTTTCTGTTTCTAGATCTTTTCCTTCCCTCTTTTCTATTCCTATTCCTAGTCTAATTCCTTGACCTCTACCCCAAGTAAACCCCTCCCCTCCCCAATATAAATACCCAAGCACCCCCCCTCTAAACACATCAAATTCCAAGCCTCTCTCAACCCCAAGCACTCCACCGCACCCCGCGCCCTAAGCCGCCGCCCGCGCCCTACGCCACCGCCGCCGCCTTAGCCGCCGCCGCCGCCGCACCTTGCCGCGCCGCCCCACACCCACGCCGCCGGAGCCCCTCGCCGGAGACCTCGCCGGAGGTAGCCCCGCGCTACATCTATTCTTTGCATCGGATCGTTTTCTTCTAATCGTTTCGATTCTTCTTTTCCGATTCGTTTTCTTTCTGGTTCTTCGCCAAACCGTTCCGGTGTTCTAGATAGGTTTTTCGTTTCGGTTTTCTTCTCCGAAACCCTAGATCGGATTTGTTTTCTTCTCCGATTTAGTTGCCTTTGGACCGTTCGCCGGACCGTTCGTCTTAACGAACGTGATCACCGGATTCTTCTAGGTTAACGAACGTCCGTTTGTTTAACCGTTCTTCTTTTTCTTCTCGTCGGATTTATTCCGCGTCTTTTCCGCTATCGCGATTTCAGATCCGATCTTCTTTCTAGTCTTTCTTTTCGCTTGTTTATCGGAATCAGGTGATTCAAGCGCCTGGAGTTTCGTTTCGAAACCGCCGTTCCGTCTAATCAACTTAAACAAGTTTTTGCCCCAGTAAAATTTTACCTAGTTTCAACTTGCTAGAACCGAGTTGTTTTCTTTCGCCGTTTGTTTCTTTGTTCGGTTCTTTCTTTCTTCTCAACCGGAGTTCTTAAATTGAACTTTCTGGTTCGTTCTCTTGTTCGAGTTTTACCTGTGCATTAGATGAGTACTTATCGTATGCTTGTTGTTTGTCTGCGATAGATTACCCGGATTGCGCCGCTTGTTACTTCGAAACCATAGGACTCGCGGATCATCAGCAAGGCAAGTAACACTTTGATCATACCTTTTCTACAACCCATGTTTTATTGCATTAGATCAATCCTCTCACCTTGCATGATTAGGATCTAATTAAATTGTGGGATGGGAAGTAGATGAGGTAGTACCTATCACATGTATTACTATGAAACCTTTGGGAGTTACTTCTACGTTTGCTTATTATGCCATGCTATGCTAGTAGACGTGGATTGGGTGAGTGATATCCATGACAGATGTGAGATTGATAATTTTAATGGTTTATCTAAGGTGGCAACTTAAACACACATCTGGGTGGATTGAGGCACCTGATGTCTATCAGGACTTGCCTGTTTTTTTTCGGACCGCCACCCAGGCTCAAAGGGATCATAAGATCTTTCATGCTAGAAACTTCCGTGTGCAGCCACAAGCCATTATGGGCTCTGGCATAGTTGACTAAGTTGTGCGAACTCTTACGGGGTGGACTAGCAGATGTAGGGGTTGTAGGTGGTACGGTCTACCCCACATGTAAGGTGCTAGCGCTTCTGAAAGACTGTGTCTCGGTCATCCGTCTTCTCAAACACCGTGTAGTGCGAGAAACCAAACGGAGGCGATCGAGTCTTGTGGGGAAAAGTGCGCAAACCTCTGCAGAGTGTACAAACTAATCATGATTAGCCGTGTCCCCGGTTATGGACAACTTGAGTATCTAGTACTTGAATATCATTGTGAATCTCAACATGTTACTTCTAATTAATGTTGTTGGGTTTTAATTATTCTTAATTGGGATTGAGAATGATGTCAACCATTCTCAATGTTTCACAACCACCATAATAGTTAAATAAATTTATTCCTTTGCAGTAGGGAAAAATTGGCTTTACGCAAAATTGTAACCATAGAGCTTTCCACCAGCCATATATGCATATAGTATAGCTGTTTCATTCCATTACTCTCTATGTGTTACTTTGCCAGCATATTCCATGTGCTGACCCGTTTTTGGGCTGCAACGTTAATGTTGCAGACTTTTCCGACGACAATTGAGGTGTGTTTAGGTCGTGGCCCTATACTCAGTGATGCCGCTGGAGTTGATGGACCCATTTATCTTCCAAGTCTTCCGCTGTTATCGTTATTAGATGGCCTTAAGCCATATTTATTGTAATAAGTTCTTTTTGAGCCATCGATGTAATAAGTGTGTGATAGCAACTCTGTTATAAAACCTCGATGTACTGTGTGGTATCAGCATTACTGATCCAGGGATGACACCATAGCACAGTAGACGTGATCCATTCGGGTCAGGTCGCTACAGAGATGGTATCAGAGCACACGCTGACTGTAGGACACGACCACTAAGTTAAAGCCATAGATTTCCATTCTCTTCTCATTTTCTAACTCCTCATCTTTTCTACTCTATTAGGATGACGAACGTGAAGATTAAGTACGCTCAACCGGATGAAGGCACACCATTTGGATTTCACCTGAAGGAAGTCACCAAGTACCTGAACATTGGATTACCAAGCTTCACGGGAACTTTCAACGCCACTCTGCCTGAAGAGGAGCGCTGGAAGATTCAAGCTCACGTTCCGGGAAGAACATTCACACCAATCACGAAGCCCATAGATAGTGTCTTCAATGCACCAACCTGGAGTCTGGGAAGGAGCATGGCAGCTCATATCACCATAGGACGCATTGGAGAAGTTTATCAAGAAGACCTCAAGGACACTATCTACCAGATTTGCGGACGCCGAGATGAACAATGGGAGTTAGTCAGCACCAAGAAGGATAGATCCATTGCAGCATTCATCCAGGAGTTAAACCAGCACATTCGACGCCACGAGAACCAGATGTGCAATGATATGATGGAGTTGAAGAATGCGAAGGCAAGGATCATCGAGCTAGAAGGAGAACTGAAGTCTACACGCAAGGACTACATGGACGAGATCGTAGCTCTAGCAAGGCACAATAACGATCTTAAGCAGGAGATTGAAGAACTCAAGAGGAAGTTAGCATCCCAGGAGGAAGATGAGTACGTCGCATGTCCGGACAACTACATCATCATCGACGACACCGATTCGGATCCAAGTGAACCCGACCTTGAAGACGAAGCTGGAGCAGATATCATGGAGTCTTCCATCGGTTCAAATTTCTAGATGACCACCAGATAATAGTAGTATTTCCCCATGTAAACAATAGTCGAGCACTTTTGCGATAGTTAGACCGTTTGTAAGCCCTTGTTTGATTGATTGAAGTGATTTTGTGTGCATTTGCCTCATGTGCATATGGGTAGTGTTTTCCCTTTAGACCCCTCTATTCTTAATTCTCGTCTTTTCTAAAACCCTCAGATGCCTCCGAGACATGACAATGGATTTCCACCGGAGCTCACTCAGTTGATTCAGCAGCAGAATCAATTGATGCAGATGTTAGCTCAGAATCAGCAGAACAACAACAACAACCCACCACCACCACCACCTGTTGACCACTTAGCCCGTTTCCTTAGGCTGAATCCGCCGGTGTTTTCCAGTAGCACTAAGCCGATAGTAGCAGACGATTGGCTCCGCAAGATAGGAAGGGAGTTGACCACTGCAGGATGTACGGATGGTGAGAAAGTGAAGTTTGCCGCACACCAGCATGACGGACCCGCGGCAGCATGGTGGGAGAATTTCACAGCCACTTACCCAGTTGACACTGTCACATGGGATCAGTTTCAGCAAGCTTTCCGCACTGCCCATGTTTCAGCAGGAGCTATGGCCATAAAGAAGCGTGAGTTTCGCAACTTACGCCAAGGAGGAAGGACAGTTGGCCAGTACGTTGACGATTTTAGCAAGTTAGCACGTTATGCCCCAGATGACGTTGCTACGGATGCAGCTAAGCAGGAGAAGTTTCTGGAAGGATTGAATGATGAGCTAAGCATGAAGTTGATGGTAGCAAGTTTCAACAACTACCAGGAGTTGGTAGATCGTGCCATCATGATAGAAGGGAAGCAACAGCAGATGGAGAACCGTAAGAGGAAGTATGGACATGGGAAGTATAACTCTGGAGCCCAGCAGAAGCCCCGTTTTACCCCTAAACCAGGATTTCAGTTTCAGCATTCCCATGGAGGAGGTAGCTCGCACAACCATAATGGCCACAAGAATGGTAATGGGAATGGAGGAAGCAACGGCCAGAATGGGACAACCCCATCGACCCCAACCAAGAGAGACCTGAGTCAAGTCACCTGTTTCAAGTGTTCGAAGACCGGACATTATGCCAATGAATGTCCAGAAGGCCAGATTGGAAATGGCAATGGAAGCTCTGGAAAGAAGCCGAACCCTTTCAATAGGGGACAGGTGAACCACGTTAATGTGGAGGAGGTTGAAGATCAGCCCAATGCAGTAATCGGTAAGTTTTTGGTTAAGTCATTTACTGCACTCGTTCTTTTTGATACTGGTGCATCGCATTCATACATATCAAGGGGATTTGTGGAAAAGTATAACCTGCCAACCCAAGCCCTTAGGTCACCCATGTTAGTAAGCTCACCAGGAGCGGAGTTTATGGCTAGACGATGGTGTGGTCGGTTACCATTAAGGATTGGTAACTATGTGTTTCCCTCAGACCTAATAGTATTGGAATCTCAAGGATTGGATGTGATATTAGGCATGGATTGGTTATCAAAGTATGAAGGGAATATTGAGTGTGCTAGTAAGTCAATTTTGCTTACTAAACCAGAAGGGAGAAGGATCAAGTATGTATCCCGGCATGTACCAAAAAGGACACAAGTGAATTGCCTAACAGGAGTCGTGCAGGAGGAAGTACCAGTGGTAAAGGATTTTCCTGATGTATTTCCTGAGGAATTGCCAGGCATGCCACCGGATAGAGACATTGAGTTTTTGATTGAGTTATTGCCAGGTACAGGCCCAATATCGAAGCGACCATATAGGATGCCAGCAAAGGATTTGGTGGAAATAAAGAATCAGATTAAGGAGTTATTGGATAAAGGTTACATTCGCCCAAGTTCTTCACCTTGGGGACCACCCGTACTCCTAGTGGAAAAGAAGGATGGATCATTAAGGATGGTTGTAGATTATCGGGGATTGAATGAAGTAACCATCAAGAATAAGTACCCACTGCCAATGATCAACGATCTGTTTGATCGGTTGCAAGGAGCTAAAGTGTTTTCCAAGATCGATTTGCGATCAGGGTACCACCAATTGAATATTCGAGAGCAGGACATACCTAAGACAGCATTCACCATGAGATATGGATTGTATGAGTATACTGTTATGTCATTTGGATTGACTAACACGCCTGCCTATTTTATGAACCTGATGAACAAAGTGTTTATGGAGTTTTTGGATAATTTCGTCGTAGTGTTCATTGATGATATTCTGGTTTATTCAAAGAATGAAGAAGAGCATAAGGAACATTTGCGTTTGGTTTTGGAGAAACTAAGGGAACATCAGTTATACGCCAAATTCAGCAAATGTGAGTTTTGGTTGAAGGAAGTAGGATTCCTCGGACATGTTATATCCGGAGAAGGTATAGCAGTTGACCCCACAAAGGTTGAGACCGTAACTGAATGGGAAGCACCAACAACAGTTGGAGAGATCCGGAGTTTTCTTGGACTCGCAGGATACTACCGGAGATTCATTGAGAATTTTTCAAAGATTGCGAAGCCTATGACGGAGTTGTTGGAGAAGGATACTAAGTTCAAATGGACTGAGGAGTGTGAGGCTAGTTTTCAGGAGTTGAAGAAACGATTGGTTACCTCACCAGTATTGATTTTGCTAGATCAGACCAAGGATTATGAGGTGTATTGCGACGCTTCACGTCAAGGACTTGCAGTAGTGCTTATGCAGGAAGGGAGAGTTGTTTCGTATGCTTCACGGCAACTGAAGCCTCATGAGTTGAATTATGCCACGCATGATTTGGAGTTAGCAGCCGTAGTGCATGCATTGAAGACGTGGAGACATTTCCTCATTGGAAATCATTGTGAGGTGTACACGGATCACAAGAGTTTGAAGTACATTTTCACGCAGAAGGAGTTGAACCTCAGACAGAGGAGATGGTTGGAGCTCATCAAGGATTATGACATGAGATTGCATTACCATCCCGGAAAGGCTAATGTAGTAGCTGACGCATTGAGCCGTAAGAGCCATGTCAACACCCTAAATGACTGAAGAAATACCCAAGGAGTTAGCAGAAAACCTTCGGAACTATTTCCAAACATATCCGAGAGGCTATGTAGCAGCATTGGAGATTCAGTCAACATTGATGGATAAAATCAGAGAAGCTCAGAAATCTGACAAGGAGATTGCCGCTATAAAGGAGAAACTTAGCAAAGGAAAAGCTAAGGGATTTCGTGAGGATGAGCATGATACCTTATGGTTTGAGGACCGTGTTTATGTGCCCAATGACCCGGAGATCAGGAAGTTGATTTTGCAGGAGGCACATGATTCACCGTATTCGATTCACCCATGGAATACCAAGATGTATTTGGATTTGAAGGAAACATTCTGGTGGACCGGAATGAAGAAGGATATTGCAGCATATGTAGCAGTTTGTGACGTATGTCAGAGAGTAAAGGCAGAGCATCAGAAGCCAGCAGGATTGTTACAACCATTTCCGATACCCGAATGGAAGTGGGATAAGATAGGCATGGATTTTATCACAGGACTACCCAGGACGAAAGCAGGCTATGACTCGATATGGGTAGTAGTTGACCGTTTGACGAAGGTAGCACATTTTATTCCAGTTAAGACCACTTACACCAGTGCTAAGTTGGCAAAGATATACATGACTAGGATCATTTGTTTGCATGGAGTCCCGAGGAGTATCGTATCAGATACCAGTTTCGTTCCATGACAACAGTTACGAAGTTGGAGACCGACAATTCTTTGGACCAGATTTGATTAAGGAGTCTGAACGGAAGGTTAAGTTGATTCGCGATAGGCTCAAGGTAGCCCAGTCCAGGCAGAAGAGCTACGCAGATTCTAAACGCAAGGAGATAGTTTACGAAACCGGAGACAGAGTTTATCTTCGAGTATCCCCACTTCGAGGAGTTAAGCGCTTTGGAGTTAAGGGAAAGTTAGCACCGCGTTTCGTTGGACCGTTTAAGATCTTGAAACGTATGGGAGAAGTTGCGTATAAGTTGGAATTACCAGAGGGACTGTCAGGAGTTCATGATGTATTTCATGTTTCTCAGTTGAAGAAATGTCATGCCGAGATGGCGGAGGTACCGCTAAGAGATACTATGCCGCTTGAAGCGATTCAGTTGAAGGACGACTTAACATATGAGGAGAAGCCAGTCAAGATTCTCGATTATGCCAGCAGAGTTACTCGCAGCAAGGTTATCAAGTTTTGCAAAGTTCAGTGGAACCACCACTCAGAGGATGAATCCACCTGGGAGAGAGAAGAAGATTTGCTCAAGGACCACCCTCACCTATTTTCTAGCCAACCAGAATCTCGAGGGCGAGATTCATCTTAAGGGGGGTAGGTTTGTAACATCCCAAATTTTCAATTTGGAATGTTATACACTAGATCATCATGCATAGCATATTTTCTTGCATTTTGGTTGATCCTAGAAATTTCACGCAACTCAAGGACCCTCGGAGAGAGTTGGAGATTTCGTTATTTTCATATTTGAGAGTTTTCTCGAAGTTTGAAAATAGGATCACTTGATTTATTTATTTTATCTTCAATAATTTTTCCGGTGTCAAAAATAGATGAGAGAGGGAATAATATGACTTTCCCAAATTTAGGAAAAATAAAGATTTAATAAATAGATCAATTTTTGTTTGCCGGAGTTTTATTTGCATTTTATTTGGATAGGGAAAAATGCGCGTTTTCGAAAATTGCATTTTAGGTCCGGAGAAAAGTTCATTTTGTTCGGCTCATTTTTAGGAGTCGGGAAAAATTTACTTTAGGAGCCGGGATTTCAGTTTCAGCATACCCATGGAGGAGGTAGCTCGCACAACCATAATGGCCACAAGAATGGTAATGGGAATGGAGGAAGCAACGGCCAGAACCGGACAACCCCATCGACCCCAACCAAGAGAGACCTGAGTCAAGTCACCTGTTTCAAGTGTTCGAAGACCGGACATTATGCCAATGAATGTCCTGAAGGCCAGATTGGAAATGGCAATGGATGCTCTGGAAAGAAGCCGAACCCTTTCAATAGGGGACAGGTGAACCACGTTAATGTGGAGGAGGTTGAAGATCAGCCCGATGCAGTAATCGGTAAGTTTTTGGTTAAGTCATTTACTGCACTCGTTCTTTTTGATACTGGTGCATCGCATTCATACATATCAAGGGGATTTGTGGAAAAGTATAACCTGCCAACCCAAGCCCTTAGGTCACCCATGTTAGTAAGCTCACCAGGAGCGGAGTTTATGGCTAGACGATGGTGTGATCGGTTACCATTAAGGATTGGTAACTATGTGTTTCCCTCAGACCTAATTGTATTGGAATCTCAAGGATTGGATGTGATATTAGGCATGGATTGGTTATCAAAGTATGAAGGGAATATTGAGTGTGCTAGTAAGTCAATTTTGCTTACTACACCAGAAGGGAGAAGGATCAAGTATGTATCCCGGCATGTACCAAAAAGGACACAAGTGAATTGCCTAACAGGAGTCGTGCAGGAGGAAGTACCAGTGGTAAAGGATTTTCCTGATGTATTTCCTGAGGAATTGCCAGGCATGCCACCGGATAGAGACATTGAGTTTTTGATTGAGTTATTGCCAGGTACAGGCCCAATATCGAAGCGACCATATAGGATGCCAGCAAAGGATTTGGTGGAAATAAAGAATCAGATTAAGGAGTTATTGGATAAAGGTTACATTCGCCCAAGTTCTTCACCTTGGGGACCACCCGTACTCCTAGTGGAAAAGAAGGATGGATCATTAAGGATGGTTGTAGATTATCGGGGATTGAATGAAGTAACCATCAAGAATAAGTACCCACTGCCAATGATCAACGATCTGTTTGATCGGTTGCAAGGAGCTAAAGTGTTTTCCAAGATCGATTTGCGATCAGGGTACCACCAATTGAAGATTCAAGAGCAGGACATACCTAAGACAGCATTCACCACAAGATATGGGAAGTAGATCAATCCATGTTTTATTGCATTAGATCAATCCTCTCACCTTGCATGATTAGGATCTAATTAAATTGTGGGATGGGAAGTAGATGAGGTAGTACCTATCACATGTATTACTATGAAACCTTTGGGAGTTACTTCTACGTTTGCTTATTATGCCATGCTATGCTAGTAGACGTGGATTGGGTGAGTGATATCCATGACAGATGTGAGATTGATAATTTTAATGGTTTATCTAAGGTGGCAACTTAAACACACATCTGGGTGGATTGAGGCACCTGATGTCTATCAGGACTTGCCTGTTTTTTTTCGAACCGCCACCCAGGCTCAAAGGGATCATAAGATCTTTCATGCTAGAAACTTCTGTGTGCAGCCACAAGCCATTATGGGCTCTGGCATAGTTGACTAAGTTGTGTGAACTCTTACGGGGTGGACTAGCAGATGTAGGGGTTGTAGGTGGTACGGTCTACCCCACATGTAAGGTGGTAGCGCTTCTGAAAGACTGTGTCTCAGTCATCCGTCTTCTCAAACACCATGTAGTGCGAGAAACCAAACGGAGGCGATTGAGTCTTGTGGGGAAAAGTGCACAAACCTCTGCAGAGTGTACAAACTAATCATGATTAGCCGTGTCCCCGGTTATGGACAACTTGAGTATCTAGTACTTGAATATCATTGTGAATCTCAACATGTTACTTCTAATTAATGTTGTTGGGTTTTAATTATTCTTAATTGGGATTGAGAATGCTGTCAACCATTCTCAATGTTTCACAACCACCATAATAGTTAAATAAATTTATTCCTTTGCAGTAGGGAAAAATTGGCTTTACGCAAAATTGTAACCGTAGAGCTTTCCACCAGCCATATATGCATATAGTATAGCTGTTTCATTCATTACTCTCTATGTGTTACTTTGCCAGCATATTCCATGTGCTGACCCGTTTTCGGGCTGCAACGTTAATGTTGCAGACTTTTCAGACGACGATTGAGGTGCGTTTAGGTCGTGGCCCTATACTCAGTGATGCCGCTGGAGTTGATGGACCCATTTATCTTCCAAGTCTTCCGCTGTTATCGTTATTAGATGGCCTTAAGCCATATTTATTGTAATAAGTTCTTTTTGAGCCATCGATGTAATAAGTGTGTGATTGCAACTCTGTTATAAAACCTCGATGTATTGTGTGGTGTCAGCATTACTGATCCAGGGATGACACCGTAGCACAGTAGACGTGATCCATTCGGGTCAGGTCGCTACACATGGGCATCCCCAAGTTTAGGCTCTTGCCACTCTTTGTTCCATAATCCATCAAATCTTTACCCAAAACTTGAAAACTTCACAACACAAAACTCTAAATAGAAAATCTCGTGAGCTCCGTTAGCGAAAGAAAACAAAACACCACTTCAAGGTACTGTAATGAACTCATTATTTATTTATATTGGTGTTAAACCTACTGTATTCCAACTTCTCTATGGTTTATAAACTATTTTACTAGCCATAGATTCATCAAAATAAGCAAACAACACAAGAAAAATAGAATCTGTCAAAAAGAGAACAGTCTGTAGTAATCTGTAGCTAACGCAAACTCTGGAACCCCAAATTTTTAAAATAAATTGCTGGACGTGAGTAATTTATCTATTAATCATCTGCAAAAACAATTAACCAAATAGCACATTCCAAATAAAAATGGCAGCGATTCTCGTGAGCGCCAAACTTTCTGTTTTTTTACAGGAAGATCAAAAAGACCTTCCCTAAGTCTTTCCAACAGTTCTACTTGGCACAAACACTAATTAATCACAAAAACACAACCAAAACATAGGATAGATAAATTATTTATTACTAAACAGGAGCAATAAGCAAGGAAAAAATAAAATTGGGTTGCCTCCCAACAAGCGCTATCGTTTAACGCCCCTAGCTAGGCATAAAAGCAAAGATAGATCTAGGTATTGCCATCTTTGGTAGGCAATCCATAAGTGGCTCTCATAATAGATTCATGTGGAAATTTAATTTTATTTCTAGGGAAGTGCTCAGTGCCTTTCTTTAATGGAAATTGGTATTTAATATTTCCTTCCTTCATATCAATAATTGCACCAATCATTCTAAGGAAAGGTCTACCAAGAATAATAGGACATGAAGGATTGCAATCTATATCAAGAACGATGAAATATACGGGCACATAGTTCCTATTTGCAACAATCAGAACATCATTAATTATTCCCATAGGTTTCTTAACAGTGGAATCCGCAGGGTGCAAGTTTAAAGAACAATCATCAAAATCACGGAAACCTAGCAAATCACATAAAGTTTTTGGAATCGTGGAAACTCTAGCACCCAAATCACACAAAGCATAGCACTCATGATCTTTAATTTTAATTTTTATTGTAGGTTCCCACTCATCATAAAGTTTTCTAGGGGTAGAAACTTCCAACTCAAGTTTTTCTTCATAAGATTGCATCAAAGCATCAACGATATGTTTAGTAAAAGCTTTATTTTGACTATAAGCATGAGGAGAATTTAGCACGGATTGCAACAAGGAAATAAAATCTATCAAAGAGCAATTATCATAATTAAATTCCTTCAAATCCAAAATAGTGGATTCATTGTTATTTAAAGTTTTAACCTCTTCCATCCCACTTTCAACAAAAGAAACTAAGTGGGTGTGCATCCAACTTGCTTGCTCATGAAGACCTAGGGCATTTTGAGGAAGCCCATCATTGGAATATACAAGCCAAGTTCTATAATGAAAAATTCCCACTAGCACTACAAAAAAAGACACATCTGTGACATTTTGGGCCGAACAATTTTTTTCCTGTCATACATATGACACTTCTATGACGATAATTGTGACAAAACCCGGTATCATCATAGGTGTGGTGGGCTCCTACTTCTATGACAAAAAATCATGACAGAAAATGGGCTTTTCGTCCTAGGCGGGCCGGAGACGCAGCTGCATGACATTCTTTGGGCCGTCCATGACGGAAAAAACCGTGGTAGAAGCGAGGGCGAGGAAAATTTCGGGGAGTTCCCGGTTATGGTGGGAGGTCGGGGGCCGAGCGATGCACGTTTCTCTCGTACACGTACGTGCGTGTGTGCGAGGCGTTGGGCTCTAACTGAATCCGAGCGATTGCACTGCAGGCTATGCGTTACTGAACCCGAGCGATCGATCGATGGCTGTTAACTGAACCCGATCGAGCGATTCCTTCACTACTGCTGCTAACTGAAGCCGATCGATGCTGCCTCTAGATGAACAGTGAGC